>NW_028317900.1:0-675000 GCF_062004578.1 Staurois parvus | reverse complement strand
GTCCATTATCATTAATGAAAGCCAAAGTTGTACCCAAGTTGCACCCTTTCAAAGTTGCATCAAAGTTGCACCACAGTTGCATTCCAAATTCATGCAACTTTGGAGTCGTACCAGTGTGAATGGAGCCTAAGACTCCATTCAAACTTGTAGGACTCCAAAGTTCGGAGTGCAACTTTGGATGCGTGCGACTTGGATGTGACTTGTCCCACTGCAAAGTCAGGCTCACTGTTGCACCACTGTTGCATGTAAAATATTTAGGTACGACTTTCATGCTGCTTTTGAGGGTTAACAGTGAAGCCTATGGCCCTCAAATTACATGAAAGTTGGACCAAAGTAGTGCATTAACTACTTTGACGTTTATGCAACTATAAGTTGCACATATATGATTGGTTATCATTGGAAAGCACGGGGCTTTGATGTCCAAAGTCACATGAGAAGTCGCACAAGTGTGAATGAGGTTTTAAGGAGAGATTTTTTTATAATTTTATTTGAATCTGTTTAAAGAAAATTACAAGTGTTTAAACTTGATGATTTATGTATTTGTAAAACAATATGTGTAGAATCTTTAAAAATCAAACATTTAATAAAGAATTAATTCATGCCACGTAGTTTGCAGAGCCCAATGTGCATTCTCTCAAGAATGAACTGCAGCATCAACATCAGGGGCGGACTGACAACTCATGGGGCCCCCGGGCAATAGGGGATCATGGGGCCCTTGTGTCCTTGCCCAAACTCAAAAAAGCCTATGAAAAAGGTACCAGGGGCATCTCATGGGGCCCCCTACTGACCCCGGGCCCTCAGGCAGTGCCCCAGTTTCCAATGGTCAGTCAACATGCTTTTTGTCAACCTCTGTAAATTCCAGCTGAAAGCTGTTGACTTCTACTGAAAATCCTTGTTGATTTACTGTTACGGTAATGCTTTCACTTCATTCATTTCTGAGCCACTGACCCAGAATAAGTACAGATAAGTCTGACTTGCCTCTGACTTTCATTTGCAGCATGCTTGTTCCAGGTTAACGTATTTCCACTTTTGCGGTCAAATTTACTAAAAACCCCACTGTATGTTTGTTATGTGTTCCCATATAAACCGCGTATCTACAAAAAATGTTAAAATGCAAAAAAAACCCAAAATATGCCTTGTGTGTTAGATTTCTCTAAGGAGACGGTCTCATGGTTGTCTACAAACATTTCTGAACAATGTCAGTAAGCCTGTCTCAAAGACAGACTAAGCTGGCCACAGATGGATCAAATCTCGACTGGTTCAACAGGGATTGGCCAAGATTCAATCCATCTATGGGCAGACTGGTTCCACTAAAGTTGATCAATATTGTTGCATGCGATTACTGCAGGCTGCTGTAGCTGCCGGCAGTAATCAGTGTGTTCTGCTGACAGGTAAGGCTCCCCATTGGCAGAACACAATAGCAGTATGGGAGGCATTCCCCATCAATATTAACTGTGTGGATGGGGGAATCAAACAATTTTCTTTCCTGCAACCCATGATTGTAGGAAAGAAAATCACATCATCTATGGCTTGCCTAAGTTTCCCCTCATTAACATACAAGGCAGGAGGCAAGCTTCTAACCAGGGGTGGACTGACAACTCATAGGGCCCCCGGGCAATAGGGGATCATGGGGCCCCTGTGTGCTTGCCCAAACTCAAAAAAGCCTATGAAAAAGGTACCAGGGGCATCTCATGGGGCCCCCTACTGACCCCAGGCCCTCGGGCAGTGCCCGAGTTTCCAAATGGTCAGTCCGCCCCTGCTTCTAACTCTTTGTCCCTTTGACAGACAAGAGGTCAAATCTAGTTAACAACTGAGCATGAGATCTGCCAGCACAGTCAAAAAAGAGAACTAAGTAGGATTTTTCAGTGCTTGAATTTTCAGAAAAGATCATTTAAAATGGTTAATACCATTTTTATAATATTTCATTACAGAATAAGTGCACCTTTCCAGGCAGCATTTCACTTTTCATAATAAATAAAAGCATTTTCCAATGCCATTTCTGGGCCAGCCATCACAGTGTGCTTTTCTCTCACTTACCTCATCCACAGAACATTTATTTTTTAACCAGTTTCTGTGAGATTTTTAACGGATTTTCAGATTGCATAATTTCCTGTAGATGGTCTCTCAGCATTCACTTCCCGTAGACCATCTCCCAGAAGCCTTCACTTCCTTGTAGCGTCACAGAAGAGGGTGTGATAGAATGTGTTCACCCCTCTGGACCACACCTCTCTCTATACAATACTATCTTCCTCCCATCAGCGATGTAGTACAAGGGCCTGTCTGATTTGATGCAAATTGAATAGATTGTTCAGGTGTGTCCTTCTATTCCATAGTTCTGGTAAATCTATAGGAAATTGTACAGAGATTGTAAAATTACATTGCATAGTGTATGGCCATCTTTATACAAGGACATAGGAGGGAGTGGACGGAGACACTTAGTTGTCAAGCCCCGTTCACATCTCCATGTAGTGAAGACTCACATTATTTATTTATTTCAGGTACTTATATAGAGCTGTCAATTTACGCAGCGCTTTACATATATATTGTACATTCACATCAGTCCCTTACCCTCAAGGGGTGTACAATCTAAGGTCCCTAACTCACATTCATACATACACATACTAGGGACAATTTAGACAGGAGCCAATTCACCTACCAGCATGTCTTTGGAGTGTGGGAGGAAACCAGAGTACCCAGAGGAAACTCACGCAGGCACAGGGAGAACATGCAAACTCCAGGCAGGTGGTGCCGTGGTTGGGATTCGAACCGGCGACCCTAGTACTGCCAGGCATTCCTGCATGCGTTTGTTTTGGGTGTTTTGGAACGTTTTCACTCGTCACGCATAAGGCAGCCCATTCACTTGAACAGTCTGCCCTACACGCAACAATTGCCCCAGAAAAGCTCCAGAACTTTTTGGGAGCGGAGCACGGTGCATTACTGAAGTTTTTGGTGCATCTGCTGCACTTGGGGTGCCTTTAACATGTAATGACATCACAAACATGACGCACATTTACAGCGTGTTTCTGAAACACATGGATTGCATATTGCCATGCGTTTGGAAAACACCCAGCTGTGAATGCAGCCTCTTTGTTCTGTGTAAACGCACCAATTTCAGTTTCAGGCCCCATTCACACTGAGAGTAGAGGGAACACATGTTTTTTGGCTCGTTTTTCTAGTAACACACATAGGGCAGCCTGTTGATTGCAATGGCAAAGTAACTCATGAGACATTTTGGCATGCTGTGAGTTGCACATTTTTTACTGCACATTTTGCTGCATTTGTCACCCGTTTTTTGATGTGGCAAAATGCGTGCTTGTTTCTGTGTTTGGTGTGCCATTAAAAATCAATGATACTGAAAGAGCAAATAGTTAATTTTAGGTTTATAAATCTGGCCATACACTATACAATCTGATTGTACAATCTCTGTATAATCCTCTTTAGATTTACCAAAGCTATATAATAGAAGGACACAGCATCTATCCAATCACTCTATATCCAATCAAGCAGGCTCTTGCATTACATCAGGGGTGTCCTGTGGGCTGCAGACGGCCTGAGCCCATCTGAAGGGATGCCGGGGTAGCCAGGTAAATGAACGTGAGGGATGCTGTGAAAAAATAATTGATGGGTGAAGGGTGTGTACTAGTGAGGTCAGTGCAGGATATGTGTACTAATGAGATCAGCTGGTTATCTGCTTCCTGGGTCCTACTGGCTTCTCTGTCTATATTCCAGGAATTGAAAAAGCTTTCTAAGAAATTTACCAAGGGCTAAGGTAAGGCTTTGCTCTCCAAATCAAAAAGAGCTTGAATATTTTTGCAACTAAGGTACATTAGTGGTATATTGGTGCATAGGGGAGCTGGATTTTATAAAAAAAATGGTGCGCCTTTAAGTTATGCAATGTGCATGAGAATATGTAACAAATATAAAGTAGATGTTTTCCCAATTTGACTGCAAAAGTGGAAACACATTTTAAAGTGTGTTCAAGCCAGAGGAAGCCAGAAACTAGCAAGCTAAGATGAAAGCTATCAATGACCAGAGAGTGGAAGCAGGTGATCTTCTAGTGAGTCTGTCATTGGCGATAACTAATATATTCATTGACTTAAACAAAACCCACAATTACAATGAAAAATCAAGTCCCAAAGGAATTTCCCAAAAAATGTTTCAAAAATAAAAATAAAATAAAAATCCCAACACATAAAGTGTCCAAAGAAATGTGTCCAAAATGAAAACCAGATCTTGATAAGAAGGTGCTTCCTACTCCACTGAAGAAGATGCAAATCAATCACAGGCGCTCTTCAAATACCTCAAAAATCAAAATCTAAACATAGTGTATTACCTTTAAGTACCAAAACTAAAGTGCCACACGTGTACCATGCAAAAGAACTCCAGTGTCACAGCACTCATGTGAAAAGTATTTAAATAAATATCACTGCAAGCCTTAAACAAAGTGCATAATTACCCTAAATCAGAAAATTTCAGCTTGTAATCAACCAAATGTGTACAGAGTGTCCTTAGATTGGTATCCTTTTGTTCCTTAGGACTTCATAAACAGACCAGGAATCAGTATGTGAATCACAATAATATATAAAATTTATTGTAGCCACTTACATATAAAATCGATAAAATCAGCATCCAGCTCCTAGCGACCAGTATACGATCCCCTTTCCATGTGTAGAAGGTCTCCCGATCACCAGGAAATTCCCCCTTCCCACTCCTGTCCAACACTATCACTTTCTGCTCTGGGAGACACCTGAAGTGTACCGTTACTCTCAAGACCGCCGACACACAGGGGTTCCAAAATCCAAAATGGCTGCCGCGGCACTTCCGGGAACGTCAATACATCACGTGCCCTGGACGCGTTTCGTCACTTCCGGACTTTGTCATTGGCGATACCTGCTTTGGCCAAGAAGTGAAAATATCAATGCAATACACACCAAACTGAGCATGTGCACAGTGCTTTCAGAGCGCTCTGTACTATCAGAAGATGGATTGGGGATACAAGAAGAAGGGGAGGATCAGAGAAGACAGGATCAAACAACTGTAAAGGAAATGTGTAAATTCTGTAACAATTGTATTCTATTTTGTATGCTTTGCCTATGTATTGTACACTGCACTCATTGTGAACACGGTACTAATAATGTTTTGATTACGTTTCCTTCACGTCCTGATTAGAAATTAGCTTGCCTATGTAACACCCCTTGTTACTATAAAAGTACAATTGTAATATTAATGTGATATCTACTTAATCATGTGTATAAAAAACTTCAAATGCGCCGAATAAATAGAACAATGATTTGGAAAGATGCTGAGTGTATCGTTTTGTGTCTGTTCCCTACTGCAGTAGTTATTATTCATTTGGAACCACTAATCAATATGAGGATAGGATTTACCTATGTATAAAATGTTCAGTATTACTGTCCAGAAGACAGCCTTTTTATACACTGCAGAGGATTAACCCCTTAGGTTCCCCAGTGAGTATAACAAGTATGCTTTACTGCATATACAGACTGATTTTACTGTTGTGGGTTTAGTAACACTTTAAGTCTCCACTTCACTCTGTTTTTATACTTCCAGCAGGAAATGAGGTTTTAGGAGCAATAAGGCTGATCTTCAGACAGATATAAAACATGAATCACTGCAGTTATGGATATAATTAAAAATTTAAAAAAAAACTTTTTTTTTTCCAAGTACCTCTACCACAACTATTCTATAACGCCCTGCTCAGCAGCACTTGGACTGGAAAACTCATTCTGGGATTCTGCGCACAAGCGCACAAGTGGAAAGGGCAGAGTAATGACCCTCTCTATGCTTCTTCTTTACTGACTCTGTCACTTAAAAAAAAGAAATAAAGTCATTCTTGCAAAGAAAGCAATTAAGATTTACTTGTCCTGCCACCAAAGTCTGCTGCATTGAAGATGCAAGCTTGCTGAAAAATGTTCAAGTGATATTAAAGGCTTGGGTTAAAAAAAAAAACATGTCATACTTACAGTACCTGCTTTGTGCAGTGATTTTGCACAGAGCAGCATCAAACAGGGGCGGACTGACAACTCATGGGGCCCCCGGGCAATTGGGGATCATGGGGCCCCTGTGTCCTTGCCCACACTCAAAACACACCCAAAAAAGCCTATAAAAGGTACCAGGGGCATTTTTTGGGGCCCCCTACTGACCCTGGGCCCTCGGGCAGTGCCCGAGTGCTTGAATGGTCAGTCCACCCCTGGCACCAAACCTCCTCTTCTTGAGTTCCCCACCAGAGGTCCTGGCCCCTTTCATCTGCTGAGAGCCAACAGGACAAGCCACTTAGTGCTGACCATAGACGGTTCGAATCTCAGCCGATCCAACTGTAATCCAGGGAACATCAGTCCCCACCATATATTGTTGAGGAGAGATTTATGTGCCTTATAGACTTCACCACAATGTGAGTTCATTGGTTTTAGTTTCTTTTAATACAAATATATGGAGTTACACTAGGGCGGATGCGTGCTCTCTTTTGCTTGTATCTTTGTCTAGAATGCCATCTGCCACCAAGTGGAATATTGGGAGAGCTCAAACGCCTACTTTTCATTCTTTTGGATATACTACATGTCCCAGCCAGCCAAGATTTTTGTGGATCGGTGCACTAGCTTTTTTTCTACATTAACTGTGTGTGGGCAGGCTGAATGTACCAAGCTGATCGATCGGTCAACTTGGGTACAGTCAGCCTGCCGGATTTACTTCCAATTATCGCTGGATCCCCCATCCAATTAATCACTGCCTCCCCCCCCCCCACCCCTGTCCCCCCCACAGGGAGAAGACAAAAGATAAGCAGGAGGGATTCCCCTATCAGCTATGTCTGTGTTGATGGGGGAATTGTGTGAATTTCTTTCCTGCAACTCGTGGTTGCAGTAAAGAAATTCATACCGTCTATAGCCTGCCTAACTCTGGGGGCACTCATGCATGCTTGCTCTCAAGTCTATAAGATGCACAGAGCGCAGCTCAGTCCCACCCCCTGCTCGCTCCTTACTGGCTGTGATTGACAGTAGTGACAGCTCTTGCTGTTGTTTCAGCCAGTGAGGAGAGAAAGACCTTGCAGAGCCAAGGCTCCTGTGAACAGTGCTTGATCAGGTTCAGGCTTAGGTAAGTATTACGAGGGACTGTGGGGGTAGCAACACACAGAAGGTTTTTTGCCTTCATCCATAGAATGCATGAAAGTAAAAAAGCTTCAGCTTTTACAACCACTTTAAAAATTTGACACATTTGGGAGTATTGGATGCTAGAATCCACCCCAAGCCCCAAATGCTTTGTGGTTTACATATGTGGGACATAAGGACTGCCAGAAGGTACTACAGAACAGATTGGGGGACCAGGCATCCGACACATATGGGAGTGTCTTGGATGCTGAAGATCTTTTAGCAAGCTTAGATCTTCAACCCAGCAGAGTTCAGTAAAGGGACAGGTAAGTATTAATTGTTGACTGATAGAGGTGCCTGGATCACTAGACTTGGATGCTGAAGAGCTTTTAGCAAGCCTAGATCTTCAACCCAGCAGAGTTCAGGTAAAGGGACAGGTAAGTATTAATTTCTAACTGATAATGGTGCCTGGATTACTAGACTGGCTGAATAGAAGTTCAAATCCCTTTGCAGGTCTCAACTTTGAATTCAATTTTCCTACCCGCTTAGCTTAAAGTATAACTAAAGGCAACATTGTTTTTAGTTTTGGATGTAGTGGAGAGGGATTAGAACACCTGTCAGTTTGTACTGCTACCGTGTTTCCCCGAAAATAAGACACTGTCTTATATTTTTTTGGGCTCAAAAAAACACACTAGGTCTTATTTTCAGGGGATGTCTTATTTTTCCATGAAGAAGAATACGGTACACATTTATTGTTAAATGAAAATAAAGGACATGTATTACCTGTATACGGTACGGTAGTACGGTAGATGTCAACACAAACCAGACACACTGTGAATCCTACAGTATCAAGAATTAACTCATTTATTCAATGAAAATTGATGTCATCATCTTCTGGAACCAGAGACAGACCAGCACTCACCACCTTCGCCGCGTCCCGTCCGCTCTGATCCTCCTGTTCTTCTACACGCATCTGCGAAAGTCTCCTCCTCTCTCCCGCCCCGCGTTCACCGCTCACTCCGACCTCCGCTCCGCCTCCACACAGCAGTGACGTCAGAACTCCGCATAACGTCACTGGTTGCTAGACGCCAGTCTGAGCGGCCCTAGCAACCAGTTTACGGTAAATTAATTTTCATTCCGAGACAGAGCCTAGGGGGGCCTTATTTTCGGGGGGATGCCTTATATTTCACCCAGAAGGAAACCTGTAAGTAGGTCTTATTTTCGGAGGATGTTTTATTTTTGGGGAAACACGGTAATAATAGAAGAAAAAGTATCCCTCGCACTTGAGAGAAGTGCACTGACAGGCAGACAATATGAACTCTTCGACTGATCCAATGAAGGCAGTGAAGGTTTGCTGCCCTCTTAGCAGGCCAAGGAAACCCAGAAAATGAACTGCAAAGAGAAGAGAGAGAGGGCGCACCAGCCTAGCGCATTACCTCAGTGGTGATTTTATTTATTATAAAAGAGTAGATGTATACTCACAACTTATGTTGTTTGCAAGTATACGTCTACTCTTTTATCATTAATAAAAACACCACTGAGTTAATGCACTAGGCTGTTGCGCCCTTTCTCTTCTATATTTGCAGTTTTTATTGCTGTCTGTGTCCCCGTTAGGTGATTCACCCCCTCTACTTGTTCTGTTTATCATTATCTTTGAAAGTGCAAGTAAAAGAAAATGACAAATTTTAGGATGTCCCCTTAAAAGTAATAGAGGGGAAATCGTCCAATGGGGACACTAGTTCTGGTGACCTGGGGGTCCCCTTAAATTCCCTTAAACACAATTTTGCAACTTTGACATGTGTTAGTAACACCGTACATATCATCACAACTACTTTGTGTATCCAGGTGGATTATACCTTGTTTTTTCAGGACAAATTGGGCTTTCATTTGGTGTTAAATGGTAATAGATATCGTCTGATATTTTTTTTTTATTATCACTGGCCCAAAATAGTAAATAAGTAATTTTTTTTAAATCTAGTTGTATATTCCTTGCTATTACCATAACTTACCACCAAAGAACAACCCAAAATAAATCTCCTGCTCCTAACAAACACAGCGATACTTGTTGTATGTACCCATAGTACAGGTAGTACAGCTCAGAAACAATAGTGCGCATTTTGTTTTGTTAAATAATGCCTAAAACACACTGACACTAACTGATAAATGATACTAATTAAACAATTAAGTAAAAGAAAATCCTGCCCAATATACTGACCATGACCTTTGACCCTAACACTGACCCTGGCACTGACCCAGATCAAATCTTGATCTAGGTATATTTTCTTTTCTTTTTTATTACTATTATTATTATTTTAATTATGATTTTTTTCTCTCTGCAAGGAGAGAGAAAACACAGGAGTTGACTACTCAGTGATGGTCTCTGACAGTACACATATATGCGGCCCCATGGAAAAAATTCCAGTCCAGTGGGGCCGCATATAAGTGTCCTGTCGGCGGGAAGAGGTTAATTTGTAAGAATTTCCTCTTACTTCCTGTTTGGCTATGGGACAGGAAGGGAAAATAAATCTCCACAATGGGACACAGCAAAAAAATCTGCCAGGGGTTATAACCTTCCCATACGCTATCCAAAATGAAAAAAAAACAATAATTTTGTCTATAGTTCTACTAAGGATTACACAGATGGTTAGAAAGTACTGTAATTACAGCCTGTTTCATCTACAGCATGTTTCACTACTACTGTTTTTTCATACGCTACAAATCTGTATAACCCATATAGCCTAATAAAAGAATGTATTGTTTATTTTTAACAAACGGTGCATCAAAAATATTTTTAAGATACCTAATGCTGGATTGGTTTATTTAATACCAGTTTGTTTTAGAATAATGAATGCATCAGTAAAGTTTGTGTGAACATCCTTCTGTTATCTAAAAGGCAAATATATTGAACCCATTTATTTAAAATGTAAAGGTGGCATTGAGGCGTCTCTATAATGTTTAACATAACATTTATAAGGAACATTTATGAAGAAACGTATGATCTACAAACTATAGACTGATTCAAAGCATACATTCAATGTGATGTTCTAGTCGGAAGCTAGCACAAGCCTCAGTGATGTGTGCCCTCACGTGGTCCACATTTAGATGTTTACTGCATACATCACACTCTTTAAAGGCAGGCAGCCTCTAAATTTTTCTCCAAATTTCAGAACTACTGAAATATCAGAAAAAAGGACATTAACATTCTTAGGATCATGGGCTTGGGATGGGGCTGTTATACTCATCAAATTTGTAGAAGGGGGTACATAAATATTGCTAGATTCCCTTGGGGAGTGATATGATCACTTTCTCTTGGACGTTTGGCGTTACTGCCAACTTCACCACTTTTTCTGCACTCAGGGGCTCCACTTTAATGGCGTTTAAACATCTGTGATCATGGAGGCCGAGGAGTGGGAGGCTACATGTAGGGGCACAAAGGCCTGCTTTGATTCCATCTGGGCACCCTGGCAGCAGTATACCATTGGATCTGATATGACCCCCTCTAGCCTGGATATCACCTTTCTAGTCCTAGCTTATCCTTCCTTCCAACAACTTGTCCAGGCGTACAAACGTATTTCATTTTTTCTCTAACTTTTGGCTCTTTTCGGCCAGCCGTGGTGGGAGATTAGATAGAGTTCAGTTCTGTTAGCGTTCTCTCTGGGCACACTTTAGTTCCACTGGCTCTATTGCTGTCTCCTTAATGTGACTAAGTGGGCACATTTTGATGGCCAGTCACTTTGAGGAAGTACCTCATGGCTTATCCGCCCTATTTACTGGCGGGGCGGTACAGCTGAGGTCGTGCGGATAAAGCCGGTCAGTTGTACCCTTTTTGATTTATTTCTCTGTGTGTTTTTTCTTCTTTCTATTATTTCTTTGAGGCGTTCCATTGCAGCACTTAGGTATGCACTGGGGACTGTTTATTCCCTCGTGTGCAACTCAAGCATATCGCCTATGATGCATTTAACTTTTATACTTTTTGGGTATGTGAATTTCTTTACTGCTGAATGCATATTGTAACTGATGTTGCAGGAATGTCAACGCCCATTTATGTGCCATATTATTTTTTATTTCTGCTTTGTACTTGGAAAATTATAAATAAAGATTTTACAAAAAAAAAGAAAAAGGGACTTTACCAGTGAATTATTTTCAAATTCTAAACATGTTAGAATAATCATGTGGCTCCTATTTCTATGAACATTATTAACCTGCATACATGATATGTTCAATTTGATTTGTTTGATCCTAAATGTACACATTGTTTTCATTGTATACCTTATTTACATGTGGCTGCATGAATTTCATATACAGTATATATATTTTTTGCCCTATTGTACATCAAGATCCAGACGTCGCAATCTGAAACCTAACCCTATAAGCCACTTAGAGGTCTCCTACTACTGCTCAGGGCTGAGGGGTTCCTATATATATATATATATATATATATATATATATATATATACACACACAGACATATATATACAGACATATATATATATGTCTATATATATATATATATATATATATATACACAGTCAGGTCCATAAATATTGGGACATCGACACAATTCTAACATTTTTGGCTCTATACACCACCACAATGGATTTGAAATGAAACAAACAAGATGTGCTTTAACTGCAGACTGGCAGCTTTAATTTGAGGGTATTTACATCCAAATCAGGTGAACGGTGTTGGAATTACAACACTTTGCATATGTGCCTCCCACTTCTTAAGGGACCAAAAGTAATGGGACAGAATAATAATCATAAATCAAACTTTCACTTTTTAATACTTGGTTGCAAATCCTTTGCAGTCCATTACAGCCTGAAGTGTGGAACGCATAGACATCACCAGACGCTGGGTTTCATCCCTGGTGATGCTCTGCCAGGCCTCTACTGCAACTGTCTTCAGTTCCTGCTTGTTCTTGGGGCATTTTCCCTTCAGTTTTGTCTTCAGCAAGTGAAATGCATGCTCAATCGGATTCAGGTCAGGTGATTGACTTGGCCATTGCAGAACATTCCACTTCTTTCCCTTAAAAAACTCTTTGGTTGCTTTTGCAGTATGCTTTGGGTCATTGTCCATCTGCACTGTGAAGCGGCGTCCAATGAGTTGTGAAGCATTTGGCTGAATATGAGCAGATAATATTCCCGAAACACTTCAGAATTCATCCGGCTGCTTTTGTTAGCAGTCACATCATCAATAAATACAAGATAATCAGTTCCATTGGCAGCCATACATGCCCACGCCATGACACTACCACCACCATGCTTCACTGATGAGGTGGTATGCTTAGGATCATGAGCAGTTCCTTTCCTTCTCCATACTCTTCTCTTCCCATCACTCTGGTACAAGTTGATCTCGGTCTCATCTGTCCATAGGATGTTGTTCCAGAACTGTGAAGGCTTTTTTACATGTCGTTTGGCAAACTCTAATCTGGCCTTCCTGTTTTTGAGGCTCACCAATGATTTACATCTTGTGGTGAACCCTCTGTATTCACTCTGGTGAAGTCTTCTCTTGATTGTTGACTTTCACACACATACACCTACCTCCTGGAGAGTGTTCCTGATCTGGCCAACTGTTGTGAAGGGTGTTTTCTTCACCAGGGAAAGAATTCTTCGGTCATCCACCACAGTTGTTTTCCGTGGTCTTCCGGGTCTTTTGGTGTTGCTGAGCTCACCGGTGCGTTCCTTCTTTTTAAGAATGTTCCAAACAGTTGTTTTGGCCACGCCTAATGTTTTTGCTATCTCTCTGATGGGTTTGTTTTGTTTTTTCAGCCTAATGATGGCTTGCTTCACTGATGGTGACAGCACTTTGGATCTCATCTTGAAAGTTGACAGCAACAGATTCCAAATGCAAATAGCACACTTGAAATGAACTCTGGACCTTTTATCTGCTCATTGTAATTGGGATAACGAGGGAATAACACACACCTGGCCATGGAACAGCTGAGAAGCCAATTGTCCCATTACTTTTGGTCCCTTAATAAGTGGGAGGCACATATGCAAACTGTTGTAATTCCTACACCGTTCACCTGATTTGGATGTAAATACCCTCAAATTAAAGCTGACAGTCTGCAGTTAAATTACATCTTGTTCGTTTCATTTCAAATCCATTGTGGTGGTGTATAGAGCCAAAAATATTAGAATTGTGTCGATGTCCCAATATTTATGGACCTGACTGTATATATATATATAGGAACCCCTCAACCCTGAGCAGTAGTAGGAGACCTCTAAGTGGCTTATAGGGTTAGGTTTCAGATTGCGACGTCTGGGTCTTGATGTACAATAGGGCAAAAAAAGTTGGGAGCCAGCCACCTTTTCTTTCTAAACTCATAACTGGAGAGAGGGTCTTGGAGTGCAGGATACCCAAAAAGCACAATATCAAAGTAAGATATTCTGTAATAGCAACAGGACTTTTATTATTAGCTTCTGAGCAAATGGTACTGTAAAGGGCGCAGCCAGGCAACTCTATGGCCCTGTAAAGCGATCAAATTATTTCTCTCTATTGCTAATTTGGCTTTTGTCCCTCTGTAAGTACAGAGAGAACAAAGAAGCCTGAACTAAGAGGTAATGAATCCTTCTTGCAATGTCCAGATGGCAACTTCTACCCAGCTCCTCTGTGACACTCTTTAGCAAGAAGATAACTGCTTCAGTCCAGTTAATTTGGAGTATCCAATCCAGCTTTAATGTGGTTTCTAAGCCTGCAGCACATGCCCCCACACTGAGGCCAGGCCCAAGCAGTCATTTTTTACATAGACCTCCTTCCAGGAAGAAGCCTCAGTGGACAGAGCGAGTTTGGAAAGGTGCTCTGAAATATTTATCATCTCCCCAAGCCGTACATGCAAACAGCTCCTCGGGCATTGGATGGGTCAGATAAATATTCATGACCGAGGAAGTTGGTTATCCCTCACTGTTTCTTCCCAGCAGCAGGCAAAACCAATAAACCCCATTAAGGCCCCTTTCACATGGGCATTCCGATCGGGTCCGGCTGTTCGTTTTCAGGGAGACCCAATCAGACCATCCTTTCTACTCTATAGAGAGGCAGATATAAACAGGCATGTGTCTATTTACACCCCCCTACATCCGATCCAAGCTGCTAAAAACAGACGGATGGGTGATCCGTTTCCCATCCGTCTAGCGGATCGGATTATTATTATTATTACACAGCATTTATATAGCGCCAACAGTTTGCTCAGCGCTGTACATTACACCTGGCTTGAAGGCTACCAGGTCTTCTCGACAACCAACAAGGAACGTTATTAGAGGTACATTGGGAAGCAGATATTTTCAGCAGTTTGTAAGGCACTGGGAGCGAAGGACAAAGGGTGGAATGGCGGGAACACACACATACACACACGTGTCAAGACATCATCATCAAGACATCATCTAGTTACATGCCAGTATCTTAGTAATCTTAGACCACAGTTTGTGTTAGTGTTTTGGGCTTCTTGTTGGGAAAATAACAGAAAATTCAAGACTTTTATCTCTGTTGTGCAATTCCAAAACAAGAGTAAAACAAAAAATAGAGAGAGATCTATCAGATAGGTGTATAAAAACAGAGCACATCTGTCTGTGCTACACTGTAGCGCAGAAGGAGCTGTCCTTTTCTAAAAACACATTAAAGTGACTTGGGATAAAACAAAAAACACACGAAAATGTAGCAGCTGTGTCTGTTTCAGTCCTTCCAAAAACATCTGAGGGTTTTTTCATCTTCTCACATATGCCGAGTGGCCTGTAGTCTCTCTGCCGCTCCACGGTCATTCCTACTCACGCCCCTTCACGACATCCCGGAAACCTTCTATGCAAATTAAAACACTCCCTGTTTTGTCGATTTTTTTTCAACTTTGTTTTTCTTTTTTTCTTTTTTGGTATCTTAAAACTCTGGAGAGTTTGTTATCCTTCTATACACTTGTAAATCATTTGATAAAAATTACAACCCTCTAAAACTTAAAATTATTACAATTAGTGCAGCAAGAGGGGAAAAAAACAGAACAAAACAAAAAAATAAAACAGAGTCAAAACCTAAAGCGGTGCAAATAAGTTGTTATCAGAGGTATCTGCAGTGCCCTCTCCCAATTCTTGAGGAGAGCACGAAAGGAAGAAGATGAAGAAGGAAGTGGGACCTCCCTGTGGCGCAGAAAAAAACACACACGGCTCCATTTTTTTTTCTCAGCAAATATCAAAGTAAAAGAAGAAATTAAAAACTAAAATTACAGTATTGTCATCACCCCCCTAAATTCTATAGACTCTGATGACAGTTGGAAGTAAATGGACGGGCGGTTCATTTACAACCGACCACCCACAGAGGACAGAAGGCTGTGTCCGTGTCTGCTCTGCATAAGCGGAGTGGACATGGACCTTTCATCAAACCTGCTCAGCGGGGATCAGTGGACAGATCCACCGCTGAGCAGGTGGATCGCAGCCAGACTCTGCCCCATGTGCAAGGGGCCTAAAAAAAGACATGCAGAGCCCAGAAAAGGTTAGTAACAGCTCAGACTAGCTGTAGCCTGACAGCACCACATTAAATTTAGTAGGGACTCAACTGCATAGGGACATGGTACAAGATTCAGTTTGTTATGCCACGCTAACTTATCCATAGAAACATTAGAAAATGTATATTAACAGCTTTTTTTATACAGTCCTCCATTCATTCCACTATTTATATGCTGTTTAAATAGTAAAAGTCATATGTTTCTAAAGACAATTCAGGTGAAAGAAAGCTAACTTTGCGCTTGGTTAGAGAATACATTAAATTTGTCAATTATTTTTCTTTCTTAAACAACTATATTACTGCAGTATTCCAATAACCTCTTGCACCGTTTAAAAATCCAGGTATGCAATTTCAGACTGCTGCTGTTCACATTAACGTTAGACCATTTTTCCAAGAATGTGGCAAGCAAGCTTTTTAAAGAAACAACATGTGATCAGCTCACCTGGTAGCCATTATTACCCCAGCAGCAGCAAACTGTGTTCAGCAGCACTCTTCTCAAAGTGCAGCTTTTTCCCCCAAGCCAGCTTTTTAATTGTGCAGATGTTTTTATGGGAACAATCTACAAATACATAAATCCGAGAAAAGTTATATTTTCAGTATATCCTTTGGATCAATCCTATACAAAGACTTTTTGGTCATTACATTTTTGAAACAGAGGGGGAGATTTACTAAAACTGGAGCATGCTAAATCAGGTGCAGCTCTGCATAGAAACCAGTCAGTTTCCAGGTTTTATTATCAAAGCTTAATTGAACAAGCTGAAGTTAGAAACTGATTGACTACTATGCAGGTTGATCAAGTGCTTTCAGCCTATCTTGCCATCTACATCCTGCAACCAAATTCCAGGTTTCTTACTTGGTCCAGCAACAGGACTTTTGAGCATTGTCCAACATCAGCTATTATAGTAAAAGAAACCTCAGTGGCTACAAATCCCAGCATGCATTAGGCAGATTGACTAAAGCCGGCCATAGACGTTCAGCAGGAACAGGCTGAGATTCAAACCATGTATAGGCAGGCTGAATGTACCCAGGTTGACCGTTCAACTTGGGTGCAACCAGTCTGTCGGATTGTATTATTGTGATTACTGCCAGTGGCTATTATAGCAGCTAACAGTGAGATGGCTCCCCACCATTGGGAGAACACAATGGCTCCGTGGTTGCAGGAAAGAAAATCGCTCCATCAGTTGGAAATAGGTTGTGGCAGGGTACAAACAGGGTGACATGGGAACATCGGCTCAAGAGGTTTGGAGAGCCAGAGAAAAGGGTAAATCTCATAAATGCATAAACCTCCAATCCTCTCTTAATTTATTACTGGGCAAAGCTGAAACTGCAATAAATTGCATACGGGATTTGAATTGTCTTTAAGAGTTATTGGTAATATAAAGTTGCATATTATTGATTTTATTTAAAAAAAATAATGTAATCAAAATATTTAATCTCAAAACATATGATGTTCGTCCCGTGTTCTGCAGTTTGTGGGGTCGGTTTAATCAGTTAGAAAACCCAATTACTTTTAAAACTGCTCCTGTTAAATCAGAACTAGCAGAACTAAACTCTCTCACTCAAAATTAACTATTTTCAATCCTCATGCTGCTAGTCTTAGTAAATAGATAGGAAGATATTTTATATTCACTTGGGTTAAACTTTTTTTTTTTACATTTCTTCAGTTGTTTCCTGGTTTCTGGACTAGACCAAAATGATGTCATACATGCCAAGAGCCTTCATGAGCATTTTGTTTCTTTCATCTAGAAGAGGGGAGGAGGGGCTTTCTGGGCACATCCTCCTGTCTGCATGCCTGAGATAAGGGCAGATGGATTTCAGGAAGTAAATTCTACATGAATCATCTGTCTTTACTCAAGATGGCTGTGGCTAAAAATGCTAAGCAAATGTTTTTCAATGTGATTTCTCAACAAAATAAAGCATGGGGACATGGATGGATGGGTGCGTTTGTATTGAATACTAAAAGTGAACTAAACAGCGTTTTCAGTTTGTGGTTTTCAAATGCAGATAAAGCTCAGTCCCAAGCACATTCTCACTGCAAGGGTTAAGAGCTCATTTTGTCCAGGGAAGAAGAGAAAGTCTTATGCTCACCTGATCCACAGGAAACAGTACTCATCCACGATCCAGCAGTTAACTCCTCACATCCAGAGCAGGTCTACGGAGCCTGTTCTGAGCTTCATAACATCAGGACTCAAGATCACTAGAGCACAGTGCAGGACCTACAGGGTCCAGGTTTGTGCGGGGAAGATAGGAGGATCATGTAGGTATATTTACTTTTATTTCTCCCATAGACAAAAATGAGCAATTAACCCTTGCAATGCAGATACATCCCCACTACAAGGGAAAGGTGTTTTGTTTGCCAGAGTTCAGCTTTAAGTTCTGCTTTAATCCGTTTCTCTTCAGAAGTATATTGAAGCTAAACTCTTATATACTTTATGGAAATTGTAAACCAAAGCCTCTTAACACTTCATTTTAAAAATATTATCCTAATCCAGTTGTCACAATCCAAAGTGACACAAAAATGGAGTATTTCGGACATGCTGACTCCCTATGGTCGGTGATGGTGACAGTCAGTAGCCAGCCTCTTTTATAGCACTTAGAGCATTGTGAGGTATGTGTGGAGCTCTACTGGGATTGATGATGCATTTCTTTTTAGCATTACTGAGTCACTTAATTATTTTGAGAAACAAAAAATATAAATATATATTAGCTGTTTTCCAGCTACCAACCTAGGTATCCCAGTTCATACAGTCTCTAGCAACCATTCATTGGTTCAGAGACCCTATATTTTCAAACAGTTGATATGAGGATCAAAAAGGCTTCAGCCATGAAAATGCTAGTTGCATGGTTGTCACATTTACCCTCTACTTCAATACATTAGCCACTGACTTGCAACAACCATGATAGTAAAAACGCAGCATAACAGCTAGGCAATTAGCATTTTCAGAAGAAGATCACCAACAGTAACTCCCATATATTTTTAATGTCAAGTCTAATTTAAAACAGATCATACAGGTGAAACACAGAATTGCTTTTGTATAACTTTTCTTTCTTTCTTTTTGTGTCATAGGAGACTCAAAGCCTGGTCCGCTGGATTGGCTAATTGTTTCAATTACGGTACATTCTAACGTCCCAATTTTTGAGATGGTAAAAACAATTACTCAAAAAAGGGTTAATTAAACCCCCAAGTTTTGCTTTATCCCGTTTTGCACCAGATGAAACATGTGTAGGGTGATGCCAGTAACATATGATGTTGTACACCAGCTGTTGATACTTGGTGTAGCGTGTTTTGCCTGTGTTACTCTACTTCTTTTATGAGAAAATTTACTTTTAATAAATCATGTGGTTTTAGCTTACTGCTCCTTGGTCCTTAGTTCTTTCTCCTAACCATTATTACTTTGAGGTGCTGACTTTGCATAACCAGTGAAGGGCTATGTAGGTGGTGGATTCAGTAGTATCCTGAGTGCTACCTGCCCCAATTCGATGATTTCTGTCCTTTATTATTTTTGAGAGCATTAATGTTTGGTAAGGGAACTGGCACATTTGTTAGTGAGATGGTTTGAAATTCTTACAAGTGCACAGTCATCATTTTCACATTTGGACTTTTATATACATTATGTTTCAAAAGTATTGGGACACCCCTCCAATACCTTGGCAAGCAGACTGCACCTACAAACATTTGTGAAAGAATAGTTCGCTCTCAGGAGCTCAGTGAATTCAAGTGTAGTACTGTGATAGGTTGCCACCTGTGCAATAAGTCCATCCGTGAAATTTCCTTGCTACTAAGTATTCCACGGTCAACTGTTAGTGGTATTATAACAAAGTGAAAGCAACTGGGAACAACAGCAACTCAGCTACGAAGTGGTAGGTCACGTAAAATGACAGAGCAGAGTTAGCGCATGCTGAAGCGTAAAGTGCACAGAAGTCGCAGACTGCCGCAGGCAATAGCTAAAGACCTCCACACTTCATGTGGCCTTCAGATTAGCACAACAGTGCATAGAGAGCTTCATGGAATGGGTTTCCATGGCCAAGCAGCTGCATTCAAGCCTTACATCACCAAGTGCAATGCAAAGTGCAGTGGTGTAAAGCACGCCGCCACTAGACTCTAGAGCAGTGGAGACATGTTTTCTGGAGTGAAAAATCATGCTTCTCCGTTTGGCAATCTGATGGACATGTCTGTGTTTGGTGGTTGTCAGGAGAACGATACTTGTATGACTGCATTGTGCCAAGTGTAAAATTTGTTGGAGGGGGTATTATGGTGTGGGGTTGTTTTTCAGGGGCTGGGCTTCGCCCCTTAGTTCCAGTGAAGGGAACTCTTAAGGCATCGACATATCAAGACATTTTGGACAATTTCGTGTTTCCAACTTTGTGGGAACAGTTTGGGGATGGTCCCTTCCTGTTCCAGCAAGACTGCACAGCAGTGCACAAAGCAAGGTCCATAAAGGCATGAATGAGTGAGTTTCGGATGGAGAAACGTGACTGGCCAGCACAGAGTCCTGACCTCAACCCCATAGAACACCTTTGGGATGAAGTAGAGCGGAGACTACGAGCCAGGCCTTCTCATCCAACATCAGTGCCTGACCTCACAAATGCGCTTCTGGAAGAATGGTCAAACATTCCCATAGACACACTCCTAAACCTTGTGGACAGCCTTCCCAGAAGAACTGAATCTGTTATAGCTGCAAAGGGTGGACCAACAATATTGAACTCTATGGACTAAGACTGGGATGCCAATAAAGTTCATATGCGTGTAAAGGCAGGTGTCCCAATACTTTTGCAAAAATAGTGTATTTTACTTTGAAGTTTACTTCTTTATGCATAAGTGAATTATATGTTATGGGACTACTATTTCACCACTTATTTGTAGCATATTGTTCATTATAGTTTAATATGAGTTAACTTTTTTTTTTCACACACATATTTGTGTATTGATCACCACAGAAATATTGATTTTGCTCATCTTTTAGGTTAATTGTTTTTGTAATTCCTTTGTGTCCAGAACATAGGTTGCTACATTACCTCTTTTTTCACTAAGCACACAATTTTTTCTGTTTAAATCCACAAGTGACTGTTTTTAACCACTTCTTTTCCTTATAGTTAGTTAACCACTTGCCGTCCCCTAAGAGTAGATTTACTGCTAGCGGGTAGCAGCTACAGGATTAGGGACTTACCTATAAAAGAATGCAGTATGGGGGCACGCAGGAGTCCTGACATTGAAACCTTGAACTGAAATTCCCAGGGTTTTCATTGGGGCATGGTTTAACAGGGTGCTGTCATTACATGTTTTTGATGATAAAGGACAGCAGGGAACTCTCAGATTAGATCCACTATTCTCCAGCCAAGGGCCCACCCAACTTCCAGTACAAGAAGTGCCCCATTTCTCATTGCTACCTCAATACTGTTATAACATTTTGTTTTGCCTGTTTCTGCAATTAGGAAGTTGGAGAAAAGAGGGTATACTTTAATAAAACACAAGGAAAAGTTGCAGTTTTGTAATCATTTATTCAACAAAAATAGCAATCCACCCAAAAAAATCAATACACCCTTGACCTCAGAAGCTAGCAGGAATAACATGTGTTTTGCAAACCAGCCTCCAATCTCTAAAATTTAATTCCTTCAGTTACAAGATTTTGGTATGTTGCCTTGACCTTTTTAAACCTCCTTCAACATTTCAATGGATTTCAAATCATAGCTTTGATTAGGCCAGTCCTTAACACCTTCATGTTATACAGAATTCATAGCTAACTCTACAAAACCAAGCTATCTACACCCTGAAGTTGCAAAACAATCTTAAACAAGAACATTTATTTCACTGACCTTCACAGTTGATTTGAAATTATTCTCCGGAAATGCTGACTTGCCATGTTTGCAACAAACATGTCTACTGTTACTCTGGCTACACAACTCAGTCTTTAATTCATCAGTCCACATCACATTGTTGCAAAAAGCCTGGACTTTGCCCGTATCTTCAATGACAAACTAAAGTCCTCTCCAATATTCATTTCGAACAGCAAAGGCTTTTTCTTGGCACACCTCCCATGCAGGTTGAAATGGTGCAATCTCGTTTTGATCATACATACAGTGGGGCAAAAAAGTATTTAGTCAGCCACCAATTGTGCAAGTTCTCCCACTTAAAAAGATGAGAGAGGCCTGTAATTGGCATCATAGGTAGACCTCAACTATGAGAGACAAAATGAGAAAAAAAATCCAGACAATCACATTGGCTGATTTGGAAAGAATTTATTTGCAAATTATGGTGGAAAATAAGTATTTGGTCAATATCAAAAGTTCATCTCAATACTTTGTTGGCAATGACAGAGGTCAAACATTTCCTGTAAGTCTTCACAAGGTTGGCACACACTGTTGCTGATATGTTGGCCCATTCCTCCATGCAGATCTCCTCTAGAGCAGTGATGTTTTGGGGCTGTCGCTGGGCAACATAGACTTTCAACTCCCTCCAAAGGTTTTCTATGGGGTTGAGATCTGGAGACTGGCTAGGCCACTCCAGGACCTTGAAATGCTTCTTACGAAGCCACTCCTTCACTGCCCGGGCGGTATGTTTGGGATCATTGTTATGTTGGAAGACCAAGCCACGTTTCATCTTCAATGCCCTTGCTGATGGAAGGAGGTTTGCACTCAAAATCTCATGATACATGGCCCCATTCATTCTGTCCTGTACATGGATCAGTCATCCTGGTCCCTTTATGGAGAAACAGCCCCAAAGCATGATGTTGCCACCCCATGCTTCACAGTAGATATGGTGTTCTTTGGATGCAACTCAGCATTCTCTCTCCTCCAAACACGACGAGTTGTGTTTCTACCAAACAGTTCTATTTTGGTTTCATCTGACCATATGACATTCTCCCAATCCTCTTCTGGATCATCCAAATGCTTTCTAGCAAACTTCAGACGGGCCCGGACATGTACTGGCTTAAGCAGGGGGACACGTCTGGCACTGCAGGATCTGAGTCCCTGGCGGCGTAGTGTGTTACTGATGGTAGCCTTTGTTACGTTGGTCCCAGCTCTCTGCAGGTCATTCACTAGGTCCCCCGTGTGGTCCTGGGATTTTTGCTCACCGTCCTTGTGATCATTTTGACCCCACGGGGTGAGATCTTGCGTGGAGCCCCAGATCGAGGGAGATTATCAGTGGTCTTGTATGTCTTCCATTTTTTAATTATTGCTCCCACAGTTGATTTGTTCACACCAAGCTGCTTGCCTATTGCAGATTCAGTCTTCCCAGCCTGGTGCAGGTCTACAATTTTGTTTCTGGTCTCCTTCGACAGCTCTTTGATCTTTACCATAGTGGAGTTTGGAGTGTGACTGTTTGAGGTTGTGGACAGGTGTCTTTTATACTGATAACAAGTTCAAACAGGTGCCATTGATACAGGTAATGAGTGCAGGACAGAGGAGCCTCTTAAAGAAGAAAGTACAGGTCTGTGAGAGCCAGAAATCTTGCTTGTTTGTAGGTGACCAAATACTTATTTTCCACCATAATTTGCAAATAAATTCTTTCCAAATCAGCCAATGTAATTGTCTGGATTTTTTTTCTCATTTTGTCTCTTATAGTTGAGGTCTACCTATGATGCCAATTACAGGCCTCTCATTTTTTTAAGTGGAAGAACTTGCACAATTGGTGGCTGACTAAATACTTTTTTGCCCCACTGTACATCCACTTAGACACCAAGTGTTGCAAACATTACCTGCTGATCCTACAATGAAATTATGAGGCTTTTGAATACTTCTTTTAGCAGCCAGTTCTATGGCTGAATTTGCTGGGCCAGTCAGTCCTGGACCAAATAGCTGTCATTTGACTTTCAGATTATTTTCCTTACAGTAGAATGATGGATTTCAGATTTTGTGATCTTTTTAAATCCTTACAATACCCATAGGCATAGGTGACTCTCTTTTTGAGGGCCTTAGAAAGCTCTATAGATATTGGTATGATGGTATGATGACACCACACAGGTCAATAGCAAGGAGAACACCAGGCCCAAGATCTGAGGTTTAAATAAGAGAGGTTCTTTCCCATGCTCCCTAGAGAGGTTCTCATAAATGGCACCTAATCAGGAACACCAGATTCAAATTTCATGTATTTTAAGTGGTGTTAAATGTAAATGTGTACTAAGTTTTTCCATCTGACAGATCTGTATTTTCATTAATGCAGATGATGAGAATGAATGTACCATGACATTTTCATCATATGAAGATCTAATGTTTTCCTAATAAAATATGTTAAATAAGTCAAACATTTTCATGGATTTTACTTACTTCTTCACATGATTGGATTTATTTTAATGATTTAAAGTAAGAATTATTTATATACACATACAACAAAATGTAAAAAAAAAACCCACACAATATTGTGCATTAAACCCACCAACTACCATTTACAAAATGAATGCACCAAAACAAATGATCCAACATCTATTCATCAGTTTATTTTCCTTACAGAAATCTAAAGGTAATAAACACAAAATGATTCACAGACAATAATCTTCCAGCTGTCTTTATTTTCACAACCAACTTGGCAGCAGTTCTTTGTTTCCTTCTTTTCTAACTTGCTTTGTTACATGCCAAATGAATAAGTACTGTATCTAAATTACTTTAGGATTACAGAAATAATAGAATCCAATGGTATAAACAGTTTGAAAATGAAATAACATTTTTAATTTATAAAGTTTTTTTACTGCCTCTCACTCATAAGAATGAACTCCAGGCATATACAAAGCAGCACAATTTAATCCAGTCACTGCATGCATTAGCTAAAGGGATAGTTCACCTTTTCAGAAAACATGAAAATGTGAACTAACACTGTACACCCTCCCCACCTGCTGGTCCCCGCTGTACTTACCTCCTTGGTTGGAAAGCTGTCAGTGTCCACGCAGATGATGCAGCACTCCAGAGACTTGAAATCCCCGCTCTGTGCACCATTTCAATGCTGAATCAGAGCAATGCTCTTTGCTGGCACTGACCAATTGGAATTGCTCTGATCCATCCTGAAAGCGCTTCAAAAATAAGGAGAAGAGCAGGGATTTCAAATTCCCAGACCTCTGCACTGGTTGCATGGGTTCTGACAGATCATTACCCACGAAGGGAAGTACAGAGGCGACCAAGGGGAGGGGATGGGGATTGTGTACATCATTAGTTCAACTTTTAACTTACACTTTGAATTTAATTTACCTACAGCATAAATCCCTGAATCTGTCTTGATATTGGTCTTCTGTCAGATCAGGATTATTGTGTGGTGACACACCGGTGCAAAGCTGGGAAGATTTTGGGTCACTGGTCACAGGATAAGGTACACATGCAGAACTAGCTCTTAACTTAGTTTTAGGGCTTAATATTGAAAGAAGTCTCCTGTGTTGCTCTAAACCTCCCTATCTAAGGTGGCCAACACCAATATGTGATTAACACACAATAAATGATAAATGATTGATATCATAGTGCGGCACAGTCTTCTCATTTTCCTATTACATATCATCTCTTCATGCCATACCATATGCCAATAAATTTATTGATTTAAAAAAAATATGAAGAGCATATAAATACAAATGATAACCACCAAAGTTACTAATATATATATATATACTGTATGTACTATATCGGGAAAAGTATTGGGACACCCCTCTAAATCATTGGATTCAGGTTTCCAATCATCTCCATGGCCACAAGTGTATAAAATCAATCTGAGGAAGAGGCAAGTCCTCGAAACGCATCAGTCAGTTGGAGGTCTAGGAATCCCATCACGGATATCATTCAGTGAGACTGGACCTTGCTTTACTTTTTTGTATTTTTTATGATGTGCCATTGACACTGTTATCCTTTGTGAGTATACTACTACTTCTTTTGTACAATAAATAATTTTTAAGGTAATGCACTAGGCCTGTGTGCCCTCTGTTTGTTTCTTTGCATGTCGCATAAAATGAAGCACCTAGGCATGCAGACTGCTTCTACAAACATTTGTGAAAGAATGGGACACTCTCAGGAGCTCAGTAAATTCAAGCGTGGTTACCACCTGTGCAAGGCCACATAAAATGACAGAATGGGGTCAGCGCATGCTGAAGTGCACAGTGCACAGAAGTCGCAAACTATCTGCAGAGTCAATAGCTAAAGACCTCCAAACTTTGTGTGGCCTTCAGATTATCACAACAATAGTGCATAGAGAGCTACAGGGAATGGGTTACCATGGTCCGAGCAGCTGCATCCAAGCCTTACATTACCAAATGCAATGCAAAATCGTTGGATGCAGTGATGTAAAGCACATCGCCATTGGACTCTAGAGCAGTGGAGACATGTTCTCTGGAGTGAGGAATCACGATTCTCTTTCTGGCAATCCTATGGACATGTCTGGGTTTGGCAGTTGCCAGGAGAAAGGTACTTGCCTGACTGCATTGTGCCAAGTGTAAAGTTTAGTGTAGGGGGGATTATGGTGTGGGGTTGTTTTTCAGGCATCAGCATACCAAGACATTTTGGACAATTTCATGCTCCCAACTTTATGGGAACAGTTTGGGGATGGCCCCCTTCTGTTCCAACATGACTGCGCACCAGTGCACAAAGTAAGGTCCATAAAGACATGGATGAACAAGTTTGGGGTGGAGGAACTTGTCTGTGTCCTGCCCTCAACCTGAAAAACACCTTTGGGATGAATTAGAGCAGAGACTGCTGACCAGGCCTTCTCGTCCGACATCAGTGCCTGACCTCACAAATGCTCTTCTGGAAGAATGGACAAACATTCCCATAGACACACTCCTAAACCTTGTGGACAGCCTTCCCAGAAGAGTTGAAGTTGTAATAGCTGCAAAAGGCGGGCCAACTCAATATCAAACCCTATGGACTAAGACTGGGATGCCATTAAAGTTCATGTGCTTGTAAAGGCAGGCGTCCCAATACTTTAGGTAATATAATGTGTGTGTGTGTATATATACACCCTGTTCCAAATTATTATGCAAATTATATTTTTCTCATTTACCTAAACAATTGATGTAAATAACAGTCAGCATAATTCTCATGTTATCAACTATTAAGAGTATAATTCACATTTTATTGAACAAACCTCCTAATGATAACAGGATTTTTTTTAAACATAAAACACAATGCACTGTTCCAAATTATTACGCACAGTAAGTTTCAAAACACTTTATAGGTTGTAAAGAACTGAAAATTGTCATTTGTTGTGTTGGCAGCATATTTACTGAAATCAAAAGCTATTTTATTCAAACGTTTAACAACATTTTAACTTTTTAAACATTTTAACAGGTCACCTTACATTTTAACATAGGACCCCTTATTTGATAGCAGCTTCAAAAGTTTTGCAACCATTGAACTTGTGAGTTTTTTGGCAGTTTCTGCTTGAATTTGTTTGCAACATGTCAGAATAGCCTCCCACAGCTGCTGTTTGGATGTAAACTGCCTCCCACCCTCATAGATCTTTTGCTTGAGGATGCTCCAAAGATTCTTAATAGGATTGAGGTCAGGGGAGGATGGAGGCCACACCATGACTTTCTCTCCTTTTATCCCCATAGCAGCCATTGATGCAGAGGTATTCTTTGCAGCATGAGATGGTGCATTGTAATGCATGAAGATGATTTTATTACAGAAAGCATAGTTCTTCCTTCTGTACCAGGGAAGAAAGTGGTCAGTCATAAACTCCACATACTTTGCAGAGGTCATCTTTACACCTTCGGGGACCCTAAAGGGGCCGACCAGCTCTGTTCCCATGATTCCGGCCCAAAACATGACTCCACCACCGCCTTGCTGACGTTGCAGCCTTGTTGGAACAGGGTGGCCGTCCACCAACCATCCACTACTCCATCCATCTGGACCATCCAGGGTTGCATGGCACTCATCAGTGAACAGGACTGTTTGAAAATTAGTCTTCATGTATTTTTCTGCCCAATGCAGCCATTTCTGCTTGTGAGCATTGGTTAGTGCACAGTTGCAAGACTCTGGAGGACTCTACACCTTGATGTCCGTGGGAGTCCAGAGGCACCAGCAGCTTCAAATATCTGTTTGCTGCTATGTAATGGTATTTTAGCAGCTGCTCTCTTGATCCGATGCATGGATCTGGCAGAAATCTTCCTCAATGTGCCTTTATCTGCACGAACCCGTCTGTGCTCTGAATCAGCCACAAATCTCTTAATAGTGCGATGATCACGCTTAAGTTTTCTTCAAATATCTAATGTTTTCTTACCTCATCCAAGGCATTGAACTATTTCACTCTTTCGGCAGCAGAGAGATCCTTTTTCTTCCCCATATTGCTTGAAAATGGTGCTCTGCTTAATAATGTGGAACACCCTCCTTTAGTAGTTTTTCCTTAAATTGGGCTCACCTGCCAATCTAATTATCACAGGTGTCCGAGATTGTTTTCAGTGATCAAAAGAGCCCTGAGACACAATGCCATCCATGAGTTAAACTGAAAAACAAAATATTTAATCTTTGTGACACTTAAATAGAATTTGCATAATAATTTGGAACAGGGTGTGTATATATATATATATATATAAACTTTTTTTTTCAATATATATATTTTTTTTTCTATCAATACTACTTGTTAAGACACATTTACCCTATATCCTTCACAAGTAGTATGTGCTCTCACCTTTTTAGTAGGATTTCCCCTTAGGAATTAAATATACTATTTTCCCTTTTCCTCTACTGACTTTCAAAGAAAACATATAGGAATTGATTTACTAAAACTTGAGAATGCAATATCTGGTATAGCTGTACATGGTAGTAAATCAGCTTCTAACTTTAGCTTGTTGAATTAAAGTGGAACTTTAGTCAGAAAATTAAGTTCTGCTAGATCACTTCTGATTGTTCCCTTTTACAGGTATAGCCATGTAAAACACTAAAAATAAGTGTCTATCCTGTTTAAAATCCAGTAATACACTGTCTCACCCTGCTCTGTTATGCTCAGCTGCTCTCCATTTTTAGGCACTGCCGAATTTGTAGAGGCCAATCTGCTGACAGCCTTAAAGCAAAATTAAAACCTCCTATGCTTTACAGCCAAGGACGCTGCTGCTGTTTGATCTGCAACTACCATGGTGCTGCACATGAGATCAGTTATGATACCAGCCATTTGATGATTTGACAGTTTGGTTGAGGACACAAGCAGATGTGACACTTAGCAATTCAGACATTCCAGGAATGTAACTGTGTTTTTTAACCGTTAAATTGATGGGTGTAGTTCCACTTTATGATTTACTGCTGTTCAGGGGCTTTGGGCTTCAGCAAAATGGCAGCCTCCAGCAAAACGAAAAATGAACAATGCTGGGGCAATTTACAACACACGCTCATTTTGGTAGCATGGTCATTAATGTGGAATGTATGTTCCTTGCTGAAGAACATTTTTTTATCAAATTGTTATGGGTAAAGTTCGGGGTTAGGCTTTGACAAAAAAACTTGGAAGCTGATTGGTTTCTGTGCAGAGCTACACCAGATTTTGTGCACTCCAGTTTTAGTATATAAACCCCATAACTCCCTTATAGATCTTTCTTTAACATCTTGCTTATTAAAACCTTTCAACAATAAAAATCACTCACATTTGTAGGTGCACTGTCACCTGTGCACTGTAGATTACATACAGTCTTGAGCCAGGTCCTAACAGTCGCTCACCACTGTGTCTCCGTGTGTATCCTTCATTTCCTCTGCTAGCGTACTGACGTCACCAGGGGCGGACTGACCATTCGAGCACTCGGGCACTGCCTGAGGGCCCGGGGTCAGTAGGGGGCCCCATGAAATGCCGCTGGTACCTTTTTTATAGGCTTTTTTGAGTGTGGGCAAGGACACAGGGACCCCATGATTCCCTATTGCCCGGGGGCCCCATGAGTTGTCAGTCCACCCCTGGACTTCACTGTTTCTCTGTCCTTTGCCTTACGTCATTGGACTTCCTAAAGGGTAACCTTCCATGCCTTCTTCTGCACTCTGCTTATGAAGTAAAGAATGGAAGC
This sequence comes from Staurois parvus, assembly GCF_062004578.1. Classification (NCBI taxonomy): domain Eukaryota; kingdom Metazoa; phylum Chordata; class Amphibia; order Anura; family Ranidae; genus Staurois; species Staurois parvus. The sequence goes on along the minus strand of NW_028317900.1, from coordinate 645,467 downwards.
ACCACTGCTCTGGTAAGATCCAGAATAAGATGGTATTTAAACTCATCAATGCCTTTTGGTGGTTGCAATGGCCCCCCTTTTTCAGGACTATGAACAAATAGCTGTCTGGAATAAAATCTGAGCTGGGCTAAGGTATTTATCTGCAGCCTCCTTCCTCTAATGATGTCTACGTAGAAGAAATGCATTGTGGGGCTTGGTTTGCAATGTCATCATGCATGTCGGTGGAACTCCAAGTAGTGCTGTTATTGTGTGCATGTACTGGTCTTTCATCTCTCTATGAGAGTGTAATTTTTTAAAAATAAATGTAACTGTGTTTTAAATACTAAACTATGGGATTTGCTCTTTTATTCTTTTTATACCTCGTGTGAGTTTGATGTAGAACACTGCATAATGAAGTTACTGGAAGACATTATAGTTGTGGGACAGCCAGGTGCATTGAGCATTTTGAGAATAGTATTTAGTAAGGAGCCTTTGAGCATTGGTGGGACACCTGTGGAGCTCACATTTATTTGTCGTGTTTTATTGCTGGTACCATTTTCTCATCGCAAGATTCTTATCTCCAGATTTGATTGCAAGATTCTGAAGTTGGAAATACACTTTCTTTTTACATTTTTACCCCTTCCACCCTGGCTTCACTGATCTCTGTTACCTTCACACGTTACACTGCCTGAAACTAATTCATCATCCAGTAAGTAATTAACCATTGACTTTTGGTCACTATTGACTAGAGTCACTATTTGTAGTTTGTCATATATCTGTTGTGTTCTCCATAACAAAACTGCTTCTGCACGGTTGTAACTATCTAAAGCCAATTTGTCTCAGTTTCTAAAAGCAAAATCAATGGTTGCAACTGAAACGCTACTGCATGACATTTCAGGTGTGAATGTACTGTACATGGTTTGTGCTTACTTCATATCCAAACATCATTTATCTCCTTCAACTCATGGAAACTCACAATAAATGGTTTGTGGGTGGCAAACCATGTTACAGCCATTGGTTGACCAGGGGCGGGCGGACTGACCATTTGGAAATTCGGCCACTGCCCGAGGGCCGGGGGTTAGTAAGGGGCCCCATGAGATGCCCCTGGTACCTTTTTCATAGGCTTTTTTGAGTTTGGGCAAGGACACAGGGGCCCCATGATCCCCTATTGCCTGAGGGACCCATGAGTTGTCAGTCCACCCCTGTGGTTGACCATTACCCAAACTGTAGCATCTGCACCTGAGTTTTCCTTAATTTGATGTTCAATTTACCCCTTATAGTGTATATTATCCAACCACCAACTAACAGTGACCAGTTTTATTCCTTTATTTTCATTTGGTGTTACTGTATGTACACTTTCTGTTGTAGGATGACAACACTCGCTCAAGCAAAACTGTCATTCTACGACAGGAAGTCTTTTAGAACAAAATGTCTCTCCTGTTCTTCATAGCATAGTGTTGTTCTGTAGTCCACAAAGACAGCTGACAAGCATGGTTTTAACAGACCAAAAGGGGACAAGTAAAAACAGGTAAATTGTATACTCACACTTTAATTTGTCCGTATATTCTTTTACATTAATATTATCTCTGTTTTAATTATAACCTATTCTATTTCATGTTCCACTAAGAAAGAAAAACAGGCTTTGTGAAACAAATATGAAATACTAGGCATGTATAGTGACACCACAACTCGTCACCACCGAACATGTGCCAATAAATCCACAAATAGGACCAGCGCTATATACTTGGTGGACTAGTATAATGTAGCCCCCACCACACTGTGCTGCTAGCAGTCCACTGCTGCTAGCAGTCTATAAGCTGCGCATTGGTTGGAACAGGGGTGTCCACAGGTCCAATATGATACTGGAGATCTCGCTTCCATACAAATCCAAAAAGTGTAATTTACTGAATAACCATACTAAAAAGGACGCATTCATGAATAAAAAAGCAAAATAAAAAAAGTAGGTCACATCCAAGCCTCTGTACATAAATCATAACTCAGCACTTGTTGTGAAGGGGGTCATAGAGACATACAATATGTATACATTACTTACAGTTTTTAATGTATTTTTTACTTTAGTATTGCATTTTTTCAACTATATGCCTTTAAATAATTGTGAACAGCACTTGATGTGATGTTTGATGGGTCATCAGCCAGCCCCTCCTTCTCCCCTTGTAACCTGTTAGTAGGTATATATTGATTCTACCCCCTCACCTAATTGTATTTGATAAGGAATCCAGGAGTTTTGAAATGCGTTATCCTATCAGCAAGAGAGCGCCCCATGGTATACTGCTCCTCTGGCATAGCCGCCAGGATGGCAGCATCGTCATTTCTGGTCCGTTGCCCGGCCGACAACATTACTTTTGAGTCCACCACTTCCGGGTCCATATGGTGAGGTCATCCCTTTAGTCTTTCTTCTGGTGCTGAGCCTTCACTAGATCTAGGCACACCTGTGGAACATCAGAGTTGTCATTCGCTTCCTCCAGGAGTTTCACTGGCCGGTATGTTTTTCTGTATGACCCCTTTTACAACATGTCCTGGGTTATGATCAGGGGTGGACTGACAACTCATGGGGCCCCCAGGCAGTAAGGGATCATGGGGCCCCTGTGTCCTCGCCCACACTCAAACCTCAGTCCGCCCCTGGTTATGATCTATGTACAGAGGTTTTGGATGTGACCTGTTTTTTATTTGTGACTGTGTCCTTTTTAGCATGGTTATTCAATAAATTACACTTTTTGGATTTGTCTGGAACCAAGATCTCAGTTATCATATCGGATCTATGAACACCCCTGTCCAATCAGTGCACAGCTTATAGACTGGACAATGTGCGAAACCTAATGAAGCCCTCTGCCACCAAGACACAGCACAGTAATGGCCAACGTATTTCAGTTGTCTTGACCCCTTTCCTCAGAGACTCAGTGGTGAAGAGTTGTTGGTGTCACCGTATATATGCCTAATATTTCACACCTATTTGTCAGTCTATCTAATATTAAACAATTTGCATACTTCACAAGGCCATTGCACTTGGATTTCAATTTAGTTTTTTAATGTGCTCGATAATTCAGATTTGAGTAAATTTGTGATTTAAATTGAATATGTAATTGTCATAGTCAGTCAGTTCAGTTCCACAGTCTAATGCAATTCTTAGGTTTGAAAAATGTGGGGGTTGCATTGTTAATTTGATATACCGTATTTGCCGGCGTATAAGACGACTTTTCAACCCGTGAAAATCTTTTGAAAAGTCGGGGGTCGTCTTATACGCCGGTATACGGCGCGCCGGTGTCAGGGCGGCACTTTTTTGAGGGGCGGCGCCGTCCCCCCTCCTCCTCCAACGGACACCAAGTACAGGGGTGGGCAGAGGGGCTGCTGTACCTTACCTGGCTCCGGTCCCGGTCCCACAACGATCCGGTCCAGGAAGCGCGGCTGCTCCTTCTTTCAGTTCGACCGCTCGATGGTCCCGCCGCCTGCTCGGCTCCGCCTCCTCACTGGTGATTGGGCGCCAGCACTAGAAAGGCACACATTCGACCAATCACCGGCGAGGAGGCAGAGCCGAACGGCCCCGCGAAAATCAAGCGGCCGAACTGAAAGAAGGAGCAGCCGCTCCTCTCCCCCACTGACACCAACGATGGGGCACTATTCCTCCTCCCCACTGACACCAACGATGGGGCACTATTCCTCCCCCACTGACACCAATGATGGGGCACTTTTCTCCCCACTGATACCAATGATGGGGCACTATTCCTCCCCCACTGACACCAATGATGGGGCACTATTCCTCCCCCACTGACACCAACGATGGGCCACTATTCCTCCTCCCCACTGACACCAATGATGGGGCACTATTCCTCCTCCCCACTGACACCAACGATGGGGCACTATTCCTCCTCCCCACTGACACCAATGACGGGGCACTATTCCTCCTCCCCACTGACACCAATGATGGGGCACTATTCCTCCTCCCCACTGACACCAATGATGGGGCACTATTCCTCCTCCCCACTGACACCAATGATGGGGCGCGTTGGAAGAGGGGTAGTCTTATACGGCGAGTATAGCTCAAACCCTATATTTTAACAGGAAAAGTAGGGGGTCGTCTTATACGCCCAGTCGTCTTATACGCCGGCAAATACGGTATATCAAATCCTTCCGAATAGTTTTGATATATGAATATCGAATCCACCCAAAATATCAAAACTGAAAACTAATTTATATCGATCTTATAGCAATCTTGCAAAAAATGTAATTCTGTTTGGTTATTCAGATGCACATGACGCCAGTCAATATTGTCAGCTCATGCCATTTCTAAGAATATCGAATCATTGCATTTCAAATTCAACAATGTATCTAATAAATAGCAATCTTCCGAAAAACTGCAAAATGTTTTGAATCCATAAGATGAATGTCGAAGATACAAAATAAATTCTGGAATTGAATCAGTTCAACAAAACTGATATGTCGAAACAAAATTCTTCAACGAAGAAATGCGTCTCAAATTAAATTAAAATTTCCAGTTTGCACATGCCTACTAAAATATATATCCTTTTTGCACAATAAAGGTAGACAACTTGGCTAGTATGAACACTTTCCATGGACAATAAAAAAGTCAGCATTTATTGATTCACCACCCCTACCCATCCTTGCAGTCTCACTTTCGTGACCAATATGGTGGAAAATTATATTGGGGTTTATTACTTACATATATATGTTAATAAAAGCTATGTATTTCTGTAGGATGAAATCTAACTTTTACGGTGATATCAGTTTTGAACAGTATATTGTAAAACTTTTGATAAGACAGCAGAGAAAAAAATCAAATTATATGGTATGTTGCATTTGTATGTTCATAATACTGTTGAAAAATATGTTGTTCAATGTTTGTGTGTAATGAACTTACAGGAGAGCAAAATAAAGTGAATTCAACAATCATCTGTGAATTAACTCTTTTACTCACTAAGGATATAATCTGTGGATATTGAAGCTAAGATGAGAGGTCTTAGCAATTTGCATGAAATTGATGTTAACTAGTGACTAAGGCACCTTAGAAGCAATTACTGTGTTTATCAGAATGAGGAACGAAGTAGAGCCACGTCTTCTTTTGTGATTTAGTCTCTAATTAATTGAAGCTTTAAAGCTTGGCACTTCAGAAATTAAGAATGGGAACTGAACGTGATGACTCGTTCCTTTATGTCTTTATGTCTTCCTCTTTTAGTGTCCCAAGGGAGAGACGGCACAAGTATGTGAACTAGTATAGATAGATATATAATCTAGGCAGGTCAGCAAACCTACTCTTGACTTTACATTAAATAAAACTGAAAATTTGGTGTTAATAATATTATTGACCCAGATCCATAGATATGCAGAATTTCTCCAGAAGGATACTGTAGTCATGGAAATATAAAGTCATGGATCTGCCATCATAAAATATGTAACCCATATGCTGTATTTTTGATCCTTTCCCTTTCTCCATGGAGAAGGGAAGGCGTAGCCATGCTCATAGACGTTTCTTTTATTTTAATCCCCCCCTCTAACCATTTTTTCAAACCATTTTTTCAAAGGTTTACATTTTAACTCTGGGGTTAACCAATGGCATCAGTTGAAAATGTATATAGGACACGCAGAAAAGGAAATTCTCCCTAAAGGGACAGAGAAAGCAGAAAATAATATTAATAATAATAATAATCATCATTCTAACCCTGCCACACTGTATTCAAAGCTAATAAAAGTTTGTGCTTTAGATATATTTTAGCTCCATACATTCTGTTTTTATTCACTGATAACATAGTAAAACACTGTGCTAATTAAATACAATAAATATATATATTTATTTACATGTTATATGCGTAAATATATATGTAAAACCACACCTGTAATGCTTAAAATCCACAGTTTTTGCCTTCTAATATTCCTTTTTTTCACCTAATTGCCATTACTGCCACATGCATTAGAGTTCTTTTCAGAGGGGTTAACACAGGCCGCCAGTGAATGAAGGTCTGATTGTGCTGCTGTCAGCCCTGAATGCCATACTCATTGTAGAGATAGGGCTTCTGAGTGGGGGGAGGATAAGAAAAGCAGGATGGGTCGTCATTAAAAGCATCCAGCAAAACTGATTGGAGTGGAGGGTAATTCAGACCTAAAGTGGCTTTCTATATTTGTGACCACCACCAACCCCCCAAACATCTACCCTTTTTGTTGAATCCTACTCCTCCCCACTGTTACATTCAAGCCCTGCTTTTACCCCAAAAAAGAAATCCTTGGTGATCCGTGAGAGAAGGTTTTCTTTTAGGCATGTAATATTGAGGAATTTTATTCTAGAGTGCTATTGCTTATGTTTATGTGTGGTTAAGCTAGGTTTAAGAACGTGAAAAAAACAAGGTAAGCCCTCAAGCAATGCTTGTGTGTGTTTATTGAAAAGGAAGTGTCAAACTCACGCTGGTGGGCATGAATTATTTCCATTCTTTGGCTGCATATAAGTAAAGGGTCTTAAAATATGTTATGCTTTTGACTTTTACAGCAACTTCTTTTTAACACTACACATGCCGGAGAAACATGCAAAGAATACATGCAGTGTACAGAGATGTAGAACAAAGATGAACCAATTACACATTTATACAAATTTATACAATATACAAAGATACAAAGATACCTAAAGTCTTAATTCTTTCCAAGAGTATTTCAATTTGGAAAGTAAGAAAAAAAATTAGTCTGAAGAGAGGACTGTCAAGTTTTATATAGATTTGGTGACAAAACAAGAGTCATGCCTGACACGCACCTACATTTTGCACAAGTTTAAAGCCCAATTTCAGATTTATGTTTCTTTTCTTTCAAATCTTTGGCCAGCACTTTTTAGCTACAAAAAGCAGCTCTTGCTGCAATACTCACCCTGTCTCTAGCGCTATCTCCTGCAAACTCACAGCTTAGCAATATAGCGCCAATTCTCATGCGAACTGAATTATACTCAATGTTCAACACACTTCCTGTGAGCTCAGGGTGTCAAGGACCCACCCATTAGGGGTAGGTCACAAGCTGCTCTGGGTTCATGGGAGAATAATGTAGAGAACAGGGTTCACATTGAGACCATTGTGCACAGCAGGACCCACCCACCACTGAGGGCAGAAGAGGAGGCAGATATCTTGTGACCTGATATATCACATGACCGAACTGAAGACCCATGGAAAAAATATGGATTGTCATTGATGCAACAAAATAAGTCGGAGATGGGATTCACAGGCTGGAGGGGGGGGGGATGGGGAACTGAGGTTTATTTAATACTGCATGTGCGAGTGGCCTTTGTAATATGGAATTGAGCTTATCTTCTTGTGCATAGGACTATAGAACATTGACCTCAACCAATATAAACAAAAAGACTCATATACTGCACAACATGATATCAAAGGTATATGCAGGGGCGGACTGACCATTTGGGAACTCGGGCATCGCCTGAGGGCCCGGGGTCAGTAGGGGGCCCCATGAGATGCCCCTGGTACCTTTAATAGGCTTTTTTGGGTGTGGTTTGAGTGTGGGCAAGGACATAGGGGCCCCATGATCCCCTATTGCCCGGGGGCCCCATGAGTTGTCAGTCCGCCCCTGGGTATATGATAACTTTTTTATGAATATGTAATAATCTTAACCCATAATAGCATCTAAAATCCATATAGAGGGATATAGGTTATTTGTCTGTACACCTGAAGTGTTTGGTTACTAGACATGCACACGCCGGAAATTGTTGTTTAGTTTTGGATGCATTCCTTCATTAAAGAATTTTGTTTTCTCACATTTGTTATGTTGAACTGATTCTTTTTTTTATTTATTTCCTTTATTTGGCATTTGTTTCGTATAGTTGTTGGTCTGGGTGGAATTGAAAACTGTTTCAGTTTTTTTTTTCGGAAGTTTGCTATACACTAGTTTTCATTTTTGATATTTTGAGTGGATTTGATATTCATATATCGAAACTATTCTGTAGGGTTCGATATATATCAGACGCAACTGAATAAACAATGCAAAAATTTGGCAGCCCTTGAATTTTTCAAACCTGAGAATTGCATTAGACTGTGGAACTGAACTGACTGACTGTGACAGTTTAATATTCAATTTAAATCACAAATGTACTCAAATCTAAATTATCGAACAAATTTGAAAATGTAATTCATTATCCCATGTGCCCAAACTATTGCATCATGTGAATAAAACTAGTGCATTTCTTAATTTCATTATTACTTTTTTCGAATTCGCTGAAATTTATTACTATGTCCATTTGGAGATTCTGAATCTCCTAAAATCAAATTTTTTTCTGAAAAATGGTTTGCAATGAAACAAAAAGCATGTGTATTGGTTACATAAACATCTGTTGCAGCTCTTGTTCTACACCCTAAGTGATGCACAGCCTACAGTTGTCGTACTCTTTGAATGTCATTTAATCTTACTTATTTTGCCAGATAAAAAAACAAGCCTGAGAATAATAAGAATCGGTTGATACTTGTGCAATTCAAGCCCAGCTGCAGGCTGACCACAATATTTAAAAAGCCAGCTGACCTGATGAAAAGTGACCTTCAAGGAATATGTCTCATGCTAGCCAGTAGAAAGTATACCAAACCATTTCATACTATTATATTAGGATGCACTGCAGTACACAGCCCTAAAATTATGCAGTGAAAAGGGGAACTACAATTAGGCAAACATGTATGTTTATTATTTAGACATTTTTTAAATAAAAAACACATAAAATAGCAGTTCAAAATGGATTTTCAATAGCCAGAATAAACCTAAAATATATTTATGATGATAAACTGCTGGGATGAGCCTGTTTTGACAATACTCTATGTATATGCAAACCCAGAGATAATCACACATTACAAACCACCACCACCCATTATTCTACCGACTCCCCCACTTTCATGGTCACATGGTTTTATGGGTTTTCAGTGCATGTGCAGCTATCTCTACATTAAGAACAAGGGTTTTGTAGACACTTGTACACTGGTAGTGTACTTGTTAAGCGTTGGCTACCAATGCACAGGTAACCCAGTTAAATCTATAACAGAAGCAGTCATATAAATATAATAAAACACATGTGTGAATGGATTGCTGGACACAGATTTTCAATAGATTAGTGAAATTATCACTGGGTATGCTGTCTCTGGTTTGGCAGCACTCCAAAAAATGTTGAAATCTCTTAGAAACGGGAAAGAACCCAGAGATGAGAATTCACACATATACAATCCAATGGGAGCACCAAACAAACATCCAAGAGCCAACGTTTTTAAAGGAGAAGTAGGCCCAAAGCTCTTTTGGCCTTTCTTCTCGTGTAGGTCACAGGAGTGCAGTCCTGTGACCTACAGGAGAAGTAAGGCCAAAAGAGCTTTTACCCTACTTCATTAGAGTCATCTGACAGTGGGTCAAAGTTTGCTGATGTCTGATGTCACTCAGTTGGTCCAGAATCTGGAGGGATCCTGACTTTTCTGTCGGAATCTACCCAGATTCCTGACTGGCAGCTGGCTCAGCTTCTCAGTGCACCCTCCACAGCCCGGCACTCAAGTGAGCACTGGAGGGGCAGAGCAGAGAGCCAGTGACTGATCAGCATTCTTTGATTGCCGGTTCTCGATCTTACAGGCAGCAATGGACAGATGCAGCATTGGTTTGATGTTGCATCCACCTATGTGAGTATGTATGCTTGTTTTATTTTCAAAACCCACACTTTGCCAACATGTTTTATGGCCCAAATAGACCCCTACGTTCATGGCGGAGAGCTTTTGTTCTGCACTCTCATTGGCCTGTATGTACAGTTAGGTCCATATACAGTATATTTGGACATAGGCACAATTTTTGTTTTTTCAGGTATTTACCAAAACATATTGAAGCTATAGTTATGTAATGGATATGGGCTGAAAGTGTACACTCTCAGGTTTACTTTGATTGTATGTACATCCAAATTGGAGGAATGGTTTAGGAATTACAGCTCTTAAGATTAACCAACCCCCTTTTTTAAGGTACCAAACGTAATTGGACAATTGAATCAAAAGCTGTTTCATGGCCAGGTGTGGGCTACTCCTTCATTATTTCTTCATCAATTAAGCAGGTAAAAGGTCTGGAGATGATTCTAAGTGTGGTATTTGCATTTGGAATGTATTGCTGTGAACCTACATCATGCGTTCAAAGAAACTGTCCATGCAAGTGAAACAGGCCATTGTAAAGCTGCAAAAATTAAACAACTCCATCAGAGAGAGAAAGGAGTGGCCAAATCAACAGTTTGGTACATTCTGAGGAAAGAAGAACGCACTGGTGAGCTCAGCAACAACAAAAAGGCATGGACGTCCATGGAAGAAAACAGTGGTGGATGATTACAGGATCCTCTATATGGTAAAGAAAAACCCATTCACAACATCCAGACAAGTGAAGGACACTCTCCAGGAGGTGGGTGTATCATTGTCAAAGTCTACATTCAAGAGAAGACTTCATGAGAGCAAATACAGAGGGTTCACCACAAGGTGCATACCATTCATAAGCCTGAAGAATAGAAAAGCCAGATTAAACTTTGCCAAACAACATCTAAAAAAGACAGACCAGTTCTGGAAAAGCATTCTTTGGATGGCTGAAACTAAGATTATCTTGTACCAGAATGATGGGAAGAAAAAAGTGTGGAGAGGGCTTGGAACAGCTAATGATCCAAAGCACACAGCGTCATCTGTAAAACATGATGGATGCAGTGTGATGGCATGGGCATGCATGGCTTCCAGTGGCACTGGGTCATTGGTGTTTAATGATGATGTGACAGAAGACAGAAGCAGCCGGGTGAATTCTGCAGTGTTTACAGATATACTGTCAGCCCAGATTCAGCCAAATGCAGCAAAGTCAATTGGACGGTGCTTCACAGTAGAGATGGACAATGATCCAAAACACACTGCAAAAGCAACCCAGGAGCTTTTGAAGGAAGAGAAGTGGAATATTCTGTGATGGCGAGTCAATCACCTGATCTCAACCCAACTGAGCAAGCATTTCACTTGCTGAAGGCAAAACTAAAGGCAGAAAGACCCACAAACAAAGAACAATTGAAGACAGCTGCAGTTAGAACCTGGTGAAGCATCAGAAAGGAAGAAACCCAGTCTTTGGTAATGTCCATGGGGTCCAGACTTCAGGCAGTCATTGCCAGTAAAGGATTCTCAACAAAATTAAAAATGAACATTTTATTTATAATTATAATAATTTGTCCAATTTGTCCAATTACATTTGAGCCCCTGAAAATGGAGGGGCTGTGTATAAAACTGGTTGCAGTTCCTAAAATTTGCACTTGATATTTATGTTCAACACCTTGAATTAAAGCTGAAAGTCTGCACTTCAAATTCATTTGGATTGTTTTGTTTTCATTTATTCTGGTGGCATACAGAGCCAAAAGTATGAAAACTATGCCTATGTCCAAATATATATGGAACTAACTGTATATGATGATGACATTCACTGAAAGATGTTGTCAACGTCCGGTTGAATTTTTTAACCCTAACGTTCATTATTTACAACACTATAGGCCACGTATCATTTTATGGCAGAAACTGAATAAAATGCAACAAAGAAATTCAAAAGAATATCTTTACAATACTCTACTTCAGGAAAATTTAGACCCTTTGATCTGATATATAGCAAATCTAAAACATGTAATTATCTAAATTTAGTTTACTTAAGGTGAACAGTTACATCACAGAAAAGTGTGTGTTTATATTGTATTACACCTTCTAATAACTAATGTCCTTTCCAACATTAGTAATAACATATACATTACATTGGCAAGTAAGTGGTTAAAGGCATTGCTACCGCTGGAAAGACTAACAACTAAGCCCTCAACCTGAGGTGTCAAAAGGAAAAAAACACAAAGCAGATAAAATCCCCTCTGGCTGACAGCACTTCCCCTCTCTATAGGATTTCATGCCCCCCTGTTGCTGCCCTCTTTTTCTCTTCAAATACCTGTCACGGGCAAAGAGACAGAATGGCACTCAGTCCTCATCTATACCCAAGCAGTATGAATGCAAGAGCCCTCTAAAGTGCTATGCACGCCGATTCTTCCTGAAACACCCAGGTAGACAATGCATTCTTTTCCTGCTGGACTCTTACAAATAATAAGCATCAACTCTTTTTATGTGTATGTTTTCTGCTTGTTCAAAATGAGGCTTGTTTTATGTCTGCATGCAGGCTTTTGCCATAGTTGGCAGAATAAAAATAAATTTAGATCCCCTGTTGCTGGGAATAAAAGTATCCCTAAAAAAATAATTTGTTTCTCTCTTGTGTCACGTTATGCTTTCATGAGCTATGCTTATCTATTTGCACCTTACTTATCACAAACAGATAAAAAGTAAAGGTCATCCGGTCCACGTTCAAAAAAATGCTCAAAGCCATTTCCAGCAGCTGATGGAGTTGGAAAGTGTCTAATAGTATGTATGCACTACAATTTTCTGTGTAGACACTGCAGGTCTAATGTATGAAAATGCTTTATAGGCCAGATTTGAGTATAAATCAAGATTGCTGATTTGTTGCAATAGACAACAATACATTTTGCCCTTAGAACACTTGGCATTCGGTCCCTGTGTGGTTACTAAGTGGTACATTTGCCAAACAGTGACTATACATTTTGGACTTGAACACAGAGAAATAGAAGTGTCAATTGCTGACTGTTTTCTTAAAATCTTAGTTGCCTGGTTGTTATGCTAATTCTCCAGTTTCAGTACTCTCTTAGGATTCAGCCACTAAAAGGAATGTGGAGTCCAAACTTCAGTGACTTTGAGAATTCTAAAATCATTAGATCAGCATTGTAACCATGAACTACTAATAGCACACAGTACAAGTTCCCTTTAAAAGGCTAGTGAAAGAGTAGAAATGATGTGTGGGGTGTTGTAACCTATGGCCTTTCATTGGTTTTGTGCAATCAGAACAAAGGAAGATGATTTCTTCCAGCTAGCTCTGGGTAACCTATTTTTTATACAATACTATTTACCTGCTACTGGAAGTTTATTAAAATGTGTTAATAAATTAGTAATATGTATTATATTATATTTACATTAACATTACATAAGGTATATTATATTAACATTGTATGCAGTTCCAATTGAACAAAGTAGGGCACAGCAACGAAAATGGTAGGCTACAGTCAAAGTAGAGCCACCATGTAGAAAACCTGGGAGTACATCACAGCCATAAGTGGATTAAGCCATTTATTTTGCCTGCACAGGTAGAATCCAATAAAGAGCTAATTGTTGAATGTTTGATCTGTAATGGCAGAATAAGGGTGCATTGAGCACAGCTAAAATCACTTGTGTTCCAATGTGCATTTGTATGCTGTGTTGCATTTAATGTGCACTTTTCTCTTCACATCCAGGAACATGCAAAGGGTCTATGACACCGGAGAGAAGCCAAACTTATGCCAGCCAGCTGTTCATCTGGTGGCATGACAGCACCTATGTGTTTCACTACTCATAAGAGTTTAATCATAGGAGTCACCCTATGGCCAAGCACCTTTGAGCAGTGAAATACATTGGGGTTGTCATGGCACAATGTGAATTGTGCATCATTTGGGTTTAAAGTCAAAGTTGTCTTTTATGGTGAACAGCACTCCCTTCTTCAGGACCCTTCAGGACCCTGATGAAGTCACGTGCTACTCGTGACGCAACGCGTTGGTACGCCTATTGTTAGTTCCGGGACGTGGTGACGTCATTTCCGGCGCACTCGCCATATTGGGACTCCATGAAGCCACATGCTATGAGGACAGCTGGCATTTTTTGATACCTGCTAACATGTGAGTGGGTATTTTTTACTTTGATACAATAAAGTGATTATATTACACTATGGAGCGTATCTATTTGTGTCTCTGAGTGGAACCTAAAGGGACGTGAGGCACTGACAGAACGGTGGAGTGCAGGAGAAGGTCTGGTCAAAGCCCTGGTTACTAACCATCACAGTCCATATTGGAAAGGTGATCCTTAGGAGATTGTCGGGAGGTTATTACATAGTTGGCTGGCCCTTGTGGTCACTGCAAGGAGGTGAGGGGGCATTCAGACCATTTTGGGATCCTTGGCACATATGGCACCTTCACGTTTATGAAGATTTTCTCACTTGTGTGCAAAGTGGACTGATATATCACCATTTGTCACTGACTGAGTGTGTTACACCTTACACTAATGATTGATAATTCTATGGTATGATTCACTGACGTGGATTTATGTATGTTGTGTGTTTTATTTCTGATCTTTATGCTACTTATGAGATATAGTATATTTTTCATAGTCACAAAGGAGTATCTCATTTCTGTCACAAGTATATATACTAGCTGTATGATATTTCTGATTAGGGTATCAGCGCTACACCTTTTATATTTTATTTGTCTATGCTATTTGTTGGTACATTAGTAGGTGTTAGCAGCTTTTACTGTTTATCTTTTATCCATCTAAGCGCAGGTGTTTTGTTATAGATTTTTTACAATATTTATTGTCACTTCTCTGTTCTAAACCAAAGGGAAAGCACAAATGGTCAAAACTTTACACCTGCCTGCGACTTCATCAGGGTGATGCACTTATCTGCAGTTGGTTTATGATGGGCTAATACTGAATATGTCAGTAAAGACAATGCAGATGGCTTCTCTGTGTCTTTTGCAACCCTTACATAGGTGACCTTGTTTCTGATCTAAAGTCTAAAATAAAGCACATACAGTATCTGTGTAAGGGGGTTATATACCCCTCAGAGATAGCCCTGGAAAGCTAATTGAAAACAATACTGTCATCACACCAAACATAAATGGTCAACCAAATAAAGTGTCACTTTTACTCCAGGACTAAATTCCAGTCTGATCTATGGAATGTCATTGTCCAGTGCCATTAAATTCCCAGCCAGTTTGCATACTTCTTAACATCCCATCTCCTCCACTTAACCTCCTCCTTTGCACTTGCACAGTGCATACAATCCACCACCCACACCGACGGTAATATCCTTGATCTCGTCTTCTCCAACCGCTGCGCTCCCCACAACCTCACTAACACCCCCTTCCCTCTCTCTGACCACAACCTGTTTACCTTCTCTATCTCCTCGTCCTCCAACGCCTACCCCTCCAAATGTCACACTAATATCAGCCGTAACCTCCGCAACCTTAACCCTGCCCCCCTCCACTCTGCAGCTGATCAACTCCATGACAGCATCCTCCCCCTGTCCTGCCCCGACTTGGCTATGACTGCCTAAAACAACGCGCTGTCAACAGCCCTTGACTCACTAGCGCCTTTACCCACATGCAACATCAGACCCCGACCGCTCCAGCCCTGGCAGACTGATCACACCAAAACCCTCAAACGACACAGTCGTGCCCTGGAGCGACTATGGCGCAAAACCAAATCCCAACAAGCCTTCACCTGCTACAAATCTGCCTTCCACACCTACACCTCCTCCCTCCACGCAGCCAAACAAGCCTACTTCCTGACCCTCATCAAGGCCCTCTCCTCCAATCCTCGCCGACTCTTCTCCGCCTTCAACTCTCTACTCTCTCCACCCCCACCTCCACCCAGCACCTCACTCACCGCCCTTGAGATTGCCAATCACTTCAAAAACAAGATTGACACAATTCGCAAGGACATCGCCGCAACTCACACTCCCTCTCAACCCGTCCCCTCTCACACAGCTACCCCCTCATCCCCCCTCTCCCTTGACATAACCTGCAGGGACTTCGTCACTGCTCAAACTCCCTCCAACCCCATTCCCCCTCACTCAGCTACCCCCTCATCATCCCTCTCCCACGGCCCCACCACTGCTCTGACCTCCACTTCCACCCCACCCTACATTCCTCATACTGAAGCCCACTCAACACTTCGCGCCTTTGACCTTACTACCATCGAGGAAGTCTCCAAGGTCCTCTCTGATGCCCGCCTCACCACCTGCCCCCTTGACCCTATCCCCTCACAACTCCTACAACAAATCCTTCCCCCTCCATCCTATGCTCCCTCATCCACATCTTTAATCTCTCCCTCTCCTCCGGCACTTTCCCCTCCCCTCTGAAGCATGCACATATCACCCCCACACTTAAAAAGCCCTCCCTGGACCCCAATGACCCGAACAACCTCAGACCCATCTCCCTGCTCCCATTCACATCCAAACTCCTCAAGCGCCTAGTCTACACCCGCCTAAGCTCTCACCTCAACGACAACAACCTCTTCGATCCCCTACAGTCCGGCTTCCATCCCCTACACTCCACCGAAACTGCCTTACTCAAACTCTCCAACGACCTGCTAATCGCCAAAGCTAATGGCCACTATTCAGTGCTCCTACTCCTTGATCTCTCTGCGACCTTCGACACAGTCGACCACCCCCTCCTCAAAAAAAAACTACACTCCCTCGGCCTCAGAGATTCTGCTCTCTCCTGGCTCTCATCCTACCTGTCACAACGCTCTTTCAGCGTTACCTATAATGCTTTCACCTCCCCCATACTCCCCCTCTCTGTTGGAGTCCCTCAAGGCTCCGTCCTCGGGCCCTTTCTCTTCTCCATCTACACCTCCTCCCTTGGCCAACTGATACACTCTCATGTCTTCAACTACCACCTATATGCCGACGACACACAAATCTATCTCTTAACCCCCCACCTCACCCCCTCAGTCTCCGCCCGAATCACACACCTACTGAGCGACATATCAGACTGGATGTCACTCCACTTCCTTAAACTGAACCTCTCCAAAACCGAGTTTCTTGTCTTCCCCCCAGCCCGGACCCCACTCCCCATTGACTTCTCCATCATGTCCAACAACACCACCATCAAACCCGCCCCGCAGGCCAGAGTACTTGGTGTCATTCTGGACTCCAACCTATCCTTCCAGCCCCAAGTCTAATCTTTACCAAACTCATGCAGAGTCCACCTCCGCAACATCGCCAAAATACGCACGTTCTTAACCCCAGAAACCACTAAACAGCTCATCCACTCCCTCATCATATCACGACTCGACTACTGCAACTCCCTCCTTACTGGCCTGCCCAGCCGCTGGCTATCCCCACTTCAGTCGATCCTGAATACGGCTGCCGGACTCATTCACCTTTCCAACTGCTCCGTTTCCGCCACCCCCCTCTGCCAATCCCTCCACTGGCTTCCGTTTGCACAACGGATCAAATTCAAAATCCTAACACTGACGTACAAAGCCGTCCACCATACTGCCCCGAACTACATCACCAACCTAATATCCAAGTACCACCCAGCACGCACACTCCGCTCCTCACAAGACCTCCTTCTCTCTAGTTCCCTGGTCTCCTCCTCCCATGCCCGCCTCCAGGACTTCTCCAGGGTGTCACCCATCCTCTGGAACTCCCTGCCCAACCCATCAGATTATCACCTACTCTCCTCTCCTTTAGGTGCACCCTGAAAACCCACCTCTTCAGGGAAGCCTACCCCACCCCCTGCTAACTTGCCGACCTCCTCCACTCTTCCTACCACTCCGTCCCCCACAGCTTTCTCCTCCTGTGCCACCATCCCCTCCCTCCTAGATTGTAAGCTCGAAAGAGCAGGGCCCTCAATCCCCTCATGTTTTGCATTGTATTGTTATTGTTCTGTCCCATGTTCTGTCCCCCTTTGTAATGTACAGCACTGAGCGAACTATTGGCGCTTTATAAATACTGTATAATAATAATAATTGTTATATAGGGATGAAGGCACCTTTGATAATCAAACCAGACTATGTTTTTTATCTGAATCAATTCCAGGTCCTATCTTTAGGGACAGTGTCCAGAAGAAACCTATATAGTATCAGGAAATCAGGCTGGGCATCTGCATCCAATTCATCCTGTTACCAGAGGACCTCTAGGGGTGAAAATATATTTTCCTACAGTGGAGGAACTTATCTAGTAACTTATACTAGCTAGTTCCCCTAGCTTTTCCTCACTCACACTTAACCAATACTGCTCCACATGAACACACAGGACCTTTCATCATGCCTAAGGAAGGATTGGATTTCCATACAATAGGACTGCTTGGTAGAATAAAAGTATCTGTTGCAAATCGACACACAATCTTGGAAAAAGCTCTCTGCTTACAAACATGGTGGTAAGGTGCAAACTCTTACTCGCTATCCAAATTACCAGAACAGATTCAGCACTGCAAAGGTGTCCTCTAAACTTGTCTTCTCCATCAGAAGTTGGGGGTCACCATATAAGTTACAATCTGACCATATAATCTCTACAATCAACTTTAGATCTACCAAAACTAAGTAATATGAGGACCTACTTAAAGTATCCATTCAATTTGTTTCCAATATGGCAGGCCCTTGTACTATATACCTGTTGGTATATCTAAAGGAGATTGTGCAATTTAATTTGTCAAAAAAAAATTGTCATTTCAGGAGGCAGTAGTGACATGGAGATCAACAGAAGGAGTGCAAGTTGCAAGGGACCCAGGAGATCGATACTCCCAGAAGTGTTTGTTTCCCAAGGGGGCCATTTCTACTAAACTGAGCAATGTTTGGCAGCATGGTCAACAGGATGGGTAAGTATTTGCTCTCTTCTTTACAGATGCTAGCAGTCCCCTTAACAAGGGAAAGTATTTCCGATTTTAGATCACTAAAAGGATCAGTTTAATATCCATCGAAAGGATGTGGGTTTACTTCTACCTTTCTTAGGAAACCACTCTGACTTAATCTGTCTCTGCTCTGAGAAAGGCTGTGGAATATAGCACACTCCAGAACCCCTGAACAACTGGTGGACTGCCACTGATTAGTAATAGTACATTACCTGACCACACTTTTTACAACACCATGTAAAAAAAACCTACCATCGTATAACCATTATGTAAATGTACAGCAAAGAATAATGTGTACCTAACCTATAATATGACACACAAGGCACAGATTGTGTTTTTTTAAATCAGGGTGTGCATTCTTGAACGTTCATTGCTGATTTCAGCATGAGTGATAGGTAACTGCTGACATTCAGCATAAAAACACAAAAAACATTTCTGATGCAGAATCCAAGCAAAAGGAGTTAAGCTTACTCTCAGGGAAACCACAGTGACAGAGGTTTTCTTTAAAATAGTGGCTGATCAAGTAATACAATCTAGTCTATTTATTGTGTTTATATAATTACGCAGAGCCAACAGGAACCAAACAGATGGGGTTTCCCATCACCCCATTCACCACAGACTCAGCATTTATCTAGCTATATGGAAGCCTGGCAGTCTATTAAGAGAAACACAATCTCTCCATTTTCCACAGACAATTATCCTTAGGCTTTGTATACACTGAGCTGTGATCAGGTTACTCATCAAAGCATTTTATGACTAACTAATAACTTTAGGGCACGACCTCCGACCTTCAGAAGGAACCTGACAATAATTTTGGCTTTCTGTCCTGAAGAGCATCACTGTCCCAAACCAATGAACCTGATACCACTGACATTTTTGTTGTGCTCCTTTTCATACACTGTGGCCAAATATTTGGGTGGTTGCATATTAGGGCTATTGTATTCCGTGAAGACCATCAATGACTTTGGAATCGCACCATAGATTTTGTTCAGAGTACATCAGAGGGTGTGTGCTGCTGGTTACATTTAAAGCTGAATTACAAGGAAGGAAGATTGTATAACGTGAAGTAATCCACAGTAGCTGAACACAAGTTTTACTAATTCATTTTAAAGAAAACCTGTCATCCAGCTACTGACTTTTCTGGTATAGTCTACCATTGTCTGACTCTCAAGTTGCAGGCTCTTTCCAAGGCAGCAAACCACCTACTTGGCATCACTGGGAGTAAAGTGACTGTCTAGAAGTGGTATGCACAGTGGTGGATTTTCATCCTGTGGTGCCCAAATCAACATTGCTCTGCTGGAATTCAAACATTTTTTTTGTTTTACTGGTCCTAAGCCTTAGTAAATTATGTAAATGTGTACATATATTTTTTAAGGAGAATCCTACTGATTATTCAATATAACAAATGGTCAATAACCGTACAGGCCAAAGGCTGCTTCTTTCTTTCTGCCACCTATTGGTACACACCTGCTGTGGTAAATGACAAATGAACTCCCCGGTAATGGAAATTTTAACTCAGATTATGGAAGCTTTAACACAAAAGAACACTGTAGAGAGGAGTTCCATAAATCTGGTAGGATTCATACATAACTGAGTACATTAGACATGACTGACATGATTTAGACAGTACAAGACATGACATGACATGACATGACATGATTAATATACGTTCTTACTTAGGCATTAAATCTTGAGCCCACACTTACACCTGAGTGTTTTGTTGAGGGATTTTCAAAGCATGACAATGCTCAAGATGAAGAACCCCTTTATTTTCAATGGGCCCATTCACACTTGAGTATTGTGTTGCTTTGTTGCATGAAGCATATGAACAGTTGGAAATATATATCAGCAGTCTAAATAATCTATTTTTTTTAAACATTCTAAATATAAGTGTCCAAATCAGAAAGGAATGTATTCCTTGATGAATATTTAGGGATTGATTTACTAAAACTGGAGAGTGCAAAATCTGGTGCAGCTCTGCACAGAAACCAGTCAGTTTCCAGGTTTTTTTTTGTTCAAGCCTAATTGAACAAGTTGACGTTAGAAGCTGATTGGCTACTATGCACAGCTGTACCAGATTTTGCACCCTCTGGTATTACCCCGTAGTGTCTTCTAGTGGTAACATGCACCCTTAAAGTGGAAATGCACTGCATATGAGTGCCACAAACCAAAAATGCTAAATCATTTATTTTTAATATTCAAAACAAACTCCTTTATCCATCCATGTGTTCTTGCTTTATTTTGCTGCGAGTTCATTTTGAAAAACACCTCCTGGCATTTCTAGCAGT
This sequence comes from Staurois parvus, assembly GCF_062004578.1. Lineage (NCBI taxonomy): Eukaryota > Metazoa > Chordata > Amphibia > Anura > Ranidae > Staurois > Staurois parvus. The sequence goes on along the minus strand of NW_028317900.1, from coordinate 624,692 downwards.
GGACATCTTGAGTAAGGGCAGATGATTCATGTAGCAGTTACTTCCTTGAATCCATCTGTCCTTAGCTCAGGCATTGGCTAAGCTGAGAACCCTCCCTCCCCTCCTGAAGACTCCTGGGATGTATAACATAATTTGCCTAGGCAAGGAAATCCGGAAGTAAATTGAGTAATGCAAAAAAGGTTAAAATGAGTAAATATGATATACTTTCCTATCTATTTACTAATGCTAGCAGCATAAGGATTAGAAATAGTCCATGTTGATTGAGACAGTGAATTTGCACTTTAAGCTATCACTAATAGATTTTCTGTTGAATGTTCATAAGAACATTTGTGCAAAAACTCTCAGTACATTCGACAACTTGACAAATGTCATTCTAAAGTATTTTAAAATGATTTTACTTTTAACATATGATATTGGAACAAGTGGACTTTACTGAACAAAAACCGCATTCACCATTACAAATTTGTTTGTTCAAGAAAAAAGTCCACCCGCTCCTTCAAAATTTCTTTCCACTGCAGTTGAAAACAAACATTCTTTTGTTTCCCATTAATAATTAGAAAATTGAACTAGCATACTTATTAAAATGAAAATTTTTGAATGGAATTCTACTAGTGTATGTTGATGAGCTGAATCACCTACAGGATTTTTATGGTGGGAGCTCATTTTTCTACCCCTACCTGAGGCCAATATAAGGGTGTTTTTTGATATGAAGCTTTTGTTATTATTTATTTCAGGTACTTATATAGTGCCGTCAATTTACGCAGTGCTTTACATCTATATATATTGTACATTCACATCAGTCCCTAACCCTCAAGGGGTGTATAATGTATAACTTACATTCATACACATGGTAGGGCTAATTTAGACAGGAGCCAATTAACCTACCAGCATGTCTCAGGAGTGTGGGAGGAAATTAGAGTACCTGGAGGAAGCTCACACAGGCACAGGGAGAACATGCAAACTCCAGGCAGGTGGTGCCATGGTTGGGATTCGACCCAACGACCCTAGCACTGCCAGGCAGAAGTGATAACCATTTACCTACTGTGCTGCCCCGTTTTGTTAAAGTAATACCATGCGTCTTCTTATAAAGGTCCTTGTTCAGGCACTTCCTGTTATGTAGTGACAACTATCTCCCAACTGTGCTCCACTTTTGCACCCTCTCACATGCACCATGCACCCCTGATGGAGACTACAAATGGTCACGCATAGCTGGTCCACAGAAATGGAAGCTGGTCCAGAAATGATGTGCTGCCATAGCAAGCATACACAGACACAAATTTCCTGAAAAAGGCTGGAAAAACATGTAAATTGTTTTAAAAATAGGGTTTACCAAAAGCAAGCAGTATGAGAGTAATCATGATAACAAGTCAGTAGGCTGTACTTACTCACTTGTTATCAGGATTATTTTTTACTGGAACTATTTATAGACTTGTGACACTTTCATACTTTTTTTATGGTCTGTTTGAAAGTAATCTGATATGTGGATGCCATTAAAATTCTCAGTATCAACCCTTATATTTAGACACACACGCCGGAAATTGTTGTTTCATTTCAGAAGCATTTGTTCATTGAAGAATTTGCTTTGTCATATTTATTATGTTGAACCGATTCCTTTTCGGAATTAATTTTGTATCTTCGGAATTTGTTGGGTATATTCGTTGGATCTGGGTGGATTTGAAAAATTGTGCATTTTTTGTGGAAGATTTCTATATATTAGTTTTCGGTTTCGATATTTCGGATGGAATCATTATTCACATATCTAAATTATCTGATATTTTAAGACGCAACGGAATAAATAATGCAATATTTGGCAGCCTTGATTTTTTCAAACCTATGAATTGCATTAGACTGTGGAACTGAATCGACTGACTTTGACAATTACAATTTCAATTTAAATAACAAATTTACTAGAATCCAAATTATTGAATAAAAATTTTAAAATGTAGCTCATTTCCACATGGAACCAAACCACTATCGCATCATGTGATGTCAACCGAATGCAATTAATGCAGTTGTTAAATTCGTTATATATTTATATATTTTTAAGGATTTGTTGACATTCGTTACTATGTCCATACTGAGATTTCAGAATTGATTTGGAACGAAACGAAATGCTGATTCACACTACTACAATAGGCAAAAGAAGGGTTTTTACTCAACAAACTTCTAACATTTTGTTCCCAGCACTAGACTTTTACAAAGTGTCATAATACAGACCCAAGAGACCTTGAGCTTAGTCATTGTTTTATGAGAGCCTATACTGAGAGAGATATGCTGAAATTGAAGACCTTCTGTTAACATTTTCTATAACCTGTCTGTCACCGGCTTTAATAAGTGACACAGAACAAGTACAGTAAGTGAAGCCAAAGAGAAGTCTGAACTCTTGATTTGCCTTAGAAATTATGAAAGCTATAATATTTTGACAGCCAGGCAAATAGCATATTCAAAGGGCACTGTTCTCTCAGTTCATTTCAAATTATTGCTGCAAAGGCTTGCTTACTTCTATCTCCTCAGTTTGCATATTATGGCAATGGAGAAGATGAAGCAGATACCTCTGACAATGGCCTTAGCTAGAGGGCAAAATTAGCAACAAGCTGCAAAAATCCAGCTAGGCTTATAAATTATTCCCACTAGTACAATAGGCAAGGGGTTTTGTAACGCAGAACTAAACTCTCTCAACCAACATTGCCTATTTTTAAACCTCATGCTCCTAGCCTTAGTAAAAAGATATGAAAGTATCTGAAGGTTTCTTCGGGTTTCTGGTCCAAGCCAAAGTGATGTAATACATCCCAGTAGTCCTCATGGTAATTTTATCTTTTCTTGAGGAGCAGAAGCTTTCTCAGCTAAACAGACCCTTCTGCCTGCATGCATGAGCTAAGGGCAGAGGGATTCCAGGAAGCAAATGCTACATGAATCATCTGTTCTTACTGAAGGTGGCCGTGGCTTGAAATGCTAAGGGAGTGTTTTCCAAAGTAATTTCTTAACAAAATAAAAAACGGAGACATGGATGAATGAGTGAATTTGCTTTGAACATTAATATTCAATCAAAGCGGAGTTTCACTCACTCTGTCAAAAAATAAAAGTCAGCAGCTACAAACACTGTAGATGCTGACTTTTACAAAACTGCCACTGACCTGTCCCTCGGTCCCGTGGTGTGTCCCCCGCAGCCCTCACTGGCCGCCCTGGATTCCAGGAGGCCGGCATCTTCAGTGTGGGCACCTCGCTATAATAGCTTGCGGCTTCACAGCCGGGTACCCACTGCGCATGGGTGAGTAGCGCTGCACTTCATGAATGGTCTTGTAGTCTTCTGGGACCTATCATGCGCCCCAAAAGACTACGGGGAGGGAGGGAGGACACCTTCCGCTTCTGATCGCCTAGGCAATCGGACCAGAAGTGGGAGCGGGTACTTGTCAAATTCGGGTACCCGCTCCCACCCCCCAAAGGTGTCAATCCTTAATGGGGAGTGGGGGACCAGTCCTTAAAGCGGAACTTCCCCTTTAGGGTGGAGCTCTGCTTTAAATAGCGTTTTCATTTTGTGGTGCGCAGATACAGTTTTATTTTTTTTTAAATGCCCACAGACAAAGCAATTGTCACAAGAACTGTCTAAACATGTGCCAGATTAAATGATGATCATCATATATCTATTGGCGCAATTTGAGCGACTCAGGCTCATATACAGTATTTGAACTGTGTCAGCATATTCTTAATGGCCACTTCTAATACAACACAGCTTGGGGCTTTTTTACAACATTTTTAAATATATTTATTGCCTACAGGAAGAAACTACCCATATAATGTGCAAACATATCCAAGTTAATTTGTCTTGTCTACAAGTCAATGCTCTAAACATAGCCATAAATGGGCAAATCTTTCCTGAGATGTGACCAATGATCTAACATGGTCTCTCTTCTTATATGCTCATATGTTGATTTAATAGATTCTCCAGCCAACAGTTGTTTAAAGAATTGATTAGGCAAACAGTGTACTAACATCAAGGATTACCCATGAATACACACAGTTGTTAATTCCTACACTCTACAGTATTGGTCACTAGCAATGTTCAGCTCAATTATATTTACTGATGCACTATGGCCAACTTAAAAGTTAAACTATGGACAAAATCAAAAATTACATATATGATGCAGTCTGCCACTAGCATTATCATATCAGACTCTATTTATCTATGTGTTAACATAATTGTATTTCCCGTGCCTTCCAGTAACTGCATTATTTTCTCACTTCCTGAAATAGAGTGACAATTCTGCTCAATCTGCGGTAAAATCATAGAGAAGGGTTATCACCATGTGGACAGGGTTGTCGTAGATGAACTTGTAGTTCTAAACTGACTTTATATATCATATATGCCATTTATGTATTTTGTATATGCAATCATTTGGCAGTCGATTAGGCCCAATCTAATATTATTTGGCTGTCCTCATATTTCCTTCTGTTTTGTCTTACCACTATTTAAACCAGGTCTCATTGAAGAGCTTCCAGAGGGAAAGACTCTATCTAAGCCTCTTGTTCTACTTGCTTTTGTAAAAGTAGGCTTGGAAGATGAGTTGTTTCCTGGCACATGGGACAATTAGCCTGTGCTAGTCAAGCTTGCAAGAGTCAGGTCAGAGGTCGGTCACAGTCAAGAGGAGACTACCTTCCAGTCTGCTAAATCTGTTATCATTTAGCTCTAATGTGATAGCTGTCTGTCACACAGGCATCAGTCTAGGTTACACCTATTGGGAAACTTCCATGTTACATTAAAACACTTTGGAAAACAATGAGAGAAATGCTCTATAATCTGAAGTGGTGAAGGGGGAATTCAATAGTTAAGACCTGGATTTGTACATGAGAATTAAAGAGAATGTATTGTGATTCTGCATGGATTTTCTTTCTTTTATCATTATGGTTGGGAAAAAAATATATGAAAATATGGGGGAAAATAACTTTTTATTCATGTAAGTTTCAAGTTTACCCAAAACTTGTTTGGCTTTGGATAGAGTAGAGAAGGATTAGAACTCAATGTGTTTTTTTATTGCTGACAATGCAATGTGCCTGCTGGGAAGGTTTAACCTCCCTATTAGTCCTAATTATTACTAGGACAGAAAGTGGTGGGTAACCAAATGCTACAATTGTCACCAAAACAGAAGATGAGAGGAAACTTTCCAATGGGGACACCTGTGCTGTTGACAACCTCTTACTTTGTAGATATTTCCTCTCACTTCCTGTTGTGTCTCTGGGATTGGAAATGAAAAAAATCTCTCTGATGGGTGTGAGGGACCGCCGAGCGGCACCACTAGCACTCCACTGGTCAGGCGTGCCCAGAGTGCGGAGTCTAAGCCCCAGGGTACTTGTTCACCAGGGCCCCTGATGGTGGGGATGGACTTGTAGTACCCCGAGACCAGGTCGCCTCTACTGAGCACACCTGTCAGTGGTAGTGGTGTTCGCCAGGGGTTCCAACCAGGGAGAGCCAGATGTGAGGAGGTCGGGTGACCCCGATGGGATGGATGGATGGATGGCGGAGCAAGTGCGTAGTCAGACAGGCCGAGTCGGTAATGTAGAGGACGGTAAGGTACAAGGGAGCAGGCAGAGAATCGTCGGGTCACACGCCAGGTCAGCAACAGGAGGTCAGATCTAATAAGGGGCATCCAGGGAGAGAGGTCAGGCAAGCAAGGGTCTGGGCAGGAGAAATCAGCAAGGTCAAGAGTAATCCGGGTCAAATAACTTACTAGGCACAGGTACAGGAACACAGGAAGCAGGTAAGACCAGAAGGCAACGAAATGACAGCTCAGGGACCTTTAAATATCCCGCCCTGCGCTGCCATTGGTGCCCAGCGGGCGGCCGCGGCTTCTACTGCGCATGCGCGAACTCGAACTCCGCGGCCGGCCCGGACCTAGTGCCCGTGTACTGGGTGGAGCAGTGCGCCTGCGCCGGGCCCATCGCGGCGGGGATCGAGGAGATCCCTGACATTGGGACATTCATATCAAATCTCCCCCAATCCCCTAAAAAAAGGTTATGGTTATACATACACTATATTGCATATGCATACCATGCAGCCAGTATCTAGCCAGCAGGTGGAAATCCTTTTCACTTTCTCTTTATTACCTGTAGTGAACAGCCTGTTGTTTACTGTCCTCAATAGCTCAAGCTGAAATATACATACAGAAGTAGATTATTCATCAACAGTAACTCATTTGTTATTGAAGGGCTCAGTTGGAGGTTTCCAAACAAAGGCAGGCAGCAAGGCTGTGATTGATTGTAATGGGGCCCTACAGCAAAATCATTAGGGGACCATTGCTTCACTAATCTCCATCTTATAGACAAACGCTGTACTGATACAAAATACTAATTGTTCTCATAGCAGTTATACTTTACTTATATGTAGAGAAGAGAAAAAGGAAGTGGCGCACACTAGAGAAACACCCCAAGTGTACAGATGAGTCAAAATGGCTTCAGCCCGCTCCTCCCAGGCCACTCCCCCAATGTGTTTCACCACGCCCACAGGGCTAAACTGTGATTACACCATGTGGGCAGGGGAAACATGTTGGGGGCATGTCCTGGGAGCAGCAAGGCTGAAGCCATTTTTGACTCATCTATACACTCAGGCTATTTCTCTGGTCTTACCTATATTTACATTAGTTTCATCCAAACATATTTGCCAAATGCAATTGTTGCCTGTTACCTGCTTAAATTATTGTGCAGACAAACAATGTTGGGCCCACATGAGCTTCTGGGCCCCATAGAAGTCACCTGGCCTGCTCTAAATACTGTCATGTCCTAGGCAAACTGCTTCAGCTGTATTGGTCATTTCGATAACTCATAGGGGTTTATTTACTAAAGCTGGAGATCACAAAATCAGACACACCTCTGCATAGAAACCAATCAGCCTCAAGGTTTTATTGCCAAAGCTTAATTAAACAAGCTGAGGTTAGAAGCTGATTGATTTCTATGCAGAAGTGAGCCTGAGTTTGCACTCTCCAACTTTAGTAAATAAACCCCATAGTGCTTCGTGACTCCTTTGTCATGCATTGAATGTTTATTTGTAACACTGAATTGTAGACAAATAGTAAAAAAATATCAACAATCTGTTTAAAAACTTTATAAAATTAAATACAATGAACAAAAAAAAAAAATACACAATTTCATTAGGATGAATGTAAGTCTTTCTTAATTTGCAGGCATTCAATAATAGACAGGAAAATAAAAGGTGTAAGGCTGTTTCTTCCCTTAAAGCTGAACTCTAGGGAAATTAAATTGCTGTGGGCTCCCACTGCACTGCAATGCAGATTTTTGCCTAGGGTATAATTAAAAAGCACTTTCTACTTACCTTTTTCCTCATTTCTGCAGGCTCCTCCACTTCATGCAACCAGTCCCCCGAAGCTACTGTCCGTAGATCACACTTTGAAGTCATCACGGACGCTAAGGGCCCATAAAATTGGAAAAAAGAAGAGGGCACTGCTTATCAGGGGAGTGATGGATAAAGTAAGTAAAAGTGCTTTTTAATGATACCCTGGGCAACAAACAAGCATTACAGTGTAGGAGAAGCCCCTCTGTGAGAGGAGGTTTTTTAATTCCCATGGAGTTCAGCTTTAGGATTTTTAAATTTTTAAATTTTGTTTTTATTTGAATCCAAGTCATTTTCCTTCATTAACTTGTTTTCTGCGAAACAGATTTTCTTTTGAAAACATAATAATGCAATATTATCAAATGATCCTTTCAGCAGCTACATTGTAGAGCAAGGTCAGCCATAGATGGCTTGCTAAAAGCAAGTAATGTTTCCAATTTTGAGTATCACATGTGATGACTGGACAATTGGTGAACTATGAGGGTGATAATTAATCCCTCATGTAGTAGAAGGCATTTGTTATTGCACAGGAGGATTCTTCAGCTTGTTGGTAAATCTCCCTGAGAAAGGGGCAGACCCTTTACTATTCTATGAACTGAAAGGGTAGAAGTACCGCATGTGTACCACTATCACAATTTTAAATACTGGAGAGGTGTCTTATGGACCAATGAGCATAATTCATAAGTCCAGTTCTCCATTAATACACTGAATGATATCCTTGATCCATTCCTATTATAAATAAACTCTAGACCTGGAATCTTACTTCGTGTTTTTGCATGTGTACTTATACTAGATTTCAATTTCAGTCATTTGACAAAACCCAAAAGATAATTGAAGATATTCTGTAAAGCTGATTCCAAATGATGAAAGTAGTCAGAGGAGTTCACATAATAACAGAGAGGGTAACAGTGAACAATACATGCAATCTGGAAATGGTAATTGCAGCCAGAGAGGTCTACCAAGTATATCCAGCCTTAGCAGTATTAAAAAAAATGTATTAATATATATCGAATTATAACAACTGTAATAGAAACTTTTAGAGTCCTTAAAGTTATTATATATTTTCATACAGTTAAAATAGTGTGTGGGAAATCTGAATTTCCAAGTTATATTAGTTAAAAAAATATATATTAATGATTCTTTTTTAAAGGTTTATTGTTGAGATATTTAAAGTAAATGTACTGTAAATCCTAAAAAAAGACATTCTACTTGCTTAAGCACTGTGTATCATAAATATTGCTTTTTTCACTTGTTTTCACAGTTTTCTGGCCTCTGTTGCATCTCCAGCAGCCCCTTTACAGCAGCTTCCTGTCTACATGTTTGTGATCCAGCCAGGGCCACCTTTATTATTGACTGGACCTTGGCCAAACATTTTCCTGGGCCCCTGCCACCCCCTCCCCCTGCTTGCATGCAATTTCACTCTACACCTGCTCTAAGACATACAATAGATAGAAGCTAGACCCAAAATCAGTTTACTGCAGCAGTTCAACAGCAATTTTGATTGCTTGCCAGGTGTTACAGCACACCATAGCAGCTCACTGATTAGTTGCTAGAGGTTACAACACATCATTTCCGCTTGTTGGTTGGTTGCTAGAGATTACTGCACATCATTACTGCTCACCCATTAGTTACTAGGGATGGGGGGACAGAGGGTATAATCAGTGGCAGTGCCGGGGGGGGGGATTGGAATGTGTGGTGGTGCTGGGGGTGGGATCAATGGCAATGCTGAGGGGAGTGAGAAAGAGAGAGGGGTGAGAGAGGGTGAGGGGGGATGAGAGAGAGACGGGGTATGAGAGAGAGGAGGATGATTGAGAGGGGAGGTGTGAGAGGAGGGATGAGAGAGAGGGGAGTGAGAGAGGGGGGTAAGAGAGGGGGGTAATAGAGGGAGGATGAGAGAGAGAGGTGGGGTGAGAGAGAGGGGGAGTGAGAAAGAGAAAGGGCTGAGAGCAAAGGGTGAGGGGAGAGAGAGAGGGGGATGGCAGAGAGAGGGTTGGATGGGAGAATGAGAAAGAGGGGGTGAGAGAGGGTATGAGAGAGGGGGTAATAAGGAAGGGGTAATAGAGAGGAGGTTGAGAGAGAGAGGTGGGGGGGAGAGAGGGGGAGTGAGTGGGGTGTGAGAGAGAGAAGGGGTGAGAGAGTGATAAAGTAGGGAGAGAGAGAGAGGGATTGAGAAAGAAAGAGGGGTGAGAGAGGGGGGATGAGAGAGAGATGGGGGATGAGAAAGGGGTAAGAGCAGAGGGTGAGGAGGGGAGAGGTTGGCAGAGAGAAGGTGGGAGAGGGGGATTGAGAAAGAATGGGGGTGACAGTGGGGGTTGGGTGAGAGAGAGGGGGGTGAAAGAGTAGGGATGGGGGGTGAGAGAGAGACTCCTAGCCCTGCCCATGTCTCCAGTCCCTCCTGTGTGCCCCTGTCCAAGTCTGTGGGTAGGTGAGTGGGATGCCTAGTACCTACCTCCCGCCCGCCCTTATTCTCTATACAAGGCCCCTGGTCAGCCTGTCCTCCTGTTCATGTTGGAGCCGGGAGTGGAGAGGAGCTTGAATAAGGAGTCCAGTCTTTTGGAGGTGCCGGAGATGCTGCGCCTGCTCCTGCTCGCCTCAATCATGAAGCCAGTGGAGGCCTTCTCCCACCCGGGCTCTCAGTCCTAGTGGCCCTAGTACTACTTGCCTTCCCTGCGACCTCTGTTTCTGGAGCCGCCCACTCGCCTTGTGGAGCAAGGTGCTAACAACTAGCCTGCAGCCCGAGGACACCAGTGTCGGCACCAGATTTAGCGAAGCTGCCCTGCTTTCTACTGCCACCAGACTCTCCAAGGCAAGGGGCTCAAGGGGCAGCTAATTTGGGACCCACAATAATGACTGGGCACCCTACCCGCACCGCCATTAGGCCAGTGGTTACTTGCTGGTGATTGCCGAGCGTCTAAGACAGGGAAGGGAGCACTGTTTGTAAACAATACAGTTCTCTCCCTGTCAGCCCCTGCACACAGCCATGAAAAGCAGTGTGCTTACAGCACTAACAAATCAGTGTGCTTACAGCACTAACACAGCACACTATGTAAAACAGCACACAGCACACAGTTAACCCTTTGATCGCCGCACATGTTAACTCCCTGCTTCCCAGTGCCATTAGTACAGTGTCAGTGCTTTTTATTAGCACTGATCACTGTATTGTTGTCACTGGAAATATCAGTGACACCAAGTGAGTTCCCCCCCCCCAGTGTCAGAATGCCCGCAGCAGTCCTGCAGTCCCGCAATCCCGCTATAAGTCGCTGATCGCCGCCATTACTAGTAAAAATGAATAATGTATAAAAAAAATCCCAGTATATATACCGCCATTTGTAAACACTATAACTTTCAAGTAAATCAATTAATTTACATGTATTGGGATTTTTTTTAGCAAAGACATGTAGCAGAATAAATTTTTACTAGACATGTTTAGTTGAAAAAAGTAAAAAATATTGTTTTTTTCTCAAAATTGTCGGTCTTTTATTTTTATAGCTCAAAAAATTAAAAATACACAGGAGATCAAATACCAAAAAAAGAAAGCTCTCTTAGTAAGAAAAAAAGGACGTAAATTTAATTTGGGTGCAGCATTGCATGACCGCATAATTGTCAGTGAAAATAACGCAGCGCCGTAACACAAAAAATGGCCTCGTCAGGAAGCGGGGTAAATCCTCTGGAGGGCAAGTTTGAACAGACAGGCAGTCCACTTACATCTGACCACCTATATAGAGGACAGGTAGCTGTGTCTGTGTCCACTCTGCATTAGTGGAGCGGACACGAACCAGCCATCTGCCTGATCAGCGGGGATCAGTGGACAGATTCCTCGCTAAGAAAGCGGACTCCTGGTGGAGTCCTCCCCATGTGGAAGGGGCCCAAAGTTAAATAATGCCATTCCTGCTCACCTCCACCATCACAAGAGTGAGCTCTCTCCGATTCAACCCCCTTGTATGCACTCTATTGTCCCAAGTCAGCAATGCTGTAGCGGAAGAGATAGAGAACTGTATGTGTGCAGGGGGTTTGACAGTTCATTCCTGGGATGGTGGAGGTGAGCAGTAACGGTGGGGAGTGCCTTAGCAACAGGACAGAATGGGGGCGCAGCCTCTGGGAGGTTTTTTCTACCAGGTCTCAGAAGGTACAAAAATGGCCTATACCTATATTAAGGGCATTATTTAAATTTGACTGTGACCTGTGAAATCTTGCAGCACCACTCCAAGAGTGGTCAGTGGAGTAGTGCTGGCTGAGGCCATTACAAGCATCTTACACGGGTCGGGACGGGATAGCAGCATCCTGAATAGTTGTTACTAAGCCCCGGTGGGTAAAGCAAAATGCATAGGGGGTGGTCAGGTGAGTAGCACTGGCTGAGGCCATTGCAAACATCTTACATGGGTCGGGCCAGTAGAGCAGCATCCTGAATATTTGTCAGAGCTGCACAGTTTGTTCTATCTAAAGGCACCTCTTATTATTATTATACAGTATTTATTTAGCGCCAACGGTTTGCTCAGCGCTGTACATTATAATGGGAGACAGTACACGAGACAGTACAGTAACAATACTGTTTGAGGGCCCTGCTCCTTGGAGCTTACAATCTAGGAGGGAGGGGAGAGTGGTACAGGAGGAAATAGCTGTGGGGGATGGAGTGGTGGGAAGACCAGAGGAGATCAGCAAATTAGGTGAGGGCGGGGTAGGCTTCTCTGAAGAGATGGGTTTTCAGGGTGCGCCTGAAGGTGAGGAGGGAAGGTGACAGTCTGATGGATTGGGGTAGTGAGTTCCAGAGGATGGGGGGAGCCCTGGAGAAGTCCTGGAGATGGGCATGGGAGGAGAAGACCAGGGAACTGGAAAGAAGGAGGTCTTGTGAGGAGCAGAGAGTGCGTTTTGGGTGGTAGATGGATATCAGGTCGGTGATGTAGTTTGGGGCAGTGTTATGAACAGCTTTGTACGTTAATATTTTGAATTTTATGCGCTGGGCAATCGGAAGCCAGTGGAGGGATTGGCAGAGGGGTTGGCGGATACGGAGTGGTTGGTAAGGTGGATGAGTCTGGCCGCAGAATTCAGAATAGACTGAAGCGGGGATAGCCTGTGTTGGGGTAGGCCGGCGAGGAGGGAGTTGCAATAGTCAAGTCGGGAGATGATAAGGGATAAGAGATGATAACCACCTCTTACCTGGTAATGTAGTTTTTGGTAATGTGAACTAACCCTTTAATGAAAGCTGAAAGATTTGAACATGTTAAAAATTGTTTTTGAAATTCCAATAACAGAAAGCTTAGATGAGATTTTAGTGATTGGGTTTACATGAATATTCAGAATAAGAGCTAGGGTTTGTGAGCTGGCTGCTTGTGGGATTTTATGGTACCACTGCCAGAATGAGTATGCTTGACCCTTTACATTTTTTGCTTAACAGGGCACTTGTAGAGAGAGAAGAGAATAGCAAGGTGTTCTATGAAGTACAAAATATAAGGCTGCCAAATTGCTAATGTAGATGTAGCTGTTTTTCAAAAGAACTCCTAAGGAAAAGCCTATTAACAGCTCTTTAACTAGTTGAACAGACGTAAAAGAAGATGCAGAGAGAATGGTCAAAAAGAGGAAAAAGTGCTTTGCACTGTGATAGAATGCACTGAAAGGGAATAGAAGAGAGTCATGGTGCTGAAGGAATAACAGAGAGTCATTGGAGCAAATTGGATAACTTATTAGAACTTCAAGAACATGCGGAACCTACAGTCAACAATGGAATATCATCTATAGAGAGACATTTTAATACACATACTGTAATTTTAATTTGTATTCTTTTTACTAAATAAACTCTTCAGACAAAGCACACATATTCTTTTTGCTTTTTTGCCTTAACCAAAGCAATTCCTACCCTCCCCTTCTACAGATGTATGCTTTCTAAGATCTGACAGCCATGGCTTTCATTGTCTGTGCACATACCACAGGGAAAGGCTGCCTCTACTGGCCACACCTGTACATTACAGCATCATATATTTATTTGCAGCCATGTCCCAGCCAGCTAAGGACATAGACACGTTCCTTAGAAATCCATAGGGCTGTACTGCACAGGTGTATCCAGGAAAGAAAGCCTTTCACTGCTGCATGTAAACAAATGGAGGTTCCAGCCATTAGTTCACTGAAGTATTCATCTGTGGAAGAGGAATTGTGGGATCGTGTAAGTCATGGCAAAGGGGCAAAAAGAATAAGCACATTTTGTCTGCAAGTGTCAATGGCTATTTGTGGTCCGTATGACCGCTCCTGCCCCCTCCACAGCCTGACACTCAAATGAGCATGGGAGGGGCAGAGCAGAAAGCCAGTGACTAACAGTTATAAAAGAGGATCCTCCTGCGCTTAAATGGAGCCCTGACCTTAAAAGCTGCTAACACTAACCTTATACCCAATAAGTGAATAAACAAAATAACACACAGTGTAGCGCTATATAGTATAAATAAATAATAAATAAATGCAAAGAAACAGAAAACAATAAAGTGATAAGCATAAATAGGTGTACCACACTCTATCCCCCCTAAAATCCACACTTGAGGGATCCAAATGAATAAAAAGTGCAACACGTGAATAACTGGTGCAAACTGTGCCAAGTGTCATACATCACTCGACAAATATGAAAATAGCACAAAAAATGCTCAAATATGTAAGCAAACAAATATATATCCATATAATCATAAATTAAAGTCCCAAAACAGCAACATATGATGGTGTCCCAACTTCACTCTCATGCAAGTGATATTGTGTAGGTGATCAATACGTGATAATCCTTCAGTGGCCAAAATGCCCCCTCACCTCCTTACATAGACCCCCAAAGAGCCAGCTCGCTTAAGGGATCACGCCAATCCTATTAGGACAGACTCCTCTCAGGCTCCCCTCAATGATGATATGCGCTCCTCACTCCAAGCCTCCACACAGCTGCCAGCAAACCTCTCCCAGGATCATAATAAAACAAAAAAACCTTCCACAGTGCAACCTGTTTTATTATTCAAATGTGCATATAACATAAAAAATGCCCACTCACATTTTTCTCCCTTCAAAATCCACTTTACTACCTCATGCTAAAGGTGTACTGCATGGGTATCTACAAAAGGTGTTCCAATATGGCCGCCACGCCGGAAGTGACGTCACCGCGTTACTAGAAGTGCCTCCTTGCGTACCGACGCGTTGCGTCACACTTCGCACGTGACTTCCTCAGGGGACCCAAAGATTATTTTTAGCAAAGACATATAGCAGAATACAATTTATGATGAAATTTGATTTTTTTACTGGACATGTTTAATAGCAAAAAGTCAAAAATATTGTTTTTTTTCTCAAAATTGCGGCCTCTTTTTTTTATAGCACAAAAAATAAAAACCACACAGGTGATCAAATACCTCCAAAAGAAAGCTCAATTCGTGGGGAAAAAAAGAACGTAAATTTTGTTTGGGTGCAGCATTGCATGAGCGTGCAATCATCAGTTAAAGTAATGCAGCACCGTAACATAAAAAATGGCCTGCTCAGAAAGGGGGGTAAGTCTTCAGGAGGGTAAGTGGTTAAAATAAGTGAAATTAATCACTCAAAGTAGTACACCTTTCTTGTACACAGGTTCAGGATGACTTCAGTATATTAAGAGGGTGTTAATCTGAATGGTGGTGAAGTCATCTTGAACCTGTGTACAAGAAATGTGTATTACTTTGAGCGAATCATTTCACTTATTTTAAGCCAGCACTATTTGTTTTTATATTGATTTTGTATTATTAAATGTATTTATTTTATATTATTGTCAAAATTGTGTTTCTTTACTGGCTCCTTAAAAGTCCCATTCTCTTTTGGTAGAGATTTATTGAATATCCACTTTTTGCTAAGTGAAAAACCTCTAAAGGTCTAGTAACTCTACCCCAATGAGTCAGATGATCTATAGACTTTCATTGTGAGAAAGAACAGCAAAGCACATTTCTATGGCCTCTATTTAAAAAAAAAAGTGCCACAGCACCTAATTTTATGTGCAACTGCACTTGAAGGACAGACCATCCCTCATCAAACTTGCTCCATACAAACAATAAGGTTCCAGAAACTTCTAACTCTAAAGCCTGCGCAGGAGCAAAATTGCTGTATGCTTTATTCTCAGGGCCTTCGATTCCACCGATTGCAGGAGATCTGGTTCCTAGATGAGCCCTGCACGATGTACGATGACTGCATTACAGTAGCCCAAACATTCTATTGAGTGCCTCCATTGACTCTTCTGACCACTCCACTATCAGGGCTACTGCTGCCAGATCACCACCTACTCCCGACCTGAACCAGATGTAAATTACTCTCTCACACAACAAACACTTGTCTCCTGCGCTAGGAAAGGACTCAGTAGACCCAATAGGAATGTTCTGGAGTTTTCTGGAATATGCACTGCTTGCTGCCCTCAACAGACCGGGGTGGTCCAAATACACTAAATGCAAATGGAGAAACAGAAAAAGGGTGCACCGACCTAGTGCATTATCGTTTAAAATATTTATTGAAGAAACAAAGTAAGTATCATACTTACAATAGACATAAAAACACAAGCATGTCAAACTGAACAAGATGTATGATCAAAACAACATCTGAGTCCATACGTTGGAACCCTTGATGACCAACTTTCTAACGCGATTCGAGGACACAACCTCTTCCTCAGAGCCAGAGAGGTTGTGTCCTCGAAACGCGTTAGACAGTTGGTCATCCAGGGTTCCATCGTATGGACTCAGATGTTGTTTGGACCATACATCTTGTTCAGTTTGACATGCCTGTGCTTTTATGTCTATTGTAAGTATGATACTTACTTTGTTTCTTCAATAAATATTTTAAATGATAATGCACTAGGTCGGTGCGCCGTTTTTCTGTTTCTCCATTTGCAAATTGCTCTCTCCCCAGGTTTTGGCTGTACTTCTTGCCATCCTGTCGAGATGCACTCGACATTTCTTACAATAATGTCACTTATCATAACATAATTTCATCCAGAATCAGTAACAAGGTATTGCACTGGCTTTAATAAACTTTATGGAACTTTTCTTAGAATATTGTACAGAACATTCCATAGCATGATGTACATCATATTCCCAAATATATGGCACTTTGTTCAAAACAAATGGTAGTTTCTTTCTAAATGATATGGCATACCAAGTTTTCTGCTGAATACAAATTAAGAGCTGGTGTTCTGGTGCTCACCTGGTTATATGTAACACAACTCAAACAAAATGTAAAATTAAAAAAAAGGGGAACAAGCTTCTCTTCTACACCTTCTACGTTGCTGCTCTCATTCCAGACACAGTATCTCTCACCGACTACTCCCCAATCATATATAACAATGGGGCAGTTCAAAGAAGGATGCATGCCCAAACAGCTAAGGAATGCACATTAAAGGAAAACCCCATTAAATATTTTTCTTGTCCATCTGCAAAGTCCCACAAAAACCCATTGACCCAATTAGTGGTGTCCATCTATTCTTCCTGTGATGGTGTGGCAACAATGCTGCACTGTTCCTGAATTCAGAGCAGAGTGACTGCTCTAATGTACTGTAGGCTGCGCCTGCCTACACTACTGTGGGATGAAAAAAATGTTTCAGGGGGCTTGGCTATCAGCATTATTCAAAAGCCTGTACCTTGCCAATTAGCACCTGGCCACACCTAGTCCTGCCCAGGGGCGGACTGACAACTCATGGGCCCCCGGGCAATAGGGGATCATGGGGCCCCTGTGTCCTTGCCCAAACTCAAAAAAGCCTATGAAAAAGGTACCAGGGGAATCTCATGGGGCCCCCTACTGACCCCAGGCCCTCGGGCATTGCCCGAGTTTCCAAATGGTCAGTCTGCCCCTGGTCCTGCCCAATGCTTTCTGGATTGACAGCACTGCCTCTGCTGCTGAAACCTTCCCACTGTGAGCTGCAGCATCTGGGAGGGCAGCATGTGAGACAAATGAAGGAGGGTTCATTAGTAATACCTTACCTGGAATATGCAGTTCAATTTTGGGCACCAATTCACAAAAAGAACATTGGGGAACTGGAGAAAGTACAGAGAAGGGCAACCAAACTGATAAGAGGCATGGAGGAACTCAGCTATGAGGAAAGATTAGAGGAACTGAATATATTCTCTCTAGAGAAGAGGAGATTAAGGGGGATATGATCAACATGTATAAATACATCAGTGGTTCATATAGTGAACTCGGTGTAGAGTTATTCACCCTGAGGTCATCACAGAGGACAAGGGGGCACTCTTCACGTCTGGAGGAAAATAAATTTAATCTCCAAACACGGAAAGGTTTCTTCACAGTGAGAGCTGTGAAAATGTGGAATAGACTCCTTCAAGAGTTGGTTCTGGCCAGCTCAGTGGATTGCTTTAAAAAAGTCCTGGATTCTTTCTTGGATACACAGAATATAACTGGATACTAACATTTATAGGTAAAGTTGATCCAGGGAATATCTGATTGCCTCTTGGGGGATCAGGAAGGAATTTTTTACCCTGCAGGAGCAAATTGGTTTATGCTGTGCTGGTTTTTTTTGCCTTCCTCTGGATTAACTGAGGGTGTAGGATTATAACTTATTTTTTTTTTAATTGTTGAACTGGATGGACTTTTGTCTTTTTCCAGCCAGACTAACTATGTGATCCGGGGCGGACTGACAACTCATGGGGCCCCTGGGCAATAGGGGATCATGGGGCCCCTGTGTCCTTGCCCAAACTCAAAAAAGCCTATGAAAAAGGTACCATGGGCATCTCATGGAGCCCCCTACTAAATGGTCAGTCCAGATTAACTATGTGATCAGGGGCAGACTGACAACTCATAGGGCCCCTGGGCAATAGGGGATCATGGGGCCCCTGTGTCCTTGCCCAAACTCAAAAAAGCCTATGAAAAATGTACCATGGGCATCTCATGGGGCCCCCTACTAAATGGTCAGTCTGCCCCTGTATGTGATTATATGTAACTATGTTTAGCTCAATCAGAGAACGTAAAGAAAAATTTTTTGTCTACTTTATAAGGCTTGTGCATCAACTGGTAACTGGATTTGGGACTTGTATAGAGTGTCAAACGGGAGCATTTAGTTGTACTTTGACACACACTGATTTCTATTACATTTTTAACTATTGAAAAGTCTCAGCACAACATTTAAAACACTACAAAAAGCTCTACAGCTATGCAGACAAATGGGTGAAAAAGTGTAATTTCTTAAAAAAAGAATAACTACATACATTATACTTTTGTTAATGGTAGTAATAGTCCAGTCCTTTGTCAACCTTATTTTAACAAGCAGACAATCAGTATATAGCCCTCTACATGATCTGATGCTTAGCAAATATTGTGATAGCATATTTCTACAAGTTACAGGATGGCAGGTGTCCTTTAAAAGAAAAAGCGCTGGAGCCATGAATTTGATCTTCTTCTAGACAGATATTACTATTGTTATTATTTTATTATTATTCGTGATATCCTGCAGCTGCTACCATTCCCATACCTGCAGAGTGATAGAAATCCCAAGTGGGCTTCTTTTCATCCAGCACTGAACATCTGCTGAAGAACAGACTGTGTGAAGTGTTCAGTGTGGGAGCAGTAGGACAGGACAACACTGCACAGCTGCTTATGTGTGGCTATGTGTGCTGGATCTGGCACCATTTACCTGTGTGCAGTCCTCAAAATCTGCACACCCAAAAACAAACGCCAATCCAACAGACAGCAAGCGCCTAGCTTAGAATGTGTCCTTCTGTTTACTCTCTTCGCCATCTGTTTATTTTCCTGAGTCTTTGAATCCTCTTACCTATATATCTGCTAACATTCTGTATAAAGCATTTTCTGCATTAGTCATTTATAGCCAATAGCATCTGCTGTCATTATTTTAACTTTCTGGTTCTTATTTTGCTTTGCATGCGTACAGAATCATTATATCGCTGGATTTCTCAACCAGGGTATTACTATGTAGTATTTTAAAAGAATAATATACCAACTACCCACTAGTGTTTTATTCTTTTGTCTCAGGTATATCTTTAACTTTGTATATTTTTTGTAAATTCTTTTGTAATATGTACAAATTTTCTTTACATTTTTTCTTTTAATTTTCTTTCAATAGACCCTATCACCAGGCTATTTTTTCAATAAAAACCTTCCCATAAGGTTATGTTTGCATTCAACAAATTGTAGACATATAGTTTACCCTAAAAGCCTCCTTTGTGTTGTCATGATATTGTTGTTGTGTTCCATTATCTTGAATGCGATGTCAGCAGCCTCAGAGCTGTCACCCAAGTGACACTCTATAACAGTAGTCTCCAGGGGTGGACTGACAACTCATGGGGCCCCCGGGCAATAGGGGATCATGGGGCCCCTGTGTCCTTGCCCAAACTCACAAAAGCCTATGAAAAAGGTACCAGGGGCATCTCATGGGGCCCCCTACTGACCCCAGGCCCTCGGGCATTGCCCGAGTTTCCAAATGGTCAGTCCACCCCTGGTCCTGCCCAATGCTTTCTGGATTGACAGCACTGCCTCTGCTGCTGAAACCTTCCCACTGTGAGCTGCAGCATCTGGGAGGGCAGCATGTGAGACACATTGCCCGAGTTTCCAAAAAGTCAATCCGCCCCTGGTAGTCTCCAGGCTGTGGCCTGTTGGCCAGCTGCAGGTCTTTGCTTGCCTTGAGGCAATATTTCTCCCACTGATACAAGGTACTATTCCTCACACTGATACCAACAATAAGGCATTATTTATTCCACTAACATGAACAGTAGAGGCACAGTTCCTCCTGCTGACACCAACAATGGGGTATTTATTCTTTTTACTGACACCAACGATTGGGCACAAATCTTTCCACTGACACTAACAATAAGTCTTCCCACTGATATAAACAATGAAACACTATTCCTCCCATTGACACCAAAGACGCAGTGCTATTTTTCCCAATAACACCAATGATGAGGCACTATTCCTTCCACTGACATCGACAATGGGGCACTATTCCACCCAATAATACAAATAATAGAGCACTATTCCTTCTGCTGATACCAACAATGGGGAACTATTCCTCCTAATAAAACCAATCATAGGATGCAATTCCTTCCACTGACACCAATGATAGGGCACTATTCCACCCAATAACACAAATAATAGAGCACTATTCCTTCTGCTGATACCAACAATGGGGAACTATTCCTCCTAATAAAACCAATCATAGGGTGTCAGTCCTTCCACTGACACCAATGAGAGGGCACTATTCCTCCCAATAACACCAGTGATGGGGCGCAATTCCTCCCAATAACACAAATAATAGAGCACTATTCCTTCTGCTGATACCAACAATGGGGAACTATTCCTCCCAATAACACCAATGATAGGATGCATTTCTTCCACTGACACCAATGATAGGGCACTATTCCTCCCAATACCACCAATGATCGGGCACTATTCCTTCCACTGACACTATCAATAGGAACTATTCCTCACATTGACATTAACGCTAGTCCACTATTCCTGCTCCTACTGATCCCAGATGCTATGTATTTTTTTTTATTTGTAAATAAATTGCAGTGCTATCAAGTCACATTAATAATCCATGAATGACAGTCCCATCAAATTGGTATATCAGATTTCATTCATAGTTCCTTGGTGTAATGTATGAGTTGATGTTCCTGATATCCTCCAATTAAAATCAAAATCTCCACTAATGGGAATCAGAAGAATTGCCGACTCACCACAAATATATGCTGCCCTAATATGAAGAGCAGCATCAGCGCATTAGTTAATCATCACAAGACCATCCATCCCTTCGTGTGGCTCCTGAGGGACTGCTCCATTTATTCTTCCTTTGCAATTTAAGGCTTGTATCAACGTGACACCCAAAACTAATCTAAAACTATAAAGTGTAGTACTCATATGAAATGCACCCGTGCAAAGGTGAAACCCTATGATAAAATCTGTGTTTAAAACTCCACCACCCACATAAAGTGCGTGCTCACTGCCTATATGTACTGCCCATAGGATATGCAGCAGATAGCATATCAACACTTAGCATAGAGTATCTCTTCCACCAACTTTAAATTACTTTTATCACATCTCCATAGGGGACACTGTTCCACTCTTGCCATCAAACACCACCACAAGGCAACCAAAATAAAATGTTATATAGGCAGGGGCAGACTGCCCGAGGGCCAGGGGTCAGTAAGGGGCCCCATGAGGTTCCCCTGCTACCTTTCATAGGCTTTTTTGGGTGTGGTTTGAGTGTGGGTGAGGACACAGGGGCCCCATGATCCCCTATTGCCCGGTGGCCCCGTGAGTTGTCAGTCCGCCCCTGCATATAGGGGTAGATTTACTAAAGCTGGAGCACACAGAATCTGGTGCAGCTGTGCATAGCAACCAATCAGCTTCTAACTTCAGCTTGTTCAATTAATCTTTGACAATAAAACCTGAAAGCTGATTGGTTACTATGTCTAGCTTCATCAGATTCTGTCTGCAGCAGTTTTAAAAAATCTCCCCTTTAGTGTAGTATTTATTACAGTGAAGTCACATAAAATCGGCAGTATGTAAACATAAAAAACAGCCACTTAGACTTACATCTCGGATACAGAGTACTCCGGTACTCCGGATACAGATGTGGCTGCATGATATTTTGTCTCACAATACATCCAACACGTTTCTCACAAATGTGCATCCTCAGGGGTTTCTAGCATTCCTTAGCGGTAATCCTATATATGTAGCCTACTCCTGGAGTTCAAATTAGTGCCACTTCCAGTCTGGCGCTCTGAATGAACATTACTGCCAGTATGACATAATTTTTATGAAGCTCAATACAGCGTCTATGGCAGCCATTTTCCTGTGGACGTATTATTACATGTAGGATCGTCCAAATCAACAAATATAGGAAAAGAGCTGAATAACTGAAAGTACAAATCCATTAGCTCATAATTAAAGATAATTTAGATTAAAAACTGACTGCCTCACCGCCATCAAATCTAATAGCAATAAGAAAGAAAAAATTTTATTTTGCCAACGGCAGATTTGTTGTGGATCCATACAATAAAAAATGCAAAAAACTGGAAAGCAATGCTGACTGTACAAGGAAACTGACTAATAATTTTTCCGGGCGCATCATGGCAAAAATTGCACGGATGTCAATGACCCTTACCACAAGTTGTTCCATCCAGGTTCAGCCTCTCCTGTGATGTCTTCCTATACAGTCCCTAAATGAAACTCTCATGAAGGCCCCCTGTTATGCTGGTCTTGGTCAGTAGGCTTTAAAAAAGCCAAAATTGCAGCATGCCTATAATGTGTATCATCCCTCACAGTAAATGGAATGGGCAAGCGTGCATCAGTCAGAGCAATTTCCACTTAAATAGTTACAACAATCCAGAAAGCATATGCAGCTCAAGGGCTATCTGGTATGGAAAATCTGAGGACTCACTCTACCTTAGCTGTGGCGACATCATGGGTAGTCTAATGTCATATGTGCTGTTGGAAACCATACACAAAGCAACAACTTGTCAAATACCTTTAATACATGTTATAGGTCCAGTCTGCCCTACTACTGTTGAGTTCAGCAGGGTAGTCCTGTGTGTGTGTTATTCTCCTAATATACTACCATGATGCTCCAGAAAATAGAAAATTGTATACTCACCTTTCCCTAATTTGACTTTCTTGGTGCATCTTCATGACAGCATACCACTCTGATGGTGACAGTTACAAAGAGTGGAGTACTTTGAGTGAGCTGCAAAATGTATACTGTACATATCCAGTTCTATGGGGTTGAAGGGTGGAGCCACAACCTATGGTATACTGCCATGAAAATACAATTTTCTATTTTCCTAGCATGAATGGCACACTGCACGTTTAATACAAAATTATTTATGGAAAAGAAAAACACACATAATGACAGAGGGGGTTCAGTGCATGCTGAAGCATACAGTGAGCAGAAGTTGCCAACTCTCTGCAGAGTCAAAAGCTAAAGACCTCTAAACTTCGTGTGGCCTTCAGATTAGCACAACAGTGCGTAGAGAGCTTCATGGAATGGGTTTCCATGGCCGAGCAGCTGGATCCAAGCCTTACATCACCAAGTGCAATGCAAAGCGTTGGGTGCAGGGGTGTAAAGCATGCCACCACTGGACTCTAGAAATGGACTCTAGATAGTGGAAATGTGTTCTGTGGAGTGACAAATTACACTTCTCTGTCTCGCAATCCGATGGATGTGTCTGGGTTTGGTGGTTGCCAGGAGAACAGTACTTTCCTGACTGCATTGTGCCAAGTGTAAAGTTTGGTGGAGGGGATTATGGTATGGGGTTGCTTTTCAGGGGTTGGGTTTGGCCTCTTAGTTCCAGTGAAGGGAACTCTTAAGGCACCAGCATACCAAGACATTTTGGAGAATTTCATGCTCCCAACTTTGTGGGAACAGTTTGGGGATGGCCCCTTCCTGTTCCAACATGACTGCACACCAGTGCACAAAGAAAGTCCATAAAGACATGGATGAGTGAGTTTGGGGTGGAGGAACTTGACTGGCCTGCACAGAGTCCTGACCTCAATCAGATAGAACACCTTTGGGATGAATTAGAGTGGAGACTGTGTGCCAGCCCTTCTCATCCAACATCAGTGGCTGACCTCACAAATGCGCTTCTGGAAGAATGGTTAAACATTCCCATAGACACACTCCTAATGCTCCAGCTCGCAGCTAGCATGGGGTTTTAAACCCTTGTGCAACACTTTACAGGTAAAAATACACATATGGAAGAGTGTGTTTAAATTATAACTAAAGGCAAAACATTTTTTAGTTTTGGATAGAGTACAGAGGGACTGTCAGTTTTTATTGCTATCTATGCCCCCTTTAGGGTGATTCACCCTCTCTATTCGTCCTGTTTACTATTATAATTGAAAGTGAAAGTAAAAGAAAGTCCCAAATTTTGGGTTGTTTCCATAAACGTAATAGAGTGTAAATCCTCCAATGGGGACACTAGTCTGGTGACCTGGGGGTCCCCAAGGAATTTTTCAGAGATTTCCTTTAACTTCCTGTTTGGAGAGGATTTTTTTTTTTTAGCAGAGACCCAGGAGAATAAAATAGCGGTCGCTGCAATTTTTTATGTCAAACGGTATTTGCGCAGAGATTTTTCAAACGCAATTTTTTTGGAAAGAATACACTTTAATGAATTAAAAAAAACAAACAAAACAATATATAACTAAATTGTTTTTGTAAAATATGAAAGATGATGTTACACTAAGTAAATAAATGCCCAACATGTCATTCTTTAAAGTCGTCCACGCTTGCCGCTTCTAAAAGTGATCTAGCGGAAAATCCGTCACTAAGACCACTTTTAGGAGAAAAGAGAATTGCCGGCTGAAAAAAAACAATACTGGGGTTATGGCACATTGCTGCAGGCATAACCCCAGTATTCCACTTCCAACCAAGGACGTATATATACTATTGCCGATTGGGAAGCGATTAATGCTGTCTGGAATAATTAATAAGGTTTTAATTGGGCTTTAAATGTGAGTCCCAAGGGTATATTTCTAAGTGTTTTCACACATTATTCACACAACTTCAGGATTCACATTATTTACAATTTTTTACATCAGTATCCTGCCCCACATTATTTAATTAATACAAACTTTAAAGTGTAACTAAAGGAAGCTAAACTTCCCTTCCCTTCGAAGGTTCCCATCCCTTGCTGGCGCTGGCATTTTCTTCTGGATGCCGGTCTTCAGTTGTCTTCATTGACTGACTCAAGATGATGTCACGCTGGGACACACCAGGACTGTGCCAGACTGAGCTGTGCATGGGCAGCTCAGTTTACATGCCAGAGAATGCTGTGAGCAGGCAGTTAGGTGTATTGTATTGCAGAAGAGACATTACATATAACTTTCACAATAAAGAGTCTGCCCGCTTGCAGTTTCTGATAGCAGAACTTTAGTTCCCCTTGAAGTGTGTGTGTGTGTGTGTGTGTGTGTGTATGTGTATGTATGTAGTGAGTGGAGCTGCTGGGCTCCCCCCACAGCCCTGCTCTCTGCACAAGCTATGTATAGTACAGTGGTGATACAACTGCCATATTTACATTGTAATATCTGGGTTAGACTGATCTTCCTAGTGATTAGCTGTGCAGGGGAGGGGGGCATGTCAGCACAAGATTTATCATTGGAGGAGAAGCAGACTGTTATTCCAGCACAGCCAAAAAACTGACAACGCTGAGATGGATGTTCTCTCATGCCTAGCGTTGTCAGTTTGAAATAGGAAAGCAGTGGGAATGGCAGGAACACAAGGGATTTCACACAAGGGAAGCAATACACAAAGAACAGGATACTTTTTTAACACAAGTACATGGTACAGCAGGCACATATCAGCAATATGAAATGTTGAGGTGACATATCCTTTAACACAACACAAGGACTCACAAAAATATTTTTTTCATATTTTTAATTACCAAATCCCAAAGCACAGCAGTGTATAGAATTTTCTAACAATATGTGAATAGTTTTGTCAGACTTCAGATTTCCATGCAAAAAAGTGTATCACACGGGATTGCTTCCCAGTTTCTGCTTAATTCATCATTGCATTTGCAGATGTTTTATGACATGTGAATTTATGTGGAAATCAGCTACACTGAATGCTAATTTACTACTTTTAACCAGTGGGAGGTTTTACGCATATGAGACATATTTAAAAAAAAATTAAAACAACTCCAGGAATTATCTTTTTGCAAACATATATTGCTCCAGCTTGGCTCAATGTATGATCCAAGATCTCATATCCAAATGGCTGTAACCCCCTAGGGAACCCCCCTACCCCAAAGCACTCCCCCATGTTGAGGGCATGTGGCCTAGTATGGTTCAGGGGGGGGCGCTTGCTTGCCCCCCCCCCTTATTGACCTACAGGCTCCCCTTAAAATCCATACCAGAACCTACGGGCCTGGTATGGACTGGCGGGGGGGGGCCCACACTGTTTTTTTTCTCAGAATGTAATTGTCAGCCATTCTTTTGTTTGAATTTAGCTGTTAGCAGGGAACCCCACTAACAGTTGATGAGTCATTGGTTGTGAAGGACGTGGATGGGCAGCAAGCCAATCGCTCATTAACAACCAGCTATACAGTACTAAATGCCAGAAAAACACTGGCACAAAAATGGAGACAATGCTGGAAAAAAATGCTCATATGAAGGTTTTTATACAGAATTTGTTGGGCATTCTTTAATGCTCCTGGTGTGTATGGAGCCTTACTGGAAATTAATTGGCACAACAGTTCCACATCTTCATGCTCTCTTATTTATAATGCAGAGCACTTAATGCCATAAACACGAACCTTTAGAGTCTATTCATCTTTCCAAACAGTTTACATGAGTCCCCCAGGAGTGTGTCCTCACTTTGTCCTCATCGTGCTGGGCTTAGGTCCAGAAGTCCTACCACTCTTCAGGCAACAGACCTACACGTTGTAAGTCTGGGTATCCACTTCCCATCCACCTTCTGCCCAGAGCTCAACCCACACCAGAATATAAAGGAACATAATCCACCCACTAACATCACCAAGAGAGTGGTCTCACTAAAAGGACACTACCACCTGCCTACAAGCCATTGCAAAATTCCCAATTTGTCAGAATGGAGATTAGAGGTGTTGGATCATTTCATCTGAGTAGAGCATTTTGCATTTGGCCTCTGGATAACAAAGGCCTTAGAGTGGTTTGTAAATAGACCATTGGCTGCTGCTTAGTAAACTGGCCTAACAGCTATTCACTGTGCCTGACAATGACTGCTGTTCCATGGTAAGACTAAAGAGTTTGATAAATGATTGCTGAATAGTGGGATCCTGTTAAACCTGCTGCATTTCCTAGGAGGGGATCCACTCATCTCAAAGGCATGTAATCATTACAATGTGGAAGTTAATGAAACATTGGCATGCATTTATTTTGGAGGTGGTGGAGGAGATGGGAAATTGCAAGTTACATAATTGGTAATGGTTAAGAAAGATCCACAGTCATCAAATGTATTCCTTAACAACTCCTACAATTCAGGGGAAGGAAAATAAAACCTACTGTGCAGCTTTGGGAAATCAGATTGATTCCTTGGATTCAAATATTGATATGTTATACTTTAGTAATTAGAATTGTATTTAAAATTGTATAATTATATTTAAAATCATCCAGTCTTTTTTTAATTTTTACATTTTTTGTTTGCCACTGTAGTGGAGTTCCTATTTACTCACCATGTACAGATGCGGGTGCAGGCCCTTTGATTCCCTTTCCCACAACTGCCAGAGATTCTCAACATTTCCATGGAAGATGAGTTCCATTGTTTCACTCCCTTAGGAGCTTAGAAAGGCCACCTTTGATGGGGCAGAGGCAGCTGGGCAAGTGATCTGCAACCTGGTGAGTGGCCCACCAATGTTAGAACTGGAATGTGGTCAAGCGGGTCAGAGTCTAATGGCTAAAAGCTTCTCAGGAAGACCCAGATACTGTGGGGATTGCTAACAGAGTACTCCAGTTCCAGTGGGGTGACCTTTTGTTCTTGGATCCCTCTACTTGTGCCACCAGAGCTACCCTGGAGTTCACTGTAAGGAACATTTTTTACGAGGACAATTACAGGTAGCTGTTTTCTAAACGATTCTATTGAAGCAGTGATCCTCAACTAGACTGTCTCCTGTAATAGAGTCTTTAGAAAGTATGCTATGCAGCATGTTACCCTGACTGAGTCACAGAGACATTCTTATGAAGAATCCATGTTTGTGCAGCTTTTACAGTTTGATTTATATTTGGCTGCAATGTATGCATGCTCTTTGCATCAAAAATAATAAAATGTAATTATAGCAAAAACCATAAACTCCAATATGTCTCAAAGTGTCCGTGCTTATATATAAAGTGTCCGTGCATTAAGTATTCCACTTTCCCACAAAGTGCATTATATTGTACAAAGAATGCCTCCAATTGCCTAATATTTCATGCATGCTCCAGTGATCCTCCACCATCACACCAGAAAACTCACATATGTGAAACCACTTGAGAATGTCATAGGATATACCAGGATATCTGCTCTGCATACAGCCTGTGCAAGCAGCTTACTCCTCTATCCTTCCAGGTATGCTACTACATCACTTCGGGGTGTGCTGTGTGGGATCCAATCACTTCCTGCTCCACCCAATGCGTTTCATCGTCCTGACATTCTCAGAAGGCTTCTTGAGAATGTCAGGATGACGAAACAAATCGGGTGGAGCAGGAGGCAGTTTTACCTTCCCACATGGAAGAAAAATATATATTTTTAAAATATATTCTTCAGATTTTTTTTAACATAATAAAAAAGTAATTTTTACATATATTTGTAAATGCATTCCAAAAATGTAGATATGTATTTTTAAAGACATACAGTATATTTGAAATGTATTTTTTTAAATATTTTTCATATATTTTGTAATAAAAACACATTTCAACATGCAGTATATATATATATATATATATATATATATATATATATATATATATATATATAAAAATATATTTTGAAATATATTGAATATGACCAAAATTGTAGCATTTCAAATATATGTCAATATATTTGGGAAAGATATTTTTAAATATATTTCAAATATATTTTTCTTCCATATGGGTTTGCGCGAGGCATAGCACTATAACATGTGAGTGGGCATTTGTAAGAAAAGGATTTTAGAATTTTAATACATATTAAAGGTTTTTACACTATGGCAGCTTTCCTTGTATTCCCTATGGTACTTGCAAAATATATATATTGATATATTGATGAGAGGAGAGGGGAGGGGAGGAGAGGGGAGAGGAGAGGTGAGGTGAGGTGCGGTGCTTGGCCTAAGTTTGATGTGGATGGTGGAAACCCCTGCAACACAAGTCCTGTATGATTGTGCTGTTGTGGCAGGTCATGACAAGTCAGAAGTTTTCTGGTGTGATACCGGAGGATCACTAAAGCACACATGAAATATGAGGCATTTGGTGGCATTCTTTGTACAATATAATGCACTTTGTGGGAAGGTCTACGGACACTTTGTATATAGGCACAGACACTTTGAGACATATTGGATTTTATATTTTTTGGTATAGTTGCATTTCATTATTTTTGATGTGATGAAATAACACAAAATAGCACCATATAGTAATTTTTTTGCATGTACATTAAAATCCATAGAGTATTGTGATACAGCTGCTTTTTCTGTGTGCTTCGCAGGGAGAAAAAAAAAACAGCCACATCACTGCTTTGTGTACAGAGCCCTGTGTTGTCAGTAAACACAGGACTCTGTACTGTGATTCGCTAAGCTGATTAGCAGGTCCTAGCCATAAATCATCGCACCAAATGGTAGCATAGATGGAGCGGTGGGCCATGCACATGCACACATGCGCCCTCCACCCGGAAACGCTGTATCCTATATATCACAGAGTGTCCGCCTACCCACATACAATGGGTGATCCGCAACTGGTTAAAATATGAAATAATTATTTTTTAAATTACATTATACACTATATAGATTCAGGTGTCCAATCACCTCCATGACCACAGGTGTATAAAATCAAACACCTAGGCATGCAGACTGCTTCTACAAGCATTTGTGAAACAATGGATCGCTCTCAGGAGCTCATTGAATTCAACTGTGGTACTGTGATATATACAAAAAATGGCTTAGCGTTAAGAAAATCACACATGTTTATAAATGCATAGATCAACAAATGAATATAAATACACACGTGACCATCCACTCACAAATAGACCCCAATGTGGGGATCAAGTGGAAGTGAGACAAGCGATTCCTCTCAGGGAATATAGAAATCACACACGTGAAAATGTCCAAACTGTGTATTTAGATAAATGCAGTTTATATATTACACCCAAATAGGTGCAGGAACACAGACACACGGGTGGTGGATAATAATGATCATAAGTGCCACACGCTATGTAGTGATTTCTGTGAACAGCCAAAGTGCCTCCTCACCTCCTTAATGAGACCGCAAGGGCCAACTCGCTTTGTGGGATAACCACATAAACCAGGGTAGTCACATCAGCAAGTGAACCCTTCTTGGTACTGTCATAAGTTACCACCTGTGCAATAAGTCCATCCATGACATTTCCTTTCTACTAAATATTTCATGGTCAACTTTTAATGGTATTTTAACAAAATGGAAGCAAGTGGAAAAAACAGCAACTCAGCCACAAAGTGGTAGGCCATGTAAAATGACAGAGTGGGGTCAGCTCATGCTGATGCAATAGCTAAATCAGAGTCAATAGCTAAAGACCTCCAAACTTTGTGTGGCCTTCAGATTATTAGAACAGCAGTGCGTAAAGAGCTTCATACATAGAATGGGTTAACATGGCCAAGCAGCTGCATCCAATCCTTACATCACCAAGTGCAATGCAAAGCGTCGGATGCCGTGGTGTAAAGGACGCTACCATTGGACTCTAGAGCAGTGGAGACGTGTTCTCTGGAGTGAAAAATTGCACTTTTCTGTCTGGCATTCCAATGGACGTGTCTGGGTTTGGCGGTTGCCAGGAGAACGGTGCTTGCCTGACTGCATTTTGCCAAGTGTAAAGTTTGGTGGAGGGGGGATTATGGTGTGGGGTTCTTTTCAGGGGTTGGGCTTGGCCCCTTAGCTCCAGTGAAGGGAACCCTTAAGACATCAGCATACCAAGACATTTTGGACAATTTCATGCTCCCAACTTTGAGGGAACAGTTTGGGGATGGCCCCTTCCTGTTCCAACATGACTGCGCACCAGTGCACAAAGCAAGGTCCCAAAGACATGGATGAGTGAATTTGGGGTGATGGAACTTGACTGGCCTGCACAGAGTCCTCAACCAGATAGAACACCTTTGGGATGAATTAGACCGGAGACTACGAGCCAAGCCCCCGTCCGACATCAATGCCTGACCTCACAAATGCACTTCTGGAAGAATGGTCAAACACTCCCATAGACACACTCCTAAACTTTGTGGACAGCCTTCCCAGAAGAGTTGAAGTGGTTATAGCTGCAAAGGGTGGGCTAGCTCAATATTGAACCCTACGGACTAAAACTGGGATGCCATTAAAGTTCATGTGCGTGTAAAGGCAGGCGTCCCAATACTTTTGGCAATATAGTGTACTGTATATGTTAACGTATGAGATTATATTGATTGGTTTTATATATACTTTGTTTTGCCTTAAACTCAGCATATCCAGTGTTTCTAGCCTTTAATGTTATGAAGATCTTTGATTTCTTTTATTTTCTTGTTTGCCTATGATCCCTCTCATCTACATTTTTTACACTGTGATATAAAAGTGTACACCTTGTTCAAGATGTAGCCTTACAAGTTGACTTATACAGAGGCAATACATACTAGCATCTCTGTAACAATCTGTCAGCAGCTGCTCACCTTTCACAGTCTGCAGGTGAATCACACCCTCCACCTTCCTTCATGTCCTCTTCCTGGTTTACACAAGCATGCTTTGCTTACATATGATCCCACATAACCTGCTGTCAAATATTCAGTGTTTCAGCATGCCCACGCTGCAGCCCAAACCTGACCTACACCACACACTGGAAAGTTGATGAAACCCAATCTCTTAAATCTGATATCATCTTTACTTTGTTAATATAATTTACAAAGTCATTTTCAATTATATTTTAATCTAAGGCTTTTAATAAATATTAAGTTCCTGTGATCCTGCCATGAAAGTCCTTGTTCAGCTACTTCCTGTTAAAGGGCAACAACTCTCTGTCCCCATCTCCCAGTTGTTCTTCTACATTGTCACTCTGTCACTTGTACTTACAGCAAAAACTATCAGCGGCACTGCCAATGCTCAGTTCATAGGCAAGTGTTCTTGAAATGTGTAAAACTCTGCGCTTGGATATATACAAAAAGAATCTGCTAGCACCAAGGATTGTGATACAAAACCCAAATATACTCTATGACAAAAAGTGCAGCACTGAAATACACTAAAATATATAAATTATAAATAATATATTGTGATTACAAGAAAAACATATTAATGGGGAACAGCATAATTTTTCCGTCAAGAGAATTACCCAAAAAATCCAAAATGCAAAGTCCAACACCAAATGTTCGTGAACCAAATTATAATAAAAAATTAGGAAAAGAAGACCTCCATAAGTATTCTTCCACTAAAGGGGAGAAGCAGCTGCCATCAAACACCACAGTGCGTGAATACAATGTACCTTACCAGCTAGTCTGACCACCTTTTCAGGCATGGTCACATTCCCCGGTTATAAATCCAACACCGGGATACCGCTGAACTATTTACATATTTCTTTGTGACATAGGAATCCTGGCAAGAACAGAGTATACAATCTCATTACAATCACTGGATGAAGTAGGCTCTTCTCCAATTTCTTGGTCCCACACTAGGCTTAGGGTTCTTCCTCATTTCAGTGTGCTGGACAGATTTTGGAGTGTTAGGGATCCGCCAGGTGGTGCCTCTGGCAGCCCACTGGACAGGAATACCCAGAGCGTGGAGTCTAAGTCCCGGTTTGCGTGTTCACCAGGGCCCCTGATGGTGGGGATGGACTTTAAGCAGACCAGGACCAGGTCACGACCTCCGAGCAATCCCACCCGTGGCAGAGGGAACCTCTGGGGATGGATACAGGAGGAGAGCCAGATGTGAGGAGGCCGGCAGGCCCAGGCAGGATGGATGGATGGATGGATGGAAGGATCGTAGTCAAAGTAGCCAGTTGTCACCGTAGGGGCAGCGAGGT
Source organism: Staurois parvus (assembly GCF_062004578.1). NCBI lineage: Eukaryota > Metazoa > Chordata > Amphibia > Anura > Ranidae > Staurois > Staurois parvus. Next base: position 591,729 of record NW_028317900.1, on the reverse strand, counting down.
ACAGAATCGGCAGGCAAAGGATAGTCAGGTCACACACAGGGTCAGTATTGGAATGGTCAGTCCGCAGAGAGGTCAAACAAGCTGGGGGTCAGGACAGGAGAAGGCAGCGTAGTCAGCGCAATCCGGGTCAAAAACAGGAGAAGGCAGCGTAGTCAGGGCAATCCGGGTCAAAATAACACAATCACAGGGGTATAGGAACTCAGGTAACAGGATAAGACCTTGCGGCGATTTGTGACAGTGCAGGGCATCTTTAAATACCGCGCCCTGCGCTGTCATTGGCTGCCCAGCGTGTACTCGCGGCACCTACTGCGCATGCGCGAGTCTCCCTCAGCCGCGGCCGGCCGGGACCTAGTGCCCGTATCCCGGCGCGAGACGCCGGACGAGACGCCGCGGAGGTTCAGTTACCAGTGTCTCAGTTTCCAGAGGGTTCACTTTGCTCACAACCAGTGAACCACTCCACTCTGCCTCTTCTTGTCTCCAAAAACGTCAAAGACAGTATTTTATTAAAGAAAAAAACATAGCAAGTGTTTATGATACACAATGCTAGCATTCAGATTGGTTTACATCTAATTTAAATCCAACCATACATGGATCGAATCTTGGCCAGTTCAGCAGGGACCGGCCAAGATTCAAACCATGACAAAGAACTGGAAAAACGCAGATATTCCTGTGCTTGGGGAGTAGGCCTAAAAGAGATTAGTGGGCAGCAGTCAGATCTTGGCCTTCATGGGATGCACTCGCCTTGCTGCCCTCACAAGACTGGGGGAGTCTAGAGGCACTGCAATAATAAACAAACAGAGGGCACACTGGCCTAGTGCATTATCCTTTAAAATAAAAAGGTAAGTATTATACTCACAAAATGAATAAAGGTACATGTTCATCTCATGAAAACAGCGCAAACAGTCTGCAAACATCAAGATGTGATAGAACGATAGATCTTCAAGGCTGACTGAGGGCTCTGAGGAAGAGGATAAGTCCTCAAAACGCATCAGCCTGTTGAAGTTCTATCATTCTGTCACATGTCTGGACATGTGCTTTCTTGAGCAGAGGGACCTTGCGAGCACTGCAGGCTTTCAATCCTTGTCGGCGTAGTGTGTTACCAATTGTTTTCTTGGGGCCTGTGGTTCCAGCTGCCTGGAGATCATTGACAAGATTCTCACGTGTAGTTCTGGGATGATTCCTCACTGTTCTCATGATCATTGACATTCCGCGAGGTGAGATCTTGCATGGTGCTCCAGACCTAGGGAGACTGACAGTTGTTTTGTGTTTCTTCCATTTGCGAATGATTGCACCAACTGTTGTCACCTTCTCACCAAGCTGCTTGGCGATAGTTTGGTAGCCCATTCCAGCCTTGTGTAAGTCTACAATCTTGTCCCTGACATCCTTGGACAGCTCTTTGGTCTTTGCCATGGTGGAGAGTTTGGAATCTGATTGTTTCTGTGGACAGGTGTCTTTTATACAGGTAATAAAATGAGATTATCAGCACTCCCTTTAAGAGACTGCTTCTAATCTCAGCTTGTTACCTGTATGAAAGACACCTGGTAGCCAGAAATCCTGCTGAATGATAGGGGATCAAATACTTATTTCCCTCATAAACATGCAAATCAGTGCATAATTTGTTAGACATGCATTTCTTTAGAATTTTTTTGTTGCTATTCTGTCTCTCAGTGTTACAATACACCTACCATTCAATTTTTAGACTGATCATTTCTTTGTGAGTGGGCAAACATTCAACATCAGCAGGGGATCAAATACTTATTTCCTTCACTGTATCTTTTTATTTATTAAAGATATTTTAAAGGATAATGCACTAGGCCAGTGTGCCCTCTGCTTGTTTATTATTGCAAGATTCAAAGCATTTATAGGCAGACCGATTGTATCCAAGTCAATTGTTGTACGTCTTGGGTACAACCAGCAGGTCGTATTTTACATAAGACTATTGCTAGCAGCTATTATAGCCTATAGCAGTAATCACTGTGTTCTCTGTGTGTATTGTGAGAACGCAATGGGGTTGATTTACTAAAGGTAAATATACTGTGCACTGCAAGTGCAGTTGCTTTATATCCGAGAGGAAGTTCTGAAATGAGGTGAAGCTCTGCTGATTTCTTTCATCCAATCAAGTGCAAGCAAAAATGCTGTTTTTTTTTTTTTTTATATATTCCTTGCATGTTCCCCTCAGATCTAGAGCAACTGCACTTTTAGTGTACTGTGTACTTGCAGTGCACAGCCTATTTACCTTAAGTAAATCAACCTCAATAGCTCCACGGGAGGGATTCCCCCCTCAACTCTGACTGGGTTGATGAAGGAATCAAAAAACTTTCTTTCCTACAACCCATTTTCAAAAGATGAAGTCATTGGTGGCCAAATTCTATTCTTTGCTGGCCCACCAATGGCATCAGACCTGATTTCTCAGGTGCTGTATGAGATCGGGGAAGCTTATTATTGAATAACAAGCCACCACAGATTTCATACGGCACATGCGTGAGATAAGGCAAGATTTTTCTGGAAGACACTGGTGACGTGGACTTCCGGGTGAATACCTACAGGGGTCGCTATTGCGACCTGGCCCCATGCTCCAGGGGGCCCGTGAGCCCCCTGTATACCTGAATAGGAGGAGCGGCGGGGTGGCTGCATACAGGGAAACTGATCTCTCCACTTTCCTCCTGCAGTTGATGAATGCCTGCTTCTCCTCCTCTTCCTCCCACAGGCATTCAGCAGCTGCAGGAGGAAAGTGGAAAGATTGGTCCAGCCATCCCACTGCTCCTCCTATCTAGGTTCTTTCTGCTGCCCGCCTGTGTGTTCTCCTGCTCCCTTCTGCCCTTTCCTGGCCCCTCTGTGTTCTCTCTTGGCCTCCTCTTCCTCCCTCGCTGCTCTGCCTGTTTCCCCCCTGCCCTCTCCTGCCAGCCGGGGGATGTTGTCAGGATGGAGAGCGGGGAAGGGGAATGTGTTATTTACTGGCCCCTGCCCTGTCTTAATGAATAGAGACAGTGATCGGTACAAATCACTGACTCTGTTCATTTATAACTGAGGCATAATAAACTGTGTTTACTATGCTTCGGTTTGTGAATGGACAGGAAGCTCTGAGATGGAGATTGAGCGCTGTGTCCTCAATCTCCTTTTTCTGTCTCAAAGGTGGAACGTCATAGCTCTGTTTAGACCCCTGATATTTCACCAAGCCCTCCAACGGGGCTCCTAAACAAATTGAAAAAAAATATTATTATAAAAAATAAATAAATAAATAAAAAAAACTACTAACACCAGTGGCAGAACTACCAGGGTCACAAAGGTTGCACTTGCGACTGGGCCCTGGCGTTCTACCACCGGGCTTAGAGGGAAAGGCCCTGGCCAGGGGTCAGGGAGCCCTTCATTGTTTCTTACACTGGGGCTCTGAAGGTTCAAGTTATGCCACTGGCCGGGGCTATATTACTAGTGCCTCAGGAAAACCCAGAAGAAAAAAAATGTAAGTTTAACAAAAAGTACTTCAATTTTCAAGTAGCTTTGCACCAATTTTTAAGTACTGTGGTAAAGACCAGGCACTTCTAAACTCTGCAAACTGCAGGTATCTGCTGGTGACATAATGTATCCACTCTAATCAATGACATTTACCTAACCCATTGTTTTGTTTACTTTTACAGATGTCGTTTACCACTGGCCGGTAAAGCGGAATTTCTCAGTCAACATTGACTATTTTCAATCCCCATGCTGCTACCATTAGAAAATAGGAAAATATACCGTATTTTTCTCTCCATAAGATGCACCTGACAATAAGACACACCTAGATTTTAAAGGAGGAAGACAAGAAAAAAAAATTCTGAACCAATGGTCTGCAGACATAGTACAGGAGATAACCAGAGACTGTGGACACAGTACAGGAAATGACCAGAGACTGCAGACACAGTACAGGAGATGACCAGAGACTGCGAACATAGTACAGGAGATGACCAGAGACTGTGGACACTGTACAGGAGATGACCACAGACTGCGGACATAGTACAGGAGATGACTAGAGACTGCGAACATAGTACAGGAGATGACCAGAGACTGCGGACATAGTACAGGAGATGACCAGAGACTGCAGACACAGTACAGGAGGTGACCAGAGACTGCGGACATAGTACAGGAGATGACCAGAGACTGCAGACACAGTACAGGAGGTGACCAGAGACTGCAGACACAGTACAGGAGGTGACCAGAGACTGCAGACACAGTACAGGAGATGACCAGAGACTGCGGACACAGTACAGGAGATGACCAGAGACTGCAGACATACTACAGATGACCAGAGACTGCGGACACAGTACAGGAAATGACCAGAGACTGCAGACATACTACAGATGACCAGAGACTGCGGACAGTACAGGAGTAGACCAGAGACTGTGTACATACTACAGGAGATGACCAGAGACTGTGGACCTTTGGGGAGGGGGGTGCGTGCCAGAATTTGACAGGTACCCACTCCCACTTCCGCGGAGTTGTCCTCCTCCCCTCCCTCCTCGTAGTCTTGTGGGCACGTGACAGGTCCCACAAGACTACGGGGCCTTTCACAAAGCACAGTGCTTCTTGCGCAAGCTGTCACAGCCAGGTGCCCACACTGAAGATTCCGGCACTGGGTAGAGAAGACAGCCAGTGAAAGCAGGACACTGCTGGACCAAGGAACAGGTAGGACAGAGGAGCAGGTTCTTCTGCACTGTAGAGCTGAGCGTCCAGCCCGGTATTCTAACGTGGTACCGGCAACGACGGGAATACCGGGCTGGCTGCTCGATATTCGCTCCATAAGACGTACAGACATTTTTTTTTGGTTTTTTTTTTTTTTTACGTTTCTTTAATTAGTTCCTGATTTCCTTGCCTAGGCAAATGATGTCAAACATCCCAGAGGGGATGAAGGTCTTTCTCAGCTAAGCACACCCTTCTGCCTGCATGTCTGAGTTAGGGGCAGAGGGATTCCAGGAAGTAAATGCTACATGAATCATCTGCCCTTACTTAAGATGGCCACGGGCAGAAAAGCAAGTAGGTGTTTTTCAAAGTGATTTCATAGCAAATAAAGCATGGAGACATGGATGGATGGAAGAGGTTGCTTTGAATATTAAAAATGTATTAAAAAGATTTTTTATTTGTAGTGCTCATATTATGTGTAGTTCAGCCTTAAAGTGACACTAAGCTCATGTTAAAAAAAAAAACGTATTGCTCGCAGCCTCCTTCAAGTCTCCAAATTCCCTGTTTTGCTGTTGTGATCCATCTCCCTGCTAGAGATGTTTGTTTTCTCCATGGTCCCACTGTAAGCAGGAATGTAGCCATTGTTTCATGTTCACTCCCAAGATAGACTGTGTAAAATGGTCTGTGAGATGTGTGGTGTTCATAGAGCAGTGCACATGACCACCATTCATGTGCACTGCTCGTTCCAAACAAATGTAAGCGAGAGGGAAAAGGAGAGTACTGGGAGCTCATGGAGGATGTCACCAGGAGGCAGAAAACCACAGTAAAGAAACAAATACATGAAAAATAAATGACAGGGTCATTAGGTAGTAGATGTGTATGAATTATTTTTGGAGAATAAGGATATTGTTTAGAGACACTTTAACTTTAGATAGTATTTCCAAAGTCATCCTTGCTCTGTTTTACCTACTTGTAATTCATTTAATGCACAGCAATGATATCACCATAGTCTGGGTTCCCAGAATTACTTTTTTCAAAGTTGCATTACATTTTCCATTAGACTGCACACTTTGCCCCTTAATTGAGATTCCTCTGTAATATCACACTAACCTGCTGAGTTTCAATAATTCTACATTTTCTTGTCTAATGGAAAAATAGAAACATAATTTCTATTTCATCCACCAGAGTATTATTAAAAATACTGAAAAGAACTAGGTCCCTACCAATTCATGTGGTATTTCCCTAAGTCCATGGATCCTCATCATTTGTACCAGGCTATTATGAAAAACAGCATCAAATTCTTTAGCAGAATATATCACACAATCTACCTTCCGGCACAAAGCAAAAAACCTAAAAATAAAAGACTCTCTTTTTTAACCAAGTAACTGTAATTTTTAAGTCTATTCGGACTAAGATTAAATAACTGTCACTTTTTTGTAGAATAAGTATGCTTTTTCCAGTGTGCTAGCTTTGTGAATGGAGCCTTATGCATCTACTACTTTATTATTTTCACTATATGTTTTATTGTATGTTAGGCTTACTTATCTATACCTTCCTAAAAGTAGATCTAAAGGCACAGTAATGCCAGGGCACGGTCATCCAGAGCCCAGGGCAAAAATGCCAAACTGCCACCCCCCACCCCCACATTATATGTGGGATGTTGTATTCCTGTGAGCAGTGCTGCCAGCTTCTGAATACATGGAAGAAAAATATATTTAAAATGTATTTTAAAAATATTCTTCCCAAATATATTGCCATATATTTGAAATACTACAATTTTGGCCATATTCAATATATGGGCAGCACAGCGACAAAGTGGTTAGCACTTCCACCAGGCAGTACTAGGGTTGTTGGTTCAAATCCCAACCACGGCACTACCTGCCTGGAGTTTTGCATGTTCTCCATGTGCCTGCTTGGGTTTCCTCCAGGTGCTCTGGTTTCCTTCCACGCTCCAAAGGCATGCTGGTAGGTTAATTGGCTCCTGTCTAAATTGGCCCTAGTATGTGTATGTATGAATGTGAGTTAGGGACCTTAGACTGTATGCCCCTTGAGGGTTAGGGACTGATGTGAATGTACAATATATATGTGTAAAGCGCTGCGTAAATTGACGGCACTATATAAGTACCTGAAATAAATACATAAATTTAAATATATATATATATATATATATATATATATATATACTGCATGTTGAAATGCGTTTTCATTACAAAATATATGAAAAATATTTTTTAAAAAATCCATTTCAAATATACTGTATGTCTTTAAAAATACAAATCTACATTTTTGGAATGCATTCATGTAAAAATATATGTTAAAATTACTTTTTTATGTGTTAAAAAAATCTGAAGAATATATTTTAAAAAAATATAATTTCTTCATAAATTTAGACCAAAAATTCTGCATGTCTTTGGTAAAAAACAAATCCCCAAAAAAGTGTATTTTGATTTGTTTGTGTTAAAGTTATACAAACTATGGTATATATACTGGAATTTTTACTTATTTATTTTTTAAACTAGTAATGGAGGTGATCATTGATTTATAGTGAGACTGTGATAGTGCATTGGGCAATCTGACACTAAATGACACTGGGTGCGAACTGACTAACCAATATCATCATTGACACAAATACAGTAATCAGTGTTCTTACTACAGTGATTGTCACTGTACTGATGACACTGGCTAGGAAGTGGTTAACATCTCGAAGCTAAGTGTGTGCCTAACAAGTGTGTATTACAAATGTGTGTATTATGTGCTGCTTTTTGCTAAAAATCTATTTGTCCCTTCTCCCTGCTATGCAGGAAGAAGAAACAAAGAGATTGTTCCCTCTGTACAGTGCCCTGTGTTGTTTGTCAACAAAGGGTTCTGGGCTGTGATTGGACACAGCCAATCAGCAGGTCTCAGCTATGAATCATTGGCTGACAAAATCCTGCTGTGGCTAATTAAAGTGGAAGTCAGCAGGAGGCACCCTGAACCCGGAAGCAGGGAGCAATGTACAAGTGTGCCTCTGTGCCTGTAGAAGCCATCTGTCCGCAGTACAAGTTCAAATCCTGTGAGGAAAGATTTTTTAGAATTTCCATATGAATGGTCAAACAAAATTCGACTGGTGTATGGCCAGCTTTATGAACAATCAGAATAATAGGGGTAGGCTAGAAAAAAATGTAATTCCATGTGGAAATGAATATATGATTTTAGATAGGCCACAAGCACACTTTAAATCTAGATTTGTCCCCATCCCAAATAATAGTACAACGTCTTGTGGAACGTACACAAGTAAAATTAATCTGAGAGGGAAAAAAAATCTGCTTTTTAATTACTGAACTTAATTCCATTAGCACACAGGGGTGGAGAACATATGAAGCAGGCTCTTTATTTATATGTGGACTCAGTAATGTGGTCAATGGCTTTATTTATTAACCAGTGGTTCCATTCACACTTGTAGGACTCCAAAGTTGTATGACTTTGGAGTGCAACTTTGATACAACTTTAGATGGGTGCAACTTCGATATGACTTTTGTTTTCATTAATGATAGTGGGTAACTGTTGCACAACTGTTGCATGTATAACTTTCAAGTGCAACTTTCATACGACGTTTGAGGGTTTACATTGCAGTCTATGGCACTCAAGTTGGATGAAAATCTTCCCAAAGTAGTGCATGGACTACTCTGAAGTCACTTCTACTTTAGGTCTTACATATTTGAAGGGTTGTCATTGAAAAACATAGGGTATGACATATCATGCCACTTTACTGTCCAAAGTCGTATGACAAGTTGCACAAGTGTGAATGGAGCCTTATTAGTGTACAAGGTCACTAAGGCTTGGTTCACATCTGTGCAGGTGGTGCCACTGCGGGTCGGCACAAAAATCCGTGCAGCCGCACCACCCGCACAGAAGAATGCGGACCTACGGGCGCGTCCCATTAATTCTAATGTCATGCCGCCTGCACTGGAAATCGCAATCGTTCTGGGAACTGAGGTTCCCGTGCGGACTGCGTTTTCAGAAGAAGTGCAGGGACTTCTTCCCTGCGTGTCCCTGCATGGGAGTCCATTCAAATGAATGGGCTCTCGGCACACAGAAACGCAGATATGTGAACCAGGGGTTAGACAGCTAAGAGATACACCCAGACAAAATTAACCAAATTTCCTTTTGCTGTTTAGTGACATTGCCTGGATCATCTATAGTTTGACTGTATCCCAGGAAGAGGGGCGGACTGACCATTTGAAAACTCGGTCAGTAGGGGGCCCCATGAGATGCCCCTGGTACCTTTTTTATAGGCTTTTTTGAGTTTGGGCAAGGACACAGGGGCCCCATGATCCCCTATTGCCCGGGGGCCCCATGAGTTGTCAGTCCGCCCCTGCCCAGGAATTAACTGACTGGCTACTGTATATATTAAATCTATTTTGAATGCGTTTTGCTGTACATCCTAAAATAAATACACTAATATTGGTTGCTACATAGGCAGGTCTCAGCAGTGGCAAGGTTCAAATGTTCAAAAAGACCTATGGAACCCTGAACAAGTTCTCCAGCCCTGCTAATGACCTTGAGTTCACATCTCGGTCTAGAAAATACAACAAATGTGTTTGCAATTTATAAGTTGAGCCGAGCAGGTGGGTAATATCCAATGTGATTCTGACCTATTAACACACACATGCTTTCATCAGCAGCCATTTGTAACATGACATCTTTCATGATGGTCTTGCAAACAGACCCTTCTTCACATCCTCATGTCAGATAAGAATTAAGATGAAGGAAAAAAGAACTTCTTCCTTTGACAGCTATAATAATGTTTCAGCACAGCCATTCAAAACCTTAATTATTTTAGTTAACTACTTTGATACTGATTCTTATTTATTCCGTGGTCTCCAAACAATCTTTTCATCTGCTGGCAGGAGTCTTGGAATAAACAGATATTGTACACCATCAACTGATTGATAATACGTATCTGGAAGATATATATTTAATAGCTTCATCTTACTTCCGCAGCATCAGCGATAGAAACCATTCTAAACAGGGTCCTGCCATGCCGAAGTTTCTTTACATTGGACAGACAGAAGCCGATTCGGATGGATATGAGCAACGCGTCCACTTTCTATTTTCTTTTTTTTTTAATCTGCTCCCAGGTGTCTACACAACTTAAACACATCCCACCTATTGACATCTGTTTTGTGTCTTCACATCCTGAGGGTTTTAGTTCTGCTCTGAGGATCATGGAAGATAAAATAAAAGATAATGAAGAAATAGGCAAAGTCACAAAAAAATGAGTTCCCCTTCATTCATTGTCCAGGAACCTTTGTTCTCAATGGTGACCTCCTGCAGGAAGACAGCCTGGGAATAGAGGCTGGAGTAACACCTGCATGTGCATTGAAAGTCATGACATTTCGGAAGGGCCTGTGGAGCGAGGTGACATCACTTACTGCCCATATACAAAGTAGAAATAGGCGTCTTACCTCTTCACATTCCAGCACGTGCCTACAGCCTGTTAACCCTTACAGTACCACACTGGGTTTTACTACATATTAACAGTCTATTGTGTAATCCAATCAGTATTTATCATTAAATATTTTGAATTGAAGAAAAGTGAAATCTGATTGGTTGCTGTAGGTTTCTGCAATTACCACATTGTCAAACTTTACATTCATTGTAAGAGTACCAATTGCTTACAGTGTTTTAAAATTTTCTTAAAGTAGATCTCAACCCTAATTGGATGCCATTTATCTATCTAAAGCACAGTGCAAAAAAGTCAGGTTTGGTTCTTTTTTGTTTTTTTTTTACATGTTACTAAACCCACATCAGTAAAATCAGTCTGTATATGCAGTAAAGCATGGCTGTTAAACTCACTGTAGAACCTAAGGGGTTAATCCTTTGCATTGTGTAAAAACGCTGTTTGATCATGTCTTCCCTGATCCTTCCCTTCTTCCAGTGTCCCCGTCTTATCTCCTGATAAGACATATCGTGTGGAGTCACACTGCACATGCTCAGTTTGGTGCGTATTGCTAGAGAGGGTGTTGTTTTATTTTTCTCAGGAGAGTGCATGTGATCAGCACAGGGCCAATCAGCACTGTTCAGACAGAGTTCAGGGGTTCTGCATCCTCACAGTAGTAGAAAACTCCTCCTACAAGCTGTAACCAGTGCTCGACTGGACACTGATAGAAGTCACAAGACTGCTAAATACTGCTGATGAGAAAAGGTATATAGCAGTTTATATTTACTAAAATAATCGCATTTCCATGTTTTGTGTACTGTGGGAGATCAGATATAGTGAATGCAGGGTCCTGGGTTTAGTAACACTTTAAATAAAATATGCTTTTTACTTTTTTTTTCATCTTATAGGCCACTTTCACAGGAATTTCTGACCTGGTCCACCTGTCCACCTGTCATTTTCTCAGACGGACCTGATCGGAATTCGAATCTATGGGCAGCATTTTGAGGATGTAGATATTTACTTCCAGAACAAGGAACAGAGGGTGCACCAACCTAGCGCATTACCTTTGTGGTAGCTTTATTTGTAATAAAAAGACAGATGTATACTCACAAACAACATCGATAAGGCACACCAAAGTTCACAATGTGCTTGAAGCAACCTGGTGACCTAGATAAGTCCCAAGCATGAGAAGACCTTCCAAAAGACTGACGCGTTTCGAGGGGGATTTACGTCTTCTTCAGAAGAGGGCTCTGAAGTGTGTCTTTAATAGTCTCTCTCGCTGCATTTCCTCCCTATATTGTCCTAAATGATGTCCTTGATTAGAGACTTGATATTGATTCTTATTTTTTTTTTTTTTCATTTTAATTTTACATTTACATTTTTCATATTCACATGCTTTTTACATACACATTAAAATATATTTATATATAAATAACAAATTATAATGTAGTGCTACTCACATAATAAACAAGTGCATATAAATATATGTACCAAGTGTATCAATTACTGAAAAATGCCAAATCAACTATTGACCAAGTGATTTCATGCAAAAATCCAAACAATTATATGTGAACACAAAATGTGATGGTGATAATTGAAAACAATTGATGCTGATCAAATACAATCTTCAAAGATAATTATAATGACCTAAACCATATGGAAAACATATATATCTCTTTATACAAATCCATTCAGTGTAAATAATATAAAAATTTAAGCGTGCATATAGTGAGCATACTATTGTGAAACCACAATACAAAAACAACAAAATCAGTGCTCTTAAAGTCTAATATATGCCAATGGTGACACTTAGATGACACACACTCGTGCTGATATTTGTGTGCACGTGGATATGACAATCCGACCACCGTCTGGATAAGCCTCTCACCTTACAGCTTCGACCCTTGTGGGTCAAAGAGCTTTACTGGATCCTTCTCACGGATCCTCCAAGCCTGCTATCCCTCCAAATGACCTGTGTCAATAGGTAACTCGCTCCATGCACTGCTCAGTACTGTGTGCAGGAAGCCTGGGGCTGTCACCAGCACTGAGATCCAGAGATTGGTGCTACAGTTGATCTTACCTGGAGAGGAGCCATTAGTGGAGTGCTGACCCCTTGAGGGATTTGGGTGCGACAAGGAGCGACCATTTGGAGGGATAGCAGGCTTGGAGGATCCGTGAGAAGGATCCAGTAAAGCGCTTTGACCCGCAAGGGTCGAAGTTATAAGGTGAGAGGCTTATCCAGACGGTGGTCGGATTGTCATATCCACTTGCAGGCAAATATCAGCACGAGTGTGTGTCATCTAAGTGTCACCATCGGCATATATTGGACTTTAAGAGCACTGATTTTGTTGTTTTTGTATTGTGGTTTCACTATAGTATGCTCACTATATGCACGTGTGATTTTATATATTATTTACACTGAATGGATTTGTATAAAGAGATATATATGTTTTCCATATGATTTAGGTCATTATAATTATCTTTGAAGATTGTATTTGATCAGCATCAATTGTTTTCAATTATCACCATCACATTTTGTGTTCACATATAATTGTTTGGTTTTTTGCATGAAATCATTTGGTCAATAGTTGATTTGGCATTTTTCACTAATTGATACACTTGGTACATATATTTATATGCACTTGTTTATTATGTGAGTAGCGCTACATTATAATTTGTTATTTATATGTCTATGGTAATCATTGGTATATGATTTAATGTTAGCAGCTTCTCTTCTTTATATATAGAGTTGAACACTAGTGAGCGCAGGAGGTTCACACCATTATTAACATATATTTATACACACATTTTCACATATTTTTATTGCAAATATATTATTTATTTACTTATTTTCACTTTCTTCTTTTTCCATCATTCTTTTTTCTTTACTTTTTTTTTACCATACTTACTTTTTTCACATCATCACACATCATCACACCTGCTGATAGTTTCTCATCACGGCCAATGATGCTTATGTAACCAGCCGCTTTGTGTGTTCTCCCTACCTCTGTGACCAAGCTCTGGCAGGTGAGGTGAAACGCATCAGAGGGCATGGCTGGAGCGCCAACTGAGGCACACACTGTCATTGACTTCATTGGGTCGGATTGAGCGGCGTCCACTCTACCTGCATTTATACCTCCTGGATTTGTGCTGGGACACCCCCTCCTGTCTTCTAATTATTGGTGGGGCAATTATATACAGTATGACTTTGAGTGGCGCTGCAAGCTTGTTACACCACTGAATGGGCACAGATGTCATAAATACGGTATCCACCCCATTTTGCTCCCAGATTCCCTGCTGAACAGAGTGGAGTGCCCTGTAGGAAAGGTCTCTTATTGCATCTTAGAGCTGCTAAACTCTCCCAGCCCTTTTTAGCCACTTATTGTCTATGGGCAGATTAGTGGTTAAATGGTTAGCACTTCCACCTGGCAGTACTAGGATTGTTGGTTCAAATCCCAACCACAGCACCACCTGCCTGGAGTTTGCATGTTCTCCCTGTGCCTGCATGGGTTTCCTCTGGGTACTCCGGTTTCCTCCCACATTCCAAAGACATGCTGGTAGGTTAATTGGATCCCAACTAAATTGTCCCTAGAATGTGTATGTATGAATGTGAGTTAGGGACCTTAGATTGTACACCCCACTGAGGGCAAGGGACTCATGTGAATGTACAATAAAGATGCATAAATTGACAGTGCTATATAAGTACCTGAAATAAATAATATACTCTCTCTAGATTGGCTGCACATCATGTCCTTGAACAGCTTCCTAGTAATAACAATGGTGGATCACATCTCCACAATGTGTGTTGAAATGGCCCCTTAGTCTAAACCAGGGGCACATGTGATAGGTTGACAGCACAGAAACACAATTAGAAGACTTTTGTCACCAGGTGTTTGAACAAGGACTTTCTTGGCAGGATCACCAGGCATTATTATATTAAAAGTTGCAGACTAAAAAAGCTTGAAAACAACTTTTGAAATTGCATTATCCTGTAAAAGATTATATTTCATTTTAGGTTTATATCTATCAGTAAATTAATAAACAGAAGTATTTTTTTATTTCTGTTTATTAATTTGATACTTGATATTACTCCACAATTAGACCCATCTCTTCCAGAGCCTGAAACGAGTTGGACCCTGAGCATTGGAAAATGGGCTTTCTAAGAGTACTGTCAGTTCTCATGCGTAGAGTACTAAGAGTTCTGTCAGTTCTTATCTCTAGATGTTCTACAAGGCTGTGCAGTTCTTCCCGGATATTCTCCTGGATGAATAAAAACATTCTGCATGCATTTTCGGAGCATTAAATAACTCGTAGTGCCAGATTCTGTTAAATAGAGGGGAAAATTGTTTTTAAATCCACTCACATCATTGCACAAAGAGGTGTCCCTTTTCTTAACTTTGCAAAACACATTAAAGTTGCTGCGTACATTGTAAGAAAGTCAAGTGTAGGATTAACAAATGAGGACGACTGCCCACTGTGAGCATTCTATGCCAACAGTCACATACACAGAAATTCCAGAGGTTACAATAGGCAGAAAATCTCTACAAATCAGAAACAGTTTGGCTGTCTGTCTGAGCAGTGTCAGTGACAGCCATCTACTTGTCCTTGAATAACCCATTACATATAAGGTATATCCGAGTTTAATGGTTCCTAAGCTCCTTGGCTTTCGTGTGTCATACTGTATCACACAGTAAGTGTCAAAGCAAAATATGTACCATATAAAATGGTATTTTTCTGATTTGCACAAAGGAGGTTTGGCATTCAGACTTCTTAACGCCTACATGCAGGAAGCTAGAAAGATTATCCCCTTTAGTGCGGCTGTGTCCACACTGCAAGGGTTAACTGCTCATTTTTTCTAGGGAAGAAGACAAATGCCTTTACTTATCTGATCCTCCACTCGCTTGGCAGATGGCGCTCCCCTTTGCTTCAGTGGTGGTCTGTCCCCTAGGTGTCCACACATAGTTCTGCACTGGATGTGAGGACACCAAAGGGGCAGACCACTACTGGACCAAGTGGGAGCACCATCTGCCCATCTACTTATGTGATCCTTCACGTCTCCCTGCTGCTTCACTCCTCCCTACAGCGTCTTCTTCCCTATGCCTACCAGTCTAAGGTCCTGACATCATCAAAGCAAACATATTGACCTTAGACTTTTGGAGCCTAGGGAAGTAGATGCTGTAGTGAGGAGTGAAAGATCAGGTAAGTAAATCTGCTTTTCTGTGTCCCCTAGACTCAAACAAGTAATCAACCCTTGCAATTCTGCAAGCAATAACTTTTGAATTTCCCAACGTTGGGCTTTAAAGTAGAAATAAAATCAATTAATTACAGAAGACATATAGCATGTCTCTTCTGCAATAAAGAGTCTGCCTTTTTCCAATTTTTTTTTACTTCAGTTCCACTTTAAAGAGAACCAGTTGCAATTAATTATATACAGAAATCTGAATGTTCAACCTTTAGTTCTTGTAGCTGTGCAGGTGCCCCTAAACCCCAACTCCACGTTTACTTTCACTTTAAATAGTTTATTTGGGCCAAGCTGGCGAAATGGAAATATTTATTTTATTAATTGCTTCATCCATTTTCAAAAAGACAAAAGTCCATCCAGTTCAACCATTAAAAAAAAAGAAGTTATAATCCTATACCCACAGTTGATCCAGAGGAAGGCAAAAAAACCCAGCCAAGCATGATCCAATTTGCTCCTGCAGGGAAAAAAATTCCTTCCTGATCCCCAGGAGGCAATTGGATATTCCCTGGATCAACTTTACCTATAATTGTTATATTCTGTGTATCTAAGAAAGAATCCAGGCCTTTTTTAAAGCAATCCACTGAGCTGGCCAGAACCAACTCTTGAGGGAGTCTATTCCACATTTTCAGCACTGTATAAACTGTAAGCAGCATCACTATACATCACTGTATTCCAGTGACTTCCTGACCCACTCCCAGAACAAAACAAGCTGAGCTCTGCTTATCTACTCATACGAAGCCTTGTATTTTTATCAATGAATGCAAGACTTTCTCTGATTGGTGGGGTGGAGATCATAATATCATAATTTTTTTCCGGCAACAACTATCAAAGTAAAAAGTTCATCAAACATTGAGATTAGGCTTTAATTATTTTTACTTACTTTGGTTTAGCATGGCAATTCTGCTTATGGTGTCCGTTTATGACACAGAGAATAGCTGCAATTCAGAGGATCTCAGCTATTCTCTGGTCATTCACAGTTTATGACACTCAGGAGATCAGCGGAGAACATGTTCATGTTCTCCTGCACTGGAGATCTGTGTTCTCCCTCCAGATTCTCCAGCCCAGAGCTGGAGAATCAGAGGAACCGCAAACTAAGCAGAGATAATTTACCTCTGCTTAGTAAACTGATCTTTTACTGTAATCTTGCGAGATTATAGTAAAATCAGCCGTTTTTCACCGTTTGGAGACTGTTCTCCCTTCGTTCGGAGAACTGCTTCATAAAAGGCATTCACAGGAGAACTGAGCAGCGATCATTTATCGCTGGTTCATAAACGGACACCTTAATGTCAGAGGTCACCTGCCATATGAGAATTGAGTCCTGTCTACTGATTGCAGACAACTAGTGTGACATCATCCACTCCTCCTCTCCACCTCCCCCAATCAGAGTCCATCCAGTATTCATTGACGAAAGCAGTAGAAAGCAGTTCCTGAATGGCAACAGCACAGGAGCGCTCAACTCTCAAATGTTTCTGTCATCCGAGAGAAGTGTCTTACTCCTCTGGAAGAGGGCATGGATAAATGTATGTAGCGAATGTCACTACAGTGGATTGTGATATCCACAGTTATACAATGTCATACAGTTATTGCATGGGCATGTTCAGTTTTTACCAACCTGCCCCACATCAATCCTGCTAGGTCACTTTATTACTGGAGTTGAAGGAAAAGTATCTGATTTTTATTTTAGTTCCATAGGAGTATACGCCCAAAAAAAACAAATATAGCTCAGAATCTATAAAATGTACAGTAAATATGTAATTTATGTAATAAAATAAAATTATTACAGATTGTTTAGTATTCTAAATTATCCGAGCCATAACCAAGAAAAATAGCTCCATTATTACATCCCCTCCATAAAAAAAATCACAGGTGGGATTCCCCACAAAGTTTAGCCCTGGTTGTATTTATTGCAGTGGATAATCCAAGTGGAATTTAGACATATTTCTATTTTTTCCTTTTCTTTAAGCAATGGTTTCTTCAGTGGCAAATTCAATGTGCACCGCTCATATTTAGTGTTTTGTTGGTTGTTGGTAGTACTTATGAATACAAATTGCAAGAGATGCCTGCAGGTCCATTGGATGACAAATATTAGAGGCGTGATCCAAGGGACATGAGTGGACCATGTGCTGAAGCTTGTGGTTTGAATAAAGCTTTGCCTATGAAGATATGATTAATGTCATCAGCAAAGTACAGCCTTGTCTCTGGATCATATCAGGCTTGGAGAAATTCAGTTTTTAAAAAACATCTAATTTCTTTGGCAAATTGTCAAATTATTAGAAAAAAAAACAAAAAATCATCATCCCCATAGGGTCCTTATATCTAAAATTGAATGCAGGGAACCTGCCCTATGTGGTTGCATCCAGGGGTGGACAGACCATTTGGAAACTCCACCACTGCCCGAGGGCCCGGGGTCAGTAAGGGACCCCATGAGATGCCCCTGGTACTTTTTTTCATAGGCTTTTTTGAGTTTATGCAAGGACACAGGGGCCCCATGATCCCCTATTGCCCGGAGGCCCCATGAATTGTCAGTCCGGCCCTGGTTGCATCCATATTAAAATTAATGTGTGTTTTTGTTAGACTGTCATAAACCTGAGCTGCTTTTTTCCTTGTTTTCTACGCTCTGTATGTCTTCCCTAAACTCAGGGGGTTTACTGGACTACCCAATACACAAAGCAGGACACAATTATTGTACCCAGCACAAACATAAGACAGTCTTAAGAAGCTTGCAGTATTCAAACATAATGCATTTCATAATCTTAGCACATAGAGTATACCAAGCTAGCCACACTTTCTGAAAGTATAAATCTGTTTGTAACTCGGTTCAAAGTTACTTTATACACAAAATACTGTTCTTAAAGCATGTTGGGCCGGTACTGTCCTATAATTTAGCTTAAAAAGTTCATTTAATATTCTAATAAATTCTATGTTTTATTTCAAATCATGGAGATTGTATATGTATACAGTATATTTTGAAAAACCCAAAGTTTGCATTTTGTTTTGTTCCTCTCCATTTTCTATACTACAGTATTTACCCATCCTTCCATCATCTTAGCTTAGTAATGTGGTACCAGAAACTTAGTAAGTATTTATCAAAGTACTATAGAGGAAAGTGGATGGCTCCCAATCCCTGCATCAGCACTTTGCACTACTGCCTTCTCTAGAAGGGAAGAAAAGGGCGGGAGAATGGAAGAAAGAAAGAAAGAAAGAAAGAAAGAAAGAGGGAAAAGAAAGAATGAGAAAAAAACAGAAGGAACCACATGTGAAAATACAAAGAGAAAGTGAAAACCCACAGTATGTACAGAGTTTAGTCAAGAGACAGTCAATGAAACATGTGAAAGATAAGTATGTGTTGAGGCCACCAGGCTGTATTGTGTTCAATGCATAAATCCAGTGTGCCTCCCTGCATA
Source organism: Staurois parvus (assembly GCF_062004578.1). NCBI lineage: Eukaryota > Metazoa > Chordata > Amphibia > Anura > Ranidae > Staurois > Staurois parvus. The sequence continues at coordinate 573,008 of NW_028317900.1, read as the reverse complement.
GGAGGACACATTTACGGCCACCACCCCTCACAGGTTGATGGACTTGTTCAATTACCATACCCCTCAGTTCATGTACCTTATGTTTTTTGTGACAAAATGGTTTGGTGAGTTCTTTAGGGTCATTTTTACTGGCCTTAGCCAAAGTTGTCCTAATCTCACTCCTGTGTTTCTGGAACCTTCGTTTAAAAGGCCATTAGTCTTCCCTACATATATACAGGCAAAATGGGCATTTTAATATGCATTGATATGTGGGGAAAATTTCACACATCCACATAGTGGCAAGTCCTGTTGTATACATGATTATGTGAATTGTAACACAAAGTATTGTATATACATTTTAAAAAGCCCATGTTCCCTGGTATATGTAGGGAAGACAGAATAAAACTTTAGGCCTGTTTAAAAGATATACTTAAAACACAGTAAAAGCCATCACTACCGGTCTGTGGGTCATCCATGCTCCTCCCAACGTGTTGCCCTCTATATATAATACACCATAGTACACATGCACCGCCCCCACAATAAAATTTAAAACTGCAAAACTTAAAATTCAGTTGAGCAATTTGGTGGACACACTTTTTTTTGGGTGAGGGGGTGACGATTATTATCATACTACAGTTCTAAATAAAATAAAAATGATTGTTCTTAAATATTTTTTTTTTATTTGAACTCAATCAAAGACAATGAAATAAATACATTTCTTCCACGCCAATTCTTCGAAATCGGGCAACCACAATATTTACTTCCTTCAGTAAATCATCACAGGCATGTGTACAAATGATTAACATTAAAGACTTATTTATAATTTATAAACCATTGGCACGTAAGAAGAAGAAATGTGTGACACACATCATTATAAATGGTTCTAGGGTTCCTTGGCATTTCAACCCCCATCTTAGTCACCCAGAGACCTGTACCATTCTAAATCAATAATGAACAGTGTCGCATATTTGGTTTCATAGCAATTTGACAGAGGAATAAGAAGGTTACGCGGCAGAGAATAGCTGGTATGGGGCTACAAGCTTTCATTGTCTTCTAGTACCCATATTCAATCTGGTAACGGAAGTGTTACAAAATCTAATTAAGGTTCATCAAATTATATTTTTTACTTCAGCACCACTACAGCAGTTTCTGGATTAAGCAGCTCACTGATTGGATTTCCCAGGTGTTTGTTCTGTTCAAAGGGGAAGCTAAAGCTAAAGAATGAAGTGTGAGACGCTGGCTGTCAGGATTGTGGTCAGTGCATGTGTCACCTCCAAGGTTTATGACTCATATCGAGAAAATAAAATTGTTGTTTTTTCAGAATCCAAAAATGGTCATTCATTCAGATCCTTGAAAATAAACTAAACAGGCACCTTTAAAAACATTTTACAACCACAATATTAAAAATGCATATTTACAGTTCACTGCAGGCTTTTGTTCTTTTTAAATTCATTATTCTTATGCATAGGCCATGCTCCTCTGTTAGGAAGGGCAGAGGACACTCTTAACGTTCACAATAGTTTCTGCCCCCTCATGATGACACCCAGGTAAATCCTGCATCTGGGCCCAGAGCATTGTACAGGGGAAGGAAAAGACTTTTCCCCCAAGATCTTGAGAAATCTCACAATGTACTGACAAGATCTCATTGGAAAGCACTAATGATGTAGACTTCACAGATGGCATCTGTTAGGCCCTGGCTATGTAACCAGTGTTTCAAAAACACCAGGAAGTAAGTCAAAGAATAAACATTTTATTAAAAAAAATTACTTGTAGATGTTTTAGGATCTGCATGCAGAAATGCATATGCTTAGTCTACAATCGTCTGAGCTCCCACTTCACTGACAACAACCTTCTCGACCCCTTAAAGTCTGGCTTTCGCCCCCCTACACTCCACCGAAACTGCCCTGCTAAAGCTCTCTAGTGACCTACTAACTGCAAAATCCAACGGCCACTATTCAATACTCCTACTACTCACCCTCCCCGCGGCTTTTGACACGGTTGACCATCCCCTCCTCCTCAAAAACTACACTCTTTTGGCCTCAGCGACTCCGCTCTCTCCTGGTTCTCCTCCTATCTATCGCAGCGCTCCTTCCGTTCCTAACCCCGGATCCTAATGACCGTTTCTAACCCCGGAAACCACTAAGCAACTTATTCACTCCCTTGTCATATCACGACTCGACTACTGTAACTCCCTCCTCATTGGCCTACCTCATCACAGGCTATCCCCCCTCCAGTCTATTATGAATGCTGCTGCCAGACTCATCCACCTTACTAACCTTTCTGTATCTGCCACCCCTCTCTGCCAATCCCTCCACTGTCTCCCAGTTGCCCAACGGATAAAATTCAAAACTCTAACAATGACATATAAAGCCATCCACAACACTGCCCCAATTTACATAACCAATCTTATCTCTAAATATCACCCAAACCGTACTCTCTGCTCCTCGCAACACCTCTTACTCTCTAGCTCCCTTATCTCCTCCTCCCATGCTCATCTCCAAGACTTCTCCAGGGCATCACCCATCCTCTGGAACTCCCTACCCCAATCTATCAGACTATCACCTACTCTACTTGCCTTTCGGCGATCACTGAAAACCTTTCTCTTCAGGGAAGCCTATCCCGCCCTCTGCTAATTCTGGAATCCTCTACTCTTCCAACCACTCCATCCCTCACAGTGACTACCTACAGTACCATTCACCCCTCCCTCCTAGATTGTAAGCTCCAAGGAGCAGGGCCCTCAAATCCTGCTTGTATTGAACTGTATTGTTACTGTATTGTCTCCCACTATAATGTAAAGTGCTGAGCAAACCGAAAGAAAGAAAGAAGGATGGAAGGAAGGAAGGAAGGAAGGAAGGAAGGAAGAAAGAAAGAAAGAAAGAAAGAAAGAAAGAAAGAAAGAAAGAAAGAAAGAAAGAAAGAAAGAAAGAAAGAAAGAAAGAAAGTCTATGCAGCCATCATATGGAAGGATAGGTAAGCTGCAATATAATGGAAGATGAAACAGGAAGGCACTTCTAAGTGCAATATTCCGTGGTTTCATCTTCCTCTGCACAGAGTTTGCCTCCACTCTTAAGAAGCTCTGCTCAGTACCAGTTTTCCTACATACCATCCATCACTGGCTGCCATTTATCCAGAGCATCTTCCACCGACGCGCCCTGCTACCCATTCTTCTTTAAGCTGCAATATAATAAATGTTTGCTTTTGGATTTAATATCACTTTAAGAATAATAGATATAGATCAAAAGTCAAGGGTTACAAATCACCATGAGTGTTCTGCTTTAGCTACAGTGCATGATGTTTTAAAAAACCAATGTGGAAAATGATGTCTCCATTTGGAAATTGGATTACATAACTGTACTACTGGCTCTCTAAATTTCTAGGCCCCATGGACAATTAAACAGCCTACAACGACTATTAACATCTTTGCACATAGGCAGTGTTTGTGCATTCTTGCGCTTTAATGGCATGGATTTATGTGTGTGTATAGGAAGGATTTGTGACCTAAGCATACACTGCACATGTATAGTGCAACAGCAGTGCCACTAAAAATGAAAAACAATCTACAATCAGCACTTCCGCAGAGATGTGAGCTTCATTAAAGGTCAGAATGCACATGCTCTGCATAGTAAAGGTTGATTGCTTTAGCACATCCCACTGACTGCAATCTTGTTACTTTCAGAAATCAAATACATGTGAAATGCTTGGATATTTTTGCCTAAGAAATTAATTTACTCATGTATTTCCTCCAAAAACAACTTAGATTTTCCCAATGACACAAGTAGACACAAGAAAGCCATGGCACATCCACATAATCCCTTGATCCTGGGATGATACATCTCCTAATGTGTAAGTCTGCCTGCATCATCGCAGGCAAAGTGGAGTTTATTAAAACTCGAAGAATGGCAAATAGTATTGGTCAATAATAGCGGTCAATTAGGTTTGAATTCCTTTTATTAGCGATTATCAGGGTGACACTTATCATATTAATAATATTCATGGGAGAGTACCTAGGGGAACAGAATGAGTGGAAACAACACCAAGCCTTCAATCCCAATTCCAGGTAAAGTACAAATGCTTATTTAGGTCTAGGGGACAGGAAAAGCACTTTTACTTACCCAATCTTCAACTCCAATGATAGACAGAACTCCTCTATGCTCCAGCGATAGACTGTCCCACAACGTTCTCTCCCTGCATCAGGCTTGGTGACATCAGAAGGCATCCAACCACCAGTATGTAGGGAAGAAGAGGCTGCTGGAACTGGTCTAACAGGATATATGAGCCTACAGGAGTGGACCAGGGTCTCCAAACTTTCTAAACAAATGGCCAGTTTACTGTCCTTCAGACTTGAAGGGGGCCATACTGTGGCCAGTGGGGGAATAGAAATTGTCCTGTGCCAGTGGTAGTAAACAATGCCCCATCATTGGTATAAGGGGAGGAATAATCCCCATCATTGGTTTCTGTGAGAGGAATAGTGACCAATCCTTGGTGTCAATGAGAGGAATAGTGTCCCGTCATTGGTGTCAATGAGAGGAATAGTTCCCCATTGTTGGTTTCAGTGGAAGGAGTAGTGTCCCATCAGTGTTCTCAGTGAGAGGAATAATGCCCCATTTTGGTGCCAGGGAAAGGAATAGTGCCCCATTGTCAGTGCCAGGGAGAGGAATATTGCCACATTGTTGGTACCAGGGAGAGGAATAGTGCCCCATTGTTGGTGCCAGGGAAAGGAATAGTGCCCAATTGTTGGTGCCAGGGAGAAGAATAGTGCCCCATGGTCGGTGCGAGGGAAAGGAATAGTGCCCCATTGTCGGTGCCAGGGAGAGAAATAGTGCCCCATTGTTGGTGCCAGAGAGAGGAATAGTGCCCCATGGTCAGTGCCAGGGAGAGGAATAGTGCCCCATGATCGGTGCCAGTGGGAGGAATAGTGCCCCATTGTTGGTGCCAGGGAGAGGAATAGTGCCCCATGATCGGTGCCAGGGATCGGAATAGTGCCCCATTGTTGGTGTCAGTGAGAGGAATAGTGCCCCATTGTCGGTGCCAGTGAGAGGAATAGTGCCCCATTGTTGGTGCCAGGGAGAGGAATAGTGCCCCATTGTCGGTGACTGAGTCTGAGAGAAACACTGGAAGGAGTGGCAGCGCAGCTGCTTCACTAGCCCAAGACACTGGGCATCTTCCTCTGTCCTTTCTTCCTCCCCCTCTGCCGTCCTTCCCTTCAGCTGAAGAATCATTCTGTGGGGCTGCCCCTAGGTGGTAATGCACCCTAGGCGGTTGCCTAGTCTGCTTAGTGGAAGCGCCTGCCCTGGGTAACTGCACTATGAGCTTGTACACTCTCTCTTTTCCTTGTATCTCCAACACACAGCCTGTGATTGACAGGCTCAGCTATCTTCCTCTGTGTTGTGTGAAGGAGGGTGTGTCCCCCCTGACCCTGAGCTCTGCAGGAGAGTAATTTAAGCTCCCCACTCCCTGCTCTATGAAAGCGCAGACAAGCAGTATTTATTCTGAACATTGAATGGCTATAGAGAGGAGATGATTGTATAGAAACAGGTAAAATTTATGTAGGAGGATTTGTTTAATCTCCATGTATATCACTTCACCGGGTATATGTGAGAGTTTACAACCACCTTAAGGCACTCGTCACTTCCTATTTGTAGTATAGAAGCAGCCCAATCATTCATAGCGATCATCAGCAACATCTCTTATTTTTACCATGACTCTTAAAGTGTTACTAAACCCAGGACCCTACATTCACTATATCTGGTCTCACACAGTACACACAACATGGAAATGCAATTATTTTAGGAAATATAAACTGCTAAATACGTTTTCTCATCAGCAGTTAAAGCAGTCTTGTGACTTCTATCAGTGCCCAGCTGAGCACTGGTTAAAGCTTGTAGGAGGAGTTTTCTTTCTGCACTAGGAGGATGCAGGACCACTGAATTCTGTCTGTACTGATTGGCCCAGTGCTGATCACATGCACTCTTCTGAGAAAAACAAACCCTCTCTAACAATACCAACTGAGCATGTGCAGAAGGGCTACTCGTTCAGTCTGTTTTATCAGCGTGGACATTTGAACAAGAGGAGGGGCAGAGAGGTCAGGATCAAGCAGCCTTTTTACACATTGCAGATGATTAACCCCTTAGGTTCCACAGTGAGTACAACAAGCATGTTTTAGTGCATATACTGACTGATTTTACTGATGTGGGTTTAGTAACACTTTTTGGTAAACTAAGTATTCTCAAAAATGACTGGATGCTATGGACTGTGCATCTGAGCAGACGTCATAAAGCCAACAGCCATGGCAAAAGCCAAATATTCCATTGATATAAAGGAGAAAGGCAGTACATACCGCCATTGTTCTACGTTGTCCTCTGGTTCTAAGGCTTGCTAACCATACCACATGTTTTCTTTGGGTGCATAGCACTTAGCAAGCCAGCAATGTTCCAATGGTACACAAGTCAATAAACACAAATCGGTTCTAAATGACTGTCTTCACTGACATAAACAGCAATTTACTATTAACCCCACGCCTGCCTGCGTAACCTTCCGCGTCGAGGAGCGCTTGGTGCACATGGTGCAGCTTGTCCGGCAGCAGACTGGTTAATCGTCGCAGTCTGTTCACTTCCGGTGTGTAGAGCTCTGTGTGTGGGTGAAAACGTGTTAAAAATCTCCAGCCTGTATTAATTTGCTGCTACCAGAATAACAGCTAAAAATAACCAATTTATAATGACTGCATTACAAGAAGGAGCGGAGACGCAGCAGTGTTTACCTATAGCATGTTAGCTGTTGATTGGGGAAAAAAAGAAAAAAGCTTACTAACCTGGATTAGATAACTTAGAGGTACTTATGTACATCCTGCCATCCTCTCCGGAGGTGAAGGTACTCCAAAGGGCCGGCTTAATAGGGAGCGATAATGATGCGCAATGTGCCGCAACCCAGAGCAACCAATTAGCTTTCGCCGTTTCAGTACAACGATCGGTGATTGGGGTTTGTACAGGTTACCGCTCACCCATATTGCCCTTATTTAATGACTCTTAGTGATACAAACTCAGTAAATCAGAGTAATACACCTCTATTATAGTGTACAAATAAAACGCAGCACTTAACCACGTGCCCTCCAGAGGGTTTACCCCCCTTCCCGACCAGGCCATTTTTTATGTTACAGCCTGTGCGGTTTTTATTTTTTGCGCTATAAAAAAAAAAGACTGACAATTTTAACCACTTCCCGACCGGCCGTTGCATATAAACAGCCGGACGGTGGCAGTGCAGGGTCGGATGGCTGTTTATAAACGGCTTCCCCGCATCCTGCTTGTGCGCGCTCCCTCGGAGCGCTCAGCACCGCGATCCAGTGCCCGCTGTTTCCTCCGGACACAGTGAAACACCGATCGTCGGACGGGACCTCTGTACAAGGTCCCGATCATGTGATTGGCCAATCAGTGATCACATGCAAAGTAGTAAGCAAGATGTCACTTGTGACATCATTGCTTACTACGTGTGAAATCTGTGAATGATCCCAGAGGTCACATGGTACAAGGCTATTCACAACAGCCTTGTACCATGTGACAAGCTGTGACCAATCACAGCTCACTCAGTACTTCTCAATGAGTGCAAGAATGCAGACAGAGAGAAAGAGAAATGATTGCTTTTACATCCTATATGGGTGTAAAAGCAATCAGTGTAAAAAAAAAAAAATCTTCATCACCCCCCACAAGTTGTACAGTGTCACCATGGTGACACTGTACTGCTAGGGTGACAGTATGTAAAAAAAAAATAAATAATAATAATATAAAAAATAAAACAAAAATGTAAAAAAAATGTTTAAAATTATAATTTTTGGTTATAACTAATTTGGATTTTTTTTTTTACTAAAAAGATAACGGAATAAATTTTGGCAAAGATTTATGATGAAATATTATTTATTTGCAAAATTTTATTAAAAAAAACACTTTTTGGACATTTTCATTTACATAGCAAAAAAAATAAAAATCCTAGCGGTGAATAAATGCCACCAAAATAAAGCTTTATCTGTGTCAAAAAAATGGTAAAAAATTCATTTGGGTACAGTGTTGCATGACCGCGCAATTGTCATTCAAATTGTGATAGCGCTGAAAGCTGAAAATTGCCCTGGTGAGGAAGGGGGTAAAAGTGTCCGGTCTGGAAGTGGTTAAGAAAAAAAACAATACTTTTGACTTTTTGTTATTAACCTCTTGCCCTCCTGAGGATTTACCCCCCTTCCCGACCAGGCCATTTTTTATGTTACGGCCTGTGCAGTTTTTATTTTTTGCGCTATAAAAAAAAAGACTGACAATTTTAAGAAAAAAAAAATACTTTTGACTTTTTGTTATTAACCACTTGCCCTCCTGAGGATTTACCCCCCGTCCCGACCAGGCCATTTTTTATGTTACGGCCTGTGCGGTTTTTATTTTTTGCGCTATAATAAAAAAAGACTGACAATTTAAACCTCTTCACGCCAACCGAACGCAAATGCGCGGCCTCCCAGCATCTGGGCCTAGACGCCGAGTGGCCACACATTTGCGTTCTATTGAAAAAGAACATATGTGTTGAGATTGCGCTCTCAGCACACATGTCCGGTGCTCACGGAAAGGTCCCGATCTCCTCTTTCGATCAGGACCTTTCCCGATCATGTGACCGCCGTGACGGTGTGTCACGGCGGTCACATGACCCTAAACCCCGCTCCGCCTCCCGGCTTCTGGAACCCTTAAAGGGCCAGGAGGCACCGGCGCCAAGGGGTTAAGAAAAAACAATATTTTTGACTTTTTGTTTTTAACCACTTGCCCTCCTGAGGATTTACCCCCCTTCCTGACCAGGCCATTTTTTGCATTACGGCACTGCGTTTAACTGACAATTGCGCAGTCATGCAACGCTGCACTGAATTGAGCTTTCTTTTGGTGGTGTTTGATCACCTGTGCGGTATTTTAGTATATGTATCTCAATACCATAAACAGCAATACCAAAAACAATCATAGAGACTTGAGAAAAAAAATTACCTGTATAAACTGATAGTCAATGCAGCTATATAACAATAATCAACAAAATATTATATGGTGAACTGAAGTGTTAGTTTCTATACACAATAACACAAAGTCTGTGTGTGTGTGTGTGGGTGGGTGTGGGTGGGGGGGGGGGGGGGTTGGTGGATTTACTAAAGTTAAATAGACTGTGCAGTTGTACTCATTTTCCCCAATGCTTAGTGAATGTGGTGAAGCTTCACTTTGGAAAGAACGCCCAATTCCTGATTCCCCGCTTACAGCAGAATATAAACTAACATTGCCAGCTTTAACCACTTGCCCTCCTGCGCCCAAAAAGATGTACGTCCTTTTTTTCCCATGAATTGAGCTTTCTTTCGGTGGTATTGGATCACCTGTGCATTTTTTATTTTTTGTGCTATAAAAAAAAGGCTGACAATTTTGAGAAAAAAAACAATATTTTTGACTTTTTTGCTATTAACCACTTGTCCTCCTGAGGATTTACCCCCCTTGCTGACAAGGCCATTTTTTGCGTTACGACGCTGCGTTGCTTTAGCTGACAATTGCGTGGTCATGCAACGCTGCAACCAAAAAAATGCATGGCCTTGTTTTCCCACGAATTGAGCTTTCTTTTGGTGGTATTTGATCACCTGTGCGTTTTTTATTGTTTGCGCTTTAAAAAAAAAGGTGATAATTTTGAGAAAAAAACTATATTTTTGACTTTTTGCTATTAACCACTTGCCCTTCTGAGGATTTGCCCCCCCTTCCTGACCAGGCCATTTTTTGCATTACAGCACTGCTGTGCACAGCCATCCAAAGCAGTGTGCACAAGCTGACAGGGAGGAGAACTGCATTGTTTACACACAATTCTCCTCTCCATCAGAGATGCTCGGCAATCCACAGGCGGTGGCAAGAATTCACTGGGTGGGATCTGGTGATTGACAGCCATGGCCGCAAACCGCAGCATGAGTAGGGTACACGTGCGCCTCGCACACACCCCCTACCCGGAAATGCAAGATCACGTATATATACGTGATTTTGCACACCCTTGCAGCCCTCAAGCAGTATATGTGCTATAGGGCGGTCTGGAAGCGATTAAATATTTCAAGCAAAAATATATAGAAGGGGGTCACATATTTTCCAGCAGCCTTGCTTGCAAGTGGTTGGTGTCACATTGGCTATCCTCGGAAGTAATTTAATCTCATCAAGGCATTTGGGGACTATTCTGCTTCGATTTCATTATTTGATATTTCACTTATGAACATTTTGAATTACTTCTGAATATTATTTCTATATATTTTTGCTTGAAATGTTTAAGCGCTGCATTTATTTGTACACTCTTGATGAGGTGCCTGGTATCAAGGTACGGTGTTCAGCTGCTATTTATTTGTGTTTTGTTTTCTTAGCTCAGATTTTGGGTTACGTACCTCTATTATAGGCAATAAAAATTATCTTCAAAATGAATAATGAAAAAAAAAACAAAAAAAACAGCCCTATAGTGCAATTGCACATGCAAGTCATTTCTTGCGGAGAAAGTCACAAATAACACAGCGCTGGGTCAATGATGAGTTAGATAAATGAAGTAAATTTAAATAAGAATTGTCTGAATTTCCAGGCAGTTCTAAAATCTGCTTCTCCCAGCCTATCCATTCTATTCAGATTCCTTTTCTTGTTACTAGAGCATTGCATTAGTTAATGCCATCAGCAGGGATGTTCTGTAACATTGCTGCCCCCAGGTGTCATGTTTATGTAATTACTGCAAAAACTTTCCTGTATCACTGACACTGCCCTAATCATGTGCCTTACCTAATTCAGACATTGTTCACAATTTTACATTCAGAAAATTGGAACAGATGGTTCTATGCAGGTAAACATTTAGCTTGATATAAGATCCAGTTTGTGCATTTCAGCTGGGCATCATATAAACAAATGACTTTTTCAAATACTATTTTTCTGAGTATTTCTCAGTAGAAGAGTCTCTTTTCCTTTTAATTTTTTTATTAGTGCTGTGTCTCCCAGGGGACATAGATCATGCGGTGCTTTGTCTCACCTTCCTACATGCTGTGGTCATTTATCTATGTAGTTGAACAGAATAGCCCCCTCCCCCTACAACGCCCAACAACACACCTAGCAAGAAGATGGCTGCAGTGATAATGGCACGTATCTCCACCTTAAAGTGATACTAAACCCCAGACTCTGCATTCACTCTATCTGGTCTCCCACAGAACACAACATGGAAATGCAATTATTTTAGTGTATATATAATCTGCTATATACAGGGGCGGACTGACCATTTGGAAACTCGAGCACTGCCCGAGGGCCCGGGGTCAGTAAGGGGCCCCATGAGATGCCACTGGTACCTTTTTCATAGGCTTTTTTGAGTTTGGGCAAGGACACAGGGGCCCCATGATCCCCTATTGCCCGGGGGCCCCATGAGTTGTCAGTCCGCCCCTGGCTATATACCTTTTCTGCATCAGGAGTATATAGCACTCGTGTGACTTCTATCATCCGGCTGAGCACTGGTTAAAGCTTGTAGGAGGAGTTTGCACTCTTCTCTGACCAGGGGTGGACTGACCATTTGGAAACTCGGGCTCTGCCCGAGGGCTCGGGGTCAGTAGGGGGCCCCATGAGATGCCCCTGGTACCTTTTTCATAGGCTTTTTTGAGTTTGGGCAAGGACACAGGAGCCCCATGATCCCCTATTGCCCAGGGGCCCCATGAGTTGTCAGTCCGCCCCTCCCTCTGACTGTCCTATGAGGCTGCATAACCCCTGATCCTCTGTCTGGACAATGCTGATTAGCCCTGTGCTGATCACATGCACTCTCCCAAGAAACACTCTAGCAATACACACCAAATTGAGCATGTGCAGCTTTCCCCTAATGCTCTGTACTACCAGCAGATGGATTGGGGACAGAGGAGGGGGAGGATCAGAGAAGACAGGACGAAGCAGTGTTTTTACACAGTGTGGAGGATTAACCCCTTAGGTTCCACAGGGAGTATAACAAGCAGGCATTACTGCATATACAGACAGACAGTAAAACTTTAAGCTGGCCATTCACTGGTAGATTTTGAAGATTTGTAAGATCATTCATATAAAAATTCTCAGGTCATTTGATGGCTTGAAGAATTAAAAAAAAATCCTTCAAAAAGTCTGATTTCGAAATGAATGTAATTTCTCCCCCAAAAAAACAAAAAACATATGCAGAGTTAGAAATTTGTTCGTATGAGAAAAAAATAGTCCCTTCTGCTCCTTTGAATATTCTAGTCACTGTGGTTGAAAACAAACATCCATTTTTGCCCCAGTAACGATTAGAAGATTGAACAAACATTCTTAAAACAAAAAAATAAATAAAACTCTACTAGTATATTGTAAAGCCTCCTTTGGATAGTATTGATGACTGGGCTGATTTACTAAAGCAGTGGTCTCCAAACTGCGGCCCGGGGGCCAGATGTGGCCCTTTGCTTGCTTTTATCTGGCCCTTGGGGCACTATTTCATCCACTGATGCCAACAATGAGGCATAATTAGCCACCACTGACACCAATGAAAGGGCACAATCCCTCCCAATGATGTCAACAATGTAGCAAAATTCCTCCCAATGATGTCAACAATGTAGCACAATTCCTCCCAATGACATCAACAATGTAGCATGATTCCTTCCAATGCCATCAATGATAGGGCACAATTCCTCCCGATGACATCAACAATGTAGCATGATTCCTTCCAATGCCATCAATGATGGGGCACAATTCCTCCGGATGACATCAACAATGTAGCACGATTCCTTCCAATGCCATCAATGATGGGGCACAATTCCTCCGGATGACATCAACAATATAGCACGATTCCTTCCAATGCCATCAATGATGGGGCACAATTCCTCCCAATGACATCAACAATGTAGCATGATTCCTTCCAATGCCATCAATGATGGGGCACAATTCCTCCCAATGACATCAACAATGTAGCATGATTTCTTCCAATGCCATCAATGATGGGGCACAATTCCTCCCGATGACATCAACAATGTAGCACAATTCCTTCCAATGCCATCAATGATAGGGCACAATTCCTCCGGATGACATCAACAATGTAGCACGATTCCTTCCAATGCCATCAATGATGGGGCCCTATTTGTCCCAATGACACTAACAATGGGGTCCAGTGACACCAACGATGGGGCAAAATTCATCCCACTGACTAAAAAGATGGGCCATTGTTGTTTCCCACTTAAGTTTTTTACCTTTTCTACTCCTAATGGCCACAGTTTGGCCCCCCTAAAGTCTGAAGGCCAGTTTACTGACCCTTTGTTTAGAAAGTTTGGAGACCCCAGTACTATAGGATTGTGAAACCCTTCCAACAATAAACTGTGTAAATATTCAGTTGTTCAATAATTCAGTCATGTGAAGATTAAATAAGAAAGCAGGCTTGGGACAAGCATAGATCTATACTGACGTTAACGGAAAATGAAAAAAATGTATAAAAACAAAGAAACCTGCAGACTTGATGGACCACTCTGTCTTTTTTCTGCCATCATTTTTATGCGTTTCTATGGAATTTGGTTTTCACGTGATTACATAGTTGTATAAGATACCACTTTGTGAATGGAGCCCAATGTCATATAATATAAATACTACAGATAAAGCTGGTGTTAGTTGGAGCAGAAAATAAATAAATGAAAAAATAAGAAAGATAGACAGAAAATAAAAATAAAGTCAGATGTGCCGATCGGGTGGTGCGCGTTCCATGTTTTTGATTAGTGCACATACTGGCTAGTGCCCGACTTAGTTTCTATGCAGTGCCCATACCAACTACAAGAGTTATGTATGTTACAGGTTCATTTATTATGACATTGTGGCTCCTTGCACATGCTTTTGATTGGTGGATGGCACTTTAAATGTTTGTACATTGTATTATGTACCTTATCACATGCCATATTAAGGAGTCCTGCATGGCTCCAAAATATTGCTCTTAACCACTATGATTTGACCACTTGATTAAACATTTAGACAACCTTTTCAAGATCTGCGGTGTGCTGCCATTCTGTAGTTGCTACAACACCTGCCTAATCTTCCGATTCCATGAATGTGTGTGATGGAAATATTTATGCGAAGGGTCTTCAAAAAGTTTCCACACTTTAATATATATATTCATGGGTTAAGAAAGCGCAGAAACTTTTTGAAGAATCCTGGTGTAAAAGCATATTGCCAAAAGTATTGGAACACCTGCCTTTACACACACATGGCATCCCAGTCTTAGTCCGTAGGGTTCAATATTGAGTTGGCCCACCCTTTGCAGCTACAACAGCTTCAACTCTTCTGGGAAGGCCGTCCACAAGGTTTAGGAGTGTGTCTATGGGGATGTTTGACCATTCTTCCAGAAGCGCATTTGTGAGGTCAGGGACTGATGTTGGATGAGAAGGTCTGGCTCACAGTCTCTGTTCTAATGCATCCCAAAGGTGTTCTGTTGGATTAAGGTCAGGACTCTATGCAGGCCAGTCAAGTTGCTCCACCGCAAACTGGCTCATCCATGTCTTTATGGACTTTGCTTTTTGCACTGGTGCACAGTCATGATGGAACAGGAAGGGACCATCTCCAAACTGTTCCCACAAAGTTGGGAGCATGAAATTGTCCAAAATGTCTTGGTATGCCGATGCCTTAAAAGTTCCCTTCACTGGAACTAAAGCAATTCTAAAGGTTCATTTTTTTTGTAAAATAACAAACATGTCTATAGTTACCTACTATGTGTAGTGGTTTTGCAAAGAGCAGCCTGGATCCTCCTCTTTTCAGGTCCTCCGCAGGCTCTCCTGACTCCTGTCTGTCGGGTGCCCCCAGCGCAAGCAGCTTGCTATGGGGGCACCCGCTTCCCTGTGTGTCAATTCACACACAGAGCTGTGGCTTGGCCCCGCCCCCTCCTTCTCCTCATTGGCTGACTGGCTGTGATTGACAGTAGTGGGAGCCATTGGCTCCCACTTGTTGTCTCATCCATTGAGGAGGCAGAGACCCAGGCTGTCATTCACATCGCTAGATCGCTGGATTGCTGGCTCAGGTAAGTATTGAGGGGTTTGGGGGCACTGCTGCACACAGGTTTTTTACCATCATGCATAGAATGCATGAACGTATAAACCCTTCAGCCTTTGCAACCACTTAAGGGGCCAAACCCAACACCAACCCCACAACATAATCCACCCTCCACCAAACTTTACACTTGGAACAATGCAGTCAGGCAAGTACCGTTCTCCTGGCAACTGCCAAAACCAGACATGTCCATCGGATTGCCAGACAGAGAAGCGTGATTCATCATTCTAGAGAACACATCTCCACTGCTCTAGAGTCCAGTGGCGGCATGCTTTACACCACTGCATCCGACGCTTTGCATTGCACTTGGTGATGTAAGGCTTGGATGCAGCTGCTCGGCCATGGAAACCCATTCCATGAAGCTCTCTACACACTGTTGTTGTGCTAATCTGAAGGCCACACGAAGTTTGGAGGTCTTTAGCTATAGACTCTGCAGACAGTTGGTGACACTGTGCACTTCAGCAAGCGCTGACCCCGCTCTGTCATTTTACGTGGCCTGTTGCTGTTGTTCCCAGTTGCTTCCACTTTGTTACAATACCACTAACAGTTGACCGTGGAATATTTAGTAGCAAGGAAATGTCATGGATGGACTTATTGCACAGGTAGCAACCTATCACGGTACCATGCTTTGATTCACTGAGCTCCTGAGAACGACCCATTCTTTCACAAATGTTTGTAGAAGCAGTCTGTATGCCTAGGTGCTTGATTTTATACAACTGTGGCCATGGAGGTTATTGGAACACCTGAATCCAATGATTTGGAGGGGTGTCCCAATACTTTTGGCAATATAGTATATATATATATATCTCACAGAGAGGGCACATACTAGGGAATACCAGTGAGGGTAACAGGTCTGTCACAAGCCACCCTGTTTAGCCTCCTCTTCTCTGTTCCCCTAGGTACTATACTCGCTACCTTGCCTTAGCAGTGAAGAGTCCCTGGAAATTGATTTAATATGTTAGCAATCGGCATCCAGTGGGTTAAGCCATATGAAGTCGTGCATTATGCATTGCATTAGAGACAAAATAGCACCTTAGTGGAAATGTGATACCTTAGTAACACAAATTCCACATTTCATTAAATTAATTCATTCCTCATACAATTGATACATTACAAATGTTACAGCATAAATAAAATGGAAGTAATTGCCATTATTTACTTTGTATTTTACATTATTGTTTTCATTTTTACATTTGAATTAAGCACAGTCTATCTACTGCCTGACTTGAGGTATTAAACCTAAAAACTAGAAATTTAATTTATTGAGCCCTGCCAATTGTTAAATGTGGTGTGCTGCATTAGTATCCTTTTTATGCTTTTGTTTCTGTTATTTTTATCTGGTGATCTAGCCAGTAAGTCTGTTATTTTTTCAACAACCTGTAACAGACCAAGCTGTCCAGCAAAAGTGGCAGTTAGAGGCTTGAGACAAACTACTTATTACTGAAAGGGGTGCTTACATTGGTCCCTTTTTATTCATTTATGTAAAACCTTTAACCCTAAAAGAAAATGAAACTGTTTCTGTAACAGCCTAAAAAGTGTTAGTTAGCATTAAGTTTCAATTCGTTAGTCAAGTCCATCTAAATCTGCTAGTGAACCTAATACTACCCTCTCCCCAGACTGACAATGCTGCTGTCCAAAGGTGTCTCCATTGCTCTTCCATCCAGAGTGGAGACACTTCAAAGCTGGTCATGCATGGATAGAAAATCAATTGAAAAAATGTTCATGATAAAGATCTGTGGAACGCCTGTGTGGTATCACCATCATTGTATTAAACTGTTTTCCACACTTGACAACGATGACCATTAACAACATAACGTTTTTCGAACTGTTTACGATCGATTTCACTACTAAAATTTAGAAAATTCCGACAAAATGGATTGTTCTTTTGACATACAACTTTGTGAGAATTGAAATGAGCGCACTAACATTTCAAAAGTCGAACATTCGACCTTTTTGAATGTTTTTTTAAATGATTTTCTATCCGTGTATGGACAGCTTAAGCCAAATCAGCTTGTGAAAAAGTTTTTGGGTTAAATATGCTTAAAGTGATACTAAAGGCTCACTTAAAAATTAAATAAATAAATAAAAATAACAAACACGCATGGCTATGCACAGATCAGCACCAATTCTTCTCTTCTTGGGTACCCGCTAGCACTCCTAAACCCTGTCCCTTGCTGGGTGTCCTCAGAGCAAGCTGCGTGTTCTGGGGGCACTAGTGCACACTTGCTCCCAAGCCACCTCTGTGTGTCTATGAGACAGACAGAGCGTGCCTTACCCCCCCCCCCTGTGTGTCTATGAGACACACAGAGCGTGCCTTACCCCCCCTCACTAGCTGAGATTAACAGCAAAGGGAGCCAATGGCATAGGGATACTTAGTTATGTAAACTATACAACAGTAGACATCAAATAAGTTAAAAATATGGGTTTTTTTCTAGATATTGTAATTAAAGTAGTGATAAGGCTCCCTATACATTTAAAAAGGATATGTCAAACCACTATATATTCCCATTAACAGAGTATTGATGACAGATTTGTTTTATAGATTTGATCTGTTAAAAAAAAAACTTTCACCATACACATTTGACATTTTGTGAATCTGACAGATCAAATTGGAAGCTAAATCTGATTGCTTGGCAAGTGAGAAAATAATAAGAAAAATTCCATACAAGGTATGATTGTTCAATTTTTGTATAGTGTGTACACAACTTTTGACACCCGATTCTACTTTCCAAATGAAAACTTTCTGAAGGGAAATATTTTTCTTGTATGAGAACAGAACTAACAATTTTCATTTAATGTGTACTTTTGTACAAGAAAAATTGGATACGAAAGACTGTGCATGATCAGAAACAATGAGCAACAAAAAAAAGCCATTTCCGTATAAGAATTCTCATAAAATTATTACCCTCCTCAGTTTCAACCTGCTATGAAACATCAAGGAAAACTGGAAGATTGTTCATCTGATTTTCTTATAGTGTGTACTGGGCTTTAGTATTGCATTCAAGAAACCAAGAGAGAACATACAGTGGATACTGTCTACACACCCCTGTTAAAATGTCAGGTTTCTATGATGTAAAAAATTTATTTCAGAACTTCTTCCACCTTTGACTGTAAACTGTACAACTCAATTGAAAAACAAACTGAAATCTTTTAGGGGGGAAGTAAACATAAAAAACAAAAATAATGTGGTTGCATAAGTGTGCACACCCTCTTATAACTAGGGATGTAGCTGTGTTCAGAATTAAGTAATCACATTCAAAATCATGTTAAATAGCAGTCAGTACACACCTTCCATCATTTAAAGTGCCTATGATTAACCCAATATACTCTAGCTGTTCTAGTAGGTCTTTCCTGACATGTTCTTAGTCGCATCCTACAGCAAAAACCATGGTCTGCAGAAAGCTTCCAAAGCATCAGAGGGATCTCATTGTTAAAAGGTATCAGTCGGGAGAAGGGTACAAAAGAATTTCCAAGGTATTAGATATACCATGGAACACAGTAAAGACAGTGATTGTCAAGTGGAGAAAATATAGCGCAACAGTGAGCTTACCAAGAACTGGACGTCCCTCCAAAATTGATGAAAAGATGAGAAGAAAACTGGTCTGGAAGGCTGCCAAGAGCACTACACAGCATTAAAGGAGCTGCAGGAATATGTGGCAAGTACTGGTTGTATGGTACATGTGACAACAATCTCCCGTATTCTTCATATGTCTGGACTATGGGGTAGAGTGGCAAGATGGAAGCCTTTTCTTACGAAGAAAAACATCCAAGTGCGGCTAAATTTTGCAAAAACACATCTGAAGTCTCCCAAAAGCATGTGGGAAAATGTGTTATGGTCTGAATGAATCTATAAATGTAGGAAGTGGTTGGCCACACTGGCCCAATCCAAACCTCCTTCAGCACCTATTACATCAGAGCACATTTTTTCTATCCAGCCAAATCAATTTTTCTTCAGCGCAGTGAGCTGTTGGTAAATTATTAGAGTCATAGACATGAGATTGACATCTGACTGTAACATTATTCACAAGAACTAGAAGAGAGGGGAGATTCTGCCAATCAGGAAACAGACATTTAAAATATAAAATCTCTGTGATGTTAAATCTATAACACACAACAGGTTTTCCCTGGAGTTCTACTTAAAATGGCCATGATCATTAGAAACCATCTACCTTATTTCTGATTTCTGGTTTTTCTGGTCCGCAATTGTATAAATATTTGCAATAACATTATAAACAGAACTAAACTGTATCTGAGCACCACAAAATGTAAACGCTATTTAATTTATTTTTAATATTCAAAGCAAACTCCCTCATCCATGTTTCCATATTAATCACTTTGAAAAACAACCCCCTAAAAATTCTAGCCCTGGTGAATAATGCATATAGCATTTATTTACTGGAATTCATCTGCCCTTAGTTTAAGCATGCAGATAGGAGGGTGTGCCTAGCTGAGAAAATCCCTCCTCCACTCCTTCAGATGAAAGAAAAAATGCCTTGAAGACTCCTGCAATGCATGACATCATTTGGCCGAGGCCAGAAACCAGGAAGCAACTGAAGAAATGTATAAAAAATAAAAATAAAAAGGTTAAAATAAGAAAATGTAATATACCTTCCTATCTATTTCCGAATGTTAGTGGCATTAGTAAAAAAAATAATAATAATATTACTTGAGATGGTTTAGTTCTGCTTTAACCTCCCTAGCGGTATTCCCGAGTGTAGCTTGGGGTAGAGTTTCAGTACCAAAAGCGGTAACTCTGAGCTACACTCGGGCTTACCATGCGGCGTTGCACAGGGATTCCCTGCAGCGCTTACCTTCTCCTTCGCTCCTGCAATGTGTCCCCTGCAGAGTCCCCGGCCATCTCCTCCGGCCGATGCCGGCATCCGCCTTCCGTGTTCCAGTCCCTGTGACGTCGGGACGTACGGGCGCCGGAACCGGCGGCAAATTTGAAAAATTAAAAAAATGAAATTTTTATTAAAATGATTATTACATAGTAAAACATTGCTGTTTAAAAGCATTTCACATACATTTTGTCCCGAGTGCTTTGTCCTGTGTCCTGCCTGCATTTTGACTTTTCTTTCTGCCTGGAAACTTAGAAGTCCATGGCGTCCAAAAAGCGTCCCTTTAGGTCAAAATCGGTTTTAGACCGGCTAGAGAACAGTGATAGTAAATTAGAACCACTTGCAGAATTGAGTGATAATGATTCGTGGGGAAATTCGTCATCAGACACTGAAAACGATTTTGCAACTTTGCTCAGTGATGTGCAAACTTGGCGCTATATTTCAAATTTCAGTGTTTTTGGTTTGATTATATTATTGAATTAAATTTATTATTATTATATTGTTATTTTTTATGATTATTTATTAAATTATAATTTATGATTTTGTGTTTCAAGTTTTATCCTATCCGGGATGTTTACTAGACTCTTCTTCGGACAGATTTCAGTGAGTTATTCCTAAATTACAGGCCTACAATAAAAAAACTACATATTTCCATGCAAAAAAATGGTCCACTTTCAGCACCAAAAATCTGAAATATTCATACCGCTAGGGAGGTTAATGAACCAGCTATCTGCAGGTATATGGTCATATAGGTATAGGACATATGGGGGTTTATTTACTAAAGCTGGAGAGTCCAAAATCAGACTCCCTTCTGCATAGAAACCAATCAGCTTCCAGGTTTCATTGCCAAAGCTTCATTGAACAAGCTGAGATTAGAAGCTGATTGGTTTCTATGCAGAAGGGAGTCTGATTTTGGACTCTCCAGCTTTAGTAAATAAACCCCATGGTGTCATTGAGGTTGTAGGTTGTTAAAATTCCAGGTGTCTGATGACATTTTATGAAATATCTATAATGTACTGAATGGGTTTTAGTGTAGAGAAAAGTGAGGTTATACTAAGTATGACTGCTCTGGGCCCTGTTTTTACTTTTTTCATTATTTTGTGTCTTGCCCTAGGCACTTTGCACTGACATCCACCAGCTTTTCTTTGTGGACATCAGATGTATCTGGTATATTAACCTACTGTAGATGGAAGCAACTGAAAAATCTATTGACCAAGAAAAATCTATCCCAACTGACCACTGTAGCCCTCTAAACTACTTGGCAAGGGTTATCATTTAGGCAAGTTAGGAGGGCTGTCAGACACACTGCACGAATGTTTGGAGGTATATTATTATTTGCGGTGAACAGGGGGAGCCCAAGCCCGAGATATTAAATTCACTGACAGGGCGTCCCAAAATTTACAAGCAGCACCAATTATTTATTGAACAATTCATGAAATTTACTGACAGAGCCACATTTTTTACTGATACTTTGAAAAAGTACATAAAATGGCCACTTTAAGTGCAAAACAGTGCAAATATCAATATTTAAGCTACACAGCATATAGTTAGTGCTGTTAGAAATGTGTTTAAGTTATAGCAAAAGTCTAAAACCATTTCTCCACTCACATAAAGGTCAGGTTAATAAAACCCAGCATAGAGTTCCGCCTTACATCAGAGTCTGCAGAATTCCCCCTTACAGTGCAAGGGAAACTCCGTAAAGGTGAATGCTGCTGATCATGATGTCAGGGGGAATGCTGCAGACTTTGGTATAAAGGGGAGCTCTGATAAAAGGTGGTCTCTAGTCACCCGAGTCCCCCCCCATTACATCAGAGTCCACAGCGCTCCCCTTTACATTAGAGTTCCCACTTACAGTACATCAGGGACTGCAGCATTGCCCTTTACATCAGGGCCCACAGAGTTCCCCCTTGCACTGTAAGGGAAATCCCCAGGACACTCATTTAATGGGGAACCCCAGCAGGAACTCTGATGTAGGGGGGATTCTGGTGACCACAAACCACCTTCCACAGAGTAAATACACTAAGGTAAGGGGGGGGGGTTATTGATATAAAGGGGAACCTTTATATCAGTGTCCTACCTTACCTTAGTGTATTCACTCACACCGACATCAGTGATCCCCCTACAGGCTGGACTGGCGGTGCTGTCACTAATCTCCTCTCAGGTGCACCATGCAGGGCTCAATCAGACAGTCCTCTCCTGGCTTCAGCTTGGTGGCTCTGGTTTCATCCTACATTCTCCTCCCCACAGTCCACACACGTCTGACTCTTCCCGTGACCTCCATCCCGTCAGCGCTCCTGCTCTTGACTTCCTATCAGAGATTGCAGACAGAATACAAGACAAGAGATAGTTAGGGATTGTGGACATAATAAAAGAGATGGTCAGAGATTGCAGACATAATACAAAAAATGGTCAAAGATTGTGGACATGATACAGGAGATGGTCAGAGACTGCAGACATGATACAGGAGATGGTCAGGGACTGCAGACATGATATAAGAGATAGTCAGACATTGTAGACATGATACAAGAGATGGTTAGAGGCTGCGGACATGATATAGGAGATGGTTAGAGATTTTGGACAGGATACAGGAGATGGTTAGAGATCGTGGACATGATACAGGAGATGGTTAGAGATTGTGGACATGATACAGGAGATGGTTAGAGATTGTGGACATGATACAGGAGATGGTCAGAAATTGTGGACATGACACAGGAGATGATTAGAGATTGTGGACATGATACAGGAGATGGTCAGAAATTGTGGACATGACACAGGAGATGATTAGAGATTGTGGACATGATACAGGAGATGGTTAGAGATTGTGGACATGACACAGGAGATGGTTAGAGATTGTGTACATGACACAGGAGATGATTAGAGATTGTGGACATTATACAGGAGATGGTTAGAGATTGTGGACATGATACAGGAGATGGTTAGAGATTGTGAACATGATACAGGAGATGGTTAGAGATTGTGGACATGATACAAGAGATGGTTAGAGCCTGTGGAGTGCAGATATTGTAAAGGAGATGGTTAGAGGCTGCAGGCAGGATACAGGAGGTGGTTAGAGGCTGCAAATATAGGAGGTGGTTAGAGGCTGCGGATATGATACAGGAGATGGTGAAAGGCTGTGTAGTGCGGACGTAATAAATGAGATGGTTAGAGGCTGCAGGCAGGATACAGGAGATAGTCAGAGGCAGGGGCGGACTGACAACTCATGGGGCCCCCGGGCAATAGGGGATCATGGGGCCCCTGTGTCCTTGCCCAAACTCAAAAAAGCCTATGAAAAAGGTACCAGGGGCATCTCATGGGGCCCCCTACTGACCCCGGGCCCTCGGGCAGTGCCCGAGTTTCCAAATGGTCAGTCCGCCCCTGGTCAGAGGCTGTGTACAATGGAGGCACGTGGATGGAGGAGAAGGGGGAAGGAGCCAGGTGGATGGTAGAGAAGAGAGACAGAGCTGGGAGGAGGAGGGATGGAGCCAGGTGGACAGAGGTGAGGGGGGAATGGAGCCAGGAGGACAGAGGTGAAGGGGGTGGAGGCAGGTGGACAGAGATGAGGGGAGGACAAAGGCAGGTGGATGGAGGAGAGGGGATATGAAGCCAAGTGAATGAAGGAGAAGGGGGAACAGAGCTGGGAGGAGGGGGGATGGAGCCAGGTGGACAAAGGTGAGGGGGAAATGGAGCCAGGTGGACAGAGGTGAGGGGGAAATGGAGGAAGGTGGACAGAGGTGAAGGGGGTATGGAGCAAGGTAGAGGGGGTAGATGGAGGAGAGGGGAGACCAAGCCAGGTGGATGGTGGAGAAAGAAGGAGGGGGATGGAGCCATGTAGACAGAAGAGAGGGGGGATGGAGCCAGGTGGAGGGGGTGGATGGAAGAGTAGGGATGAAGCCAAGTGGATGGAGGAGAAGATGGGACAGAGCCAGGAGGAGGGGGACAGAGCCAGGTGGACAAAAGCAAGGAGAGATGGAGCCAGGTGGAGGGGTTGGAAGGAGGAGAGGGGGGACAAAGCCAGGTGGATGGAGGAGAAGAGAGACAGAGAAGGGAGGAGGGTGCACAGTCTGTCCTCAGCCTTACTGAACAACAGATGGATTGAAGCTGCAGACCTCTTTGATCTCCCTTCGGTAAAATAATAGATCCCTTCATAGATGTCTTAGTGGCACAGAGCACAGAAGGCTGAAACTGTTGGTGCAGGTTTGTCATCCTGTGCCTGTTAGCCAGCTGTGCATACCTATGTTTCTTGCACTAGTGGTGAAGGCGTTACAATCCGGAGCTGTGAAGTAGGAGTTGCCACTGACAGTAGGATTGCTCAGCCCCAGGCACGATCATCCACTCAGAATCTCGGCGGCACTGCACTCCCGCTCACTCCTGAGTCCACTGGCTCCCCCAGCCCTGCTGTAACTTTGTAAAAAGTGCCAAGTGGCACCATTAGGTTAACCCCCCCCTTCGCCTGAGCCCAGCTGAGGAGCCTGGAGGCTTCGGAACTGTGCATGTGCAGTTCCAAAGCCAGCCTGCTGCCTTCTTTTTTACAGATGACCGTTGGGACAGCACATAAATGATTGACATTTATGGAATGTCCATAAATTCAGGAATGGTTGGCAACCCTAAGGGATCTGGAGTTAGCAACATCCAGAAAATTATAGTATGGTACTTTCTAACTGTGGATTTGTAGATGGACACATGGGGGTTGGTTTAATAAAGGCATATACAGTAGACTGTTCACTTTACAAGAGAAGCTGCACTTTGCAAGGGGATTATCTCCACGGCTTAGCGAGTGAGAAGTGCTGCTGACTTCCATCATCCTATCATGTGCAAGCAAACATGCATGTTTTTTTATTCTTTTTATTCTCCTTGCATGTGATTGGGTATTCTTTGTACAGTGAGATTGCACCACTTTCACTAAGCTCTGAGGAAAACTATTTCACTGTGCGACTCCCCTTTAAGTAAATCCTATGAAGGCAAGTTATAGCAACACATCAGTTGCACCTAAACATATTCTGAAACCTATTGAGTTTTCTTCTAAAACCCTTAGGAAGCGTTGGCAGAGACAGATGTCATAAAGAATTTCAGTATCTAGCTGACATGACCACACTAATCTAGAACCTGCCTCAACAGCTACCTCTGTTAGTGTCACTATATCTGGTCTCCCACAGTACACACAACATGGAAGTGCAATTATTTTAGTAAATATAAACCGCTAAATACCTTTTCTCAGACAAAGACAGAGTCTTTGTCCCACACTGCCAAAACAGCCTGGAGAGAAATTAGAAGTACAGAACTGCCTCAAAGTAGGCTAAAATCAGATCCAAGACTATTAAGCAAGAATGAATTGAGGGCTGACCCAGGGACTGATGGGCTCATGCACAAGAGTGGAAGGAAGAACGTTTGTCCCAGGGCAAGAAAATTCTTGACAGGACTGTGTTCTTTGTCAGGTCCAAGAACTCTAATTGGAGAGTCAGTTTCAGCTATGACTTCCAAAGGTTTAGGATCCAATTCAACTTCTTCAGAGTCTGCACTGCTTCACTAGACATTGGCTGAGAGGGTTAGGGAGAACTGGTCTTTAACAGGAGATCATCCGGGTATCCCACAACATGTATACTATGAATGGAGCAAAGCTAAAACTGGGACAAGCACCTTGGTGAACATCCAGGGTGCCATGGACAGGCTAAAGGGAAGGGCAAGTCAGGAAATTCAGCAGTCACAGCAGTCACAGTGCAAATAAGGTTGGTGAGGTGGAAAGATGGGAATATGCATGTTTCTTGCACAGGAGTTCTGTTGGCCAGCATTTGAGCCAAAGTGTCCTTCGCATATGAATGGAGAGGAGGCTCATCCTGGAGATCTGACAAAAGTGTATCCATCAGGCCATTCACACAGTATTGTAAGACCATAGCTAAAAGCTCCAGGTGGTGGTGAATGGAGGGATCCATTAAAATGGAGTTAGGGTCTTGAGGCATACAGCCAGGGTCTGGCAGACAGTCATGGAGGCAACACAGATTGCATTAGGAGCCTGCCAAGAAAATGCCTTAAAAAGGGATTCTAACCTCTTATCCAACGCATCCTTGAACATGAGATTATCTTCTAAAAGGATTCTTAGAGTCTTGTTAAGGTGAGACTCTAAAGGGACTTTTAATTCTTGGGAAATTGCTGGGTCAACCACAGGGAGCATCTACAGTATCTCCCAGAAGTGAGTCCACCCCTCACATATTTGGAAATATTTGATTTTATCTTTTCATGTGACAGCACTGAAGAAATGACACTTTGCTACAATGTAAAGTAGTGAGTGTACAGCTTGTATAACAGTGTAAATTTGGTGTCCCCTCAAATTAACTCAACACACAGCCATTAATGTCTAAACCGCTGGCAACAAAAGTGAGTACACCCCTAAGTGATAATGTCTAAATTGGGCTCAGTTAGCCTTTTACCCTCCCTGGTGTCATGTGACTCCTTAGTGTTACAAGGTCTCAGGTGTGAATGGGGAGCAGGTGTGTTAAATTTGGTGTTATCGCTCTCACTTATACTGGTCACTGGAAGTTCAACATGGCACCTCATGGCAAAGAACTCTCTGAGGATCTGAAAAAAAGAATTGTTGCTCTACATAAAGAAGGCCTAGGCTATAAGAAGATTTCCAACTCCCTGAAACTGAGCTGCAGCACGCTGGCCAAGACCAAACAGTGGTTTAACAGGACAGATTCCACTCAGAACAGGCCTCGTCATGGTCGACCAAAGATTGAACATGCTCAGCATCATATCAAGCAGTTGTCTTTGGGAAATAGATGTATGAGTGCTGCCAGCATTGCTGCAGAGGTTGAAGGGGTGGGGGGTCAGCCTGTCAGTGCTCAGACCATACACCACACACTGCATCAAATTGGTCTGCATGGCTGTCGTCCCAGAAGGAAGCCTCTTTTAAAGATGATGCTCAAGAAAGCCCGCAAACAGTTTGCTGAAGACAAGCAGACTAAAGACATGGATTACTGGAACCATGTCCTGTGGTCTGATGAGACCAAGATAAACTGATTTGGTTCAGATGGTGTCAAACGTGTGAGGAGTAAAAAGACAAGTGTGTCTTGCCTACAGTCAAGCATGGTGGTGGGAGTGTCATGGTCTGGGGCTGCATGAGTGCTGCCAGCACTGGGGAGCTACAGTTCATTGAGGGAACCATGAATGCCAACATGTACTGTGACATACTGAAGCAGAGCATGATCCCCTCCCTTCTGAGACTAGACCACAAGGCAGTATTCCAACATGATAACGACCCCAGACACACCTCCAAAATGACCACTGCCTTGCTAAAGAAGCTGAGGGTAAAGGTGATGGATTGGCCAAGCATGTCTGCAGACCTAAACCCTATTGAACATCTGTGGGGCATCCTCAAACGAAAGGTGGCAGAGCGCAAGGTTTCTAAGATCCACCAGCTCCGTGATGTCGTCATGGAGGAGTGGAAGAGGACTCCAGTGGCAACCTGTGAAGCTCTGGTGAACTCCATACCCAAGAGGGTTAAGGCAGTGCTGGAAAATAATGGTGGCCACAGAAAATATTGACACTTTGGGCCCAATTTGGACATTTTCACTTAGGGGTGTAAACACTTTTGTTGCCAGTGGTTTAGACATTAATAGCTGTGTGTTGAGTTATTTTTAAGGGGCAGCAAATTTACATGGTTATACAAGCTGTACACTCACTAATTTACATTGTAGCAAAGTGTAATTTCTTCAGTGCTGTCACATGAAAAGGTATAATAAAAAATTTCCAAAAATGTGAGGGGTGGACTCACTTCTGGGAGATACTGTATTTTTGCAGGAAACCTCCTCAATAGGAACTTTGTAAGCAAAATGTTTAGGTAGGGGCAATGACTTTTTCAAGGTGAGGTCAGTAAGCATACAAGACAGGCTCTGAGAGCAAATGGGGAAGGTCTTTGCAAGTTTTGGGTAATGTCAGAGAGCCCATGCTGGAGACCCTTAGGTTAGCAAACTCAGACTGCTCTTACACTAAACAACATACCGCATCAGTAAGATTAGCTATGTTATCCTTAATGTAGTTGTAAAGCCAGAAGGTTTTTTTTACCTTCATGCATTCTAAGTATGAAGATAAAAAACCTTCAGTATGCAGTTTCCCCCGCAGGCCCCGTAATACTTACCTAAGCCCTATCCTGATCCAATGATGTGCATTAGAGTGGCTGCTCTCTGCCTCCTCAATGACTCAGAAACAGCAGTGGGACCCACTGGCTCCCACTGCTGTCAAGCACAACCAGGGAGGTGGGAGCAGGGGTGGGGCACCATTCTGTGTATCTTATGGACATGAGAATATATAGTGGTTTTACCTATCCTTCCTAAATGTATAGGGAGCCTTATTTCTATCTTAATTACAATATTGAGAAATAAAAACTTATTTGATGTCTACTGTAGAGTTTACACCACTAAATATCCCTATGCCATTGGCTCCCACTGCAATCACAGCCAGTGAAGTGGGAGCGAGCACACACAAGTGCCCCGGAAAAAGTGGCTTGCTCTGGGGGCACTCAGCAGGGGGGAAGAGCCCAGCATCTTTTTAGAAATATATTTAGTGAGAAAAATGTGTTCAATAATTTTTTTACCTGCTGTATTTTTTTTTTTTTCATTATTTTCAAATAGCAGTGATATAAATTGTGGCATATTTAACACACAGTGTAATGATTAAAATGTGCTGGTCCTAGGTATGTAACATATAGCACAGCATATAGAATGTATGACAGTCCAGAGCCTGTAATGTACAGCGCACCATACAAAGTGGGGCTTTTCAGAGTGTGTATTATATAGCATAGCAAAGTATGTAGTGTTTTGGTCCAGAGCACGAAAAGTACAGCACAGTGTGGTGGTCTATGACATATGGGTTGATTTACTAAGCACATATTGGCTGTTCATTTTGCAAGGGAAGTTATAAGTACGTGAAATAAATAATAATAAATAAATAAGTTGCACTTTGCAGAGAAGCTTCCCCAGAGCTTAGTAAATGAGGTGCAATTTCACTTCACAGAATACCCACATGCAAGGAAAATAAAATATCACATGCAAGGAAAATTTTTCAAAAATGCATTTTTGATTACACATGATCATATGATCAAAGTCAGTAGAGGTTTACCTCATTCATTAACCTCTGGGGAAAATTTCCTTCCAAAGTGCAACTTCCCTTGCAAAATGAACAGTCTGTTTGCCATTATTAAATCAACCCCATTGTGGATCACAACATATGGAGTTTATTGTTCAGAGTATGCAACATAGAGCGCAGAATATGAAGTGTAGCTGTCTAGAGCATGTAAAGTACAGCAAACAGAGCATGACAGTATGACAAGGTATGACAGTCCAGAGTATGCAATTTCTAGCACAAGGTATGGAGTGGGGCAGTCCTGAGTATGCAACATACAGCACAGCATACAGACTATACCCTGCCCTCCTTGGAACCCCATTATAGCACTTTATTCCCCACTATACTGCACACTTATCTCATGTTCTTCTCCCCCACGCAAATACTAGTCTTTGTCTTCTGCAGGATGGTAGCATTCTGCTCTACTAACATTCTGTGGAAGACATTCCCTGCAGCTGGGGGACGGAGGTGGTTGAGAGGAAAACATGTTTGAAGGAATGTTAGAAGTCCAACATTTCAGGTTAGAGGAACTTCCCCAGCATAGACAGGGATATCACTTGTATGAAATGAATGAATGAAGAGGACCTAACCCTTCTACATTAAATTCAAAAGGAAAAAAGGCTTTGTTGGGTCTCAACCTTTAGGGAAAGGGTGTCCAACCTTTTCACCTTCCTGGGCCTCATTGGCAGAAGAGAAATCATCTTGGGCCACACATAAAATGCATTAACAATACAGATGGGTACACACAATCCGAATATCAGCCAGTTTTGCAGGAAAAAAACTTCCTTTCTATTATTTTTTTTCTTTTACAACTGCAGAGACCTTCATTTGTTTATATGTTTAACTTAACAGAAGCATCATCCCACTGGGTTCCGCAGTGTTGGGAAACAGGCTCGCTTGTGGCCACAGGTTGCAGTTACCAAAATAGTACACACAAGATCTATTACATTTTACACAAGTCTCAGCAAGGCCCATCTGAAAATGTAGAAGAATGCCCTATCCAGCATTCCTCAACATAATCGGGTGTGTCCTGTTTATATTACACCCTTTGTTTGCTATTCAGGTATGTGCCACCTGAAGAGACAAAGATGCATGCATTTATCAATGTATTCTTTGGTCTCATACACAGAGAGCTTAATAAATGCTGTTATGGCCTGATGCACACTGGGCATTTGCTTTTCTCCTCTGAATGTCAAAACTCCTGGCAGGAGAAAAGCTGCCTCATAACTAAAGCCACATACTGCACATGCAGTTAGGTGCATTTAGATACGTTTAGGCATGTCAAGTGTTTTGAGCATTAGTGGATTCCATTGGGCAGATTATTAATTTATTCTAACCATTGGAATGCATTAACGCTCAAACACGCCTAAACATGTAGGCAGGTGCCTACAAGGGGAACGTTTTCTTTTAGAAAGTTAGACTGATAGCCCAAGTTAGGGGAGGGCTAAGATATGGGTTGGTGGTTTCCCAGGCTTTTTTGGGTCCCTCAATATGGTATAGGAAGAGCAGAAAGGTCAAAACCATGCGAAGGATGTAACCCGAAGCAGCCATCATTTACCCCCCCCCCCTTGGGGACCCTCCAATCATGGACTTTTCCAAGAATGGACTCTCACCTGTACATGCATGCCTGGGCAGCCACCGCATAGTTAGTTAGGAAAAGACTGTGAAGCACTTCTAGGCTGTTTTGTTAAATGTGTTTAGTAAAAGTTATTAACTGTTTAATTGGCTGGTCTGAAATAATTAAAATGAGTGCATGGATGTTCCTGGCATTTTGAAAGAACAGGGCCTGTAGAACACACATGGAGGTATGGAAGAAAGGCCACTACAGAGAGTTAGCTCATCAGAAGAATCAGAGAAAAAGAGCAATTGCCACTAATAACCAAAAGCTGGTGGGAAGTGAACAGCAGCCGTAAGCTTGGTACCTGGAATGGGCAACGGGTCCTCCAATAGGGGGATGGTGTTCTGGCTCTCTCCCTAGCAGTTGTTTCCCCCCCAAGAGTGCCTGGGACTGAACGCTTGGTACGGACAGCCCACATACCCAGCCATGAGGTACAGGAGCGTAAACGGAGCTAAATTTAAGTACACATATGAGGTCCTCGCTAGTGCACAGTGGGCGCCGATTCTGTCACAGAGAGTGAGGTGAGAGAGGTACGCTGGACTGGTGTAAAAAGGGCATAAGCTCAGAATTGTTCCTGCTAAATGCAAGAATTTACATGCAAGGTGTGTCGTAACATAGGACAGCATGTTTTACAGAGACTCTGTGTATTCAACTACTATACATGGTGTACGGCTCGCCTCTAAGTTGGGGTACTACCCTAATGTTAATTTCACATGAACCCAGCCCCACCTAGTCCTGAGCATTGCCGAGCATGCACACACACGAAAGGTACCCCCATGTGAAGAGCGAGTAGGCCCCACCCACAAAATGTTTAGATGCATTTACATGTGTTTAGCTACATCAAGCATTTTTTCTGCTCAAAACGCCTCTCCTGAGCGCACTTTTGATGTTTTGTTTTTTGTTTAATACGCCTGTATGAACACATACAGTAAGCTAACATAGAGGTGCTTTTACAGGCTGAAAAAAGTAAAATGCCTATAAAAAGCAGCATTTTTAAGTCCAGTGTGTATGAGGACTTATACAGGCATTCAGCATTTGTTTTATGCCTGTAAAAGCACCTTTATGTTAGCCTATGTCTCCATGCACACATAGGTGTTTACATGCATATTTGAAGAGAAGTGTTTACAGGCAGAGAAATTAACTCATCAAAGGCATGTTCAGGGAAGAGCTTTTGAGCAGAAAAAACTTGCATATGTGCATAAACGCATCTAAATGTGCATGTATGTACCTAAATGTATTCCAAAGGTCAGAATAATATTAAATCTTCTATGCTAAGAAATATTGTGCTCTGAGCTTTCTGATCTTTCTCTATCCACTCATTTGAAGGGCGTTCTGGCCTGACTTCATTTATACCACCATTCTTGCCCCCCAAATGAAGATTATTATTTGGTTAGTTGAAACGCGATAGAGTTTACGCAGCAAGATTTAACTGTCCAAGAAATTCTATTGTGAAGTTTATTGTACATATCTTCCTACCATGGATATGGGGTATCAGCATGTATCACATTATAGTTGGATTTTTTGCAAGAGCTCTTGAGTGTTTTTAGAATGTGTTGTGTGCTAATACTTTTTAATAATAATATTAATAACGTTTTTTGTCATTTTATATAAAACAATCTTTTTCACAATTTGGCTGCATTAAATGTCCCAGTGGGAGAGTAAATAAAACAGATTGGAAAAGAAACACAAAGCAGGCTAAATTCATCTAATGGCATGCTGCATCCACCCATATACAGTTGCAAGAAAAAGTATGTGAACCCCTTGGGATTACGTGGAGTTTTGCATGAATTGGGCATAAAATGTGCTCTGAACGTCATCTAAGTCACAACAATAGAAGAACACAGTCTGCTGAACATAATACTACACAAACATTAGATGTTGCCATGGTTTAATTGCACATAACATGTAAACATTCACAGTGCAGGGAGGAAAAAGTATGTGAGGCCCTAGCTTAATGACTTCTCCCAGAGCTAATTGGAGCCAGGAGTGAGCCAACCTTGACTCCAATCAGTATGATGATATTGGATGTGTTGCTGACAGCTGTCCTGCCCTTAAAAAACACACACCTGTTTTGGGTTTACTGGTTTCAGGGAAGCACTGTCTGATGTGAACCATGCCTCGCAGAAAAGAGCTATCAGAAGACCTACGACCAAGAATTGACTTGCATGAAGCTGGAAAGGGTTACAAAAGTATCTCCAAAAGCCTTGATGTTCATGTGTCCACGGTAAGACAGACTGTCTACAAATGGAGAAAGTTTAGCACTGTTGCTACTCTCCTTAGGCGTGGTCGTCCTGTAAAAATGACTGCAAGAGCACAGCGCAAAATGCTGCATGAGGTAAAGAAGAATCCCAGAGTGTCAGCTAAAGACCTACAGAAATCTCTGGCACATGCTAACATTTTTGTTGACACATCTACAATAAGGAAAACATTAAACAAGAATGGAGTACATGGGAGGACACCACGGAGGAAGCCATTGCTGTCCAAAAAGAATATTGCAGCACGTTTGAAGTTTGCAAAAGAGCACCTGGATGTTCCACAGCACTACTGGCAAAATATACTGTGGACAGATGAAACCAAGATTGAGTTGTTTGGGAAGAACACACAACACTATGTGTGGAGAAAAAAAGGCACAGCACACCAACATCAAAACCTCATCCTCACAGTAAAACATGGCGGAGGGAGCATCATGGTTTGGGGCTGCTTTGCTGCCTCAGGGCCTGGACAGATTGTTGTCATTGATGGGAAAATGAATTCCAGAGTTTATCAAGACATTTTGCAGGAAAATGTACGACCATCTGTCCGCCAACTGAAGCTCCGCAGAGGATGTGTCAGGAATGGACTGGCCAGCAATGGTGGGACTCACCTGCCTTTTGATCTGCAGTACCAGGGCTGGCCAGCGGATGCTCCCAGCAATCAGAGACTCAACTTTGCAGCCAGCTAACACCTGGAACTGATTATGCTGGGGTATTTAAGGGATGGCCAGACCCACAGACTCTGCCTTGGTGTTGTGTTTGTCCTGGGCCCTGTATCCTGTATCTGTCCTGCATCCTGTTTCTGAACCGCTGCTGACTTCTCCTGCTCTGATCCCGGCTCGCTCCTGACCATCCCTCTGCCTGACCCTCTGTACCACGCTGCTTGCTACCTGTTCTGATCCCTGGCTTGTGACCCTGACCATCCCTCTGCCTGACCCTCTGTACTACGCTGCTTGCTACCTGCTGAACCTGGCCTGTGACCCCGACCAATCTCCGCTTGCTCCCCCTGTACCTACCTGCCCTATTGATATTGACCCGGCCTGCCTGACGACGCTTGCTTGTATGTACTGTTATCTGTGGGTGGTTGGTTTGGTTTGGTTTGGTTGCACTGTATTATGTTTTAGTATTGCACTGCGTTTATGTTTGTATTGTTAGTGTTAATAAATTATATTGTTTATAACATACCTGAGGTCTGCGTTTCCCTGCATCAGCCACACACCTCTGGTCACACCTGGGAGCCCTGACATTACACCAAGGCCAATCCTGACCAGAAGTGGCTGCACAGGGAAGCCATCTTGGCTTGTTGCTGGGAAGGATGGATCTGGATGAGGTTGTGTATTTATATCTGCTAGTGTTTGATGACAGGGAGTATGCTTATCAAACTCTGAAGGAGTATCCCAGGGATCAACTACTAGAATGTATACGGCTCGCTCATGTTCTAGTAGATCAGGGCACAGAGTTCTCTGAGGTGCAGCCTTTGATTGAGGTTTGTGCTGAGTTGGTTTCATCTGGTTCCCCCGAATGCAGGGATGAATTTTTGCCACCATTTAGTGCAGACCAGGTAGAGTCCCTGGTGTGGTTATTAGAGGATGATGTGGGTTACTTTCTGGAGCGTTATTCCACATGTTCACCACAGACACTAAGAGATTGTATAAACGCAGTGCAGTCATTGACCAGACAGGCTTTGTGTAAGCTCAGCTTTGTTCAACCCCTACTGCAGACATGGACAGACTTGTTGCACCCAGCCTCAGTCAGCTTACAAAAACCCAGTCCTGCTTCTAACTCTACTCCTGTATTCCCACCAGCTCCTCCAGTTACAGCCCAGTATACTTGGCTATCTACCGCATGTCAGTCCCCTGTTCCCACTCGCTGCACCTATCCTGCCTTTAACCCTGTAAAAAAGCCCTCTGTAGCAACTGCTCCCTCTCCTGTTCCATCCTCCAGTTTTTCTCTGTCTCCAGCTGCTCCATTCGTTTGCAGACCTGCGTTTACTTGCAGTGCTCCAGTAGTTAAAACCAGAAAAAAGCGAAAATTCTTTCCAACCAATACCATCCTGCCAGTATCTAAACCGGTGAACGTGCCTTCCGTGACTCAGCCTGAAGCCTCTACTCAGCCGGATGCCTCTACTCAGCCGGATGCCTCTACTCAGCCGGATGCCTCTACTCAGCCGGATGCCTCTACTCAGCCGGATGCCTCTCTTCAGCCTGATGCCTCTCTTCAGCCTGATGCCTCTCTTCAGCCTGATGCCTCTACTCAGCCTGATGCCTCTACTCAGCCTGAAGCCTCTACTCAGCCTGAAGCCTCTACTTAGCCTGAAGCCTCTACTCAGCCTGAAGCCTGCATTCAGCCTGATGCCGCTACTCAGCATGATGAACTGATCCAGCCCGACGATCCTATTAGGCCAGTTGACTCGATGCCCGCTGTTGATCCAGATGATCCGGTACCTGATCCAGTGCCCGCTGTCGTGCCAATTGACTCAGAGCCCGCTGTCATACCTGGTGACCCGGTGCCCACTGCCTTGCCAGATGACGCGGTGCCCGCTGGCAAGCCAAATGACCTGATGCCTGGTGACCCGCTGTCATACCTGGTGACCCGATGCCCGCTGTCGAGCCAGACAATCCGATACCTGATGACCCGGTGCCCACTGTCGTGCCTGTTGACTCGGAGCCCACTGTCTTGCCAGACGACACGGTGCCCGCAGTCTTGCCAGACGACTCGAAGCCTGCTGTTCCGCCAGTTGGCTCGGTGCCCGCAGTCTTGCCAGATGACTCGGTGCCCACTGTCGTGCCTGGTGACTCGGTGCCCGCCGCTTCATCTGGGGGCCCGAGACCTGTTGCTCCGCCTGAGGGCCCGAGGCCTGTCGCTCCATCTGGGGGTCCGGCGCCCGCCGCTCCGCCTGAGGGCCCGAGACCTGTCGCTCCATCTGGGGGTCCGGCGCCCGCCGCTCCGCCTGAGGGCCCGAGACCTGTCGCTCCATCTGGGGGTCCGGCGCCCGCCGCTCCGCCTGAGGGCCCGAGACCTGTCGCTCCATCTGGGGGTCCGGCGCCCGCCGCTCCGCCTGAGGGTCCGAGACCTGTCGCTCCATCTGGGGGTCCGGCGCCCGCCGCACCACCTGAGGGCCCGAGACCTGTCGCTCCATCTGGGGGTCCGGCGCCCGCCGCTCCGCCTGAGGGCCCGAGACCTGTAGTTCCGCCTGGGGGTCCGGCGCCCGCCGCTCCGCCCGGGGGCCCGAGGCCTGTCGCCCCGCCCGGGGGCCCGAGGCCTGTCGCACCGCCCGGGGGCCGGTGCCTGCCGCCCCGCCCGGGGGCCCGGTGCCTGCCGCCCCACCCGGGGGCCCGCTGCCTGCCGCTTCGCCTGGTAGCCCGATGTGCCTCTGCCCGGAGTCCAGCCCGATGTGCCTCTGCCCGGAGTCCAGCCCGATGTGCCTCTGCCCGGAGTCCAGCCCGATGTGCCTCTGCCCGGAGTCCAGCCCGATGTGCTTCTGCCCGGAGTCCAGCCCGATGTGCCTCTGCCCGGAGTCCAGCCCGATGTGCCTCTGCCCAGAGTCCAGCCCGATGTGCCTCTGCCCGGAGTCCAGCCCAATGTGCCTCTGCCCGGAGTCCAGCCCGATGTGCCTCTGCCCGCTGTGCCTCTGCCCGGTGTGCCTCTGCCCGGAGTCCAGCCCGGTGTGCCTCTGCCCGGAGTCCAGCCCGGTGTGCCTCTGCCCGGAGTCCAGCCCGGTGTGCCTCTGCCCGGAGTCCAGCCCGGTGTGCCTCTGCCCGGAGTCCAGCCCGGTGTGCCTCTGCCCGGTGTGCCTCTGCCCGGAGTCCAGCCCGATGTGCCTCTGCCCGGTGTGCCTCTGCCCGGAGTCCAGCCCGATGTGCCTCTGCCCGGTGTACCACTGCCCGGAGTCCTGCCCGGTGTGCCAGTCTTTGATATCCCGCCAGTTACCAGACCCGGGCGGTGGAACATTTTTCCCAGCTAGGACTGTTTAGAGCGTCCTGAGGCCGCTCCTTGAGGGGGGGGTACTGTCAGGAATGGACTGGCCAGCAATGGTGGGACTCACCTGCCTTTTGATCTGCAGTACCAGGGCTGGCCAGCGGATGCTCCCAGCAATCAGAGACTCAACTTTGCAGCCAGCTAACACCTGGAACTGATTATGCTGGGGTATTTAAGGGATGGCCAGACCCACAGACTCTGCCTTGGTGTTGTGTTTGTCCTGGGCCCTGTATCCTGTATCTGTCCTGCATCCTGTTTCTGAACCGCTGCTGACTTCTCCTGCTCTGATCCCGGCTCGCTCCTGACCATCCCTCTGCCTGACCCTCTGTACCATGCTGCTTGCTACCTGTTCTGATCCCTGGCTTGTGACCCTGACCATCCCTCTGCCTGACCCTCTGTACTACGCTGCTTGCTACCTGCTGAACCTGGCCTGTGACCCCGACCAATCTCCGCTTGCTCCCCCTGTACCTACCTGCCCTATTGATATTGACCCGGCCTGCCTGACGACGCTTGCTTGTATGTACTGTTATCTGTGGGTGGTTGGTTTGGTTTGGTTTGGTTGCACTGTATTATGTTTTAGTATTGCACTGCGTTTATGTTTGTATTGTTAGTGTTAATAAATTATATTGTTTATAACATACCTGAGGTCTGCGTTTCCCTGTGTCAGCCACACACCTCTGGTCACACCTGGGAGCCCTGACAGGATGGGTGATGCAACAGGACAATGACCCAAAGCATACAAGTAATTCAACAAAACAATGGCTGCAACAGCACAGAATACGCCTTCTGGAGTGGCCCAGTCAGAGTCCTGACCTCAACCCGATTCAAATGCTGTGGCATGACCTTAAGAGAGCGATTCACACCAGACATCCCAAGAATATTGCTACACTGAAACAGTTTTGTGAAGAGGAGTGGTCCAAAATTACTCCAGATCGTTGTGCAGGTCTGATCTGCAACTACAGGAAATGTTTGGTTGAGGTTATTGCTGCCAAAGGAGGGTCAACCAGTTATTAAGTCCAAAGGTTCACATACTTTTTCCTCCCTGTCGTGTGAATGTTTACATGTTATGTGCAATTAAACCATGGCAACATCTAATGTTTGTGTAGTATTATGTTCAGCAGACTGTGTTCTTCTATTGTTGTGACTTAGATGACGTTCAGAGCACATTTTATGCCCAATTCATGCAAAACTCCACGTAATCCCAAGGGGTTCACATACTGTTTCTTGCAACTGTATGTCTAGAACAGGGATCTCCAGACATTTTAAACAAAGGGCCAATTTACTGTCCTTCAGATTTTAGGGGAGCCAGACTGTGCCCGGTGGGTGTAAACAATACCCCGTCTTTAGTATTAGGAGGAGAAATAGTTTGTGTCAGTGGGAGGAATTGTGCCCCATTATTGGTGTCAGTGGGAGGAATAGTGCCCCACTGTAGGTTTCAGTGTCAGGAATTATGCCCCATTGTTGGTGTCAGTGGCCGGAATAATTCCTTAAGGGCCGCATAAAGGCAAGTAAAGGGCTGCATCTGGCCGCAGTTCGGTGACCACTGGTCTAGAACATCAATGTCTATTAAACTCTGCACTTTGCATTTAGATTGCTTTAGGACAGGGCTGTCAAACTGGCGGTCCTCCAGCTGTTGTGAAACTACAAGTCCTATCATGCCTCTGCCTTTGGCAGTCATGCTTGTAACTGTCAATCTTGCAATGCCTCATGGGACTTGTAGTTAGGCAACAGCTGGAGGGCCGCCAGTTTGACACCCGTGCATTAGGTAAATACTGTAATATCGCTCTTTCTAGACCTGGCAGCGTTTGGTCCCTTAGACTTATGCGGGTCAGGCTGATTTATTTGAAAGAGCCTCTTTTGATCTCAGTACACACTTAGTAGAGTTCTTCTTTAAATACTTCCATTAGAAAAGAACAAATAGAAATTCTAAATATGTACACTGAGCAACATAGAACCATCACTGTGTTCCTGGAGCCCCAAGCGGTACAAGACCCAGAAGCCGTGTCTTTTTCAAGAGGAACAAAATGAGAAAAAAAAATTCCTTCATTTTGTCATTGTTTAGCAACAGAGATGCTGTAAATATTACCCATGTGGCAACGCTAGGATGCTTGTTTACTTGCAATTTAAATGATCGGGCCCAACCCTGACAAAACGAATGAAAGTGTTGTCATGGCAACGAGGACAATATACGTCTTTTTATTTCACAGCAAGCCGGCGAACATATGGTTTGGTTTTAATGGACGCTTGGCTCCCCATTATCATAATAGCAATGTAAGGAATCAGACGGAAAAAAGACAAGATCATATTCAAAACAAAAGATATAAAGAAAGAGAAATGTTAAACTCTCATGTGCCTCCCACTATTAATAGATTTGCAAGGAATAATACAATTCAATTCTACTTCTATAGATATGCAAAGCTTAACATTAGGTCAGAGTTCTGAACCAGCAGAGACATGACCTCAGCTCAACAACTGTGCGACCTTCATTACAAGAGAACCTATTTTACACCTTCATACATGTCCTCTCAAGCCAAGATCACACTAAGGTAATTAGCTGTAATTCATGCAGAAACCACTGACTCATTAACATTTATTTTTCAGTTCTGATTGATGACAATTGAGAACAACATTGCTATTTTTGCAGTTGTGACATTAGTGTTACAAAAGATGGTCTTCAAGCTGGACATAACGATGGACCTTCCATATCAGAGTGTCAAAGGCAACTGTGGAACATGGAAATGTGGGGCGTTATACAACTTTACCTTCTACGGGGGACTTAGAGTATATTGCTGATGGTCTAATTAGAAGTAATGGCTTTATCTTCTGGTAACAAAAGGGGCTGAGTGCATTAGAGCAAATATGTTTCTACTCATACACATAAAAATATTACTTCATGTTTAAGTTCAATTATAATCAGAGGAAAACACTGTGTGATCACGCTCAGTTGTGTAGCAGCTTTGTTTCTCTGAGTTTAAATGTTTAATTGAAGATAAATGTAACAGGTGTTTTTACCCCTACCATCTATATGTAAACATGAAATGCTGCGAACTGCATAATGTGTACAGTATAGCGGCTGCATAAACAAGATTACACTTCCACTTTTATACAGTTTATTGCTGGCCATACTCTCAAATGGTTTTTTTTTATTTCTTTATGCTGAAAACAGAGCTCAAGGCTTTACAGGATTTCCTATGCCCAAAAATGTCACAAGCTCGATTGGGACCAGTGTTGATGGGCTTTTGTTCGCACTAAAACTGCTTCTCTTTCCATATAAGTCAATGAGAATGCAAAAGCAGCTCAAAACAGGTTAGGGAAGGATAGATGTAAGTCAAATGCAGGTCAGGAGCACCAGAATGGAAGTACTGTGAGTTAACTCAGAAGCATCTCAAAGTGAACTTGTGCCCATTGACACAAACCCTAAGACTATCCATATAGCATCCTAGATTGTATACTGTACTAGTGGAGATCCACATTTCTGTTTAATGTATAATATATCTCTAGTCAAGACTTTTTTATGCTTTATTTTGGATACAGTAAAGAATGGTTAGATCCCCTGTCAAGGTTTTATTGCTACTTTTCCAGTAAGGGTCATGGGGACAATTAAAAGAGTAGTCAATCATTTTGATGGTCCAAAAATACCCCTTCATCATTCCTTGAGTTTGAAAACATTGTAAGTGGACTTGAAGGTAAGTGGACCATTAATGGTCTTCTAGGACCTTTAATTTCTTCCAGTGGTATTATCTCCACAAGTTTTGTCAGCTGCTGGTTTGGCAGCAAGGTCTGACAAGACCTGTGCAGATAACCACACTGGAAGAACTACCATTAAAGGTCCAGTTAACTCCTAGTCTATGAAGGAGGTGTTTTTGTATCTACCAAAAATAGTTTAGAACTTTGAGATAATAATAGCAATGTTGCTGCCAGTGCAAGTTTCAGTTCTGATTTTGCAGAGTTGTGTGCAATTCATGATCTTGAGGATCTGGCCTCTGAATCTGATCCTGGTGTCTTGAATATTCTGGCAGCAAAACCTCTATACCCTTCAAACTGAGATCTGATTTTTATCTGATTGGATCTTGAGGTAAAGACATGGATCAGTTCCAGAGGCTAGTTGAAAAAGATCTCACTCATATAGCTTTGAAGGTCTCACACTCTGGTTGTATGTCTTTGGGGACAATCTCACTTTCTCTAAAAGAACCACTTTAAAAGAACTCAGCAGTTACTTCAACAGTATAGCAAATCGAAACTCTGCTAAAGGTGGAACAGTCGTTGTATTAAGCTTAAAAGTGATCCAACAAACCAGTTCAAGAGGGAGTTATACGCCCTTATTAGTAGAGTGGTCAGGGTTGCTATTTTTACATCAGATAAGGGGGATGTGTTCATTCTGCAAGCCCCTATTGTGCCAGTTTTTCATCATCTACCCAAAGTATATTAGGGGTTAAACCCAATGTAGCCGGCATTGTATCATTAAATGAAGCCTGAGTCACCAATTGCAACTGTTAGTAGTGGAGCTACCAGGTTATCTTAGAGATACCAAACAGTTGCTGGCTGTGCTTCAGAAATTTAAGTGGCAGCCCAATTAATTGTGAAATACATGTGATGTAACCAGTTTATATTCCTCTATTCCTCATGTGTTGGGTTTACAGGCTGTCACTTATTTTTTGAAACATCACAGCAACTACTCTCTGGAGCATTAAGAGTTAATTATGCAGAGTCTAGAATATATATTAACACACAATTTTTTGTGTTCGACTGGAGACTGTCATTTCCAGAGGTGCGGGGGTGTCTATGGGAGCTAAGTTCTCCCCGTCCCTGGCCAACCCTTATAGGGGCTGAGAGAGAGAGAGGGCATCTTGATAATTGGTTAAATTATTTGAAGAATAATGATTTGAATTTACAGTTTTCAGGTCATATGAGTTCTGATTCCATTTCTTTTTTGAATGTAACTTGGTGGGCAATAATGGCCATGTCTTATCCACACCTTACAGAAAGCCTGCTGCAGACAATGCTTTGTTAAGAGCAGACTCTGACCACCACTACCACACCGTTAGAAACATCCCTTTTGGTCAGTCCCCAAGACTTTCAGGGTTTGCAGCAATGATATATGTTTTGAGGAGGAGGAGGAGTCTGGTTTAATGTGGAATTGATTAAAATCCAGAGGTTATACCTCATCTACTTTAAATAGCGCTCTAGACATTGCCAAGGGTACATCCCGTAGTGAGCGTATGAAAGATAAGAAAAGGAGATCAGTTTAGATGTCAGGTATTTTCGTTTTGTGTGTTGTAAGGATGTGAACCCAGGAAGGAAGCTGGAGACGATGAGAGAGAGAGAGAGAGAGAGAGAGAGAGAGAGAGAGAGAGAGAGAGAGAGAGGAATTCATCCAGACAGGAGACTGGAGGAGAAGACAAAAGCAGACCGACTGACTGGGCAGGACATTAAGATAGGCAGGAGGC
The DNA here is from genome assembly GCF_062004578.1 of Staurois parvus. Classification (NCBI taxonomy): domain Eukaryota; kingdom Metazoa; phylum Chordata; class Amphibia; order Anura; family Ranidae; genus Staurois; species Staurois parvus. The sequence continues at coordinate 530,732 of NW_028317900.1, read as the reverse complement.
CCCATTAGTACACCATCTGCCAGCCACAAATGACAGTTCTTTCAATAAGTTGCCTCTACCCTTCTTCTGCTTTAAACATGATTGGTAGATACACCCATGGGGTGGTAAGAGGGGTTTCTGCCTCCCTAGCGCAAGAAGCCGATGGGCAAGTGGACTTGGCAAGGGCTCAACATGAGAGTGGGGTGTGCTCTGGCATCCTCAGGTAAAAGCTTGGCCTCCAAGTGATGGAATCTCCTGCCAGCAAAGACCTTCCATGAGGACAGCTGATTGGCAACATTGCAGTAGTGATAGCCGATACAGCTTTGATCACCCGTCCAGCCATTCCCGCTAGGAGAAAAGAGACAGAAGGCCTGCAGAAGTTGTTTGAGGAGCTGAAGTTCAGAGTCTTTGAACTCACAGATGAAAATGCCACACTGTATGCCAGCACATCCTCTTTACAGGTTCAGAGATCTTTCTAGGCTTGTCCAAATGGATGAATCTCTCACAGGTTTAATTACACTTATAAGGCCACAATTTATAGGGAAATGGGAAAGGGATTTAGGAGTAATAATTGACAAGAAAAAAACAAAAGAAAATGTATAGTTTAATTCACGGGAATGTAAATATGAAAGAGGTAGAAATGAATTACAAATGTTTGGCAAGATGGTATATCACACTGAGTGTAGCACACAGGATAAATGGGGATAATTCACCTTTATGTTGGCGTGGATGTGGAAAAAGAGGCACAATGTTTCACTTGTGGTGGGAGTGTCATAAAATACAAGAGTATTGGGGAGAGATAGTACACTTAATACAGGAAGTAATGGAGGTCAATATCCCAAAGGAACCAGAGATGTGTTTTTTTTTATGGGTTTGAGTTCTCAGTTAAAAAATATTAAAACAATTGGATTAGTGTACTACCTGAATGCAGAGAAGGGCTTGATACCCAAATTTTGGAAGGAAAAACAGGTACCAAGAGTAAAGGATTAGATAGAAAGAGTGGAGAGGATTTATAGATTGGAGGAACTTTACCTATGGATGAAGATAGAATGGAGATTTTCCGTATAAGATGGGAAAAGTGGGAAAAGTTTTAAAAGTCAAACGCATACCTGGAACATATGTAATAGAGAAAAGAAGACATGGAGGATAATTGTAATATTAAAATAGTAATATTCTTTGAATAGGATCAATAAAACGAGTAGGAAAGAGCATAATCAAGGCTGTGTAGGAAGGGATGGGAGTTTGGGGAGGTATGGGGTATGAGGTATGGGGTACGTGGGGAGGGAGGGGAAAAAGAGATGAAGAAAAGGATACCAAGAGTAAAGTTAATATTATGATATAATGTCAGATAAATATGAGTATCCTATTTTGTATGTTTTATTAGCTTTTGTATATGTAAAATGGTATTTTGAAAATTTATAATAAAATATTTAAATTAAAAAAATGAAAGACAAGAAAAGAGTCAGTGGCAGTGACAGTATTCCTGTCTTTTCTACCCTGTTCAGTGCAGAGTATGGTAAAGTGAAGGGCATAGTTGAAAGATAACTACCAATGTTATTTAATGATTCCATCTACAGTCAAATATTGTATAAAGTTATTAGAACCATTTCCCGTAGAGCAACTACTTTAGGCAGATACACTATATTGTCAAATGTATTGGTACACCTGCCTTTACACGCAAATGAACTTTAATTGCATCCCAGTCTTAGTCCGTAGCGTTCAATATTGAGTTGGCCCACCCTTTGCAGCTATAACAGCTTCTGGGAAGAATGAAAGAGAAATAGGGAGCGCCAAAGAAATAATAAAAGTAAAAGTGACCATGCACAGAATGGTAACCAATAAGACACCTCAAAACTGACAACAATAAACAAATATGTGCAGCGCTAAAATGTTGTGAGCCAATAAAAATCAATAAAATTAATATCAATAGAAAGTCCCAATATGATAGTGACAGGATGCTTCTTATGTTATGGTGACACTGGACCTGGTATCAGTGCAAAAATGGAAAGGTAATGCGCACTCACCAGATGCGCATAATATTTGCTCCTTGTAATAATAATCCAGATTTAATCAGGTAGAGAACCGGTTTGGAGATGGTCTTCCCTCTATGGGCTAATGGGTCATCACACAGGATAATAAGAGGCTGATGAAGACACTCTTCGTCCACTAGGTGTCTCTCTCTCCAGTAGGTGTCTCTCAGGATGTATGAGTATCCTCTAAGAAGTACTGTTCCGTCCCTGGTATAGTGGGTCTGCAGGCTTAAAAAGCTCCCCAGAGGCTAGCAGCAAGCGCTCACCCACCCTATAGACACATTCAGTCCTTGGCAGTGGAGATCGGACAAGTGGATGAGTGAAGAGTTTAAACGATGTGAGAGATCTGCCCGATCCAGCCAAATGTGTGCGATGTGGAGCCCCCCCCCCCCCTCGGGTGATCCCATACGATGGGGGTCTGCAGTGTTCAGATGAATGGGAGATCAGGGCGTAGCTATCTATGCAGCTCGTTATCCCTGCAGGGATCTCTCCCTCCTTCAGCTGCTATGGATCTCCTCCTTAATCCTCTCCTAGATATTCCTCGATGTCATAGAGCAAAAAAAGAAATGTGGACACAGTGCTTTATCCTTTATAAGTAAACCTTTATTAAGGTGCCCAAATAATGCACTCACATGGTGTAAAAACAAACAGCACTTTGTAAAATCAATATCTTTGTCTGTGTGTGCCTCACAGCGTGTGTACTCACCGTTATCCTCTGGTGTTGAGTGACATCGTAGCCCCTCCCCTACGCGTTACTCCACAGGACACGTGGCTTCATCAGGGGTTGTCATTCACTTTGATTTGATTGATTTGTTGTTCACTTTGATTTGATTGATATTTGTAGTATATTGGGAGCGTGACATGTAGAGTTTTTTCTTATGTTTTATATACACAGTATGAGAATGTGATATTGTCAGCGATCCTTTTTCAACTCTTATTAGTGGCTCACAAGTAATTAACAAATTTGTTATCATTTGCCATGCACATACTATTAATTTATTTGTATATATTATTATTATTATTATACAGGATTTATATAGCTCCAACAGTTTGCACAACACTTTACAATATAAGGGAGACAGTACAATTACAATACATTTCAGTACAGAAGGAATAGGAGGGCCCGGCTCGTGGAGCTTACAATCTAAAGGACATATAACGGGAGTTTATTTCTTTAAATTATATTCCATCTTGTGAACAGGTTTGTTTTTGATGTGCATTTGTAGCTATTTTGTTTTTAAAATGTTTTATTTATATTGCTATAATGGTTTGGGACAATCTATATGCTTGAAAGCGTAGCCTATTACTGACAAGTGTCAGTGGCTGTGCTTTAATTGTCTGAGACATATCACTGGGTATACTCATTCATTTGTGTGTATATACCTGTGTAAGACTTTCATGCATTAGCTATGATTAAGCACTGTGGTCAGCCTAAAATGTGTTAACCAGTCTTCTGGTCTTCCTATTGTATGTGGATTGTATCTGGATAACTCAATAAAGGTGGTGTTATCGGATGTGCGACCACCAGTCTTATTTCTTTACTACGAAGACTGCAATGAGAAGGGGCAGAAACTGTTAGTGCGCATGGAAGTGGAATAGGTGGAGACCGACCTGGAGCGGTGTGTTTTGTTTCCCAAAACAATTTGGCTATGCTTTTGGTTGTCCCACAGACCCTTACTGGAATTAAATTGTAGATTTGTTGTGGCACTTTAATTTACATATTTTTTACATTACGCTACAAGCCAAAGATACTGTAGGAATCCTCTGGGAAGTTGTTATTTATTGTTGTACAAGGTTAACGGCACAAAACTTTTGCTTAAATATATATATATATGGATTGTCATTTTGGACTGATTGCCTGATATCAGTTTTTGGGCTCAAGCTAAACTTGGATTTATAATTAATTGACAGTGGAACACCTAGCATTGTATGCACTCCATCCAGGAACCATATCACCAACATCACTATCATTAATTTAAGATAAGATAGCAAAGCCAGTATACAGTAAATAACCTCACAGGGACAGTACTATATTTCCATTTTTCTTAAGGTCTTATTGCTGCCTCTGTCCATGCTGGAGAGATTCACCTTCTGTGTTTGTCCTAATCACTATGGTCTCTTGGAGAGTAAGACAGTCCATAGATGATTAAATTTTCTTTGAAAAAAGAAAAAGAAATTGCTTGTTTCCCCCATCAACATCGTCAGTGTTGTTGAGGAAATGCCTCCCACAGTGCTATTGTGTTTTGCTGGAGGAGGGGTGCAGGGAGCTATCCTAGCCAGTAGAACACAATGATTACTTTTAGCAGCTATAGCCACTGGCAGTAATTGCATTAAAAAAAACCAACAGGCTGGCTATACCTAAGTCGATTGATGTATCAACTTGAGTACAATCAGCCTGCCCAAAAATGGATCGAAATTCCGCTAGTCCCTTCTGAACCAGCCAAATTTCATCCCATGCATGGCTGGCTTAAAGCCAAAAATCAGCAGGGACCAGCCATATTTTAATCCATCGATGGTCCTTGTGGTTGAATAGAAGACTGTAGGCAGGATGCTACTGTAGTTATTTTAGTTTTGGCTGGCCTAGTCAGGGGAAAGGATTAATTTCTTCTTCAGGCTAAGTTTGCAGATTTTTCTTGGTCTCCCCCCTTTCCCATCCTGAGTGTTTATAAAAGGGGAGAAAGGTTCAGATCTAGAGAGCTCTGAGGGGGGGTTAGAGAGTTCCAAGTCCGGAGGGTCTTCCAAGAGTTGCCTAAGCCTTCCACTGAATTCAACTTTGAGAACTGCAGAACACCATCATGTAAAAGGGTCTGTTGGAACTTGTAGCCCATGCTGAGGAACACTGACGGGACACCGCTGTCTTGGACTGGCATTTTGGACTTATCACTTATGGACTCCACCTATGCAGGTTGTTAGTAAGGAAAATACTCTTGCCTGGTAAACTGGTATGCTGAGTTTTATCAGTAAAAGCTGTGAAATATTGTTCTGCCTGGTCTGAAGTCATTCTAAAGGGGTGTATGAAAGTAACCGGCACACCACATATAGACATTTGAATCTTGGGTCAGTTAAAGCACATTAGGATATGAAGTCAGCCCCTGCAAGAGTTACCATGGTTAGGAAGAGAAGCTAGTGGTTGTTAAGAGTAACAAGAAACTAGTATCAGGTACAAACAGCCTGTTGTGAAGCATGGTACCTGTGCTAGGTGAGGTGTCCTCCGGTAGCAAGAGGATTGCTTCTGGGGCTCCCTCTCCAGCATTACGTTGCTCAAAGCAAAGGGAGCAGATCACCATCATAGAGGCCCTTGGTTTAGTCACCAGGTATCGAAAAGCAAGGGGAACTAAGTTGCCGCATGAGGTCTATTTGCAATGCGGGACCCCATTCTGTCACTGGGAGTGAGGTGACAGAGGTATGCTGGACAGGTGAAGTGGGCATAGGCTCAGCATGTCCCTCCTAAATGCAACAGTTACAGTGAAGGTGTACATTGACACGGGACCAGAGGGTAAACTGGAGTCCGGTTTATGCACTCAATGTACACAGTGTACGGCCCATCTCTAAGTTGGAGGACCGCATTAAGATTTACTTTCTCAGAAAGCGGTCCCCGCCGTGTCGCAGGGCATTGATTAGCACAACACAGCAACCCCATGTGTAGGGCGAGTGACACCACCCAGAGTGTCTAGCAGAGTCTAGAAAACTTCTGCTCAATCAGTGCTGCAGGCTATAGACTGCAGCACTTTCCTGTGTTTTCTGGTGGTGGGGAAGCCTCCCTGCTGACAAAATACAATGATACAGCTGGGAAGATTCCCCCAAATTTGCAGATGGGGGAATCAAGTTGTTTTTTTGTTCAACCCCCCAGGTTGAATGAAAAAAAAACTGACTCACCTATGGCCAGCATTAGCGGTGGGAAAGCCAACATTTAAAAATGTCGCTGTAACAGAAATAGAGGGGAAATCTTTCTATGGGGACACTTGTTTTGGTGACAACTGTCTAAAAGGGATATAAATATATAGGGATATAAAGATATAAATCTATTTAACTCAGGCTTTCTTTACATTTTAAGATGCTGTTTAACCACATGTTGCTGGATAATAAAACTTATTCTCCTTAACTTTGATAAAAATAGGTAGAATTATGGATGGTGATAAGCTATATCTAAGTCTAAAGCTTCACACACATCATGAGAATATCGGACAAATCATTTTTTTTTGCATGCTAGTCTCATATGGAAAATGAAGAGGTTACTAAAGTTAATTCTCAGATGACAGAATACAACTTTGGAAGTGATGCAGTGTAATGTATTGTATTGTAATGTATTCTTTCATTCCTGAGCATGTGCGGTCTTGGTAGCTCGATGAATACTGTACTGAAAATAGTTTGTTCTGGTATCGGACGAGAAAAATTTTCATGCTTGTCCCTTCAGATAATTCTGCATAAACTGTCACGATCAGCTCTCGAAAGCTGTGTACTAACAATCAGATTATTGGACAATCGCTCCAAAAGCAGTATTTTTTGTCTGATTTTCTCATTGTGTGTACTAGGCTTTACTTATTCTTCCCTATACCAGAAGAATTGTTCAAGCCCAACAAGAAGGCATCTCATGTCAAATATTTTACAAGTGAGATTAATCTCCACACTCCATAAGCACATCTCAGGTGTTGGTTCGGTTTGTCCTCACCAAAGCAAATGATTGTACCTGTAAATTGCACAGCATTTTCTCAAAGAATAGAACCTGTTACTGTTGGCTATTTTAAAGGAAGAATATTATTTTGCATCTCGATGCGTGGCATTCCTGTTGCTGGTTTAAAAGGCATCTCATGTTGATTCTCCAAAGATATTTTTCAGAAATTTAAAAAAAATGGACATTCTGGTGGAAATCCAAAGATGAACCCATATTTTTATCTTTTGAAGGGCAAAGCAACAGGTTTTGCTAGAGCTGTGTCTCCCTGTGCTGTGTGTGTCAATAGAGACACAGAGCCCCATAGCATAGAATAGCAAGGCACTTCTCTGCTCTTCTCTTGCTTTTCCCCTGCTTCTTCCTCCTCAAGGCTAACAGGTGGAGACTGTACTGTCATCTGTTAACTCTTCCCTGCGAAGTATACACACCCCCTAACAGGATGTTCAGGTTAGCAGTGCTGACATTGGTGGTCCTAACAACTAATCACATGCTTGCCCCACCCACAGGTCCCGATATTCAGAGAAGGAGGAGGGCAAGGATGAAACGTCCTCCACCAGACCTACCCAGTTCCAATGCCCTGTCTTCCAGCTCATGTTGCTCCTTGAAGCAAGAAGGAATATACCTAAGCCTGAGGGACAGAGTAGCAGGGAGGCGAGCGTTGGTGAGAAAATGATCTGTAGGAGACAGACAAGGGCCTGAGCTGGAAGGCTCAAGCGAGAATGCTCTACGTGTAAGCCAGGATGTGAAATATCTATTTCTTTGCTAAAGAGAGTCAGGGGGGCTAGATATTTAATTTTGTGTTAATGGTGAAACCCTCCTGGGAGGCAAATTTGTGGATTATGTTTTCTGGAACTATGTTTGAACTTTCTTTTAAAGTGGGCCAACAAGCCCTTAAATGTCACAACACATGAGCTAGACAACCCTGAACTTTAATATACAGTATATATATATATATATATATATATATATATATATATATATATATATATATATATATAGTGCTCAGCATAAATGAGTACACCACCAAGATTTTAATCAATAACTCAATGAACACAAGAAAACTTTCCAAAATTTTGACAAAACTGAGTTTTATAGAACATTTGTTTGGCTCATTACATGAAACTAAGGTTAATAATATAACAGATTACAAAATTTACAGTTTTACTCAAACTAGTTGATGCAAAAATGAATACACCCCATAACAAACTACTACATCTAGAATTTTGTATGACCTCCATGATTTATAAAGACAGCACCAAGTCTTCTAGGCATAGAATAAACAAGTTGGCAACATATTGCAACATCTATCTTTTTCCATTCTTCAATCAAGACCTCTTTTAGAGCCTGGATGCTGAATGAAGAGTGATGCTCAACTTGTCTCCAGAATTCCCTATATGTGTTCGATTGGGTTCAAATCAGGAGACATACTTGGCCACTAAATCACTTTCACTCTGTTCTTCTCCAGAAATGCAACAGTGGCCTTAGATGTATGTTTTGGATCATTGTCATGTTGGAAAAGTGCACAACGACCAAGAGTACGGACTGAAGGTAGCATCTTCTTTTTTAATATAGAGCAGTACATCTGTGCATTCATGATACCATCAATGAAATGCAGCTCCCAACATCAGCAGCACTCATGCAGCCACACAGAAGGGCCACACATAAGGACACTGCTACCACCATGTTTCACTGTAGGCATCATGCATTTTTCTTTGTACTCCTCACCTTTGCAACACCATACAGTTTTGAAGTCATCAGTTCCGAAAACATTTATCTTGGTTTCATCACTGCATAATACAGAGACCCAGTAGTCTTCTTTTTCAGCATGGGCCATGGCAAATTCTAGGTGGGATTTTTTGTGCATGGGCTTTAGGAGAGGCTTCCTATGTGGACAACACCCATGCAAGCTATTGCTCTGCTGTGTATGCCATATTGTGTCACGGGAAACAATCACCTCAGTTTGGCTTTCTACTTCTTTAGCTAACTGCAGTGAACTTTCATGGTGATTTTCTTCAACCCTTCTCATCAGAAGATGTTCCTGTCGAGGTGTTAACTTCCGTGGACTGCCTGGATGTCTCCTATGAGATGGTTGCAGTTCCATCTTTGTTAACGTTTTGTATCACTTTTGCTACAGTATTCCGACTGATAAGTAAAGCTTTGCCGATCTTCTTGTAGCCTTCACCTTTCTTGTGTACAGAAATAATTTTCTTTCTCAGGCCTTGTGACATTTCTCTTCCATGTGATGCCATTGCTTACAGCATGAAATGGGAAAGGGTTTTCTTTGTTAAGTAACGCCCTCTTATAATCATGTCTGCTGGACATCTGTTTAATGTATAATTAGACTCACCTGTAATTGAATTTATGTTAATTAGGATTTTGTTTTCTAAAGTTTAGCTTTGCTCCTAAGACTTTCATTGGGGTGTATTCATTTTTGCAACATGGCTTTGAATTAATTTGTTAGGAATTACACTTTTTTCGTGTGTGTAAATTAACACATCTTGTTTTCAATCAATGGCTCACATTTGTGGGAGTATTTTGTAGTATAGTGTGTCCCATAGAAAAAGTTGATTTGGAAAGAAAGGGTAAGGTTTCCTGACAAATCTGCTGGGGTGTACTCAAAATATATATATATATATATATATATATATATATATATATATATATATATATATATATATATATATATATATTGGTTTCAATTGATAGATATTTGCTGTTAATAAAAAGTTTTATTTTTTGCCAGTTTTGGAAACAAAAGGATCCATTTCTTAATGAATTTCACATTCTGAGTTCAAATATAACAATGAAATTTGTCAATTGGCTCTAGTTTTTCTGTAAATGGAAAGTTTTCTACTATAGGCGTAATGACTACATAATGCACAATAATTATATAGATAGATGTCTTTCCACAAATATAAAGCAAGTGATATTGACTACATAACAAAGCCTAAATGGCATAATATATTGCATAGGATTACCAAGAAAAAGTATAGCCATAAGCTAAGTTGAATCATTTTAATACTTAGGATTCTCACTAGTTTTGTCTTCAGTTTGTGTCGGTTTTGCTTCTCTTGGCTTTTCTCTTGTATTCGAGGAAAGGGCTATCTCTTACAACTGCACGTGACTACACGCTTCAGGTTCTTCCTCACTTGACTCAACCACGAAGGATTCTGGTGCTTTAGGAATTGGTAGCCCCTCTCCATGAGGAACTGGACGTATTGCCGATGGAATATTTGGATAGTGCACAGATAACTTTTTTTTCTTATTTAGCCCTTTTACAATTGGAGGCACCATACAAAAGTAACAATTACATGATCTGTTGGCTCTCTCCAAATCATTGGCACAGCGAAAGCCATAGATGCCTTTTTTCCATTCAACCATTGCTCCAGTGCCGTCCCACAAGAATTGCAGCATATATGTGGTGCCCAGCTCTTGTCCTGGTCTCCTATCTTGCAGCCAAAATACAAGTTGTAGGCTTTCTTAATCACTCCTGTTATCCTCCTTTTTTGTGAGATAAAAGTTATTTCACCGCAGATATAGCAGAAATTATATGCTTTATTCACACAAGTTCGAGGCATTACTGAGTAGCCTATATAAGCATAAAACGAAATGTAAAGACGCTGTGGAACTACAATCAGCTACAGATACTGCAGCTTTTATGCAGTGAAGTGATGCAATTAAAGGCTAATATTGCATTATCTCAGTATACATGCAATTTTCTATTGGTCACCAGTATCAATTGTGCAATATGCAGCTGAAGTTGCATCATAATTTTGAATGGCTTACGTCATTAGATGGGTGAATATATCATGGAAACTAGAGCCAATCAACATTTTTTAGGGTCATTTTCGTTTTCAGCACCCCAAAATTATGTAAGATTAGCTAATTTTATGCCCAAAACTTTTTACCTGTTGAACAGTGTAATGTATTGAACACAAACTTTGTGGGGTTTCACAATTTACTGTTACATTATACTGGTTCCCTTTATATACACAGTGAGTCCAGACAGAATATTACTGCTGTCTCAATTTATTTTAGTGGCAATGCTATCTCTGGCGTTGGTACTTATTGTGAGTTAGAAACTTAATAAGTATTGAAGCTGGAGGCTCAGCATGACATCGCAGCAACCAACAATTTCCAAAGGAAGGGTCAGCAATGTCGATATTCATACTACTCTCAGTTTAGGTTTCCTTTACAATAAAATCTTGTGTCACTTTTGAACTATTTGCACTTTCAACTCCTTAGCAATACCACCACAGACATGGGAGGAAATGCTGGGCACTTCACACCAGCCCATCTCATTTGCATGACCATGGAATAAACTGAGCAATTTCTGCTTTTTATGATGCTAATAGCTACTATCTAACTACAAGAAAGGCAAAATTATTACAAATGAAGTCAGGATTGCTATCATGACATATTTCTGGGAGGAAGATAATGCTTGCCCTTTTCATTTCGCATTTCAGTTCACGTGAATAATAGAGGAAATGATGTTACAAAGGAAATTATGTTACAAACTAACCAAAAATAATTTAATCTGTAAATGTCTATAGGTGCAAGAGGCTGTTATTCCAGTGAGTTTAGTATGTAAATGATATTCATGTGATAGCACAGGTGAGACTTTCTAATGTACTCAATTACATCTACCCTTTAAAATAAAAACAATGAATGGAAGTAGGCAAATCAATTTTTTTTATGCAAATAAAAATTGCAAATACATACATACATATATATATATATATATATATATATATATATATATATTACTAAAATATATAATTGCAAATATATATATATATATATATATATAAATATATATGTATTTGCAATTTTTATTTGCATAAAAAAAATGATTTGCCTACTTCCATTCATATATATATATATTATTAGAATAAGAATGTGTCCTAACCTACCAGTAATTTTCTGTTCTTGGCAGATAAAGATATATTTCTCAAGCTCCACATCAACCCCCCAGGCCATTTTGCCCCTCACCAAAAGGACCCTCAGCTTGCTTTTTCTGCTATATTTTTTGGCCTTCTTTCCCCGTAAATTTTCTGTGCCTCTTCTCTGGGCAGCCCTAACGCCGGCCATAGATGGTTCAAATCTTGGCCCGATCAGCAGGGACCGGCCAAGATTCAAACCATGTATAGGCAGGGTGAATGTACCCAAGTTGATTGATCGATCAACTTGGGTACAACCAGCCTGTCAGATTTTACATGCAATTATTGCTAGCAGCTATTAGGCTCCATGCACACTGGACGTTTTCATAACGTTGGTAATGTTAGCTGTGTAAAGTTACATTACAAATTTGAGTTTTTCAGCTTTTTTTAGTGTTTTTGCATTAACGTTTAGCAGCGTTTTGCCGTGTTTTGCAGCTTATTTCTGCGTTTGTGTTTTTTAGGGGTTTTTTTTGCTCCAAAAAATTCCCAAAATGCCGGTTTGTGGCGTTTTACCAAATTTGCCGCGTTTTTCAGAGTTAGAGTGTTTTTACAGCTAAAAAACTCCTCTAAAAACCCACTAGTGCTGTTTTTTTTTTATAGGCAAAAAACATTGATTACAGTCTATGTGTGCACGGACACATAGGCTAACATGATGAGAGGGTTTACTGGCTGTAGAAAAAAACATCAAAAGCCAAAAACAGCCGCTGTAAAAACATCCAGTGTGCTTGAGGACTTACAGCTGATAGCAGTAATCACTGAGTTCTCCCAGCAGGGATGGCTCCCACCGCACCCCCGCCAGGAGAACACAATGGCTCTGTGGAAGAGATTCCACCATCAACACTGACTGTGTTGATGTTGAAGTTGAGCAATTTTCTTTCCTGCAACCCATGGCTTCAGGAGAGAAAATTGCTCTGTCTATGGCCAGCTTTACTTAAAGTGTTACTAAACCCACAACAGTAAAATCAGTCTGTATATCCAGTAAAACATGCTTGTTATACTCACTGTGGAACCCAAGGGGTTAATCCTCTGCATTGTGTACAAATGTTGTTTGATACTTTCTTCTCTGCCCCTCCTCTTGTTGAAATGACCACCTGATACAGACTGAATCCATGGTCACATGCTCAGTTTGGTGTGTATTGCTAGAAAGTTTTTTTTTTCTTGGGAGGGTGCATCAGCACAGGCCAATCAGCACTGTCCAGACAGAGGGTCAGAGGTTTCACATCATCCTAGAGCAGAAAGAAAACTCCTCCTACAAGCTTTAACCAGTGCTCTGCTGAAGTCACAAGACTGCTCTAACTGCTGATGATAAAAGGTATTTAGCATTTTATATTTGCTAAAATAATTGCATTTCCATGTTCTGTGTACTGTGGGAGACCGGATATAGGGAATGCAGGGTCCTGGGTTTAGTAACACTTTAAGCATTGTCTACTGCACCAGTACATTGTGAATTGACAGGGTTGATGCTTAAGGATTAGCAAAACTGCCAAAATTCAATTTGCTGATGGTTCATCAAATCCTACTTCAAGTCCACAAAACCTGACATTAAAGTGGAGTTCCACCTAAAAAAAAAAAAAAAAGTTAGCAGCTACAAAAACTGTAGCTGCTGACTTTTAAAATACAGCCACTTACGTTGGTTTCACTGGCTGTCTTCTCTCCCTCGCATCTTCAGTGTGGGAACCCGGCTGTGGCACCTTGCGGCTTCACAGCCAGGTGCCCACTGCACATGCGCAAGAAGTGCTGCTTTTTTTTAATGACCCCGTAGTCTTCTGGGACCTGTAATGTGTCCCAGAAGACTACGGGGAGGGATAGGGGGAGGACAACTTCCACAGGTACCTGTCAAATTCGGGTACCTGCTCTTCCCCCCCCCCCCGCTCCCCAAAGATGCCAATCCTTAATGGGGAGCGGGGGACAAAGGCTCAAAGCAGAACTTCCCCTTTTGGGTGGAGCTCCGCTTTAACATCAAACCCCATTGAAGTCTATGGTGGCAAATCTTGATACTAAAGGCTGGCCATGTTCAAGGTTAATAGACAAGCTGTTGTAAAAAAAAAAGGATAAGGGTTGGTGGGCACTGCCATGAGAGCCAATTAGCAAAGCAAAAAAAATAAAAACTAACAATGTACAGCAGTGAGAAGGCCCTATTTTTAATGTTTCTTTGGGACTGACATGGGAAAATATAAATCGTTTACAATACTTGCTTGGAAGATGCGTTTAAATTGGTATTAAACTCAAAAGCAAACATTTATTATATTGCAGCTTACCAACTCCTAGATGTGGTTGCTTTATTCGTTTTTTTTTTTCGGCTTTCTTTCCTTTATTTTCATCTAGTGATCTTGCCAGTAAGTTTGTTTCTCAACTGAACAAGCTCTCCTGCAAATGTAGCAATTAAAGTGTTAAGATAAACCATTTACCACTGATGGGGTGCCTACAATGACCAGCTTTATTTATTCATGTAAAACCTTTATCCAAAAAGAAAAAAAAACTGTTACTATAACTGCTTGTGTAACTGCAGTGTGAGCTGCAGTTTGGCTTCAGTTTGTTAGTGTAAATCTGTTAATACACCTAACACTTCCCTCCAAACCAGACTTCTGCTGTCCAGAGGTGCCCCTGTGCTCCTTCATCCAGAGAGGAGGCACTCTAATACAGGAGGTGTGTTACTTAGGCAGCAAGTGAACTTGTTTTCCCTGAAGTTCATGAAAGCAGAAAAAAATGGCAAGAGACAAACTGTAATGGATAGACAACTGGGTCAGAGTATCTCCAAAACTGCAGCTCTTGTGGGATGTTCCTGGTCAGCAGTGGTCAGGACCTACCAAAAGTGATCCAAGGAAAGAAAACCGGAGAACCAGTGACAGGGTCATGGGTGACCAAAGCTCATTGATGCACATGGGGAGACAAGGCTAGCATGTGTAGTAAAAGCAAATTGCTGAAAATGTTACTGCTGGTTGCGATAAAAGATGTCAGAACACACATTGCATCACATTTGTATATGGGGCTGTGCAGCTGCAGACCAGTGTGGTGTCCATGATGACCTGTGTCTACAGCCAAAAGTGCCTACATTGAGCACATGAACATCAGAACTGTACCACGAAGCAATAGAAGAAGGTGACCTGGTCTGATAAATCATGCTTTCTTTTATGTCAAGTGTATTATTTAAGAGACAATATTCATGAATATTGTTTAGTGGATGGACAGTATGTAAGCAGCTTAGTTAAGCCACAATATAAGAGGGAGAGATGAGCAGGTTTTATCTTGACAGAAACATTAGGGTTTATTTTTCCGAGAAAGTAGAAACAGAAAATAAATACATAAATAAATTTAAAAAAAAAGTTTTTTTCTTTTTTAACTGTTGTGTTTTACGGTGGGTGTTTCTGGTTAATTTTCTTTTATGCTTAAGCTTGACTTAATTTGTTTTTATTTTGTTATAGTCTTTTCATCAGCAATATGAATCTCTGGGTGTCACCACAACAGCCGCCCTTTGTTTTCAGCTGAGCACCGCACATTATAGAGATGCTCTTTAGTCCTCCACATCACCACATATTTCAATGCACTCAAGCACCACTTCCCCCCATACTTCTATTAGCTGCAAATAAAAGTAGGGAATATGTCCCACATTGTCACCATGTGTTTCAGGCCTAGAAGGAGAAGTGGAAGTTCCCACGCAGCTTTGAGGGGGCAAACAGACTCTGTGTCCACAGCATGAGCCACTTGCTGCAAGAGGATGCACAGCAATGAATGGGCTTTGCGGTTGAGGAGGAGAGTAACATGAGTCTAAAGGGAGGGAACACCAGACAGGGAGAACTAAGTGGTAGTGATGTTCCCACAGGTGCAGCATACTACCAATCTGGTTTCAGTGATGAGGAGAGAGGGAATGATGATGGGGTCTCTGACCATACCAGAGTGCCTGATACAGCAAAATAGCAAAGGGAGGGAGAGGCACAAACCCATTGACGCAGGATGTCATCCAGGAGCAGCTCCCAGAGAAGTGAAGGGAGAAACTGTCCTGTTCAACCAGATTGCAGGGCTGCATTGGTACAGGTCACTATCATATCCCTGGGTCTTTTTCAGTACGTGTTCAGTGGACCGTAACGTTGTTGTTTGCAGTCCCTGCATCCAGCATATCAAGCTCAGCAAAACCAGCAGCAATTTGGGTACTAGCTGTATGCTGTCCTACTAACTTTTAGCCAACAGTTACTTAACAAAGCTGACAGAAGCAGTGCTGCATTTCATTCCAAAACTGGATTTACTTCTGTGAATAGTTCTGAAAAACTGCAATACAATCACATACACTGAATTTACAATTACAATATGCTTGTGCACATCTCTCACAAATGTGTATAATGAACACATTTCTTACAAACAGCTACCTACAAATCACATTGAGTACATGAAAAATGTGATCTTGCTATGTATGTGACTTGTGACAAACACAACGAAAGAACTTACAGGCATATGTGTATCAAAGGGAGAATGGAGGAGATCTTTATTAACAAACATGAGACATTTCCTGTTCTTTATTGATAAGGGTGCAATTATGTGAATGCCCAATAGATGGCTCCCTACTCAACACAGTGATGATATACAGAACAACTTATATGAACAGACATTTGACCTCTCTCACCATGCAGTGCCTTGGGAACAGCACCAGAACGCTAGTCATCATACAACTCCTACCCTTCCAGGTGGTGGATTCTGTACCCTTCTGGGAATTTGTGGCTGGTGCTCTGCTGCAGTGGCATGTTTTGGAGGTGAAGAAATGGAGGCCACCATTTCTTCACCTCAAAGGCCACCTCTGAACTAACCATCATGTGAAAGGTAACCTTTGCACGTCTGTAAGCCATGTACCGGGGTGGGCTCCCCAGGTGAAGTCACGAACCAGGAAAGCAACCCCAACAACAGCTTTTGCCACAACAGAAGTTTACTTAGATGTGGCAAATAAACACAACCTCAAATGCTGGAAACATACAATAAATTTACATACACCCAGACCAAAGGCTGAGACCATTGTGCTGCACAGGACGGCGCCTTCTGATGGATGAAGGTAGAAAGTGAAGTAATTTACCTACTGGTGGGCACAAATAAGCTGCCACACCTTACCTGTTATTACCCTAAAGGAGCAGGAATCAGTGTATGGGTGTATGGTATGGGCTAGCCTGCGGTGCAGCACAACAGCTTACAATCTTACACAAATCTACAGTATTCCCCCTCCCATAACTGGTCCTGTAGCACGTGCCTGAGTATTCCTTCTGAGCAAAACGCCAGTCTGGCTTGAGTTTGTGGGATTTTATCAGCTCTCCAATGTGAAATGTCACTTTAAGTTGTGGAGTCCTTCCAATAATCAGTAACAACACTTGTGGCCTGACACAAACAGGGACCCTAACTAACTATAGGCCTGGACTCAGTCTCAAGGCGCCAACACTGAAATGAGGTGCGTGCGCGATCTTACCAGCCCGGGTCTGCTTTGCATACGCTGGTGATTCTGAACAGAACAAATGTCTCTCCAACAAGCATGCGATATCGCAGTATATGCTGCTTAGTTCCTCTGCTCTCATCAGCATTCCTGGCAGCAATCTTCCTTTCTCTGAACAGGATCAGGGTCTTGGACACAATCAGCTTCACTTAGCTGCAGCTCTGATTACTGAGGGATGCTTTCACACCTGAATGTCATCAGATTCTCAGCTCACAGGGCCCCTTATTCACCATGTTCCAAAACATGGCTTCTCTCTCTCCTTCCTGTTCTCTCTCCACTCTGTGTGAAAACCCCACCTCTTCATGAATATACAAATATCTATGCAGTCTGAGGCTGTGCTAGAAAAACAGTGACATCTTGTGGCTAAACTGCAGAATGTCAGTCAAAACATTTAATTTACTCCACACAATAATTTACTTCCACACAACCAGTGTTCAAACAATGAGAGCTGTTTCCCCATCTCACACGTCATTGGACCACATGGCCAGCAGGTCCATATCACCACAGACACATGGCCCAGTAAGTATGGGAAGGGGTATCATATATTATTCATGGCCCACTGGGTGACTCTGAAGGTTGCCAGGAAGGATGCAGATCAGGGCACATTGCTGGAGCTTGTTGAGCCACCCCACATTCTTACAGCTGGTGGAGATAATGCAAAATCTATCCTGTTCACCTCCTCCTTAATGCCCTCTTCTGCTTAGTCATCCATTTATCCACCAGGCCTCCTAAGTGTTCAAGAGGCTATGCTGTGGCTGAGCGTAAAAGATGTCATGCAATGCTGCAGCTGGTATGCCTAGGGGACTGGAGTCACACTAGGGCAGAGACAGGTCCACAGGTGGCTAACCCCACAGCAACTAGTGCCAGGAATGGTGGTGTGCAAAAACGCCACCAACCTGCTGTCCGCCCTCCAGCAGGGAAAGATGGCACACATGCCTTTCCTTGCACATATCCATAGTCTGGTGGTACAGTGGTTAATGGATAGGTACTCTGGGTTACAAGATCTTCTGAGGCAGTCCAGAAGAGTTTGTAGCCATTTCAGGCGGTTCTACCCATTCAATGTTTGGCTGCATGAAATTCATCAGAACACAATCTGCCCGAAAGCAGCCTGATTTGTGACATACCCACCAGTTGGAACTCGACTCGAGGCACTCAAGACAGAGCAGGAGGATGAAGGGGAAGTCTTTCTGAGCAATGCCTTTAAAAAATATTTCAGTCCTCAGTGCCCGGGACTGTCTGCTACCTGCACCTATTTGGAGTGGCTGCATCACATGGTGGCCTGATTATTTGCAGGCAAAAGTGGATATAGAGACCTTCTGAATGGTTGACCCCCTTGGATACTGGGTTATGAGGACAGACAACTGCCAGGAGCTTACCCAATATGCAGCTGGGCTGATGCTCCCCTGAAGCCAGAATGCTCTCTGAACATGTAATTAATGTTGTTGGGGGCTTTGTGACAGATAAAAGTATGCATCTGTCCATGGACATTGTTAACCAGCTGACATTTGTGAAAATGAGCCAATCTTAAATCAGCAGCAGCTACCAAGTCCCTACTGCTGATTAAATATTTTCCACTCTTCTTTTTTTTTGCAAAATCCAAAGCTGTTCCTTTCACCGTTGCAGGCCACAAAAAAATATCACTCATGCTGCCACCAGTGCTGTATCCAGACTCTGAGCACATCCTGCCAATGTTGTAGGCCTGCTACCATTAGTTACCATTGCCATAGTTGCTGTTGTTTGCAGCACTTTTAACGTGGCTCCAACAATTTTTTTTGCAGCTGCTTCACAGGTGCAAATGCTGTGAATTGTATTCAAAATGGTCCATCATGTACTTTTTTTACCAGCTGTGTAACAGTTGCAGATTCAGAGAATGTTTGTTAAAGCAGTGCCCATCCTGTCCTCTGCCAGAAGTTTTCTGTTACAGTGGCTGGGTATCACCAACACCCTAAACCCAATATTTTCATGGCTGTATGATGGTAGTACAAAACATACCATTTTTTGTCCATGGTCAGTCCTCTTCTCTGCAATAATGTTTGTGGTTTTTGTGGTGCTTTATCTCTAATATTACCCCAATACGTTATTTTCAAACAGCTTCTTTTACCTATATAGAAAGTGTTACATTTTGGGACAGGATAAATACTGCATTGGGCATTAATTTTTTTGTTTTTTTGAATAACATGCTCCTTGAAGAAATATGGCCTAACAGTGATTCTTTACATGAAACCTGCTTGATCTCACTTCTGAAATTCTGGCCTATAAAAATACTTTGAAACATGTACAGATAATTCCTAAAAACATTTTTTTACTTTGTACCAGGGAGAGTAAAATGTGATTTTTGGATTTACAGATGGAGCATGCCTGTTCTATTCCATTTGAATTGCCTCTGATAGGCACTATTTACATTCTCTGCAGAAAATTGGTATGATTTCTAGATTATATGTAAAAACAAATAGTCTGATGGATCATTGCTGGCAGAAATATAACAACTTGCATCCTGAGTTGTATTTCTTGAAAAGAAGCAACAATGTACATCAAATCTGTGAAAATAGATATATAGTGTGCCATAAAAAAATACATATTTTATTGCGGGCACAAATAAAATCACTCTCTGCCTCCACAGTTTACAAAAGGATTAGATTATGTTCTAAAAATTAGCTCAATATCCATTATCAGGGTATACTTAAACTTTCTTTTTTACATGTAATCTGCCTGCTCTATCCCTCTGAAATGGTGGAAGAGCAAAAAGTGTACATCAAATGTTACAATTGTTTACGTATACATTCTGAGAAAAAAAAGATATTATATTTCATATTAGGTCTTACGGATCTCCACCTGACATAGACTTGTACATGCTTTCCAACTGCTAATCAGTTCAGTTTTTCTGGCTTGTTGAGTTAAAAAATCACACTGATTGATATTTTAGGAGGATAAAGCCAGCTTAGTCTCTCCTTCTTGCATTGCACCCTAAGTAAAACACTTGGTGACGTGGTGTGCTGTGTGCCCGCACAATATTTCTGGTTCTTCACTGTGACATAATAAACTGAAATATTTTTTCTTCCTCCGACATAGTGGCCAAAAATTACACTTTTCTAGTGGGCAATAAATATTTAGAGAGATGCACTGCCCAACTCCTACCACTCCTAGAGCTTCTGGTTCTCCTCCATTTTTTATTTAAATAAGGGTCACAGGTGTGGCTGTCTGATTTTGATTACTCATGCAGATGAGTAACTCTTCTAGTCCAGTAATTATCTTCCCTACATAAATTCACACAAGAAAGCCCTGTTTTGAGTCCATTCAAGATTCTTATTTAACTGAAACCCTGATGAAGGGGGAGCTAGCTTGCCCTGAAACACGTTGGATTTATTCTGCTGTGAATCAATTTTATTATTAAATTACCTTGGATTCTTGGATGTTTGTTTGGTGCTTTCATTGGATTGTATGTGTGTGTATTCTCAAATCTGGGTCCTTTCCCTTTTTACCGAGGGTGGTCCCATTTTTTGAAGTGCTGCCGAATCAGAGCGAGTGTGCTAAGTGACAATTTCAGTGACCCTTAGAAAATCCGAATACAGTGCCCTGTTTGTTCTTGTAACATAACATAATACACCAATTAATTTTTCTTGGAAAAAATTGACTTTTCTTTTTCTCATGCATTACTCCAGCTACTTGCTTTTGTCTCTGAAATATGACAATGCGATTTAATTTCTTGTTCAGAATAACAACTGCCACAGCCCTGCAATATTGGTTTGTCGGTACAAAATGCAAAATGTTGCTGAATAGAAGATCACAACAAGCTATGCTCTGACTTGTTTTGCCCGTTTGGCAAATATCATGAGGTTGAAAGCTGCAACCTTTTTGTTTTAAAGTATATATCTTAAAATGCAAAGCAAAACAAAAATTTGACTGCCCATGAAACTTTAAATGAGGTATACCATTCACAACAAGATAAGATAAAATTTCCTTTTATTAATAAACAAAAGATATAAAATCTTAACATAATGTAGAAAAGTACCTAGATAGGAAACTGAATTTATCTGCTAATATGCTAGACATGAAAAGTAGCGTCATAACAGATTTAAAATTATAATTACATAACTATTCCTTTACATTCCTTATAAAAATATTTTACTTCAGTGGATGTAGAAATAAACTATATTCCCAAAAGTATTGGGACGCCTGCCTTTACATGCACATGAACTTTAATAGCATCCCAGTCTTAGTCCGTAGGGTTCAATGTCGAGTTGGCCCACCCTTTGCAGCTATAACAGCTTCAACTCTTCTGGGAACGCTGTCCACAAGGTTTAGGAGTCTGTTTATGGGAATGTTTGACCATTCTTCCAGAAGTCCATTTGTGAGATCAAGCACTGATGCCAGAAGAGAAGGCCTGACTCTCAGTCTTCACCCTAATTCACCCCAAAGGTATTTTATCGACTTGAGGTTAGGACTCTGTGCAGGCTAGTCATGTTCCTCCACCCCAAACTTGGTCATCCACGTCTTTATAGACCTTGCTTTGTGCACTGGTGTGCACTCATATTGGAACATGAAGGGGCTATCCCCAAATTGTTCCCACAAAGTTGTGAGCATGAAATTGTACAAAATGTCTTGGTGTGCTGACACCTTAAGAGTTCCCTTCACTGGAACTAAGGGGCCAAGCCCAACCCATGAAAAACAACCCCACGCCATAATCCCCCCTCCCAAAGTTTACACTTGGCACAATGCAGTCAGGCAAGTACTGTTCTCCTATATTATTAGTGGTGATAAAGGATTCCAACCACAGCAATATTTAAGTGCTTGTGCTTTGAAGGTATAGTAAAAATGTGCACTCACCAATTGCACATTGATTATGCGCAAATAAATATATCCAACACGGTCCACTTTATGGAACAGGATATGCCAGGCATGTGGTTAACTTCCTTCAGCGTATTAAACAGCACAGCAGAAACTCTTGGGTTGGGTAGGTGGTCAGCTCATTCAGAGGTCCCCTTTAAGGATGGATGGGTCTGCAACCTGTATTACAGGGACTCCCACCTCTGGGTACTGGAATGGGCCAGGCTCACAAGTAGGCTCTGTGAATCAGTAGCTCCATAAAGGAGCCAAACAAAAGGTGCCCATAGTGTAGTATTTAAAAATATCATTATTATTTTTATATACTACACTATGGGCACCTTTTGTAATAGCTGCTTAATCGGGAGCGCTCACTGTGTTTTTACTCCATAAGTACCGTTCTCCTGGCAACCACCAAACCCAGACATGTCCATCGGATTGCCAGACAGAGAAGCATGATTTGTCATTCCAGAGAACATGTCTCCATTGCTCTAGAGTCCAGTGGTGGCATGCTTTACACCACTGCATCTGACATTTTGCATTACACTTGGTGATGTAAGGCTTGGATGCAGCTGCTCGGCCATGGAAACCCATTCCATGAAGCTCTTTATGCACTGTTGTGCTAATCTGAAGGTCACACAAAGTTTAGAGGTCTTTAGCTGTGGACTCTGCAGACAGTTGGCAATGTTGGCTGCGCTTCACCATGCACTGATCCCACTCTGTCATTTTATGTGGCCTACCACTTTGTGGCTGAGTTGCTGTTGTTCCCAGTTTCTTCCAATTTGTTATAATATCACTAACAGTTGACAGTGAAATATTTAGTAGCAAGGACATTTCACAGATGGACGTATTGCACAGGTGGTAACCTATCATGGTACCACGCTTGAAATCACTGAGCTCCTGAGAGCAACCCATTCTTTCACAAATGTTTGTAGAAGCATTCTGCATACATAGGTACTTGATTTTTTACACCTGTGGCCATGGAGGTGATTGGAACACCTGAATCTAATGATTTGGAGGAGTGTCCCAATACTTTTGTCAATATAGTGTACATCACAAATCTCAATGCATTTCGTGAATACTCATTCTCCTCATTAGGAGTGGATGCTACTAACAGGATGTCTATGAAATAGAAACATAAAATGAAATGGTAGGGTGGTAATGAAATGTGTTCGCCGAGAGGGAGATATCAACCCATCAAGGTGACTGTTAAAGAAAACAGATCAGCCCAAAGTATCAGCTATTAAAAAGCACATATTTACAAATCAGTACCAAATATAAAACTGCAGTACTTTAGGGTGAAACCCAACAAAGATGTTTGTCCTTGGAGCTGTGGGAGGGCACTTCAGGGACCAACAAGCAGGAGGGGGTAGAGGATGCAACAGATAGACTGTCAGAGGCTGTAACGGCCTATACTGAACCCCAAACTGTTACCAATACCTAAAAATAAATATGTATATGTATAAAGATAGATTTCTAAAATAAATTGTATATCAGTATGATGTCCAACATTGAAAAGTCTTAAAAGACATCCCTGTCTCTTCAAACCATGATTAAAAGACACCTCCTAGTTAAAATAAGGTGAGGATTTATGTCCTCCTTACCTCTTAACCTTATTGCCCAAATAAACGTATTTAAAGTGATTTACCTGCCAACATTTCTATACATGCTTAGGGCGCTTCCAGTTTGCCTCCCTAATAAACTGTTTCAACGTATAGACTTTATCCTTTCTTCTTTTATTCAGAATAATACTCATGCCCAATTTGTTAGATCATTCCTGCAAGCAATTCTTTCAGACAGTAACTTTGCCTGTCCTAACTTATGCATGTACTGTATATTATTAGGGGCACACTAATATGCTTTGGTGGCTCAATAAATGCATCATTTAAGTATCTCAACCCGTTGATAATGGCAACTTTTTTTCTGGACACTTAAGGAGATATGTCATATTCATAAATAATTATTTTTTTAAATATTTGTTGCTACACCGTGCAATTAAGGCCCAATTTGGCGCTCTAATTCTTGACTTATCAGTATCCCCATTAGAGCATTTGATATACAACTTTGACCATATAAAACTGGTTACCACCTTCTACAGCTGTTTACAAGCCAAGGGCTCTAATCTATTTGACTCCTCCCAGCAGAAGTGGTTCCTATATAGCCCCATCCTCATGGAGGAAAGATTGGAAGATGCCATTGATACCAAGATGCAATCAGCATGGCCAATAGATTCACTCAGTTTAATTTTACTCATAACCTCCACTACACTCCTGCTAAATTGTCTCTTATGGGCTCCAGAACAGAGGCCAGCTGTCCCAGATGTAGAGAGACTTTTGCTAATCTTCTACACAGCTTCTAGACTTGCTCATAGCTCTCCACCTTCTAGAGTGACTGCCTTACCTTACTTGAAACCAATCTGAACTTCCAGGCTCCTAAAACCCTGAAAGTATGTCTCTTGGGCATACTTAATAATTTTGTTTCACAAACTCATAGTTGTATCATATTGTGCAGGGGCAGACTGACCATTTGGAAATTCGGGCACTGCCCGAGAGCCCGGGGTCGGTAGGGGGCCCCATGAGATGCCCCTGGTACCTTTTTCATAGGCTTTTTTGAGTTTGGGCAAGGACACAGGGGCCCCATGATCCCCTATTGCCCGTGGGCCCCATGAGTTGTCAATCCGCCCCTGATATTGTGTTTACTTTTCTCTTTACACCAGAAAGCTATTCTACTGAATTGGAAAATACTGCCTCTCCTACAGCTAGGCTGCCATTTGGTGAACTTTGCTCTGCCTAAATACAAGTAATCTGCACAGGTAGGGCTTGCTTGCAAACATTTTTCAGAATATGGCAGCCCTGGCTAGACATCTCTGCATCCGAATGGACCAATGTCTCTACCTCCCTGCTGTCTATTTAGTGTTTTATTTGACTTTTGAATGGCTTTTTTGTGTTCTGTTTTATTTTCATAAGGCTCTGCGCAGCCTGGTGCCCTCAAACACATTGTGGTGTAGATGGCTGTGCTTTTTCTATTTTTTCTGACTGCAAAATACTTAAATTAACAGCTATTAAAAAAGAAAAAGGAATTAAAAAATGTGAAGAGCATATGAACAAACTACATTTCATATGCCTACATACTGTACTTCAAAGCCCAGCTTGCAAAATACATTTATAAATGAGCAATTTCATTGCAAACTTACCAAATAATTGTATGTTTCTATTTCATAGATATCCTGTTGGTAGCATCCACTCCTAATGAAGTGAATGAGTATTCACGAAATGTGTTGATGCGTTGAGGCCGACCCAACCCATGAGCATCCCCTAATTGGCTATTGGCTCTCAGTCCCCATTATTGCATACGTATATAGGTAACCATTATTATATTACTAGCATGTAACCCAGTACAATGTTCTGTACTTCAGTTACTCCCCCTTTCTTTGATGGTTGATGGATTCTCTTTTGGAACTCACCGACATGAGGTCTTATTTTTGCATGAGATCGTGTTCTGTTTCCTTTAAAAACCTCAATAAAAACATTTTGAAAGAGAAAAAGTGTCCAATAACTAGGCGGCACCAGGCAGAGTTTCTCTGAAAATTTGGCTGAATTTTAACACCAGCATTCTAGTGCCATGCCTGCTTAAGGATTAGGTGGAATACTTTGAGCTTCTGTGTGTACAAGCTCTTCCACTTCAGTAGAAGCCATCACTCAGGCTTATCACCAACACAAGCATTTCACACTTTTTCCTGTATCAGCACACCTGTCCACCTGATACCATCAGTCCTATACAAGCCAGGTAAGAGGTTTCTATTGAGAAGACCTGTTGCTTATCTCAGCCTGAGTGTTTGTTTTGCCTGGATGTCTGTACTGAAACAAAGAGGATTTAATCATGTTAAACAAAAGAGCTTTACTGAATGCTGGAGTGGGTGGATGGAGAATGCTTTCTGTTCTTTTCACTACACTCCCAGTTCAGATTTCATCAGCCCCCTCCTCCCTTTCCTCACCTAAGGCCTGGCATTTCAGGGTAAGACCCCCAGCTCACCATGTTATGACAGGTGTGTTCTTTGGTGCTTGTTGGACTTTAAGGTATGAAACCACTGCTTATAATTAAGAAGTTGTTACATGGGTGAATGCTTTCATTGTGCTGCCAATCCAGCATGTGATGAGTGGAACTGTAGGATCAACCCCTCTAAAGCCAACCATACTTCTACTTAACAAGAGATGGCTTTGACAGTTTTAAACATTAAAATGTTATGTGCAAGCACCCCCAGCTGTCAGAATAACCAAATGGTGTCTGTATCTGGGGCTGCTCAGCTGACAATTTCCCACCGGGATCTTTCAACAAAAGTTTAGTGAACAATCGACTTTTGTTGAGCCAAGTAGTACTGACAGGGACACCTACAGCTCAACTTTTCAGATTTTATGTTTATCTTATCGGTTAAACATTTATTATTTGTATATATTAATTCACATTGGCACTGATGTGAAATTGAGTTACTGAAGAAGGGTAGCGCTGCACTATTTTCGTATTTAAAGGCTAACTCCAGCTGTTACATGTTTATGATGTAACATGCTGCTAAGCACCCTCTACCCACCTGCATAATTCATTCATAGAGATATGCCAGCAGACAGACTTGTAGTTATCCTTGGAACACTCGTAGTTCCTCCAGCTCTCCAATTGCCAGCCCATTAAGAGGTACGAGCAGAGAGCTGGAAGAAAAGTTTGCAGGAGCCTGACATTGCACCCACCATTCACTGATCACAGGTGCAATGCTTTTCAGACTCATGTAAAAACAAATAAATGCACATTTCTTGCTCCTGCTAAATTATGTGCATTTATTATTTTTTTCCTAAATGCAAACCTAACCTTTAAGTCCAATCACGCATCTTTATCTCATCTCTGCCAAGAAGACCTCTCCCAGTGGTAGGGCTGTGCCTACCTGTTCAACCTCTCTTTTGAGGTCCTGCCAGCTTCTACATGCTTCTACCATGGGTCCTTGTGTCCCAAACCAATGTTAAAATGTAATACAAAGCTGGCTAAAAATCAGAGGCTTGATGAATGTCATTCAAAAGTATTCCAAAATGTAATATGCCTGTAGGCAGGTTGAAATCAGCTAGATAGGTGCCACCCCAGATGGGAGGGTATGGGTTAATGCCTTTCCCGGTTCTTTGGGGTTTTTTTGGCAGGCTCTCTGGGTCCGACCCACTGGACCTGTGGATATAAAAGGGAATAGTAGGCCAAGTCCGAGGTTTGTCTTTGAGCCCTTTTTGCCTTTTGGGTCTTCGTTTCACCTTTTCTTTGGTTCCCCGAAGCAGAGTCGCACCCGGGAAAAATACAGAATGTCATCAGAACTTGAGGTTTGCCCCTAAAACACCAGCTGCTGGAGAATGTCTCTGATGGACAGTGTATTTACTTGGCTCTACCTCTGCAGGTACGCCAGGGCAGCACATAGCCTGGTTAGGAATAGGGACTAGGGAAATAGGGACAATGACTGCTTCATCTGAGTTCTTGTTGAACTGTTCAGTCAGTTTTTGGACTCTGTAATGTAGCACTTTAACTAAAGTAAAGCAATAAACTGTGCCTTCTGTCTGGTCTGAAGTCCTTGGTGCATTGCAAGTAACCGGCACTATCACACACTTAGTCTACCACTTGGGTCACTTCTACATGGGGCATGAAGAGTCAGCACAATGAGGGTCATTCTAGTGCAAGTTATACATGAGATTGCCACAAGGCTGTGGTCAGTGTTTAGCACGGCCCCCCTAAGCTACAGTGGAAAGATGTACATTTAAATGGGGACCCGGGAGTCAACTGGAGAACAGTTCTTGTGCATAGTGTACATTCATCTCTGAGAGTAGAGGCGCACCTTAAGATCGATCACTCCCTGATGGCAACCTCAGCCTTCTCCAAGGGCATTGGTGAAAGTGGCAAAGAATAAAGGTACCCCATGTGTGTGAAATAGAGTGACCCTGTCCAAGGTGCCTAGCATAGCCCAGAAGAACCCACCCCGGGGGTAGGCCTCTCATGTTTCCCAAACTTGGCACCCAACAAGTTAACTGGAAAACATGGAGGATGTGACCAACTTCTCAGCCACTCTACCCCACCTACTACATGCGTTTGAGGTTCCATTCTGGAGTAAATGAAATTTACTAAGTGAAAACCATATTCAGTTGGCATTTTGTTTGTTCCATCCATCCTATTCCTTCATTTTTCTTTTTTTTTCACCACCACTGTCAAAAACAGTCATCAATTTAACTCTAAAAACTATTAAGAAAATCAAACAAATGTTCTGAAAACCATTTTTTGTGAACAAAACTCTACTCATGCATGACCTGCTTTACACTGAGAACAGACATGTGGACTGTACAGGCATAGACCAGTTTTAAGGATACTAACTTCAGTCTGTAAACAAAAATGGACAAATAATTGGGGCCAAAACTAATGATTTTCCACAGTTAGGCTTCTGTCATATGGACTGTGGTAAAAAGAGGTGGTTGAGCTGTGGTCTTACTGCCCCAACCACCTTTATAAAGCCTACAATACATCCAGTGGGGGGCTGTTCCAATGCTGTGGTCACAATGCTTTGTGTAGTGGCAGCAACAAATTTAACAAACCATGTCAAGTTGACAGGTGGCACCGCCTATCAAACTTGGGCTTTCAAGTCAATGCCCCAACCAGGAGCAACGCATTAGTCCCGTATAAAATTGTTGTTGAAAAAATAACAGGCATTCGGGAGGAAGCAGTATCCCTTTTTGAACGCATGAAAAGCAATCTACTGTGCATTCAAAGAATAGACCGTTGTGAGCTTAGTCTTAGTTTCTTGGCAATATCAGCATGAATGAAAAAAGCTAAAGCAAGCTCTTCAGTGTACATGATAGAAAAGGTGATCTTCTCTCTCACATTACAAATTTGCTTCAGTTAGTAGTAGCAGTTTAAGCCTGGATTGACACTGCAGCTTACATGTGAATCGCACAAGAACGGCATCACATTCCTGTGCAATTCACATGCGATTCTGTGCGGTGCGATTTGAACCCGTTAATTTTGAATCACACCAAAGAAGCACATGAACCTTTTTCGGAGCCACACCACAACCGCATTGCATGGTCATTTTGTACCATGCAATCCAGTACGGGCAAACCACTCTGCGATGCATTTGGGGTGTCATTAACTTTGTATTGACACCCGCAGCAGATTGCAAATGCAGTGCGAGTAATGTGCAGGGATCTCTGCGTTTCCTACACCACATATGTGTGAACCAGGGCTAAAGGAACCCCACTAATTATTTCACCTGTAGGCTGTGAGTTGTGCAGTGTTCAGGTGAACCTGTGAGAATAGAATAGTGGAAGCTGTGTGCCGCTGAGAGCCTGAGCCAGACGCTCCCTCCACAGCCCACTACTCCAGTGAGTACTGGAGTGAGCCAGATACTGACAATCACCACTCTACTCACTGAAGATGGAGAACTCATGTAGACTCCACCTCCGCAACATCTCCAAAATACATCCGTTCCTAACCCCGGAAACTACTAAGCAACTCATTCACTCCCTTATTATATCACGACTCGACTACTGCAACTCCCTCCTCACCAGCCTACCTCATCACAGGCTATCTCTGCATCAGTCTATCCTGAATAGGGCGGCCAGACTCATCCACCTTGCCAACCACCACCCCCTCTGCCAATCCCTCCACTGGCTTCCGATTGCCTAAAGGATCAAATTCAAAATGCTAACACTGACGTACAAAGCTGTCCATAACACTGCCCCAAACTACATCACTGACCTGATATCCAAATACCAACCAAAACGTACTCTCCGGTCTTCACAAGACCTCCTTCTCTCTAGTTCCCTGGTCTCCTCCTCCCATGCCCGCCTCCAGGACTTCTCCAGGGCTTCACCCATCCTCTGGAACTCCCTACCCCAATCCATCAGACTATCACCTACTCTCCTCTCCTTTAGGTGCACCCTGAAAACTCACCTCTTCAGGGAAGCCTACCCCGCCCTCTGCTAATTGCCGATCTCCTCCACTCTTCCTACCACTCCATCCCCGCAGCTATTCCTCCTGTACCACTATCCCCTCCCTCCTAGATTGTAAGCTCCAAGGAGCAAGGCCCTCGAACCCCTCGTGTGTCTCATTGTATTGTTATTGTACTGTCTCGTGTATTGATTCCCATTGTAATGTACAGCGCTGAGCGAACTGTTGGCGCTATATACAGTTGTGTTCAAAATAATAGCATTGTGTTGAAAAAAGTCAATAAAGCTCAAAATCCTTCTAATAGCTTTTATTTCCATACACACAAATGCATTGGGAACAATACACATTCTATTCCAAATCAAAACATGAAGAAAAATATATCAAATGTGTGTTGTTGAAGAAAAGTGAATATTAGACTGTTCAAAAAAATAGCAGTGTTTGTATTCTTCTTTACAAACTCAAACATTCACTATATAAACTGAAAAATGTTTGAAGATTTTGCTTTCCTTTGAATCACTTAATGAATATTTAGTTGTATAAGCACTGTTTCTGAGAACTGCTGTACATCTGTGTTGCATGGAGTCACCCAACTTCTGGCACCTGTGAACAGGTATTCCAGCCCAGGATGATTGGACTACATTCCACAGTTCTTCTCTATTTCTTGGTTTTGCCTCAGAAACTGCATTTTTGATGTCACCCCACAAGATTTCTATTGGATTAAGATCCGGGGATTGGGCTGGCCACTCCATAACGTCAATCTTGTTGGTCTGGAACCAAGATGTTGCACGTTTACTGGTGTGTTTGGGGTCATTGTCTTGTTGGAACACCCATTTCAAGGGCATTTCCTCTTCAGCATAAGGCAGCATGACCTCTTCAAGTATTCTGATGTATTCAAACTGATCCATGATCCCTGGTATGCGATAAATAGGCCCAACACCATAGTATGAGAAACATCCCCATATCATGATGCTTGCACCACCATGCTTCACTGTCTTCACAGTGTACTGTGGCTTGAATTCAGTGTTTGGGGGTCGTCTGACAAACTGTCTCCGGCCACTAGACCCAAAAAGAACAATCTTACTTTCATCAGTCCACAAAATGTTGCGCCATTTCTCTTTAGGCCAGTCAATGTGCTCTTTGGCAAATTGTAACTTCTTCAGCACGTCTTTTTTTCGACAGTGGGACTTTGCGGAAGATTCTTGCAGATAGCTTGGCTTCACATAGGAGTCTAATTGTAACAGTACTCACAGGTAACTTTACACCTTCTTTGATCTTCCTGGAGCTGATTGTTGGCTGAGTCCTTGCCATTTTGGCTATTCTTCTATCCATTCCAATGGTAGTTTTTCACTTTCTTCCGCGTCTTTCAGGTTTTGGTTGGCATTTTAAAGCATTTGCCATCATTTAACTGAGCCGCCTATCATTTTCTACACTTCTTTATATGTTTTTGCCTCTCCAATCAACTTTTTAATCAAGGTACGCTGTTCTTCTGAACAATGTCTGGAACGACCCATTTTCCTCAGAATTTTAGAGAGAAATGCACTATAACCAGCATGTACAACATTTGCTGCCTTCCTTCCTTAAATTAGGGCAATAATTGCCACCTGTTTTTCAAAGAATGAATGACCTCACTAATAGAACTCCACACTGCTATTATTTTGAACATGCCCCTTTCAATTAGTGATTCAATTACACAGAATCAGCAGCATGAATGTTGGGTCTGTTGGATTTTTATTACTCTACTACACCTGCTAGTAAATTATTTGCCATGTAGAAATATCATTTCTACCAAAAACAGTGATTGATCAGGTTAGTGATGTCTGACTGCTATTATTTTGAACACAACTCTAAATACTGTACAATAATAATAATAATAATAACTCAGCCATCAGATCAGTGTTACAGCCATCTAGGTTAGAATAAATGTTCATTTTTTTCGGATCCAACACTTCTATTGTAATGCTTTTCTGCTCCCAAGTAGAGAAATACAGTGGGATCTTCCAAAGCCTTGAGGCCTTTCCTTTGGTGGCAAATGACTCAAGAAGTCCTACAATGTGATTTGTTTTACACAGTGATATTATTACGTAAATCTGCCCCAAATTTTCATGATAAGTGCCAATCTTTTTCCCTTATATGACCAACATTAGTGTTTTAGTAGTAAAAGATAGTAAATCCTACTCCTAAATTGCCATATCAAGATAATATGAGATAAGAGGTCTTCTTAGAAAGAAATCTTTTTAGTACATTGTAACACATTCTTAATTGGGGGGCAGAAAATTAGTCAGAAAGAACATAATGTCATATTTTTAATGATCACGTCAAATAAATTCCTGAAAACATGAAGCCTTTCTTCTGAGCAGCTTTTTAGGTAATACATTGATCAGCATAATTTGTAAGTGAATGGTCGGACTATGGATAATTATGGTCTATTAAGACTAATGTAGGTGTTACTTGCAGGTAGCACTGAGAGCAGCATACATCTTATCCATTATGGTCATTAAGTATGTATTTGTAGTAGTTCAACCCATTCAAAGCACACTATTATGATGGGAATAGTATCCCACTAGAGTCTATAGAGGTTCTTCTGAGTTCTTCACACCAAGAAGGAAAGAGTGGTGAATGATTGGCTGTGTGATCCAATGAGCACTGACAGGATGCATAGACCATCCTATAGTAGTGTTACCTAGTATGCCAGAAAACGTACCCTGGGGCTCCATACAGGTGTGTATACACCTGGAGCAGAAATGGACTTAATCACCAGTTCACTAATTACTGCTATGCAATTGTCTTCAGTTTCCGATGTCCAAACATCCTCCATCCTTCTAGCTACATATCCTAATTGACAACCTTTTGGTTTAAGGGTGAATTTCATTTGAATCCATAGCAGCAGCATGGATTCAGTTCACGTTTGACCTCTACAGTGCCAAATGCTTGTAGAAAATCTCCTATGTCCCAGAGACACATACTGTATAATGGTAGAAGGACCATTTGGACCATTTCAGAAAGTCTGCAATAGGGCGAGTATATTTTAAAGGTCAAGTTTGGAAAGTTGAACTGGAGCATGCAAATAAATTTATCTGCAGAAAAAATAAATTATAATTTTCTCATCAATTATTTTTATTGTTAACCACTTCAATACCGGGCACTATTACCCCCTTCCTTCCCAGGCCAATTTTCAGGTTTCAGCTCTCACACATTTTGAATGACAATTGCGCGGTCATACAACACTGTACCCTAACTAAATTTTTATAATTTTGTTCACACAACTAGAGCTTTCATTTGGTGGTATTTAATCACCACTGGGGTTTTTATTTTTTGCTAAATTAACAAAAAAAAAGACTGAAAATTTTGGAAAAAGTTTCTTTGTTTCTGTTATTAAAGTTAGCAAATAAATAATTGTTCTTCATAAATTTAGGACAAAATGTATTCTGCTACATTTCTTTGGTGTAAATACCCCAAATCAGTGTTTATTATTTAGTCTGTAGGAAGGGTATAGAGTTCACAAACTATGAGATATATCTGAATATTGATCAATCCTGAAGTACTGACAGCCAATCTAATTTCTTGAGGCCCAAAAATGTCAGAACAGTACAGATATCCCCCAAATGACCCCTTTTTGCAAAGTAGACAGTCTGATGTATTTCATAAGAGACTTGGCAAGTTTTTTTAAGTTGTAATTTTTTAGTCATAACTTTAAGAAAATAAAGAAATTAAAAAAAATATTTTCACTCTTTTTTTTTTTTACATACTGTCACCAGTGTAGTACAGCGTCATCATATAACTGGTGTGGTGGTGATCAGGGACACTGACGGTGACAGTACGAAAAAAAAATTGATGTTATTAAAAAAAAATTTATTACTATTTTTTTTATTTTTTAATAAATGTTTTCTCTTTTTTTAAGATTTTTTTTCCATATTACACTATGAACAAAGTAGTATAATGTTACCATAGTATCATTGTACTACTTTGGGGAAGTGATCAATATTTTTTTTTTACAGAATTTGATTGGTTATAGCAAAGCATTTCTTTGCTATAAGCAAGCATTTAACTGAATGAAATCGATTCATTCAGGTTTTTTGTTGTGATTAGCTGTGATTGGCCACGGCTAATCACATGACACAGATGGGCTGTGATTGGCCCAGCCTGTGCATGTCATCACTGCAGGGGTGGACTGACCATTGGGAAACTCAGGCACTGCCTGAGGGCCCGGGGTCAGTAGGGGGCCCCATGAGATGTCCCTGGTACCTTTCATAGGCTTTTTTGGGTGTGGTTTGCGTGTGGGCGAGGACACAGGGGCCCCATGATCCCCTATTGCCCTGGGGCCCAATGAGTTGTCAGTCCGCCCCTGGATCACTGTGACCATTCACAGCTAGACACACTTGCGGCTAGCCGCGTTTATAAGCGTTTGCATTTAGAAGCGTTTTTTAACTGTTCCATATCCAAATGCTGTCCAGAGCCTTTTTTCATCATAAGAAATGCATGCAAAGTGTTTTCCATGAATTCAAATGGACCCGGTACACCAGCGCAGTCAGTTCCAGGTTTTGCGTGGGAGAAAAAATGGTAGAACGTGCCGCATTATGCTCATGATGGGATCCATAGTGAATACAACCAGAAAAGGCAGGTAATCTCAACACATACTGCTCTCTCTGCTTCTGCTCTCTCTATTTCTCTCAAAATGTCTGAAATAGTTAATTTTTTACTGTTTTTCAGTGCATTCTGGGCATTTTGGAAGGTCTCCTGAGGTTATCTTTAAAAAATGCTTCTAAAATAAACGCACATAAATGCGGTATGCAAACACGGCTAAACTGACGTTTTTTAACCTACGTTTTCCATCGTTCGGAAGTGTTTTCCAAACGTCCCGTGTACATGGAGCCTAAAAGTATGATGGAGTCTTACAGTAGGAATAGGGAGCTAAAATGATAATTCCTCTGTTTTATTAACCACTTTCCATCCGCCTGCTATTTATAAACGGCCGGACGGTGGCACTCCAGGGGCGGGTTGCCGTTCATAAACGGCACCCGCCATTTCTAGCTGTGTGCGCTCCCTGGGAACGTGCAGCACCGCGATCCGGTGCAAACACCGATTGTCGGACAGGACCTCTGTGCGAGGTCCCAATCATGTGATCACTGATTGGCCAATCAGTGATCACATGCAAAGTAGTAAGCAAGATGTCACTTGTGACATCATTGCTTACTACGTGTGAAATCTGTGAATGATCACAGAGGTCACATGGTACAAGGCTATTCACAACAGCCTTGTACCATGTGACAAGCTGTGACCAATTACAGCTTATTCAGTAGTTCTCAATGGCTGCAATAATGCAGACAGAGAGAAAGCGAAATGATTGATTTTACATCCTATATGGGTGTAAAAGCAATCGCTGTAAAAAAAAAAAAAAAAAAAATCTTCATCACCTCCCACAAGTAGTACAGTGTCACCATGGTGACACTGTACTGCTAGGGTGACAGTATGTAAAAAAAAAAAACATAAATAATAATATAAAAAAAAGAAAAATGTAAAAAAAATTTTAAAAATTATAGTATTTGGTTATAAACTTATTTGGCTTATTTTTTTTACTAAAAAGATAATGGAATACATTTCGGCCAATATTTATGATGAAAGATTATTTATTTGCAAAATTTTATAAGAAAAACACATTTTTTCAAAAGTTTTTGACTTTTTCATTTACATAGCAAAAAAAATAAAAATCCCAGTGGTGAAAAAATACCACCAAAATAAAGCTTTGTCTGTCTCAAAAAAATGTCATATGGGTACAGTGTTGCATGACCGCGCAATTGTCACTCAGAGTGTGATAGCGCTGAAAGCTAAAAATTGCCATGGACAGGAAGGGGGTAAAAGTGTCCGGACAGGAAGTGGTTAAAGTGAAGGGGTCCTAGAAACAAAACAAAAAAATCCATTTTTCGTGGACACGCCCTGTAATTTTGGCTCAACTCACGGTGCTGAGTCATGGCGAAGGAGACAATTGACTAGAACGCACCAATCACATGGGCACATTGTGATACGTTTGATACTTTGCTACCAGAGCTATAAATGCTATTGATGATGCTGCCTGTCATAGTTTATCATAAATAGGGAAAAATGTTAAACACACTGAAAGCAGGAGATGACAACTGATTACAACATTTGATCTGCGTATTTTACTGTTCTTCACGCTCTACTGTGGCATACAGCTGTGTTCATTACATGCTGTAACAACCTAAACTCCCACCTGGAGTTCTCTTACACTGACATGAATAATGGAGGTCTAGAGCTGCCAAATTAGAACTTAAATCTAGATGCAAATTACACTTTAATAGGTGTATTCACATCAGTATGCTTAGTAAATAATCTGTTAAAGTGCACCTTCGGGGACTTTCCATATCAACAATTGTTACTTTCCTATGTCTAATAAATGTCTGTAGACCACTATCAATATTTATACAAGCTGCAGCAAGAGGCTTTTCTCATGTGATCAGCAAAACTTCCCCTAAACTGCCCAGTTATTTGTTATAAAGAAGAGTACACAGTCTGCATAGATAATTGCCTTGTGAATGGTGCCATCTACTGGCAGGTGGCTATAAACAATGTCCAATGCTGCATTCCCATGAATTCCTTTGTTCTCACAGGCTTGTAATTCAAATGTGTGTACATGTTATTGTTTATGATATTAATGAATAAGTGTGAGAAATGGTAGACACTCTCTTTGGGTAGGAAATAGGCAAAGCAGGACATTTAAAGTCAGCTGTGGTGAGCTAGTACTTCTAATAAAATGATTTGCAATAAGGAAAGAATAGCTTCGTTCTTTTGGAAAAGCAGCAGTTGCGCTCTAGAAATAGTTAATTACCTTTTTTTTTTTCTCCTATCATTGCAGTTGCAGACAGGTTTAACTAAGAATCTTGACTGTCCCAGTCGTCTGCATAACAAGTAAATAATATGACATTTAAGGGTTTGTATCTGCTATGAGTATGCTGCTGATGTTAATAATTGTACTGGGACATATTGGATGGCTATGCTAAATGTACTTATATTTCATGCTTTGCTGCCTTAAAGCATACGGTTTACTAAATATTGAAAAAAATCAGCACAAGGGACATTACTTACAATCAATATGATGTGTCCCTTGGGCTGCAGGCTGGTTCTTTATTTCATGCTTTGCTGCCTTAAAGCATACGTTTTACTAAATATTAAAATAAAATCAGCACAAGGGACACTACTTACAATCAATATGATGTGTCCCCTGGGCTGCAGGCTGATGCTTTAGTTCAGCGGTTCTCAACCGGTGGGTCACGACCCCTTTGGGGGTCGAACGACCCTTTCACAGGGGTCCCCTAAGACCATCAGAAAACACATATTTCCGATGTGTAAAGAGCAGCTACTGTGTAGAAAGCAGCTACTGTGTTGAAAGCAGCTACTCTGTTAAAAGCAGCTACTGTGTTGAAAGCAGCAGTATTAGAGGTAAAACAACACTCATGAATTATAATTACTGGGTAAATCATTTTATGGTTGGGGGTCACCACAACATGAGGAACTGTATTAAAGGGTCACGGCATTAGGAAGGTTGAGAACCACTGCTTTAGTTGAATGTTTCCATCCTCCGATGCCTCCCCTACCACTGGTGCCATAATCTTCCAGTGCGACAGGGGTTAATAGAGCAGAGGGCCCTGTCTTATGTACTCATCAAGAGTGCCAACTATGCATACCTTTTCTACCCACCTCATCCATTTGGAGAAGCTGATCAATGAATGAAGAAGGCAGACCTTTCATTCATCCACCCCTCCTTCATTCATAGATTGATTTCCATTCATGGAAACTATAGTACATCCATTCCTCCTCCAGTCATAGATTTTCATTCATGGAAACTTTAGTACATCCACCCCTCCTCCAGTCACAGATTGATTTTCATTCATGGAAACTATAGTACATCCACCCTTCCTCCAGTCACAGATTGATTTTCATTCATGGAAACTATAGTACATCCACCCCTCCTCCAGTCATAGATTGATTTTCATTCATGGAAACTATAGTACATCCACCCCTCCTCCATTCATAGATTGATTTTCATTCATGGAAACTATAGTACATCCACCCCTCCTCCAGTCATAGATTGATTTTCATTCATCTATAGTACAGCTTTTATGAATGAAGAAGGTATGCTGACAGGGTGGGCATAGTCGGCACTCTTGATGAGTGCATATGATAGGTCCCACAGCCCTATTAAACCCCATGTGTATTTCTTGTGTATTCATTGTAAAGCGCTTTGAGAAGTTACCTTTAAAGGCGCCAAATAAAATAAAGATTATTATTATTAATATCACAACAAAGGATTACAGTGGCAGGAGTAGGGGGGCATCGGAGAACAAAATATTTCAACTAAAGCAGGAATCTCAAGGGACATATTGCATTGATTGTAAGTAATGTCCCTTGTGCTGTTTTTTGGGGGTTTTGTTTTATTAAACTTAGGCTTTAATGGAATCTGTGATTCTTTTTCTGTCTGTATACACGGATAGTCTTTGTTCAGATTTCTACTGAACTGTTTTGTATAAGAGCCAAAATTGGTGCTTTGTACTTAAAACTCAATAAACTTTACCTGTTACAAAAAAAAATTAAAAGAATGTGGCATATATGTTGTTTTTTCTGTTTTTTACTGTGAGCGTATGCCTAGCACTGTAAAAGCTGCCTGTGTCGGCAACATGGTGTGAAAGCAGCAGTCCAGATTAGACATGTAGGTTTCATTCCGATTAGTGTTTCAGACCAAAATTCCATTTTCGGAGACTCGGATGTATATGAATCTCCGAATGGACACAGAAGTTAATGGCAATGAATCTTAAAAAAAGTTATAATGAAATTAACAAATGCATTTGTTTTATTCAGATTACATCACATGATGGGACCCATGGGGAAATTAATTCAACTTTCAAATTTGTTCAATAAATCGGATAGTGAATGGATCTGAATTTTAATTCCATTCATTAATTCATTAATATATATTATTGAATCCATCCGATTCAATAATATATAGAATATGTAGCAATCTTCAGAGAAAATCTGTAATCCACGCAGATCAACGAATATAATGAATCCCGAAGATACAAAACGAATTCCGAAAACGAATTGGGTCAACGTAAAGAATACAACCAAATGAAATTCTTCAATGAATGTATTAATCCGAAGCAAAACAACAATTTCCAGCATGCACATGTCTAGTCCAGATCTCTAGCATACTACTGAGACAGGGCAGCTATTACAGCACTATGCACACACACACATAGTAAAATTTAAAAAGCATTATTCCATGCTGTGCTCTGTGAACTGCAAAGAAAGGGAGCGGGCAGAGCAGGGCCGTGAATAGGGGGGTACTACTAGTCCTCCTGTATGGGGCCCAGGCCAGCAGGGGGGCCCAGGAAGCTGGGTGAAATTGGAGTATGATCGGCTTGGTGGGGGAAAAATTACTGGAACCAATGCCCTGTATGGTTCTCTCTGCAACAGCTTCTTCTCCTTTCCCTCCTGCTGGCTTTCAGATGCCCCATACAGGGGATCATTTCCAGTAATTGCCCTCCTACCCCGCACCCATCCCCCTCCCTGTGCACCATACATTTTCTCCTGCAGCCCAGGCCCCCCTCTGTGCCCCCACACCCATGGCACTGCCGGCTTCCCTCCTCTCCTTTCCAGTGGCAGCTGCAAGCACACAAAGGTTTCCTTTAGGATGGACAGTTGGGGAAGGGACTAGTAAATATGTCACATTTATCAGCCCCTTTCTTTCATGAATGAACACAATGAGTCATTGGCACTGATCAGTCACGGTGTTCATTCATAACTGAAGCATAGTAAACTGTGGTTTTTTTTTTGGGGGGGGGGCTTGTCAGGTTGGCTGTATGGGGCCCTGTGGTTTCTAACTGCTGTCCTGGGGCAGAGGCAGAACACAGAAACTGGTGTTTGTCAAAGTCACCGTACCAATGCAGCTGTAAACCTGAAGTATGGCTCCCACTGTACTTCCCAGAAGCAGATCAGTGGATCTTACAGATAGTTATTCAAGTAGGAAAACAGTTACTGATTGAACAGGAATTATAGGAAAGTTTAAAGTTCAAAAAATGGGCTTTGGGTTTTTTACTGGAAAAGTCAGAATTTACATATAATTGGCTGCCTTTATTTCTATTGATTGTTTTGACATTTAGTTTTCACTGGCGGTAACCTTTGCTTGTGTATTAATTAATAATGTGCCTCGTTTGATTTGTCCATGTTGTGATGTTTATATCAATATACCAATTGGCTTTGCCTGGAAGCCATGTGATGAAATCTCCAAATTCTGTACATTCTATCTCACCTCCATGGCCATGCTGATGTTCCTCTTCCCTTTTGGGCTACTGCAAGGTAGCTTATATTGCAGCCCCTTAAAGGAAACATTTAGTGTAATTTAAAAAAAACATATATTTTGACTTATTACTAAATTTAATTTAAAGTGAGCCTTTGGATAGGCTATGGATATTCAAATACTAACACATTTGTAACAAGTGGTATATGTACTTTAAAATGAGCTTCAATGACCTTTGTAGCTGTCTACATTGTAAAGTAATCCATTCTCACCTTTCACAACACTGAAGTTACCCAATTTGTTCTCCTAGTAGTTCAATTTTCCCTGCCTCCCTCAACAGAGCTCATGGTCTGTGCGTACATATTAGAGATTAGAAGGATGGAAAGCTGCTAAGCAGCTGCTGGAAGGGGGAGCAGAGGGAGCTGAGCTACAGAGAGAACTTGAAGAACTTCTACTCTTCTTCATTGAACTTTGAAAATCAAGTGCTCCAAAGTGAGACATACAGTAGATAGCACTAAACACCAAATTCCCATGCTATCCAAAAAGAGAGTCATAAAAATAAATAAGTCAGAGCTTAAAAACAATATAGGTATGCAAATAAAGAGTACATTTAGATGTGATTGAATGTACATTGTTGTGGTCCAGATATCATTGTACAGCACTGCAGAATATGTTATGGTTTAACAAATATATAATAACCTTCACTTTAAAGTGGTGAGCACATAAAAGTGAAGGTTGCAGTGATTTGACTACAGGGCTAATGATTCCAATGGGCGCATTACCTATTTCTGTGTACACTAATCCTGGATTAGTACTAAGAGATACCCCACCCTAGATGGGTACCAAGGAGTGTCAAGGGTGCATGCACATACGCAGGACCAAGGGGAACAGCAGCAGTGTCAGCCTCCCTTCACCAATGCAATGTTTCCAATACTGTTCATTCTGTTTCTTAGCAAGACATCGGAATTAATAAGTGAAGATAAGGAAAAACCTAATAGGTTGCTGGTATACATGGCATATACTGTATGTCTTCAAGAATGATGCATAGGGAGACATCTGCCTATATGTGTTTCAACAGAATGATCCTTACCAGGGCCTGACAGTAAAACACAGGTGGCAGTTCGATCATTTTCTCTGCTTTATAGCCCATGAAAGAATTAGGCCTGCTCTCAAGATCTAACATTTTTAAACTACTCTGTGCAAGAAGCACCTTCAATTTTTGGAGAGCCTTATTATTGCCAACTACATGTCACAGGCAATAATGGATAGCAGACCCTCTGTGGTGTCTGTCCAGCAGAGGAGGAGAGTCTAAGTACACTCCACCAGATCTTCAACAAAGCACCCCACAATAGATTATGGACTTTACTGGTGTACCAGGTTGTGGCCCTGGGGCCACATATGTGGCAACTCTTTGATGCAAGGTTGTAGGCTTTGCAAAGATTTAATAGAGACGACGACTTACTTTAATCGTGAGTTGCATGACAGCATCCAGGTTCTCAGGTGAAGGATAGTGTACAAGTGAATCTGTAACAACCTCAGACAGGCCTAGATAGAACAGAGAGCAGAGACCAGGATTATTCCATAGTCAGCAAACCTGTGGGCAGCACAGCAAGAAGTTGTCCGGTCACTGCCCATCAGAGCTCACAGGAATCTCCACAGGGCTTCTGTTATGGTTGAACTCCATAGTGACATTGAGGTGTGAAGAGAATAGTTGATGGCTCGAACCCTTTCCAAAGTTCATCAGGGTGAGGTGCTGGTTCAACCTGGGGATTGCCCCATTCTGGATGATCATAGCAGGGCTACAGTATATGTGGTATGCAAGCACTGTATTGCTGTGCCTCAACCTGCAGTCGAGGCTATCTGTGATCCTCTGCAAACCACAATATCCTCATTGGACATTGATCAATACAAACAACTGTGTGATCAGTTGGCTATCCCCTTTCAGGACTTTCCGCTGTCCCAGTAGTGCCTGCTGCATCAGCTGTTGGAGAAACACATGTTGGTTTTCCTCTGCTGGCCCTGAGGATTATGGGTGCACAGAAGCCATAGATCACCCCATACATATAGGGGATGCCATACTCATTCTGGAACGATAGTGGCACATACCACCTGCTCTGTACCAAGAAGTCAAA
Source organism: Staurois parvus (assembly GCF_062004578.1). NCBI lineage: Eukaryota > Metazoa > Chordata > Amphibia > Anura > Ranidae > Staurois > Staurois parvus. The sequence goes on along the minus strand of NW_028317900.1, from coordinate 488,435 downwards.
ATCTTAATTCACAATACGCTGCAGATCCAGGCAGTTAGGGAGAGTCGTAGCCCCAGGGCTGTTGTCAGAGAAATCTTGTGAGATGGCTAATAGGAATGCACATGAGAACGTCAATTTCCGCAGAATGGTTACCAGGCGTGTGCATGCACACAGAAATACACACAGTGCATGTTAGCACCAGACTTCAACCCGTGCTCAAGTGCTGACTGGTCTTAAGCTGTTCCCTTGTCCTGTGTTGTTCGTGTATGATTCCCTTGTTGCTGACGCAGCCTGTTCCTGACCTGATCTTGGATTCTGCTTCTGACTTGTTACCAGTTCCTGACCCGACTCTGTTCCTGACTTCGGCTCTGCTTATGATTTTGTACCTCACTGCCTGCCTGTTGATGACCCTGGCTATACCTGTGACCACGCTCTTGCCTCTGATCCTGCCTTCGCATCCTGTTCACAGGCCTGCTCGGCTGTCTGCTGTACAAGCTCTGAGTACTTCTGAGTGTTCTTGCCTCAAGTCTGCTGGGAACTCTGACAAGCTAATCATCTTGAACCTGCAGTACAAGTGGAGTGCCCCTTTAACCTGGGCTTCCCATCCTGTTCAAGTGCCTGCCCGGCTGTCTGCTGTACAAGCTCTGTGTACCACTGAGTGTTCTTGCCTCAAGTCTGCTGGGAGCTCTGAGAAGCTAATCATCCTGAGCACAAGCAGAGTGCCCCTTTAACCTGGGCTGGACACCTGAGCCACCTGAGCCTACCATTCCTGAACCGATGGTCCGCCAGTCTCCTCGTGTCTGCATCTCCTGCTGCGGGTTCTTCTATCAACATCTGCTGACACTCGTGTTCCTCCTGTCCCTTGGTACCCTCTCTTCCACTTTCAGTGGGGCCTGGGCTGGAGACACTAGTGAGGGCAACCTTGTCATTTCAGTCTCCTATCATTTACGTGACAGCTGCCCCTGTTGTTCAAGTGTGAAAGAAAGATGGCAGGTTGCAGTTCTGTTTGGACTATCAAAGCCTGTACCCATAAGGATGCCTTCCCATTGCCTCAGGTAGAGGAATCTCTCTCCCCAGTACCTTTGAGAGACTGATGGAGCAATGCCTGGGGGATTCCAAGCTTGAAACAGTATTGATTTACTTGGATGATATTATCATCTTTTCTAAAACCTTTGAAGATCACTTCCTGCATCTAGATTGGTTGTTCACACGTCTCTCGCAGTACATGTTGAAGCTGAAGCCTAGCATGTGCCACTTGATGTGGACGAAATCCAATACTTGGAACAGGTCATTGACGCTTGGAGGGGGGGGGATCACCTGTTCCTGCTAAGGTTCAAGCTGTACAAATTTGGAACCTCCCAAAAACACTGACTGAGCTGCATTCCTTCTAACATCTAGTAGGGTACTACAGACGTTTATCCCTAAATTTGCCCACATTATGGCACTTCCTACCCAGTTGTTTGGCAGACAAGTTCCACAGCAAAGGGGGTGGCCTTCGTCTTCCATCCAGGCCCAATGGCATGAACCACAGTAACAAGCCTTTGTCAACCTGAAGCAGAGTCTGACTTCAGCCCTTCTTGTGGCTTACATAGACTATACTAAGGCCTTCCGGATCCACACGGGTGGAAGCTTGCAAACAGAGGCGAAACATTCAGTGCCCCAGTGCAAGAAATCATGAAGGGCCCCCTGGTCCCCGGCCAAGGGTCCTTCCCTCCAAGCCTGGGGCTCTTACCTCTGAGCCCAGTGGAGGAATGCTAGGGCCCGGTTATAAGTGTGAACTTTGCGACCCTGGTAGTTCCACCACTGGTGTTAGTAATTTTTTTTATTATTATTTACCATTTTATTTATTACATTTTTTTACAATATTATTGTTTTATTATTATATTATAATTTTTTAGGAGCCCCGTTGTGGGGCTTTTTTCAGGGGCTAAACAGAACTCTGATGTTTCACCTTTGGGACAGAGAAAGGAGATGGGGGACAGAGAAAGGAGATGGGGGACACAGCCCTCAAACTCCTTCTCTGCATCCTCAGCTGCACAGAATGAATGGACAGAAATAGGACTGTACAAAGCTTACCATTCATTCACAAACTGAAGCATAGTAAACACAGTCCCCGCAGCAGCTGGCGGTAGAGGGGAGGGGGGAACCTGGCAGAGCTGTGTGGGGGCCAGGAGACAGTACAGGTGGGAACGGAGAAGAGCACAGGGGGACTGGAGAACAGCACAGGGATACCGGAGAAGAGAACAGGGACACCAGAGAAGAGCAGGGGTGAGGGAGAGCACAGAAGTTGCCAGGGAAGATCACAGTGGGGCCAGGAAAGAGCAGAGGGGTCCACGGGTAGCAGAAGGAAGCTGGACAGGAGGGGCGGCATATAAAGGAACTGATACCTTCCATGTTCCTCCTGCAGCCACTGAATGCCCACTTCTCCTCCTCTCCTTCCCGCAGGCATTCAACAACTGTAGGAGGAACATGGAAGGCCCAGATCATGTTTTCCAAATTTTTCTTCTCATTCTACGGATTTCAAATTGTCAAGCTTTCATTCATTTTTTAAAGTACTTTTACCTTTTGTTAACATTTCTTTTATTCTTCCAATACCATTCTATACTATTTTTCTAACTTTATTTGTCCTATTTTATGTAAGCATGGAAGAAGGGGATATCACGTGACCGACACATATTGGCTATTTAAGATGTTCTTAGTTAAAGTGGAAGGAAATGCATCATCATCATCATCATCATCAATTAGCACCAAGCAACCATAATTCACCATTTTACCAAATCTGCATTATTAAAATGTCTACCTCTTTTTTGTTGAAAAGACCTTCATTCTGATGCATGCGCTCCTGGGTGTGTCCCTTGCCAGCTAGCTACGTCATTTCCAGAAGGGATATAGCTAGCGGCGGCATTGACATAGAATGGTAGCATAATACACATTACAAGTGGCGCCTGCAAGCCTGCCTGGGGAATCCTTTCCATAGTAATAGGACGCCGAGGGAGATCTTTTTTTATTTACAGGTACTGCTGCACCAGCCTCATCTGCAGGAGAATGTGAGTTTAAACGAGGGTTTACACACACACACTTATCCAAATATGTGTGAGTGTGTGCGTGTTGTGCTGTCCTACTAACGGTTAGCCGACAGCTAGTTAAAAAAACTGACAGAAGCAGCCTTGCGTTTCATTCCAAAACTGAATTTACTTCTGTGAATAGTTCTGTAAAACTGCAATACAATCAGATTCTTTCTTGGATACACAGAATATAACTGGATACGAACATTTATAGGTAAAGTTGATCCAGGGAATATCCGATTGCCTCTCGGGGGATTAGGAAGGAATTTTTTCCCCTACAGGAGAAAATTGGATCATGCTTTGCTGGGTTTTTTTGCCTTCCTCTGGATCAACTGTGGGAAAGGATTATAACTTCTTTTTTTTTTAATGGTTGAATTGGATGGACTTTTGTCTTTTTTCAGCCAGACTAACTATGTAACTATGTAACATAAACTGAAATTACAATATGCCTGTAAACACGTCTCTCATTAATGCATACAATTAACTTGTGTCTTACAAACAGCTAACTACAAATCACATTGAATATATTGAAATGCCATCTAGCCATGTATGTGACTTTAACAAACACAATGAAAAAACTTACAGACATATGTGTATCAAAGGGAGAATGGATGTGACCTTCATTTGTGTTCTAGAAGCTGAAATGGAACTGCAGTGGTTTATGAAAAATCTTTTTTCTTGACAAACATGAGACACTTCCTGTTATTTATTGATAGGGGTGCAATTGCAGTGAATGCCCAACAGATAGCTCCCTACTCAACACAATGATGATAACCAGAACATGTGTGTGGAATTTTCATCAATGGATTGCAGCATGGGACTTTTTTTTTTTTTATTAAAGGGCTTTAGCACGGTGTGGTTGTTTTTATTTCTATTTCACGTGTTCAGGTGAATGGGTAACAAGGGGTACTATGTACCCCATACTCATTCACAATAGGGGGTAGACATCTGGGGGACCCTTTCTTAAAGATGTCTTCCAGAATCTGCAGAGGTGGTGGGTGGGGTTTGTCAGCTATAGTGAGAGAGAGGGCGCTAGAAGCACAAGTAAGGCGCTAATAGGGTGCAGGGATGGAGCAAATTAGGAGGCTCCGGCTATGAGCCCTCTTCGCCTAGTGCAGTCACTTTTTTGTCTCTAGTAACCCCACTTCCCCACTTACCTGTAGGAGCAGAGTACTGCCCATAGGACAGAATATGGGCGGGCATTCTTCCTTGCCGCTTCCTGATTTACCAACAGGGCGCTCGGCGGGTGCAAGTCAGGTGCTCGTGGGCGGGCGTGAATATAGTGCAGATCAGGGGAAGAGAGGAAGCTTGTCACGTGACTATCAAAACCCCCATAGAATTGGGCTTGTCATACAGTGTACATGTAAATAACATTCCCTCCTATGAGCCCCCGCTGCAGCCTGTTCTTTTTGAGTGGCTTGGCCTGCATTCAGGTCTTTTTCTGACACCTTTTGTTTAAAAGTAAAAGTCAATATTTTTTGCTAGAAAATTACTTAGAACCCCCAAACATTATATATATATATATATATATATATATATATATATATATATATATATATATTAGCAGAGGCCCTAGAGAATAAAATGGTGGGTTTTTCAATAGTTACATAGTCTGGCTGAAAAAAGACAAAAGTCCATCCAGTTCAACCAAAAAAAAAAAGTTATAATCCTATACCCACAGATGATCCTTATGAAGGCAAAAAAACACAGCAAAGCATGATCCAATTTGCTCCTGCAGGGGAAAAAAATACCTTCCTGATCCCCCGAGAGACAATTGGATATTCCCTGGATCAACTTTACCTAAAAATGTTAGTATCCAGTTATATTCTGCGTATAGAATTAATAATCCAGGCCTTTTTTAAAGCAATCCACTGAGCTGCCCAGAACCAACTCTTGAGGGAATCTATTCCACATTTTCACAGCTCTTACTGTGAAGAAACCTTTCCGTGTTTGGAGATTTTGGTTTCATTTCCTCCAGATGTAAAAAGTGCCCCCTTGTCCTCTGTGATGACCTCAGGGTGAATAGCTCTACACCGAGTTCACTATATGAACCACTGATGTATTTATACATGTTGATCATATCCCCCTTAATCTCCTCTTCTCAATAGAGAATAAATTCAGTTCCTCTAATCTTTCCTCATAGCTGAGCTCCTCCATGCCTCTTATCAGTTTGGTTGCCCTTCTCTGTACTTTCTCCAGTTCCGCAATGTTCTTTTTGTGAATTGGTGCCCAAAACTGAACTGCATATTCCAGATGAGGTGTTACTAGTGATTTGTACCAGGGGAAATGATATCTCTCTCTCTCTGGCCAATCAGTGTTCACATGCAGAGTAGTAAGCAAGATGTCACTTCTGAGATCATTGCTTACTACGTGTGAAATCTGTGAATGATCACAGAGGTCACATGGTACAAGGCTATTCACAACAGCCTAGTACCATGTGACAAGCTGTGACCAATGACAGCTCACACAGCATTTCTCAATGGCTGCAAGAATGCAGCCAAAGAGAAGGAGAAATGATTGCTTTTACATCCTTTATGGGTGAAAAAGCAATCTGTGTAAAAAAAAAAAAAAAATTTTTATCACTCCCCACAAGTAGTACAGTGTCACTATGTTGACACTGTACTTCTAGGGGGACAGTATGTAAAAAAAAAACATAAATAATAATATAAAAATGTAAAAAAAAGTTTAAAAAGTTTTGGTTGTAAACTAATTTGGGTTATTTTTTTTTTACTAAAAAGATAACTGAACAAATTTTGGCCAAGATTTATGATGAAATATTATTTATTAGCAAAATTTTATAAGAAAAACACTTTTCAAAATTTTTGGACTTTTTCATTTATATAGCAAAAAAAAATAAAAATCCCAGTGGTGAATAAATACCACCAAAATAAAGCTTTATCTGTCTAAAAAAATGCTAAAAAAATCATATGGGTACAGTCTTGCATGACCGCGCAACTGTCATTCAAAGTGTGATAGCACTGAAAGCTGAAAATTGGCCTGGACGGGAAGGGGGTGAAAGTGTCCGGACTGGAAGTGGTTAAAAATGGCGGTGTTTACATCCAGGAAACTGTATATACTGGGATCATGCTTGTAGCTGTAGGCATCATTCCAGTCTAACCACCTAAATTCAAATGACGTACATGCCATGCACATGATTAGATGTTAAGTGGATATTAAAGCAGAACTCCAGTAAAAAAAATTGTTAGTGGGGCTGTGCCCCCATTGCATGGATCAGCTGCTTGTCTAGGGGTGAGGACCACGCTCATACTCACCTGACTCCTATGGAAAACCATGCTTCCCCACATTCAGTGGTGGGCTCTTCCTGCATGTGGAACGCGTCTTGAGCATGCTGACATCAGGAACAGTCCATTTACAAGACCGCTTGACCATGGGGGTGCAGGAGCCAAAAGGACCGGTCTTGTGCGGGGAGGATTGGAGGGTCAGGTGAGTATATCTTCAGTGTCCTCTCTGCTAGAATAAAACGAGCATTTGCCGGCACAGCCCCACTGCATGGGCCAAAATTTTTTTCCCAGGATTTCTGCTTTAAGGCCTGGAGCTGCAGCTTTAATAGCCTCTACATTAATCTGGCCCTGGCAGCAGCCAAAAGCCAGCAGGAGGGAGAGGGGAAGAAGGCACATTTGAACTGCTGCAGGAAGAAAGTGCCATACAGCGATCCCCTCATCGCACCAGTCTCCCTCCCTGCCCACATTCCATTGCCCCTGCTACACAGACCTACCGGAGGACTGGTGGTACAAGCTATCAGCGGGCAAATATATATATAAATACACACACAGTAACAAAGCAAAATAATGTGTTTTTTTGTGCCGTGTGTGTGTGTGTGTGTGTGTATATATACACCTACCAGATCAACACTACTCCAAGAATGATGGTCAGGAATAGACATATGCGGTTCTTTTTGTTCCAAATCAAAATTCGGGCAACATTTTTGTTATTTGGAAGTATCCCAGCGATCGGCGGCAAACAGTGACAGACAGCACAGCTGCAGTAGCTGTGCTCTCTGTCACTTTTCTGTCAGCTCGAGGATGAGCTGATCGAGAAAGAAGAGTTTCTCTCTCGATCAGCCTTGTCCCGCCCAGTACACCCCCCCCCGCCCCCTAGTAAAACACTCCCCTCACTCCTATAACCCTTCCCTGCAAAATAAAGTTAACCCCTTCCTCCCCATTGCCATTAGTACAGTGTCAGTGGTTTTTTTTTGCACTGATCACTGTATTAGTGTTTTTGGGGATGTCAGTGACCCCAAGTCAGTACCCCCTAATGTCAGAATGTCCGCCGCAGTCCCGCAATAAGTCGCTGGTCGCTGCCATAAGTCCCCGATCGTCGCCTTAATTCGCTGATCGCGAATTATATCGATTATTAGTATATAAAAAAAACTAAAAATCCCAGTATCTTTCCCGCCATTTGTAAACGCTATAACTTTCACGTAAACCAATTAATTTACACGTATTGGGGTTTTTTTTTTTAGCAAAGACATGTCGCAGAATGCATTTTGGCAGAAATTTATGACTAAATTAGATTTTTGCATTTTTTTTACTGGACATGTTTTATAGCAAAAAGTCCAAAAATATTGTTTTTTTTCCCCTCAAAATTGTCAGCCTTTTTTTTTATAGCGCAAAAAATAAAAACCGCACAGGCAATCAGATACCACCAAAAGAAAGCTCATTTTGTGGGGGAAAAAAAGAATGTAAATTTCATTTATGTACCATATTGCATGACCGCGCAATTGTCCGTTAAACTAGCGCAGCGCTGTATAGCAGAAAAATGGTGTAAATTGCAGTATTTATACCATAGTTTGTAGACGCTATAACTTCCACACAAAGCAATCAATATACACTTATTGGGATTTTTTTTACCAAAAACATGGAGCAGAATACATTTTGGCCTAAATTTATAACCAACTTTGAGTTTACTATATATTTTTTATAGCTGAAAGTAAAAAATATTGTTTTCCTTCAAAATTTTTGGCCTTTTTTTGTTTATAGCGTGAAAAATAAAAAGTGCACAGGTGATCAAATTACACCGAAAGAAAGCTCTATTTGTGTGAAAAAAAGGACGTAAATTTCGTTTTGGTGCAGCATTGCATGACCGCGCAATTATCAGTTGAATTAGTGAAGCGCCGAGTAGCAAAAAGAGGCCTGGTCATTAAGGGGGGTAAATCCTCTGGAGGTCAAGTGGTTAAGTCTTAAAACATGTGCAAAGGAGTCTGGAGCTCCACCTACTGGCTGCAAATATAAAACTGCTATATGTAAATTTGGAAACCTGCATATTTGCCTGATTAAAATATCGAATATTTGCAAATAGGTATTTTTAAAGCCTTAGCATAAAGAAAAGTATACAAAGCAGCATACATTTCCTCCTAAACCTTAGACAATAATGTCAGAGTGTGAGTGTGCTTCCTCTGAAGACGGCATTCACTACCTCCTACTGTGGCAAGGCACAGGAAGCAGCAGATTTGTGATCCCTATAGACAGACAGCAGGTGCACAGGCCATGAGAAACATTACCAAAGGTGAGCAGCATATACACGTGGGAACAAACTCTTTCTGTTTATATGTACCCAGAACCAAAAGAACAAAGAACAAAGTAAATACTTGGCCCCATGAGCTTGCCATTCAGACAGCTGTCTTCTTAACAAACAGTCTGTTGAGTGTTTTAATCCTTTGGAGCCCTAAACAAGTCATGTGGATGCTGGGCGAAATGCTTCACTACTGTGATGTAATATATATTCCGAGTGTGTGTTTATGGAACACTGCTGTAAGTTGATCGTTATTTTAAATACATGTAATTTCATCAGCTGTCTTTTTCCAAACATTGATCTTCTGTAATCAGCCGTAATAAGAGGTTCTGAGAGACATTTATGAAAACTTGTGTAAAGGAATAAATTGGTGTTGTAGACCAACGAGATAAATAAACACTTTTCTTTCATAGGTAAGGGAGGCTCAGCAAAATATTTCTTTATTGATAACACACCTAACCTAAATAAATACGTCCTAAATGTATCTTTAAAAGTCTACCCTTCTCATTCACTAACATATTTGTCGTCCATTCTTCATTTTCCGAGTTTTATATAATTATTAAGGGGTTTCATCATCACGCCTATAAAAGCACAGAAGGAGCAAACATTTTTCAGTGTATGCTTTCGTACCAAGCTGGACAGACCACTCTGGCCTGTTTGCTTCAGCACCAAAAATGCTGGCATTAATAACCTCCAACCCTCGTTAAGTTCAGCTTTGGAACATCCAACATGTTTCAGCTCCTGGTTTCTCTACTTCAATCCCCCTTCCCTGTGGCAGTGGGGGAGGGGGATCTTCTCACAATACCTGCTGTAAAAAGTTAAAAACACCGAGGCCTTGCAGGGCATGTGAATGAAAGAACTACAACTACTGTTGGCCTCCATGGCCGTCAATATGTAGTGCTTAACAGCTTCCTGACCCCCCTATAGCAGATATACTGCTACAAGGAGGCATGGGTGCGCAAAATTACGTGTATATATATGTGAGTTTGCATTTCTGGGTAGGGGTGCGCGGCGTCCTACCCGCACCGCCATTCAAGGCCGTGGCTGTCAATCACCGGTTCTCGGCCAGTGATTACTCGCCTGCGCCCGGTGATTGCCAAGGATCTCCAACAGGGAGAAGAACTGTATATAAACAATACAGTTCTCCTCCCTGTCAGCTTGTGCACAGCACAGCCATCCAAAGCAGTGTGATTACAGTGAAGCGCACACACACAGAGCTTACTGTGAAACAGCACACAGTTAACCCTTTGATTGACCCTCATGTTAACCCCTTCCTGCCCAGTGCTATTAATACAGTGTCAGTTTTTTTTTTGTTTTAGCAGTGATCACTGTATTGGTGTCACTGGGCATGTCAGTGACACCAAGTCAGTTCCCCCCAGTGTCAGAATGCCTGCCGCAATCCCACTATAAGTCACTGATTGCCGCCATTACTAGTAAGAATAACATTTTTTTTTTAAATTCCAGTATCTATGCCGCCATTTGTAAATGCTATATCTTTCACGTAAACCAATTAATTTACACATATTGGGATTTTCTTTAGCAAAGACATGCAGCAGAATACATTTTGGTCTAAATTTATGATGAAATTTGATTTTTAAAATTTTATTACTGGACATGTTTAATAGCAAAAAGTATTTTTTTTTATAGTGCAAAAAATAAAAAATGCACAGGCGATCAAATACCACCGAAAGAAAGCTCAATTTGTGGGGAAAAGAAGGATGTAAAGTTAATTTTGGTGCAGTGTTGCATGACTGTGCAATTGTCAGTTAAAGTAACGCAGAGCCGTAACGCAAAAAATGGCCTGGTCAGGAAGGGGGGTAAATCCTCCAGAGGGAAAGTGGTTAATGAACTGCGAGGGTGCTGGTGAGTGATCTTGTAGATTATTGATTCTTCCTGCCATTCATTAACTGCCTGTTTGAACAAGATACAGGTGGACAGCTGTACTGAATGTCTGCAGGAGCCTCGCATTGCACCAGTGACATGCTGACAAGCGCCCCCTCCTGAACCATACCAGGCCACATGCCCTCAATATGGGGGGGTGCTTCGTGGCAGGGGGGCACCCCGCAAACCACCTTGTCCCCATGTTGATGGGGATAAGGGGCTCTTCCCCACAACCCTTGAACCTCTCCCAAAACATCCCCCCATACTGAGGGCACGTAGCCTGGTATGGTTCATTCCATTTGTTAATTCAGATGCACATGAAGCTTGTCAATATTATGTTGGACCAATTCGTTTTCAGTATTAGTTTTGTATCTCCGGCATTTGTTTGGTATATTGGATTAACTGGTTGTTAAGGAGTGGGCAGCTGTGTCCTTAACAACCATGACTCATCTTTTCAGGACCCGGTATGGATTTGGGGGGTGACCCCATGATCTTACAAAAAAAATTTGGCATGGGTTTCCCCTCAAAATCTATACCAAACCCACAGGGCCTAGTATGGATCTGGGGGGGACCCCCATGCTGTTTTTTAAAAAAAATAAATTATGCCAGCACTCTATTTTCTGCTGTCAGTGGGAAACTGCGGTGACAGCAGATGAGTCATGGTTGTTAAGGAGGTGGCAGCCAGTAAGCCACCTGCTCCTTAACAACCAGCTATTCTTCACAATGAATTTGGATCCGATTCAAAAATATAGAATCCTTCCAATCAAAGCGAATATACAAAACGAATGCTGAATATATGAAATGCATAGAAACACAGAAAAGTGATGGCAGAAAAAAGACAGCGAGGTTCATCGAGTCTGCCCTATTATTTTGTTTTATATATATATGTTTTTAAATTTTTTTTTTCATTAACTTTTTTTGTCTTGAGTATAGATCTATGTATGTCTGAATCCCAAAAAAACAAATCTGTTCAACATACCGAATATGACAAAATAAAATTCTTCAATTAACAAATTAAATGAAAAGGAAATGAAAATTTGGGCCCTGCAGGTTTTGCCATGATCCTCCTCCTCCTCCTCTCTGCCGAGTGCGCTTATAGCAAGCCACTTGCTCTGGGGGCATTCGTGGGGGCTCAATCCCAAACTGCGCTTTTTGTTTCCATTGACATTGCTCAGTGGCTGTGATTGACCGCAGAAGGAGCAAATGGCTCCTGCTACTGCCTCAATTTTCAGGGAGGAGAGAGCTGAGAGAGCCTCTGCGCTCAGACACAGAGCTGGATCAAGACTGAGCTCAGACAAGTATAAGGGAGAGCTGCATACAGAAGGTTTTTTTTTTACCTTAATTCAGAGAATGTATTAACCACTTGCCCCCCTCCTGAGGATTTACCCCCCTTCCTGACCAGGCCATTTTTTGCATTATGTCGCTGCATTATTTTAACTGACAATTGCGCGGTCATGCAACACTGCACCCAAATTATATTTACGTCCTTTTTTTCCACAAATTGAGCTTTCTTTTGGTGGCATTTGATCGCCTGTGAGTTTTTATATTTTCCGCTATAAAAAAAAACTATTTTGAGGAAAAAAAACAATATTTTTGACATTTTGCTATCAAACATGTCCAGTAAAAAAATCTAAATTCGTCATAAATTTAGGCCAAAATATATTCTACTACATGTCTTTGCTAAAAAAAAAAATCCCAAAATGTATAAATTAATTGGTTTAAGTAACGGTTATAGTGTTTACAAATGGCGGTACAGATACTGGAATTTTATTTTACTAATAATGGTGGCAATTAGCGACTTATAGTGGGACTGCGGTGGGCATTTTGACACAGGGGGGAACTGACTTGGTGTCATTGACATCCCCTAAAAAAAAAGCACTGACACTGTATTAATGGAACTGGGCAGGAAGGGGTTAACAGAGAGGATCAAAGGATTAACTGTGTGCAGGGAGTGTTTTACTGGGGGGCGGTATGTGTGAGCTTTACTGTAATCACACTGCACAGCACAGCCATCCAGAGTAGTGTGCCGGAGCTGAAAGGGAGGAGGACTGTTAGTAAACAAAGCAGCCCTCCTTCCTGTCAGAGATCTTCAGTAATCGCTGGCCCGGACTCGGTGATTGACAGCCACGGCTGCGAAATGCAAAATCATATATATATATATATATATATATATATATATATATATATATATATATATATATATATATACATACACGTGATTTTGCGCACCTCTGCCGTCCTGTAGCAGTATATCTGCTATAGAGCGGCAGGGATGTGGTTAAGGTAAAAAAGCTTTTACCTTTAGAACCACTTTAAAGTAGAACTATGGGCAGCACAGTGGCTAAATGGTTAGCACTTCCGCCTGGCAGTACTAGGGTCGTTGGTTCGAATCCCAGCCACGGCACCGCCTGCCTGGAGTTTGCATGTTCTCTATGTGCCTGTGTGGGTTTCCTCCAGGTACGCCGGTTTCCTCCCACACTCCAAAGACCTGCTGGTAGGTTAATTTGATCCTGTCTAAATTGACCCTTGTATATGAATGTAAGTTAGGGACATTAGATTGTACACCCCTTGAGGGTTAGGGACTGATGTGAATGTACTATATACAGTCATGGCCGAAATTGTTGGCACCCTTGATATTTCTCCAGGAAATCATGTATTTCTCACGAAACGTATTGCATTAACACATGTTTTGCTATACACATGTTTATTCCCTTTGTGTGTATTGGGACAAAACAAAAAAAGGGAGGAAAGAAAGCAAATTCGACATAATGTCACACAAACCTCCAAAAATGGGCTGGACAAAAGTATTGGCACCCTTTCACAACTGCGGATAAATAAGAATGTTACAAGCATGTGATGCTCCTGTAAACTCACCTGGGGCAAGTAACAGGTGTGGGCAATATAGAAATCACACCTGAAAGCAGATAAAAAGGAGAGACGTTCACTTAACCTTTGCATTGTGTGTCTGTCTGTGCCACACTAAGCATGGACAACAGAAAGAGGAGACGAGAACTGTCTGAGGACCTGAGAACCAAAATTGTGGCAAAATATCAACAATCTCAAGGTTACAAGTCCATCTCCAGAGAACTAGATTTGCCTTTGTCCACAGTGCGCAACATTATCAAGAAGTTTGCAACCCATGGCACTGTAGCTAATCTCCCTGGTCGTGGACGGATGAGGAAAATTGATGAAAGATTGCAACGCAGAATAGTCCGGATGGTGGATAAGCAGCCCCAAACATGTTCCAAAGACATTCAAGCTGTCCTGCAGGCTCAGGGAGCATCAGTGTCAGCGCGAACTATCCGTCGACATTTAAATGAAATGAAACGCTATGGCAGGAGACCCAGGAGGACCCCACTGCTGACACAGAGACATAAAAAAGCAAGACTACAGTTTGCCAAAATGTACTTGAGTAAGCCAAAAGCCTTCTGGGAAAACGTCTTGTGGACAGATGAGACCAAGATAGAGCTTTTCGGTAAAGCACATCATTCTACTGTTTACCGAAAACGGAATGAGGCCTACAAAGAACAAAACACAGTACCTACGGTAAAATATGGTGGAGGTTCAATGATGTTTTGGGGTTGTTTTGCTGCCTCTGGCACTGGGTGCCTTGACTGTGTGCAAGGCATCATGAAATCTGAGGATTACCAAAGGATTTTGGGTCGCACTGTAGGGCCCAGTGTCAGAAAGCTGGGTTTGCGTCCAAGATCCTGGGTCTTCCAGCAGGACAATGACCCCAAACATACGTCAAAAAGCACTCAGAAATGGATGGCAAAGAAGCGCTGGAGAGTTCTGAAGTGGCCAGCAATGAGCCCAGATCTAAATCCCATTGAACACCTGTGGAGAGATCTTAAAATTGCTGTTGGGAAAAGGTGTCCTTCCAATAAGAGAGACCTGGAGCTGTTTGCAAAGGAAGAGTGGTCCAAAATTCCGGGTGAGAGGTGTCAGAAGCTTATTGATGGTTATAGGAAGCGACTGATTTCAGTTATGTTTTCCAAAGGGTGTGCAACCAAATATTAAGTTAAGGGTGCCAATACTTTTGTCCAGCCCATTTTTGGGGTTTTGTGTGACATTATGTCATATTTGCTTTTCTGCCTCTGTTTTATATTTGTTCCAATACATACAAAGGGAATAAACATGTGTATAGCAAAACATGTGTTAATGCAATACCTTTTTTGTGTGAAATACTTGATTTTCAGGAAAAATATCAAGGGTGCCAACAATTTCGGCCATGACTGTATATGTAAAGTACTGCGTAAATTGACAGCGCTATACAAGTACCCGAAATAAATAAAACTATAGGCAAAAATGTTATTTATTTTCATTTTGGAAAGAGTAAAGGATGGTTATAACCTCTGTCAGTTTGTGTGCCATCTGTGTCCCATTGGGGAGATTTACCTTCACTGCCTGTCCCATAACCAAAACCAGGAAGTGAGAGGAAATCCTTACAAATTAAAGGCCACCAGAACTAGTTTGCCCTTTGGAACATTTCACCTCCATTACTGCTCTGGGGACAACCCAAAATTTAGGATTTTCTTTTACTTTCACTTTTGATGTCTAGAAATGAAGATTTTTCTGATCCTTGCACTAGAACTAGGTCAGTGACTCAAACTATTGTAGCTGTTACTATATTTCCTGCTTGGCAGATCTGTGTAATATATTTTGTACTGTGTTAGAGTCCCTGATCAGGAAAAAGATATCTCCCCTTCCACCCTCTCTAACCTATTGTTGTATTAAAGAAAAAAAAGTGGGTGCCGTGAGTGATGTGGACACTGCCAATTGGATGTCCAGGGAAGGGAAGCAGAGAGGATTGGCATTCTAGGGGCTCCATCTCGGTGCTGAGTAAGCGGTCTCCAAAACCTGGGATTGGCGTGGGACCTGGATGGGCGACTTACAGTAGGTGGGTATTGCTGGCTTCACCAGGTAGTAGGAAAAAAAGACTGAAAGGATGGATTAGGGGAGGGAAGGGTGAAACAAAGCTAGTTTTTGCCCAGAGTGGGGCTTTAAGTGGTGTAGTAGGATTTTAGAATGGGCAGACAGAAGCCTGCTGGAATTACCTGCCTGTACCTTCCATTCTCAAAAAATGTTTAATTCATTAAATATACTGCACAGGCTGTTTTCATTACTGTGCGTTATTAGATCATTTAGTAGACTGATTTATCTAGATACATTATCAATCCACTAAAGTTTATCAAACCAAATTTACAACTTGCAGTTTATATTATCAAGTATTTTGATGTTTTGTGTGCAAAAGGCAATTTGTCAAATACTTCATGTGATAGAGTAAGAGTTCAATGTGATCACTATATTTATTACAGGTACTTATAAAGCACCGTCGATTTATGAAGCGTTTTACATACTCACATTCATACATACACACATTAGAGCCAATGAACCTACCAGCATGTCTTTGGAGTATGGGAGGAACCCCACACAGGCACAAGGAGAACATGCAAACTCCAGGCAGGTAGTTCTGTGATTGAGGTTCAAACCGACGACCCTAGTGCTGCTAGGAGGGAGTGCTAACCACATAGCTATTGTGCTGCCCATATTTTTTTTTTGAACTGCATTAAATATTTTCATGAAAACAATCATTTGACAGAATACGCAGTTAAAAGAGCTCATGACATCAATAACCTGACCCGAGAAAAGTTTTGGGTTTTTCTTTTTTTTTTAATCATTAAAGGAAATTATAAGAACGACCTAGGAATGTGTTTTAAAAATACAAAAATACTGATGCTGTGACTGAGTAAAATAATATGAGCATGTGTGTTTTTTATTCATTTTTTTAAGGTACGACCGAGATTCTGGAGTCGATAGTCATGTGTTTTTTTTTTTCTTAACTGTGCCTCATGCTCCTTTTAATGTCTACAGTGTTTATTTACTTACCATGTTCAGTGACACGGGAAAACCTGTTTGTAGCCCCTGTGACATCATCTTTAAGATCCTTACTTTCACCTCTTAGCCAATACAGGGGAGAGAGATTGACAGCTGAACCAGGAAGTGCTCAGGCCTGCATGCTTCTGGGTTCATTCTCTATAGGAAAGATCAGCAAATGAATGTTCACTCATCTCCTGATACACACCATGGACTTCCAGGGACCCAGGAGGGACAGATAAGCCTGGGACACATGGCAGGGGGAAGTATATTATTGTACGTATACTGTAGAAGTGATCAGGTGGTTGTACAGCTATCCAAATCTCTTCTTCAAGAAAGATGTCAGATCAGTATAAAAAGGTAACAAAGTTTATGTCAGTGCTGCCATAAAGCTTACATCTGGGGCAGCAATAGGGCTAAAGGGTATCCAAACCCAAAAATAAAAATGTAATATGTGATGTAATAAGTCCTTAGATGTGGTGACTGCATTAGTGTTCATTTTCAGCAAGTACAGAAAAATTTTTCCAGACGTACGTCTTTGTCATTTCCTGTCAGGTGAAAAGAAAGTGTAAAGAACACTATCTTCATTGTGTAACTTACTAGACCCACAAATTCACAATGTAATGGGGATGAACAAAGGCAGCCATGGCTCTCATACAGACTGGTCTTCCTAGGTTCAGGAGAGAAAAAGAAGTATAGACACAAACAGACAGGAAGTATACTATTTGCAGAATCATCAGGTGAAAACAAAACAAAAAAGCCTGAAATATGGAAACTAATGCAGCTGCCACAGCTAGGCTGCAATATGAAATGATTTAACCTGCTATGTAGTGTACCTTGGTCTCTTGGTCTTAAAAAAAACACAAAGGGCTCTTTCAGATAGGCAGCCAGGGGGGAATAAAAACAGGCAGTTGAGCTGCGGTTTGGCCGCCCACCTGAATAGTAACAACAGGGTTGTCCACATGCCACGGCTGTGACATGTTTAACTCGGGTGCAGAGTTTGACAAGCAGCCGTGCCTGTCAGACCTGTCCAATGAGTTTAATGAAACCACAACACAACTGCAAGCCAAACACTCAGCTTGCAGTTGCAGCACGATCCCTCAATGTAAAATTGATGTTCAGAAATTCAAAGATAGAAATTAAAAATAAAAGACGAGCGTTTTTCAGAGGGCAGTAAGCAGTACTGCAAATCTGAAAGAAGCCATGGTATTATTTTAGAGGTTTGTCATTTTATAACAATTCATTATAATAAAATATAAGACTGAAACCTTGCATACAGAATGAGATGCATAACTTATCTACCTATTGTTTAAAAATAGGGACATTTCCAGAGAACAATGCAGTAATTGCTTGAAATGTGGTCACAGTTCATAATTAGGACAAGAAAAGAAGTAGGACGAGTAATACAGTAGGGTGGGGTTATGCTGATTCAGAAGGCTGCCACAGTTGACAGATCCAAAGGCATTGTTTTGCAATTCAAAGTGTGGCCACCAGGTGGCGAACAATGCAGGCATCTGGGGGTTGATTTGCTGTGAAGTTTTTTTTTTTTCTGTTTTGTCATCAAACTTAAACTTGTTTGATTCTCACACTAATTGCTGCAATTCCCTTAACTCATCATGTGCCAATTTTTATTTTTTTTTTTTTTACACAAAGGAGTCTGCTGACCAAGAAGTAGAGATTAGAGCAAACTTTCTAAACAAAGGGCCAGTTTACTGTCCTCTAGACTTCGAGGGGGCCGAACTGTGGCCAGCGGGAGAAAAAAAAAAAAAAAGGTCAAGATGTCAGTGGGAGTAAACCATGCCCCATCGCTGGCTCATTGAGAGGAATTGTGCCCCATAGTTGGTGTCAGTGGAGGAAATTATATTCCATTGTTGGTATCAGTGGACAAAATAGTGCCCCAAGGGGCAGATAAAAGCAAGCCAAGGGCCACATCTGGCCCCCGAGCCGCAGCTTGGAGACCACTGGATTAGAGAATAGTTGGAAGTGCAAGCACAATTCTGTACTGTAATGGTCGCCTCTGTACAAATGGTTAAGAGAATTTAGCTTAGTGTAGCGTCACCTATAGCAGTCCCCGTCCTCATAAGCCAAGTCTATTGGTACGTGGCTGCACCCAAGAATGCCATGTTCACTGGACAGAAATTACAGGAGACTGAAGAAAGGAAGAGTAAAATAATTGCAGTGGCTCTAAAATGGCAGTAGTCTGCAGATGATGGGTGGGACTGGTGTCCTGCAGGAACATAGTCAGACATGCAAATGGTTCAGGTAACAGGCAATGGAACGGTCCAGGCAGCAAGCAGAAATGTGGTCGATAAACAATACAGGTGGCAAAGGCAACACTGTTGTTGGCTGCACTGATCTGGTGACAGTGGGGACTAGTGTGGCAGCAATCAGGAACACTGCTGCTGAACTGCACTGTTCTAATGTGGAGACAATCAGGAACATTGTTGTTGGCTTACAGTGGTGTGGTGACACTGCGAATGGTGGGGCAGTGATCAGGAAAACTTGCTGTCTGCACTGGTCTGGTACATTGGCATCAGGGTGGCAGGAATTATAGACCAACAAAGATTTGTGAAAAGAGATTCACAAGAAAGCGGCTACATTATGGACAGAATGCGATACTCGGAAGCATTTCCAAAAAATTATGCTTTATTAAACATTAATGATTGACAATAGGGTAATCACCCTGGTTTACCATCACCTCAGTATGAGACAATACACACAGACCTAAAACCATTTAATATCACACCAAGACTGGTCTGGATATATATGTGCTGCAAAGGCAGTGACAAACTTAGTCTAGAGCATTTGCAGCACCGCACATTGGTTACACTCCCTGTAGGAGGTTATTTCAAAAAATTGTACTATAGGTATATATAATATATATTGGTCCTGACGAAGCTGAGTGAGATACGCCCATCGGCGAAACGCGTTGACGTCATACATCAGATACGTCACTTCCGGTCATGCGCATTGGCGTTATGCACGCCGACCTACAAGGAGGCGGCCATTTCCACATGCCATGAGTCATGCAAAGCTGTACAGGCGCCATGGAGAGGATGGAACCCGCGAAATGTCGGCTGATGTAAGCGGTTGTTCCCTGGATCAATACGGCAGTACAGGTGAAGGACATTTCCATTATTTACTACCCATGGCACAGGTGGTGAGTGGACTGTTACAAGAATAACGAAGAAGGCTTCTTGTTACTTATTATATACATCAGAGTGAGAGTACCCAGAGTGGCTGTCCTTATATTATTTGTCTGATTTCAGGATGGGGACATTATGATGCATTACCTAGATGCAAGGCATACAGCATATATTGCAACAAACGGAAGACCTATTGGGCCTCATTCTATTACATATATCAAAGTGGTTTATAGTCCACACGCTGTGGTGAAGAAACCATATAAAGCAGGGCTCTGCTATCTACATTTACTATCCCATCAAGACATCAACAGGGACTCTCATCTATAAGAATTTTTGCAACTATTTGCGTCAACCAAGGGTAGATGGGCCCCAACCACATGTGCCTCAATAGGGTTGTACTGCATGAATCTATATTCATATTATTGGGGTATATCCCCTCTATGTAATTTTTTACCCATATCGCCGTGAATAGGCTAAGGGTTATGTTTCTCTCCACATGGTAACTGTATTGGCTATTATGCATAGCATGTGATAAATATATTATATATACCTATGGTACAATTTTTTGAAATAACCTCCTACAGGGAGTGTAACCAATGTGCGGTGCTGCAAATGCTCTAGACTAAGTTTGTCACTGCCTTTGCAGCACATATATATCCAGACCGGTCTTGGTGTGATTTTAAATGGTTTTAGGTCTGTGTGTATTGTCTCATACTGAGGTGATGGTAAACCAGGGTGATTGCCCGATTGTCAATCATTAATGTTTAATAAACCTTTTTTTTGTTGGAAAATTTTCCGAGTATCGCATTCTGTCCAAAATGTAGCTGCTTTCTTGTGAATCTCTTTTCACAAATCTCTTTGTTGGTCTGCATATTTTTTGGCTACTGGATGGAAGCCATATATTGGGTAATACAGTAATATATATTTGAACCTCTAAACTTTATTCTTTACTATTGGCAGGAATTATACCCCAGTATGTCCGCTGACTGCAACCCATTAATGCAAATAACGCCTTCTCACTGCCTGTCAAACGCTCTCTAAAGAGCCATCCAAATCCAGATGTGAACAAATCCTTATAGTGACCTTATGACTGTTGCAGCAGTGATCAGGGACACTGGAACTGGTGTGGGGGAGATTAGGGACACAGACTGGCAGCATTGATCTGGTGACATTGTACTAGAGATCTTTCATGGCAGCACTGACATACAGTCAGGTCCATAAATATTGGGACATCGACACAATTCTAACATTTTTGGCTCTATACACAACCACAATGGATTTGAAATGAAACGAACAAGATGTGCTTTAACTGCAGACTGTCAGCTTTAATTTGAGGGTATTTACATCCAAATTACGTGAACGGTGTAGGAATTACAACAGTTTGCATATGTGCCTCCCACTTGTTAAGGGACCAAAAATAATGGGACAATTGGCTTCTCAGCTGTTCCATGGCCAGGTGTGTGTTATTCCCTCATTATCCCAATTACAATGAGCAGATAAAAGGTCCAGAGTTCATTTGAAGTGTGCTATTTGCATTTGGAATCTGTTGCTGTCAACTCTCAAGATGAGATCCAAAGAGCTGTCACTATCAGTGAAGCAAGCCATCATTAGGCTGAAAAAACAAAACAAACCTATCAGAGAGATAGCAAAAACATTAGGCGTGGCCAAAACAACTGTTTGGAACATTCTTAAAAAGAAGGAACACACCGGTGAGCTCAGCAACACCAAAAGACCTGGAAGACCACGGAAAACAACTGTGGTGGATGACCAAAGAATTCTTTCCCTGGTGAAGAAAACACCCTTCACAACAGTTGGCCAGATCAAGAACACTCTCCAGGAGGTAGGTGTATGTGTGTCAAAGTCACCAATCAAGAGAAGACTTCAGAGTGAATACAGAGGGTTCACCACAAGATGTAAACCATTGGTGAGCCTCAAAAACAGGAAGGCCAGATTAGAGTTTGCCAAATGACATCTAAAAAGCCTTCACAGTTCTGGAACAACATCCTATGGACAGATGAGACCAAGATCAACTTGTACCAGAGTGATGGGAAGAGAAGAGTATGGAGAAGGAAAGGAACTGCTCATGATCCTAAGCATACCACCTCATCAGTGAAGCATGGTGGTGGTAGTGTCATGGCGTGGGCATGTATGGCTGTCAATGGAACTGGTTCTCTTGTATTTATTGATGATGTGACTGCTGACAAAAGCAGCAGGATGAATTCTGAAGTGTTTCGGGAATATTATCTGCTCATATTCAGCCAAATGCTTCACAACTCATTGGATGCCGCTTCACAGTGCAGATGGACAATGACCCAAAGCAGACTGCAAAAGCAACCAAAGAGTTTTTTAAGGGAAAGAAGTGGA
Organism: Staurois parvus; assembly: GCF_062004578.1. Classification (NCBI taxonomy): domain Eukaryota; kingdom Metazoa; phylum Chordata; class Amphibia; order Anura; family Ranidae; genus Staurois; species Staurois parvus. The sequence continues at coordinate 466,591 of NW_028317900.1, read as the reverse complement.
ATGTTATGCAATGGCCAAGTCAATCACCTGACCTGAATCCGATTGAGCATGCATTTCACTTGCTGAAGACAAAACTGAAGGGAAAATGCCCCAAGAACAAGCAGGAACCGAAGACAGTTGCAGTAGAGGCCAGGGATGAAACCCAGCGTCTGGTGATGTCTATGCGTTCCAGACTTCAGGCTGTAATTGACTGCAAAGGATTTGCAACCAAGTATTAAAAAGTGAAAGTTTGATTTATGATTATTATTCTGTCCCATTATTTTTGGTCCCTTAACAAGTGGGAGGCACATATGCAAACTGTTGTAATTCCTACACCGTTCACCTGATTTGGATGTAAATACCCTCAAATTAAAGCGGACAGTCTGCAGTTAAAACACATCTTGTTCGTTTCATTTCAAATCCATTGTGGTGGTGTATAGAGCCAAAAATGTTAGAATTGTATCGATGTCCCAATATTTATGGACCTGACTGTACAGTGATATCAGAGCAGCCAGTCATTGCACATGATCACTAGCACAGCAGTACTATATCACTGCCCATGTTGACAGTATTGTGAGGGGGATTTCATTTTTTATTTACATGCTGTCACCAGAATAGTACAGTTCCACCGCAAGGACACTGTAATGTGATTGTTTATACAACCATGATGGCTATAATAGCAATAATTTTGGACACTGTTCAGCTGCATTCCTGCAGCCATTGAGTACTACTGTGATTGGCAGAGCAATCACATGGTACAGGGCTGCTGTGACTGGCCCTTTACCATCTGATTGCTGTGACCAATTGCAGTAGTACTCAATGGTGTCATGATTGATAGCCTTGTTTACTATTAGTAATGTGACCGTTGGAACAAAATTCAGCCAGTCCTTGCTGAATCGGTTGAATTTCAATTCATCCATGGCCAGTTTAAAAAAAGCCTTACTAATAACGCTTTCTGATCTATTTTGGAAAGCAGTTAAAAGAGAATTGGCGAAGAGCAAAATGCACCCAAGGCAACATTTCTTCTTGATGCAGTCAGATTAGTGAAACAGGAATTCTAACTTACCTGTAAATTTTTTGATCTTGGAGTAAAGTACAGAACTTGTATTCAGATATGGTTTATATGCAGCTACTCTCAGGAGATTGGACAATGACACTTGCTAGCCCCACCCACTCCACAAAACTCCAGTTGTTTAGCAGGCAATATGGAGCGATCAATACACAGAAGAGAGGGGCCTGTGTTCTGTACTCCAAGATAAGGAATTTATAGGCAAGCGAAAATGATCTTGATCATACAGACAAGACTTTTTCTAATTAGAAGTAATTCACAGACCATGGGACGTACCCAAGCAATAAACTGAGGGGTGAGCAACAACACAGCAAACAGAACCGCCAACAGGCCCACAAGAAAACAAGGGTTAAAGAACATGAACAAAACACTCAGATAACAGCTTAAAGAGAACCTTGGGGACAAAGCTTGCATCAGCTGAGTTCTGATCATCCCCCCTGTAGAACTCAGAGAACATGTGAACAGAGGACCAGGTGAAGACCCTGCAATCTGGGAAACTATTGAAAAGCCCATAATACACCGACAGACCTGGTGGAATGGGCTCTGATAAGGAAAGGATGGATCCTTTCTTAAAGGGTGTATGTCCTGGAAAGTTGTTTGGTCCATCTAACAATGGTGGAGTGAATGGCAGGATGCCCTTTTTAAGGGTCCATGGACAGGAAAGTCTTGTGAGCAGAGGTTGTAGCTTTCAGGTAGCACCTGACAGCCCTGATCACATCCAGTCAATGTAGGGCAACTATTGTCATGTTTTGAGACAAGACAGAGGGAAGAAAAACTATCATTTTTAAAGTGGAAAACAGACCATCTAGATTTGGAAGAAGGGTTTGGGTCTCAACACCACTGTGTTCTTTTGCAAAATAAGATGGCTTTTTACAGGAAAGTGCTGCCAACTCAGAAACATGACTAACAGAGGTCTTCCAACAGAATACTTATAATTGCTTCAAAGGGAGGTCTGTGAAATACAGAGCACTCTGAAGAAAACCTTTGATTAGGGACTGTGTGGCAAGAGGTTTTTTGGCATAAAATGGATAAAGCAGAAACCTGCCCCAACATCACTTCTGGATCCTCTTCATTCCTTTCTATGTCCAACTCTATGGTTCCCAAGGTTTTACCAAGGTTGCATCAATCCAGATGCACTGCTTCTATTGTTGTATTAGAAGTCAGTAGAGAGTTGATTGAAAAGTCTGGAAATAAAGTAACAAACTAGTTCAGCTAAGAGTGATTTATTCATAAAGGAAAAGAGGTCCTTCCCCAGTTAGGACATTTGCAAAAAAAATGACCATTCACAAAGTGGTTTAGAAATATACTGGAGAGTGCCCCAGGGATGTCTCCTCAAAAGCTTCAAGTGTGTACAATGACCTGAAGGTATGAGCCTTAACCCAGAATCTATAAATACTCCGTTTGTGTCCTGTAGATTAGATATATTTGTTAATGGAACACATAACAGTGTGGAGTTTTCTCAAATCTGACTGCAAACGTGGAAATACACATTAAACCACCACACCATTAAAGCCAGGGACAGTGAAGGACAATGGTAAACTGATCCTTGGGACAAGAGATCCAGACAGTCTAAGAGAGCCACCAGAGAGTCTGCCAGTATTCGGATGTGTCAGAGTATCACATCTACCTGAGCCAGTCTGGTGCAATGAAAATTATCGAAATGCCCTCCATCTTGATTCTTTGGAGCAGACAAGGGAAGGCTTCAGAGTGGGGAATAGAGCAGATCAGGTAAAACTGATCCCATGGAGTTACCATAGCATTCACTATGTCTAGAGAATCCTTAAACCTAGAAACAAACTTGCCCACTTTGTTGAATCTGTAAGTCAGGAAGGCCACATTTGGCATCACCCACTTACTCTTAAAACACTTTTGGGTGAAGAGACAGTTCTCCTGCGTCCAGATGCTGTGGACTTAGGAAGTCTGTCTGGCAACTTTCCACACCTGGAATGTGCATGACAAACAGGGAACATTGGGTGGAACGTTAAGTCCCACCCAAGTCAGAATCTCGTCAGCTTCCTTATGAGCTTTTGGTTTCTCCATGATGATTGATGTATGCCACTGCTGTGACATTATCCAAATGAATCTGGATCAACTGAAAGTGCAGTCAAGAGAGCCAATGTTGGGAGGTACAATGGAATCTCTCATATCTCCACGATTTTGATTGTGAGATGAGTTTCCTCCGATGACCAAATTTCCTGCACCTAGAAAGCGTCAGATTCCTCCCCAGCCTGTCAGGCTGACACTGGTCACGAAAATCTTCCATTCCAGTGGGAGGAAGGATTTACTTGACTACAGAGCTACATTTGTAAGCCACCAGGTCAGAAATCACCTGGTCTTGGGTGACAGGCACAAATGATTGTCCAAAGAATGTGCTTTGTTGACCTATGCAGATAGAATGCTGAGTTGCAAAATCTGAGGTGGAATTGGGTGAAAGGGACTGACCCAAGGCAGCCACTATCAGGCTCAGAACTGCAGAGCTGAATATGGGAACAAAGGGTCAGGATTTTTTCCCAGCAAAGGAAGACCCTGGACTGAGCAGTACCTAGGAGACATACAGTTAGGTCCATATATATTTGGACACAGTACACATTTTATTTTTTTTCAGGTATTTACCAAAACATATTCAAGCTATAGTTAAATAATGGATATGGGCTGAAAGTGCACACTCTCAGGTTTAATTTGAGGGTATGTACATCCAAATTGGAGAAAGGGTTTAGGAATTACAGCTCTTAAGAGTAGCCATCCCCCGTTTTTCAAGGGACCAAAAGCAATTGGACATTTGAATCAAAAGCTGTTTCATGGCCAGGCGTGGGCTACTACTTTGGTATTTCTTCATCAATTAAGCAGGTAAAAGGTCTGGAGTTGATTCTAAGTGTGGTATTTGCATTTGGAATCTATTGCTGTGAACCTACATTATGCGTTCAAAGGAGCTGTCCATGCAAGTGAAACAGGCCATTGTAGGGCTTCAAAAACTAAACAAATGCATCAGAGAGAGATAGCAGCAACGTTAGGAGTGGCCAAATCAACAGTTTGGTACATTCAGAGAAAAGAAGAATGTACCGGTGAGCTCAGCAACATAAGAAGGCATGGACGTCCACGAAAGACATGGACGTCCACGGAAGACAACAGTGGTGGATGATCGCAGGATCCTCTCTATGGTAAAGAAAAACCAATTCACAACATCCAGACAAGTGAAGGACACTGTCCAGGAGGTGGGCGTATCATTGTCAAAGTCTATAATCCAGCGAAGACTTCACGAGAGCAAATACAGAGGGATCACCACAAGGTGCAAACCATTCATAAGCCTGAAGAATAGAAAAGCCAGATTAGACTTTGCCAAAAAACATCTAAAAAAAAAAAGCCAGACCAGTTCTGGAAAAGCATTCTTTGGAAGGATGAAAGATTTATCTGTACCAGAATGATGAGAAGAAAAAAGTGTGGAGAAGGCTTGGAACAGCTCATGATCCAAAGCATACAATGTCATCTGTAAAACATGGTGGAGGCAGTATGATGGCATGGGCATGCATGGCTTCCAGTGGCACTGGGTCATTGGTGTTTATTGATGATCTGACAGAAGACAGAAGCAGCCAGATGAATTCTGCAGTGTTTAGAGATATACTGTCAGCCCAGATTCAGCGAAATGCAGCAAAGTTGATTGAATAGCACTTCACAGTACAGATGGACAATGATTCAAAACACACTTCAAAAGCAACCCAGGAGCTTTTGAAGGAAAAGAAGTGGAATATTCTGCAATGGCTGAGTCAATCACCTGGTCTCAATCCAACTGAGCATGCATTTCACTTGCTGAAGGCAAAACTAAAGGCAGAAAGACCCACAAAGAACAACTAAAGACAGCTGCAGTTAGAGCCTGGCAAAGCATCATAAAGGAGGAAACCCAGTCTTTGGTACTGTCCATGGGTTCCAGACTTCAGGCAGTCATTGTCAGTAAAGGATTCTCAACAAGATATTAAAAATGAACTTGGTGAACTCCATGCCCAAGAGGGTTAAGGCAGTGCTGGAAAATAATGGTGGCCACACAAAATATTGACACTTTGGGCCCAATTTGGACATTTTCACTTAGGTGTGTACTCACTTTTGTTGCCAGCGGTTTAGACATTAATGGTTGTGTGCCGAGTTATTTTTAAAGGACAGTAAATGTACACTGTTATACAAGCTGTACACTCACTACTTTACATTGTAGCAAAGTGTCATTTCTTCAATGTTGTCACATGAAAAGATAATAAAATATTTACAAAAATGTACAGTATGAAAACAAGGCTAAAATGGAAACCAGCACCTTGGTGAAAATTCAAGGTACAGCAGACAAACCAAAAGGGACAGGCAACTAACTGAAAGGTCCACAGCATATTGCAGGTAGAATTGATGTACAAGAAAGATGTAGACATGCAGGTAGGTATTCTTGATGTCCAACACAACCAATAACCATACCTTCCAAGTCCACAAAAACCAGTTCTCAAACATATTCACAAATTGTAGATACAGATTTGAAGCTGGGGGGGCGTGGGAGTCACCAGCAAACTTTGGGCAAAAGCCTAAATAAAATCTAGTTTAGACTCAACTGATCACCTCTCCACAAAAAGGGTCTTTCAGCTGCATCAGAGGCCAGGCTAATCAAACTGATTTGCACCACGCTTATATTCATATTTAACCTCCCTGGCGGTATTCCCGAGTGTAGCTCGGGGTAAAGTTTCAGCAACACAAGCGGTAACCCCGAGCTACACTCAGGAATATCCTGCAGAGCTGCTCCGGGATCTCTTCTACCCTTACCTTGTCCTTCGCTCCCACGATGTCCCTCCTGCAGTGTCCCCAGCAATGTCCTCCGGCCGATGCCGGCATCTGTCTTCTGGGTTCCGTTCCCTGCAACGTCAGGACGTACGGGGATGGAATGGTGGGAAATTTAAAAATGTGAAAAAGTGACATTCACTAAATACACTAAAATCACATAGTATAACATTACTGTATCAAACCATTTCACATACATTTTGTCCCTAGAGCTTTGTCCTGTGCCCTGCCTGCATTTTTACCGTTCTTTCCGCCTGGAAACTGAGAAATGTCCATGGCATCCAAAAAGCGTCCCTTTAGGTCAAAAGCGGTTTTAGACCGGCTAGAGAACAGCGATAGTAAATTAGAACCACTTGCAGAATTGAGTGATAATGATTCGTGGGGAAATTCACCATCAGACACTGAAAACGATTTTGCAACTTTGCTCAGCGATGTGCGAACTTGGCGCTATATTTAAAATTTCAGTGTTTTTGGTTTGATTATATTATTGAATTAAATGTATTATATTATTTTTTATGATTATTTATTAAATTATAATTTATGATTTCGTGTTTCAAATTTTAACATACCCGGGATGTTTACTAGACTCTTGTTCTGACAGATTTCAGTGCGTTATTCCTAAAAATTACAGGCCTACAATAAAAAAAAAAAATACATATTTCCATGCAAAAAAAAGCTTTGAGCACAGAAATACTGACATAATCAGACCGCTAGGGAGGTTAAAATAGCTGCCAAACTCCAACTGCTCAGCAGTGTGTGAATGCGTGTTATGCTATGGTCATGCCCACCATGTCTGATGAGTGTGCGCGGCGATGCGTGATGTCATGGCTCACTGCGCATGCATGGTTGAATTTTAGCAGCCATTTTAAATATAAGCATGGTGCAAGTCAATTTGCTTAGCTTTGCCTCTGATGCAGCTGGGTAATCTGCATAAATCGGTCTTGTTTTGTAAATGTTTTATTAATAAAGTTGTTGTTGGATGGTGCATTAGTTGAGTACGTAAACATTTTTTGAGAACCTTTTTTTTTGTGAAGGGGAGACAGGTTAAGTCTAAACCAAATTTCATTTAGGCTTTCTTCATTCTTGATGTCCACAGAGGCCAGTTGCCCTGTACCAACTTTTTAGTTGTGTTACTGCCATCAATTTTAATATCACCCTCTTTTTTTTTTGTATTAAAATGGTACATTTTCTCAGTTTAAAGATTTGATGTTTTCTTTTGTGAATAAAATATGAGTTTAATATTTACAAATTCTTGCATTCTGTTTTTCTGTAGATTTTACACAGCATCCCAATTTTTTTGTAATTGGGATTGTAGATTCCATACGAAATATTTTCACTTGATTAAAAGCATGGAGCCCATTCAGGTCCAAAATAATGTGAATTACCCACTTCTGCTTTAGGGAGGGCAAACAGGTTTTCAGAGAACCCTTAAAACCTTTCTTGTTCTGGAACTGGAGCAGTAATTCCTTGCTGGTTTGCGTATTGCTTCTGGGACTTTGATTGGTGAGACTAAAACGATTGGAGAAAAAAATCTGAAATTCCAGTGTGTAGCCCCTGGACACTAGGTATTTTACTCCTTACTTGCGTTTCCAGTATCATTTTTGAGTATGTGGTTACAAAAGCAGACCCCCCACGGGAAGTGTGGGTGTGCCCTTAGTGTAAGGATTTGCTCACAGGTCTGAAAGGTTTTGGCATCCAAGGTCTGTAAGATAATGTAGTCCCATTCTTAAATTTGGGCTTATAAGGCCTGAGTGAAACAAAAAATGTTTTCATGCCAAAGCAAGAAAGTTTGCCAGCTTGAGTAATATTTTTCTTTTTTTGGTATTAAAGGGTACCCTTCACTCCAGTGATATCTTTACTACAGTTATCCAGGGAAGCACCCAAGAGTAATTCTCACTCATAAGACAGCATTTTTATTACATTGTTGTTCAGCAGTCCACCATTTTAGCCAAAGAGTTCTCCATATAAGTACAGCAAGGAGACTCATTCTGGATATAAGATTTACCAGATTCACAAGCCCATCAACACAGCAGTGGAGGGCAATAAGCATGAGTTCAAATGGTTGCAAAACCTAACAGTTAGGGATCATCTCAGGTGTCGTGAACATGTCCTTAGTCCAGACCCGTAGAGTCTGTCAAACAGCAATGGCAGGTTGTAAAGCAGGGTGTTCCAGGAAAAAGAAGAACTTGGAAAGGATTTCCAGCCAGAATGTCTACAACAGGAAGGCTTAGGGTTTTATATAAACAAAGAATACCGTGCTCCCTAAATCCCTTACAATTAACAGTGCTAAAAATCATTTCTCAGCAAAATATTTCATTGTTGCACATAATTTATATAGGTGTCAGATGTTTGTGATACGTATGTAAATATTGCACACAGATTGTGTTGGCAACTGATTTTTAGCACTGGTTATTTAATTGTAAGGGATTTGGGAGCACGGTATTCTATGTTTATGTTTTCAAGCTTGCCAACGAGCAGCTCCACATTTAAATTTGGTTTGTAGGAAGCGCAATCGTGGTTGATTATTGTTTTATCCTTAGGGTTTTGTTAAGACAAGAAATGACCAGATCCACTTTTAACAGACTGGTGCTGGCACCTCCCGGCTGTTAAAGGGGTTTGGGACACTGGGAGTGGTTCCCCTTTGCCCTAACCAGGCTGGGGTTTAGGGTAATGTGACTGCTGTGATTGGCTGTCACAGCGGTCACATGATCGGAAAGGTCCCGATCACAAGTAGTGTGGATTTTTTTGGTACGCAAATATGCAGCCACTCGGTGTCAAGGCCCAGCTGCCAAGAGGCCAAATATTTGCGTATGGTGGGCGCCAACAGGTTAACAAACACATCTTCAATACAATATTGCTCAGCCCCTTGTGGGGGGAGGGGAGATGACAGCTTGACAGGACATGTCACTATACAAAACCAGCTGTAGAGAATGCAATGAGGTTTTTTTTTTTTGGTTTTTTTTTTTTAATAAATCTGATGCAGATATAGGAAATTCTGCTCTAGTTAGGGCAAAGGGGAACCACCCAGACAGAGGTAAAGAAGACTTTGAAGAACATGTTGATTGGACTGTAAGATGGAAATGTCCGCCTGTCTCGCCCTTGTGTTTATGATCCGCCATAGTGCTGTATGGAAAAGTCAGATATTCCTCAATGGTACAGAAACCCAACTGCAGGGGAGGTTAGATGACCTTCTGTAACCAACTCACTGTAGGCAGTAGAGAAGAGGACTGCTCTGGGACCCTCACAGGGAGTAAGGGGTACTTTCACTCGAGGGTGGGAGATACAGAGGAAAACTGCACACATTTCAAGAGGTGTTGCAGTCATTTTTTCCTGAAGTGCTTGTGACATTTATTTTGTTATAGCACTAGACTCCATAGCCTCAGCCCCGAAAGATAATCTCCAGAGACTGGCAGCGCACCAGTCTCTCGGCTCTGCAGTGAACATAGAAATTTATTTGAAGAAAAAACATCTTGATAGAAGGAAAAGAAAAACGGTCCAATTCTTCTCGGATACTAGAAAGAAATTGAAGCATGATGGAAGTGGGAGGGTTTATACGAACAGTTGTATTTTTTTTTTGGGCCAGTGTCCATCCAATTCTCCTACAGGTGGCAGTATATCTAATTTTTCTAAATGCACAAATAGGAAAAACAGGACATACTGCAAACAGCTTTCTCCAGCATCATTCAAATCCTCTGGCCATCAGTGGAGTGCAATGCACACAATGCACAGCATAGTCTGATCTCCTCACCGTACCACACCAGTCTACCGAAAAGCTTACAAAAGGTTCTTGTGTGTATGCAGCCCAACAAAAAGATTCAATACACAAAATACATAGGAAAAAAGTAATAACACAGTATTTTGGTTTTATTTAGGATAGAAATGTAAGAATATAGTCTAAAATCTGCCAGAGGAGTATAATATGGAACATACTGAGAAAAGATGCTAAATACACTGTATTTGACCTTTAGAAAAAATATTAGTAACTTTCTTTTTATATAATTAAGCAAAACTGAGGACAAAAACCAAACCAAGGGCTACGTGAGGTGAAGCCAGAAAAATCTCAATTTAAATGCCCTGAAACAGAGCACTGGTCTTTGATAAATTCTGTCAGTAGAGTGAGCCATACACGTTGTGGTTTACAAGACACAACTGCTGGGCACCCAATTATACAGAGCCTCGAAATATCTCATCTTCATTGCTCTGCTCAGCCAACCCTGGTCTATGATGTTCGCTGGGCCCTTCCTGTGACCTGCTGACCTCACACATCATCTCACCTTGCAAACAAGAACTTTTAGGTCATCCTTCAGGCTACAAATTAAATACCACTAACACACAGCTTCCTCTGGAGTTTACAATAAAAAAAAAAAAAAAAAGACATACATATGTGACCAACAGGATTAACCCAAGAGCTGTAGATTGTGCCTGCAACACATTATGGAATGACTAGAAAATAGACCCAGCCAACTGCAGCTCTATTCCCCCATCAATAAAACAGACAGGGTTTGGTTCCCTTTTGTTTTCATGAGAAATGTACCATTTCCCAATCATTTTAATGTAAATTTGAGGCGTGGTTGTGTGAACAGAGAGATGATCTGTATTTTATTCAATGTGGTAAAATGAATTTTTCTGATCAAACATTAAAATGCAGTCGAACTGAGCTGGACCACAATGCATTGCAGGTTTCACAATCAGCTCAGAGCTTACAATGTAATGAAATCACAAAAAATGGAATGGTGCCTACAATGCTTTCTATTCCATAAGGCTCCAAGTGTCCTCAGCTTCTAAGGGATGCCCCTTCTGCACTGCTGTCCCCCATTAGGCTCTTGTGAAAGAATGTATTAGAGAGGTTGGTGAGAGGGATACAGCCCAGAGGTATTTTAAAGACTTCTAGAGTGATGCACACAGCCAGAATGGATTGATGAATACTGTACATTCAATATCTAACATCTGTTTTTCATCTCCTTTCCCTATTGTTCTCTTTTATTGGAGGGGAACATAGTGTGAAACAGTTTAGCAATGTCAGAGAATGCTGACTCTCTCCCCCAAAGCTCTCATCTCTGCATCCTCAGGTTCAATGGATGGTTGAGGAAGGAGGTGGGGAGGGTACTGGATACAGTGCTCTGCAGCATATGCCTCCCAGCGGGGGTCATCACTTTCATGGGTGATGTAGCGCTCCCCTATCTTGCACTCCAGTTCACGCAGATCCAGCCATGTCTGGTAATCCTAAAGCCAAAAAGATTGAATTAAACAAATTAAAAAGCTGCATCCAAAAATTGGTAATATACTACAAAACAGAACCTCACACACAAAAATCCTGTTCGTTTATCTGAAATGTGAGATAGCAGTCATCCTTAATGCAGGCCTATGGGTAGCTGCACATGCTGCCAGACACTCTGATCATTCCTGTCAGCAATGTTTAAATTGGTAACTTTACCAGATAAGCCAGAGCTGTAAAGATTTGGGAAGGCTTCACCCTTTTGCCTCACAGCTTAAAGCGGAACTTTACCCATAACAATTTGTTGAAAAATAACATTCTTTAACAAGGAACATACATAACATGATAAATATGGCACCAAAATGAGTGTTGTAAATTGCCTCCAGCATTATTCCGGCTTCTTCTTGCTGGAGGCTGCCATTTTACTAAAACCCAGAGCCCCTGAGCAGCAGCAAATCTTTAGGCTGTCAGAAGATTGGTCTCTATATTTTTTGCACAGTGCCTAAATAAAGAGAGCAACTGAGCATATGCAGAACAAGACAAGACAGTGTATTATTGCATTTTAAATAGTACAGGCATTTATTTTTAATGTTTTACATGGTTATATCTGCAAAAGGGGCACCAGCCTGAAGTGATCTAGCAGGACGTACTTTACTGACTACACATCTAAAGGATAGGGACACTATTAGCCAATGATTTACTTTGTCCATACTTTGACAATTTTCTTTGTGGCACTTCTAAAGAGGTGGTCAGGTGATTCTTTCTCCCCCTTTCTCCTGCAGCATGGCCCAGGCTGCGGGTGTGCTAAACTGGAGCAGGCTACATGTCCTTTGACATCACTTTAACTTTTCCAAACACTCCCTTCCTAGGCATTGCAAAGAGGATTGAAACTTTTCATCAATGTTCTAATATAATCACCAATGCCTTTGGGTTCAGATCCTTGACTGGCAGTTCCAATTCTCTTAGTTTTTTCAGGCACTCCCTCCCCCTGCATTGCAAAGGTGACATCACAGGACATGTGACTTGCTGCAACTTAGCTCCACCTTCACAATAGGGCAATTATAGATATGGTTTACTTACATTAAAGGAGAGGAGCATGTACAGTGTGTGTGGCAATGGTGCAGAGGCTCTGTGAGCCTGCAGATCATTGGTCAACACTATTGGTGCCTGCAGGGTGAGTTATTTAAAAATAAGGATTTTCTAGGTAAACAAATGGCACAGGCATAGCATTCTTTTTAGGGAGGGTTTTATTTATTTTAATTTAGTGACACTTTAAAGGACAAAAGCCCCTTTAGAGAAGTTGTCCTTTAAGTAACTTGCCCACCCCCTGAGTGCAGTTCACCTGGTAAAATACTTACCATCCTCTATTTTACAAATCACAGAAAACAACACATGTATCCAGTTATGTTAAATAATTACTTATACAGTGGGGAATAGAATTATTTGTTCCCCTGCAAATTTTGTAAGTTTGCCCACTTAAAAAGAAATGAAGGGTCTATAATTTTTATCATAGGTGTATTTTAAATGAAAGAGACAGAATATAAACCAAAAATCCCCCAAAAAACACGATACAAATGTTATAAATTGAGTTGCAGTTCAGTGAGTAAAATAAGTATTTGATCCCCAACAAAACATGACTTAGTACTTAGTGGAGAAACCCTTGTTGGCAAGCACAGAGGTAAGATGTTTCTTGTAGTTGGTTACCAGGTTTGCACACATCTCAGGAGGGATTATGGTCCACTATGCTTTACAGATCTTCTCTAAATCCTTAAAGTTTATTGGCTGTCGCATGGCAACTCAAAGTTTCAGCTCCCTCCATAAATGTTCTATAGGATTAAGGTCTGGAGACTAGCTAGGCCACTCCATGACCTTAATGTGCTTCTTCTTGAACCACTCCTTTGTTGGAGGTATGTTTTGGGTCACTGTCATGCTGGAAGACCCATCCACAACCCATCTTCAGTGTTCTGGCTGGGAATAAGATTCTCATCCAAGATTTTACAATATATGGCCCCATCTATTGGCCCCTCAATGCAGCAAAATCAGCTTGTACCTTTAGCAGAGAAACAGCCCCAAAGCATAACGTTTCCACCTCTGTGCTTGACTGTAGAGATGGTGTTCTTAAAGTCATTTTTTTATCCTCCAAACATGGCGAGTCGAGTTAATGCCAAAGAGCTCAATTTTGATCTCATCTGACCAAAGCACTTTCTCCCAATCCTTCTCTGTATCATTTAGATGTTAATTGGCAAACTCCAGATGAGCTTGTACGTGTGCCTTCTTGAGGAGAGGGACCTTGCGGACGCTGCAGTATTTCAATCCATGGCGTTGAATTGTGTTACAAATGGTTTGTTTGGTGCCTGTGGTTTGGTGACTGCCTTGAGATCATTCACAAGCTCCTCTTCTGTAGTTGTGGGCTGATTCCTCACTTTTCTCATTATCATCCTTACCCCATGAGGCAAAATCTTACATGGAGTTCCAGACTGAGGGCGATTGATGGTTATTTTGTATTTCTTCCATTTGCGGATAATCGCTCAAAAAGTTGTCTCCTCACCAAGTTTATTGCTGATGGTCTTGTAGCCCATTCCAGCCTTGTACAGGTCTACTATCCCTGGCGTACCTTGATAGCTCTTTGGTCTTGCCCATGTTGGTGAAGTTTGAATGGAAAAAAGATTCTATGGACAGGTGTCTTATACACATACGTTGTCATTAGGAGCCCCTTATTAAATTCACAGGACTAATCTGTGTACCACATGAGCACATAGCGTGTGTGTGGGAGCCAAAATTATTGTTGGTTGATTGGGGATCAAATGCTTATTTTACTCACTGAACTGCAACTCAATTTACTACATGTATCATGTGTTTTTTCTGGATTTCTGGTTGATATTCTGTCTCTATCATTTAAAATACACCTATGATAGAAATTAAAGATATTTTATTTTAGTGGGTGGGCAAAACTTACAAAATCTGTAGGGAATCAAATAATTATTTTACCTACTGTAAATGTGGCTTCAGGGAATTTACTCTGAAGCTCAGCAGAAACACATAATTTGTGCTTTGTTAAACACAAAATACTGTAAATGGTTTAATGTGTTATTCATGGTACACTCACCTGTAACCAGGTATGGTTGAGGGTTTTGTCCACACTGTAGCGTTTCCTCATCTTTACTTGCAGCAGGTTATTAATGAGGTCAATGGCTAGAAAAGTAAAACAGACAGTGGCTATCTGGACAAGGCAAAGATCCATGTAAAACTGTACAGGTCAAGAATTCTCAGTCTCCTCCTATATACAACTACCTCAAAAAGAGTACCATGCATGCATTATTTTGTGACTGGCTGTCTGACTTTTTTCTTTTCTTTTAACTATTACTTTCCTGATTATTTTTATTTTTTTCTATTTACACGATTACTTCTTTTAATTTGGTTTGTTCATTTTAACTTACACTGTTCTATGTCTTTAGTACATATGCAGGTTCAATTCAAACTCTTTCTAGTTACAGGAATGAATGGAGTAAGCAGTGTACACAAGCTTTGATTTTGTTTTGTGAAAGATGCTCACCATCAGAAGAGGTCTCTCTCCAGGGATTTGGGGGGTACATGAAGGCTGCATTCTGAATCTGGTCATGAATATCTTCATCCTCATTAAAGGGGAACGTTCCACTCAAGCTGACATAAATGATTACCCCCACAGACCACATATCCAGAGATCTGTTGTAGCCTCGGTTTCTCAGAACTTCTGGGGCCAAATAAGCTGGAGTCCCAACCACTGAGCGTCGGAAAGACTTCTCTCCAATGATACGTGCAAAGCCAAAATCACACAGCTTAACCTGAGGTGTGAAATTGTGTCAGTTACAACTTTGAGTTAAACTGAAGATTTACAAACAGTGTATAGCACAAGAATGAAAAGATGAAGTTACTAAGAGATTGTTTGGGTATACCCAGCTGACCAACCACACAATCAGCACAGGTGTCAACCTGTGCCCAAGTTAAGCCCTGGTTCATTACTGCAGGCTTAAGCCATGCTTTCATCATCCTACTGAACACTGAGGCTCTGGCATTTTAGGCCTCATTCACACAAAGCGTATGAATCCATACCATGTGTGAGGGGTAAACAGTCCTCACATTGGGTATGGATTCTTACTTCCCATGACAACGAGTCCTTAAACTAAAGGGTGGGAGCATGGCCGATCTTCAAGTACAGCATAATTCAAGGCCCCATGTAAAGGGTGCACTTAGAATCTACGGGCTTCTTGAGATGCAGGGAAATAAATTAAATGGATAATTAAAGGTGTCAGTAATTTGGGGATATTAGTTCACACACACACACTGATGTTCCTGGCAGAGTTATTTTATTGATAAGGAGGATTGGTGTAGCAGAAATAACCAAGAACAAGATCTATTGAGTCCATGCACATGACAGATCCATAATCTACAGTAGCCTTAAACGCCCAAATCTAAAGTTTGGAGAGGACTTTATGAATTGACACTATATGCATGTAAACAGTTGTGTAACTTACATGGCTATAGCGTACATCACAAACGCACTCTACTGGAGTTGCCTGCCTCATGGTAACAAAGACTGCAAGATAGCAGGATTTAAGAGGCAGGCAGCTTGAGCCGCCTATTGTCCTTTGGAGCTAGGTGGCTGATGGCCCTATTGGCCACAGCCACTACACAGGGCCGATGTAAATAATAATGTGTAATAAGCAGCACTACTGGTTACACACTATTGAGGTTTACATATGGCCTTGAGTCATTCATGTGGCAACCATGCATGCAGAAAATGACCGTCCTTCAGTCATCCTTCAAAGCCTGTCATTCTGTGCATGGATAACTCATTTAGGACCAATATGTGTCCTTCACTGCTAGCATCCTAGCAATCAATAGTGTCCATTTGTGCAATACGCTTGTATGCACATAAACCTTAGAGAAACATTTACATGCGCACAGCATACAGGTCTTGCTGCCAGCTTCTGTTTGTGCAATCCTGCGTATTTCCACCCATGTGAATAAGGCCTTAGTTTGGTTGGTTTTCGAAGCTTGTAAGCTCATCTTGTTTCACACTTCTACAAAAGAAATTTTGCAATTTACCTGAGGAAAGGGATCTGCTGAAGCAAGCAGCACATTTTCCGGTTTCAGGTCACAGTGGACAATATTTTTGAAGTGAAGGTGTCGCAGTGCTACCAAGATCTTAAAAGAAACAGATGTTTGTGTTTCAGAAACTCTTTATGCGCTTTTCAGGATATGACTACAGCATAATCTTATACTAACCTGTGTAACCAGGAATTTGGTGATACGCTCAGGTAACCTTCCCTTTTCACTAGATAGGATCATCTCAAGCATATCACCATGCAACTTTTCCATTACTACAAAAACTCTTTCTGGAGTCTCAAACATACACTCCAGGTTTACAACCCCACGGTGATGCAGGTTCTGCAAAAAAAAAAAAAATGCATTTATAATGATAAATTTGTACAACAAATACACATAATGTTCTTCAGCACCCTCATATTCTTGCAAAATAATTGGATTTTTTCTACATACTTACCTGTAAAATCCATTTCTTGGAGTAAATCACAGGACACAGAGCAGGCCATAATAATGGCTATGTGGGTTATATGCCACCTACAGGTGAATGGACACTAGCCGGCCAATCAAGCAGGAAGTCCTCCCCCATATAACCCCTGCTACATATGAAGTACTCAGTTTTTGTAGCAAGCAATGAATATATAGAAAGAGGGGAGGGACCTCTGTGTCCCGTGATGTACTCCAAGAAATGGATTTTATAGGTAAGTATGTAGAAAAAAATCCAATCTTCTTTATCATACATCACAGGACACAGAGCAGGCCATATTAACGACTATGTGGGATATCCCAAAGCAATAACCTTGAGAGGTTGGTGACATCACAATAACCATCAACATCCCAAAAGGAGCTATTCAGCTGTTCGTAAAACACTGTGGCCAAAGGCAGAATCCTCCGTGGCTCTGACATCATCTGGTAAAACCTTGTGAATGTATGAACAGAAGACCATGTAGCAGCTTTGCAAACCTGAGCAATCGACGCTTGGTGGCAGATAGCCCAAGATGCCCCCACACGTTTCAGCTTCACACAGGGTTTCTTCTGATCCTGGCCCTGAAACTTCTGCACACTGTGCGCTTTAGCATGTGCTGACCCTGCTCTGTCATTTTACGAGTTGCTGTTGTTCCCAGTTGCTTCCACTTTGTTATAATACCACTAGCAGTTGACCGTGGAATATTTAGTAGCAAGGAATTTTCACGGATGAACTTATTGCACAGGTGGCAACCTATCACGGTACCACGCTTGAATTCACTGAGCTCCTGAGAGCGAACTATTATTTCACAAATGTTTGTAGAAGCAGTCTGCATGCCTAGGTGCTTGATTTAATACACCTGTGACCATGGAGGTGATTGGAACACCTGAACCCAATGATTTGAAGGGGTGTCCCAATACTTTTGGCAGTATAGTGTATATACGTGTTCCACTTACCAAACCTGCCGCAGGACCCTGAACTTTTAGTCAGGGACCAACTTTCAACCATCATGGCGGGCCTTATCTTAATGTCCTTCAAGGACTCCGTATAGCACCCTGCCGGAAGCACCTTGGTCAGATCAAACTGCACAGGGTTCTGAAAACACGAGGTCCAGCACTGTAAAGGCGCATTACAAACAAAACCCTAAGGATTCTTCTCCATGTCCAGCGAGGCTCGGATACCATCTATTTTGGCTGACAGCTTTTCGAATCGATCCGACTGAGGCCCTTAACTCTCAGTAAAATTGCTTCAGACCTCCCAGTATGCTTCAACGAGCACATCTAGCACATATTCAGTGACCATCCACCTTACAGACACTGGCAAAAAAAAGGAGCAATTCCTGTTTGACATTATTACGGCCTGCTTTGTGTCCTGTGATGTATGATAAAGAAACACTGTTTATCTTGCTATAGTTAGGCAAACATTTTTAACCACTTCCAGTCCGGACACTTTTACCCCCTTCCTGTCCAGGCCAATTTTCAGCTTTCAGTGCTATCAAATTTTGAATGACAATTGCGCGGTCATGCAACACTGTACCCATATGAATTGTTTAGCATTTTTTTGAGACAGATAAAGCTTTATTTTGGTGGTATTTATTCAACACTGGCATTTTTATTTTTTTTGCTATGTAAATGAAAAAGTCCAAAAATTTGAAAAAAGTGTTTTACAAATAAAATTATATTTCAGCATAAATCTTGGCCAAAATTTATTCTATTATCTTTTTAGTAAAAAAATAACCCAAATTAGTTTATAGCCAAAAATTATAGTTTTTAAACTTTTTTTTACATTTTTATTTTTTTTTTTTTTACATACTGTCACCCTAGCAGTACAGTGTCACCATGGTGACACTGTACTACTTCTGGGGGGGTGATGAAGATTTTTTTTTTTTTTTTACACTGATTGCTTTTACAGCCTTTATGGGTGTAAAAGCAATCATTTCTCCTCCTCTCTGGCTGCATTCTTGCAGCCATTGAGAAACACTGTGAGAGCTGTGATTGGTCACAGCTTGTCACATGGTACAGGGCAGTTGTGAATAGCCCTGTACCATGTGATCTCTGTGATCATTCACAGATTTCACGTGTAGTAAGCAATGATGTCAGAAGTGACATCTTGCTTACTACTCTGCATGTGATCACTGATTGGCCAATCAGTGATCACATGATCGGGACCTCGCACAGAGGTCCTGTACGATGATCGGCGTTTCACTGTGTCCAGAGCACACAGCGGGCACCGGATCGTGGTGCTGCGTGATCCCAGGAAGCGCGCACAAGCAGGGGCGGGAAGGCCATTTATAAATGGCCACCCACCCCTGCACTGCCACCGTCCGGCCGTTTATATAAAAATCTGAGTGTGCAAAAAAAAATGCGCCAAATGGAGAACATATAAAGTTCAGATGGTGATCCAACCTAATCACAAAATTAAACCATGGACTGATATTGAGTGAAAGACTACACCTGTTCAAATGTCACATTGGGAGCAGTCCATGCAGCCACTGCATCCCAATAGACAGCAATGGGACTGCATACATGGGGATGCACAGAACACTTGTGCAGGAATACAACGCTCTCACACAGGGTACAGATTCATACACTCTATGTAAACGAGGTCTAAATGCAATATGCCTCAGAACATGGTAATGTGCATTAAGGTGCTCTGCACTTTGGTGTGGTTGGGTGCTAGAAGCAGACTCCACAAGATGTCTGCTCCTATGTTTATAAACCAAAAAAGTTTTTTCTCTAGTGTTTGTTTCCTGTTGATAATATTCTGCCATGTAGTTTTCAATGGCTCACCAACACACATGCATTGTGTGCACCACAGCAGTGGGTAATGCGCTACCATGCTTTTTGGTGTGCTGAATTGGAAAAAATGGTGCACATTGACAATCTTTTGACTGTTCTGGTGCATTGGCAGGTTATTAATTTGATTGGGCCAACTTAACACACACAAGAAACACACATGCATTATGGAATGCCCCAGATTGAACCGATGTAAAACAAGCCTAAACTGGGAAGAACTCCCTGAATCTATCCAAAACCAATATCAGTTATTGATATGATCTACCCGTCAAACTGGCATCCCACAACCTCTAAAGTGGTTTTAAATGATTATTATTTTAAAGATGATGAACAAAAACAAACAATACTTTTGCACAGAGCAACTCTGATCCTCCTCTTCTTGAGTCCCCAGCAGCGCTTTTGGCGCTTCCCCCTTGCTGAGTGCCCCCAGAGCAAGCAGCTTGCATTCGCGTGTGCTCGGTTCCAAGCCACCTCTGTGTGTCTATGGGACACACAGAGTGTGGCTCAGTCCCACCCCCCCAGCTCCCTCCTAACTGGCTGTAATGGAAAACAGCGGGTGCCAATGGCTCCCGATTCTGTGTCTCAGCCAATGAGGAGAGAGACTCAGGAAAGCTGCTGCTCTTGTGCACATCTAGGATTGAGATTGGGCTCAGGTAAGTATTTGGGGGGGTGGCTGCACGCTGAAGGTTTTTTATCTTCATACATTGAATACATGAAAGAAAAAAACCTTAACCCTTTACAACCACTTTCATTTTAGAGAAAGAAGGTAACACTGCTCCAGGTAAGCTCACCACTCCCACACTCCTTCAGCATGTGTGCTGGCCTAGTTCGCACTCCTGTGCTATAGATCAAAGGAAAGTCTGGGAGGCTGCACTAAAGCACATATCCACTTTATCGCATAGAAAAGAAGCTTAAAAACACCATACTGTATGCCAGTGGGGGAAAAGAGGTTCACGTGTTTCATGCCTGATTAAGCGCTGAGGTTGGCGTGAAATGCACAAACCTTTTTTCCCCCACTGGCATACAGTATGGTGTTTTTAAGCTGCTTTTCTATACAATAAAGTAGATATGTACTTTAGTACAGCCTCCTGGACTCTCCTTTGATCTATAACACTTGAATTTTTGACATCCTATTTATTTTCTTTTGCTTTACCATTCTGTCTTCCCAGTCTAACTCTGCCATTTACCAAAACTATTAATTAGTAAACCAGTATTCCTTAGCTAAACCAAAAACAGAAACTGATTATTGCTAGCTTCTAGAACCTGGTCAGTCTCTTGCAGAGTGGGTCTGTGTAACCCTATAGCAAGTGAAGTGCTAAAACAGAGCCTAAAACACTAGAGACAGGTATAGGTGGAAACATCAATTAAGTATAAATGAGGGCTCATAATAATACAAATGAAGCTATCACATAACACAAGACAGGTGTGTAAGCTAGTTTACAAATACAATTATGATGTGTAGACAAATTGCTAATGTAACAGGTACTCAGATGTCTAATCTTAATGGAAAAGTGGGTATAGTTTGGCTGCAGTCTTTGTTCTTTTAAAACATTACACATGACAGAAAAATAAGAGGACACAAAGGGGCAGTATCAAGTTAAAGTAAACACATAGGAAAACAAACAGAACAAAAATTGTTCTACTTCCTTTCCTAACTCAGACCAGGTCTTGTAGCCCAATTTCAACATCTCTTAATGAAAGGCAGAGCTGACCTAGATCAATAATGATGTATCAATTTCATATGTGGTGTGTCATGACGGAGGTCTATGAGGGAGGTAGGTCATATCGCCCCATGCATTCTCCAGCTAGGTTTCCAAAACTTTAGGCAGTCACATAAATCATAACAGCTTTTATTTCGCCTCATTATTACCTCTGCTTCTGAAACTTACACATTTACCACCCATCCTCATAATGAGAACACTTAACTATACTAACTTCAATCGGTCACAGATCCGGGGGGTGGAGCCTAACCCTGGCGGCTGACGAGAGCCCGATGTAGGAGCTCTCGGGCAAGCTCCTTCACCCACCTCCCCAAACCCCTACCTGTGATGTGGAGCTGCGGTGCGGTGGTCCCCCTTGGATGGATGGAGGAACCCTGCGGGAGAGCTAAGTTGTGAGAAGGGATCCGGCTCCGGTGCTCGGGGTGAAGGTGTGTCGGGCAGCGGGGAGACAAGGTGGAGCGGTGCAGACACGTGACCGGCCGCTAAGCACCACTGGGAAACCAGGAAGCCGGCCGGTGTTTGGTGCAGAGAGAGAGGAGCTGATCGGCTTGTGGATCTACCCCTTGGTGCACGGCTGCAGACCCAATACCTGGTCCCCTGTTATAGCGCCGATAGTCTGGTGCCCTGCTAATAGGCTCACTGCTCGGAGCTCTGCATCCTAGCCCAGTGCTCAGAATCCTGTCAGCCGGTTTCTACCTGGAGCTCTGTCTGCCGGCTTGTTGGCTGGGATCTTGACCGTTGCTGGACTGCTGGGGGCTGTGCTGGTCGGTCCGTTGTTTGGGGCCCTGCTGGTTGGCCCATTGCTCTGAGTCCTGCTTCTGAAGGAGGAGAGACACGGGGGATTGGAGAGAGAAAGGAGGAGGATTCTTTTTGGAGGAACCCCTAAAATGATCACACTGCCCAGCTGAAGGACAGAGAGAAATGCTGGTTGGGCCCCGAGAAGAAGAGAGACACGAGCAGGGTGAGTGACTCTGACCGAGTCTCAACAAAATTATGTGCTTCCTGTGGGCTGTTGGGAGAGGCAGTGTGTGAGAGAAGAGAGGGGAGCCCCTTGAGTGGGAAATATAAAGTAGTGAAAAGGAGAAGAGGAAAAACGAATAAAAAGCTGGAAAATCAAATGAGTGGATAAGTAGTGACGTATATATTAATAGTTATCTCTCCTTAACCCCCGAGCCAATAAAGAAGAATAAGAGCAATAGAAGAATGAAAAATAAAAGTACAAAAGGAAGTGGGCTAAAAGGGACTCAGACTGGCACTATTAAAAAATACACTTCCCAGGGAAATATAACCCCAGAAAGGACTCAGGGCAAAAGTGGAAAAGGTGAAGTAGATCTAAGCCTGGAAAGTAGCCCTAGACTATCACTAGGCCTTGACATTAGCAGCCAACAAATATCTGCTAATACAGAGATGGAGACAGAGCTACAAATACCAAACAAAAAAGAAATGGCAGAAATGTTCAAAGATCTGGAGAAAACAATAAAACAAGAAATTGTAAATATTCGAAATGATTTGGGTCACCTTTTGGTGAGAGTGGAAGAAACGGAGGAAAAAGTCAAAAACCAGTCCCAAACTATTGCCGAATTGGAAAAAGAAATAATTAACATGAGGAAAGCACAAGAAAAATTGTTTTATAAGGCTGAGATACAAGAAAATAGGAATAGGAGGAGAAATATTAGGATACGTGGAGTCCCAGAGAATTCTAAAGGAGAAAATTTGCAAGAGATGGTCTGTAAAATATTAAATTCCATAATGGACAGTACTAATATGGAAAAAACTAAAATAGAAGGAATCTCTAGACAAGGAAAAATCCAAGGAAATTCGGGAAAAGATAGGCCACGAGATATACTTGTCAAATTTTGTGAATTCCTAGATAAAGATAAAATTTGGAAGAGGATAAAGGGAAAAGCAGTAATTATGTATGAAGGAAAGGACTTACAGATATATGCGGACTTGTCACCAGAGACTTTATGGAGAAGGAGAACCCTTAGACCTCTATTGGAAAGATTGAAAGAACAAAAGGTGCAATATAGATGGGGGACCCCTGAGTGCCTAATAGGATGGAGAAATGGAAATACAGCATATCTTAGGTTCCCAGAAGATTTGAAAAATTTTTGCGACAGACTCAATCTACAAAGAATGGAGATTCCTGGCTGGGAAGAAGAACACTGGGAAATTAGAACGAAAAGAAAAGAGGACTGGCAACTGGTTGGTGGGGGGGGGCGGAGGGGGGGAGGGGGAGAGGGAGAGAGATAGTGTTTTTTTTTTTTTTTTTTTTTTTCTCTCTCTCTCTCTCTCTCCGCCTTGTCCCTTCCGCCCTCAAACCACTGTTATTGAGATATTTTGGTAGGATTTAGGGGTTAAGGGGGAGGGGGGGAAGGGGCGGAATGCTGTCCAGGGCTGGAGTTTTTCCCCTATAGATTAAATCAAAAGTGGATAGTATTACCACAAATGATTGGTAGGCAATCAACAGGCCTAAAAAGAGGGGAGGGGGAGGAAGGGGGGTGGGATGGGAAAATGGGTGGGAGGGGGGAGGGGAGGGGAGTTGGGTGGGACGGGAGCTGGGTGGGAGGGAGGGGAGGAGGTATTGGGTTAATACTCTGCATGACAGAAGGGACAAAGAGGAAGAGGCAATCTAGAAGAGAGATGGAGTTAATAGGGAAAGATGGAAGAAATACAGTTTATAACTTATAATGTGAATGGGTTGAGTTGTCCAGGGAAGAGATTTAGGTTGTTCAATGAGTTACATCATAGGGCGACGTCAGTGGTATTTTTACAGGAGACGCATTTTGAGATAGAGGCAAACGTGAAATTAAAATCCAAATACTACCCAATATGGTACTATGCAGATTCTCCAATAAAAAGAGCAAAAGGGGTTGCAATAGGTTTGGCAAAGAATATGAGATTTGAGCTGCAGGATAGAAGAACCGACCCGGAGGGGAGGTTTTTATTCCTAAAAGGTAGACTTCAGGGGATAGAGTGTACTTTAGCCAATATATACTGCCCTAATAGAAACCCGGAGATATATATGAAGGGTCTGTTGAAAAAATTAATGGAATTCAAAAAAGGGCGTTTGATAGTAGCTGGAGACCTAAATTTCTGTATGGACCCACAAAGGGATAATACCTCTTCTGTGCAGAGAGAGGGGAGTAGGTCTCTGAGAGTTTTGAAGAAAGTGATGCATGAATGTCAACTAGTGGATACCTGGAGAATAACGCATATGAAAGACAGAGACTATACCTTCTTCTCTAATGCACATGAGATATACTCGAGATTAGATTACATCTTAATAGACCATCAACTTATAGATCACCTGGTTAAAATTGACATAGAGACAAGGACGTTCTCGGATCATGCTCCGGTCGTAATGAAAATGGAATGGGGAAGAAGGTGGACTGGAGGATTAGGGTGGAGGTTAAATGAGGTTCTTCTTCTGGATGAGGAGGTAGTTCAGAAAATCGAGAAAGAGATTAAGGTATACTTTAAGGAGAACGAATCAGAGGAAGTATCGATAGCCACAGTCTGGGAAAGCCATAAGGTATTCATAAGAGGAATCTTGATAGCGGCAGGAGCAGGGAAGAAAAAGGAAAGAAGAGAGAGGGTCAGTGGGATATTAAAAGAAATATTGGATTTAGAGCAGATACATAAGAAGAAAATAACAAAAGATACGAGACAGAAGTTATTGGATAAAAAAGATGAACTAGAGAGATTGATGGATGAGGAGAAGAGAAGAGTATACAACAGGGTTTTGAATGAGAGATATAGATGGGGAGACAGACCAGGAAGATATTTAATGAGAGCTTTGAATAAAAAGAAAAATAGGAACTATATAGAAAAGATAAAAAGCTCAAAGGGGGAGTTGGTCCACTCAAATAAAGAGATTATTAAAGTGTTTACGGAGTATTACAAAAAGTTATATAATATTAGTCCCCAAGGCCCTCTAAAACAAACTCAAGAGGTAATTAATAAAAAAAAGATGACATACTTAAAAAATGCGGGATTACCAAAACTAAGTGAAGCACAGTTGAACTCCCTAGACGCAGAAATTTCCCAGGAAGAAATCAAAACAGCATTAAAAAGCACAGGGGGGGGAAAAAGCCCAGGCCCGGATGGTTATACAGTTAAGTACTATAAGAAATTTAGTGAAGTACTGTTACCCAAACTGGAGAAATATATGAATGCTCTGGGAGGTGGGATGGAAGTGAGGAGAGAATCCCTACAGGCCCATGTAGTGCTTATTCATAAGGAGGGAAAAGATCCATCTCAGTGCTCCAGCTACAGACCTATCTCATTATTGAACACTGACACTAAACTGTATGCAAAGGTGTTAGCAAACAGGTTGAGGGACTTGATGCCTGAATGGATACATGGAGATCAGGTGGGCTTTGTACCGGGGAGAGAAGGTAGAGATAACGGCTTGAGAACCCTCATGCTTATTCAGAAAAGTAGAAAAGGGAAAGCCCCGGTAGTGCTCTTGTCAATTGATGCAGAGAAAGCATTTGATAGAGTGGACTGGGGCTTTATGATGGACAACTTAAAAGTGCTGGGGATAGGCGATAGAATGCGAGAGTGGATAAGTAAATTATATAGGGAGCCTACTGCAATCATCACGGTAAATGGGGAGAGATCAGAACCCATTGGAATGTCCAATGGTACAAGACAAGGCTGCCCACTATCTCCCCTGCTATATGTATTGTCACTCGAACCTTTGTTGTCAACAATAAGAAATAGCGGATCGGTAAAGGGAATTCAGATAGAATCTATAGAACACAGAGTAGCGGCCTTTGCGGACGACTTATTGTTCTATGTGGGGAACCCCCGAATAACTCTCCCAAATATAATGAAGATTCTGAAGGAGTACGGTGAACTATCAAATTTAAAAATTAATCCAACGAAAACAGAGATCCTGAATATTAATATATCAAAGAACGAAAAAGAAAAACTACAAAAAGAATTCCCCTTTATATGGAGAGAAAAAGAGATAAAATACTTAGGAATAAAACTCACTGCCTCATCTAAGCACCTGTATAGATTAAACTATATCTCTTTGATAAATGAGATCAGGGAAGATCTAAAAAGACTGGAAGGAGGAAATCCATCCTGGATAGGACGTATAAACTTAGTCAAAATGGTAATTATGCCTAAAATACTGTATAGATTTCAAATGGTACCAATTAAAATCCCAGAAGCCTTCTTTAAGATAATGAAAAAAATGTTAACAAGATACATATGGAAGAATAAAAAACCTAGAATAGCATATGAAACATTGAGCAGGACTAAAGAGAAAGGGGGATTGGGTCTACCAGATGTCAAGAGATACTATAAAGCAGTGGTCTTAGCAAGAATATATGACTGGACATTTAACCATAAGGGGAAAAGTTGGGTAACAATTGAAAACGATCTTAGTGGCACTAGATTGAACCAGACGATATGGGTTCCACCACAGTTTAGGGGAATTAAAGAAAGCACAAGTATCTACACTCTAAATGTTCTTAGGATATGGGATAATTTACACAAAAACATGAAATGGGAATTTAATTCTATATTAATGCCTCTCACAAATACTGATTACTTTCCTCCGGGAAAAAATAAGATATCGGGGAGATGGTTTAGAAAGGAGGATACCCAACTGAGAGATGTTTTGGTGGGGGGGGAATTGAGACCACTTAAAGATTTAATGGAGAATAAGGGAGATATTTTTATTAGAATAGATGAGTGGAAATATCATCAATTGAAATGTTTTATTGGAAATCTTCCGAAACCCTTGAGAGTAAAA
Source organism: Staurois parvus (assembly GCF_062004578.1). Classification (NCBI taxonomy): domain Eukaryota; kingdom Metazoa; phylum Chordata; class Amphibia; order Anura; family Ranidae; genus Staurois; species Staurois parvus. The sequence goes on along the minus strand of NW_028317900.1, from coordinate 439,688 downwards.
CAGGAGTGGAATATGTTTGAAAGGTTGTTAGAGACACGAAGAGATGGGAAGCACGGTGTTTCAAAAGTGTATAGAATACTCACAGAATTAGACACAAACACAAAGTTAATCTTTATCACAAAATGGGAAAGAGATATGGGAGTTGGGTTTGACGAAGATAGACAGAAAAAGATGTTTAGATTGATACACGATAATGTGAGTATGAGAGAGGTTGAGGTTAATTATAAGTGTGTGACACGATGGCACATTACACCGAGTGTAGAGCACAAGATGAATGGGGAGGACTCAGATAAGTGTTGGAGAGGGTGTGGAGAGATGGGCACGGTGTTTCACATATGGTGGGAATGTCCGAAAATCCAGGCTTTTTGGAAGATAATAGTCAAATTGATTAAAGAAATAACTGAAATTGACATAGGGTTAGACCCAACGACGTGCCTCCTACACAATGTAGAGACATCAGTAAATAAATATAAAGACTCAGGTATTTGGTATTTCTTGAATGCGGCGAAAGGGTTGATACCCAAGTTTTGGCGGAGGGCTGAGGTACCAAAGGAGGAAGACTGGATTAATAGAGTAAACCAGATAGGTAGAATGGAAAGATCATATCATATGCAGGAAGATAAGATGAGAGTTTATTTCAGGAGATGGGAAAAATGGGAAAGAGCAGGATTGAAAGAGAAATATAGGAAAATATGAACCAGGATGTTAGCAAAAAAAAAAAAAAAAAAAAAAAAAAAAAATTTAATAAGCCTCAAGAGAGTAGAATGGGATAGAGTCTGCAGAGGGGGAGGAGGGGGGAGGAGCGGTGGGAAGGGGGGATAGAGGGATGGGAAAGAAAAGAGTTTTTAGTAAGGGATAGATAGAAATGTTAGAAATGTTTATTTGTATGAAAATTTTTTTTTCCCTTTTTGGGTTTTTGTAATAATATGAAAAATTTAATAAATAACTAAATTAAAAAAAAAAAAAAAAAAAAATATACTAACTTCAATCACACTTTGGTACAATTAACACAACCGTGTTTCTCTTTCTGTATACAAGTCTTCAGCTTTGCACATGCCAACTTTAGCAAACAGGAGTGCAAACCAGCAGAGCTGTCCCACAATTTGGAAAAATACTAACAATGGCGAGGTAATTTTTTTTTTATTTGTAAATAATGTTTGGCTACAGCAATGAGCATCGTAAGATAAGGCAGATTGTAGGATATTGTGCATTCCTAATATGTTCAACATTAATAAGTGTTCCAGGATTCTGAATAAAAAGTTAAGTATCTTCATTGAAGATCCAACAGTGGGAAAGCAGAAAGCATGCACAATCAAGAATAGAGGACAGGACAGGGATATACTACAAATCACAGAAAAGCAGAACTTTAGACAAAGTAAATTATTCTTTCCTATGTGGATATCTTTTGTTATGGTTGTCGATATGTAGCTTGTGCTCACAGAAGTGATGCAAGTGAAATTCAACTAAACAGATGTCTTTTCTCTTACCTTGCTTTATAAACTGTATCTATACTGCACCCTCTCAAAATTCAAAGTGATTTCAATGATAGTGCTAATTTGCAAAGAGTACATTTAAAGCTCTACTCCAGGCATAAACTTTTTCGCCAGTTTACTCCCCCTCCCATGGCTAATCCAGCGCTGGGTGTGTGTGCCCTTCTCTGATGTCCATCTTTTCCTTGATCCTGAGAGGGCCACACCCCATATGATAGGAAGGGTCCACAACACAGACATGGACACTCAGAGAAGGACCCAAACCAGGAAGTAAACATAAAAGAAAACTTAAGCCTGGAGTGTCACTTGATCGTGGTTACAGGCAAATAAAAAAGACTTTTAAATATAACTGATTATTTTTTTTTTAATATAGTGTTAAATTCTTTGAAGGCTGATGGACAGAAGGGGGGAGGATTTTATTCAAGCGTGGAGTTTAATTAAGCCCGGGTTCACACCAGTGTGGCTTTAAAATTGAGCCACAGATCAGTGAGATTTCTACCTCCTATTTCCCTGCGGCTTGCAACATTGTTTAACAAAAGAGTGCAGGAAGTTTTTTAAAAGTCGCTGAGACAGGAGTGCGACATGGAACTGTCAAATCGCAGCCGTGTGAACCAAGGCTTAATATACAAAGCTGTTGTATATCTTAGCAGACAGTGGCCACAAAGAAGATAAATCAGAAATTTCTCAACAAAAGGAGCCAACATTGACAATCCCCCATTAATAATATAGTCTGAATTCCATTTTTTTCATGTGCAACATCAGCTATGAAACTCATCTCATTTTCTGTATACATCATAATGTGACAAAATGTGTTTTGCTTAAATGCAGGTTACTGTTCCAAGCAAATCGGAATATCTGTTTTTTCTGTTTTTTTTCGGATTTCTTCCAAACGTTCAAAAAACATGTTGGAGTATTAACTTAGTTGTATATTCATTGGCCCCAGAGCATGTGATATTACGTTCCATTAGGACAGGCACATATAGAAATGGTACTACATAATCTGTAAAAACTGTCATAGGATATGTCAGGAATATGTCAATATATAAATAGTCTTAGTAGATAATAGAAACTGTGTGTACACATGAAGAGGTAAATATAGGTGGAGTGGTACAGCTAAACAGAGTAAATGCTAAAAGTGTATTAATAAGCTCACTTTTCAAACAAGCTTAAAGTGGAAGTAAAGGCAAAACCTAACTAACTCTAAATCCTACACTCCGTCACATTCTAAGCCTAATCTATCTAGGCCTGTAAAGAAAAAAATCAGTATACTCACCTGTTGTGAAGCTGCTCTGGTCCAGTCCCACGCTGAGCTGTCAGCTTCAGTGTGTAGAAGTATGTGGGAGAGGCAGCTGACAACAGAAGCCCCATAGTAACTCTATGCATGAGGGCACTTTCCAAAATTTGGTTTAGAAGAAAAATTCTCTCTCTCAGCTTCTTCCAAATCTTAAAACTGTCTTCTTTTTTTGCTGCTGTGATCTGACTTTCTGTTATATGGTAGCTACGTTCGTTCTCTATGGTCCCACTGCATGTAGGAACATACCCACCTTCTCTTGCTCGCACCTTAAATGGACTAGGGACTATGGGATATGTAGTGTGCCTAGTGAAGTGCACATGACTGCAACAAACATGAACTGCTAGTTCCAGACAATTAAAAATGATTGGAAAAAAGGAGAGGTTCAGGCACTCAAGGAGGAAATTACAATTAGGCAGAAGAGTTGATGTGATTGGATGATCTAGAGGATAACTAAACCTAAAGGTTATCATTTAGTGTCACTTTAACCCTGTGTAATACTATGATGGGCTCTGTGCAGGATTAGGTTGCTAACTCAGAGACTCGCAGAAGAGATAGCAGCAAGTATGGCAACCTTGTAGGTTAACTACTTTCTGAGATGGAATTTCCCAGTCACACGACACACAACATAAACATTCCAGGTGAGATGTAGACTTTGGGAGAAATCAACTCTAGCTTTCAGGTGATTTAATCCGTTAGGCCCCTGTCTCTCTGTACCAGGATTTAACGGTCCAGCTGTTACAGCTAGCAACTTAGGAGGATGGTAAATCAGTCCCAAGGACAAAACAACTGGACGATCTGGGAGGAACCACAGAGAGTCTGCCAGGAGTCTGAATATCTGAATTTCCACTGCAAAGCCCCAAGGATTGCTGGTAACAAACTTGTCCAGTTTCTGGTTGAACCGGAAAACTAGGAGGTTCACATCTGAAGTTCCCCACCTTTCAGAGAGCTCGAACTGACTGAACAGACCATTCTCTGGGATCCAGATGTTAATGAGTGAGAAAGTCAGCCTGTCAGATTCCTAAACCTGTAATGTGCATAATGTTCATGGTCAGAACAGGAAGTTCTGCCCAAGCCAGAGTCTGCTCTGTTACTCTTGAGCTGCTCAACTTCTGATGCTTACTTGATGGTTGATGTGGGTTGCTGCCCTGGCATTGCCTGATAGAATCCTGGTGTGACAACCTTGTAGCCAGGGGGTGCAGCATTGAAAGGACAAACAGATTTGCACATGAGTTCAAGGACACTGATCAGAAGCCAAGAACAGGGACTGGCACCTGTACTGTTACCAGACCAAAAGGTAAGGAAAACAAATTGGTAATGCATGCCTATAGCAAAATGCAGGTAGCTTGATGCCTAAAAAAGGTAGGGAAGTGCAAAAAAGCATCCCTGATGTCCACAGAGCCAGAAGATATGTTTAAAGTGAAGCAATGACCAACTGGGCACAATAAATACAGACTTTTTGAAATAAAAGTATTTTGTGGAGACTCAGAAGATCCAGTATGGGTCTTCATTTGCTTTGGGAATCTTTCCTTTTCCAGGACAATGGTTAGGCCCCCCTCTTGACAGAGGTGTTTATCTGGAACAACCTGAAGGTCTGTCTGCCTGAAGAGGTTGGCAAGTCTGACAACATGAAGCAGGGTGTAGACAGAAAATGAAATTCTAGCTTGTTCCCCACTGTATACAAGGCTCTGAACCCAAGCATCTTAAATGTCCTAAGACCATGTACAAGATGCTCCTTGCATGGAATCGCAACAGATTAAAATTCAAACATAAGAATCCTCTTACTTATGTACTCAAAGGTGGCCCATGCTGGATACCTGGCAAACGGTATCTGCTAGGCCCCAGACACCATAGTATAAGGCCAGGGGCAAGGGCTCCAGTTGCTGGAGAACATAAGGATCCATTAGTATTAATCCAGGATCCCGATCCATGGTCTTGGTCATCCATGCACATTATGCATCTCCAAGGGAGAACAAGATCTTGGATAGACCTAGGATAGAGATGGTACCCTTAATGAAGTACGCAGCTCAAAAAGTTTGGAAAAGAATACATGCAGCATCTAAAAACTGCTATGATGTGATTTATCTACATTTCCTACATTTTCCATTCTTCAATGTAGAAAACAGCTTGTACCAACACCGACCTGTACTATATTTCTAAAATGCTTTCCACCCGAGACAAGAGCAAAGCCACATGGGGAAGGCTGAAGGGGTCTGGTGAAGTTGTCTTTATGGGAGGATCCCTTCACTGCTCCAACCTGAGCAAGGCAGCACTATGTGGATTCATTTAAAATGCACAGCACTGGAAGAGTACTTTCTGAATATCATGGCAATTTCTCCACACACAGTCAACCAGGAGAATTCAATGAGGTTACAATGTGTACACTTTATATTGGCTTTCCATGTGCTGTCAAGTGACACACGCCTGACGTTATTCTCACTAGTACCACCAGAGCCCTGTCACTGACTCTTAGAAGTAAAATACCTTAGACAACAAGACCTCAGGAAAAAAATTATGGTGTGATCAACCAATTTAAAATATGCAGAAAATATTAATTTATGGCGTGTGTAACAAAGTTTCCTGGAGCTCAGGGCATAAAGATGTTTGGGACAGTGCAGTATTCTAACTGGACCTTCAGCTTTGACTCAAAGCCATCAACTAGGTTTGCGCTAATTGTAGTCTGTTCAGTATTTATACTGCTCTTTCCTGATATAGGCAGATATTCTGTACAATATGTATTTAACCAAGGGGTTAAAGGAAACCTGTATTGAGGAAATATGATGGCTGCTATTGCTTTCCATTACTGGTAAATTGTTACCTGCCTGTCATACTGGGTGATGGTTTCAATACTTTCTGAGTCACTAACCTGGAACAAGTATGAAGTTTAGGAGTTTTGACCTTTCTGATCTGCCTGCTTACTCCAGGTAAGAATTACAGAATTTACATCATAGAATCAATATGACTGCCAGGCAACAAGCAATTTTAGGAAGGGGTCACCAATAACAGCTTCCATACTTCTAATAATGGTTTCCTTGTAAATGAGGTAGAATTTGAGTTATAACTTTATATGTAATGTGAAGCGCACTTGTGTTTTTTCTTTGTTAATCCTTTCGCTGCCAGCTTTTTTTTTTTTTTTTTGCACTTTTAAATGCACATTTCTAGGCATAAGGATTAGTTAACGCCCACCCAAAATTGAACATTTTCTGAAAGCAAAGAGACTGAAGACTAAAATTGGGGTAGTTGAAATTTCTAAGTCACATTACATTAGCACAGCTGTTTATTAAGCCCATGCTTTCAGTAAAAATACACTAAAGTTATTTTTAGTGCACACAAACACAATACTGTAAATTACCAATTTTTTGATAAAATATAAAAGATGAGATTGTATCCAGCAAATAGAACAAAACGTGTCAAGCCTTAAATTTGCAGTTGCTGGTGAAACAGCAACATGCTTTGGTATACCAAATTGTCCATAGGCTAACCTTTAAAAGCCTTTAGTTATTAATTTAGAGATAACTATGAATGATGACCCTAGGACAGCAATGGGCAAACTACGGCCCGGCTGACCTTTTAATCCGGCCCGCGGAGCGTGATACATTGGCTGTCAGGATGTGTGTAGGCGGGGCAGCGTGACGAACGTGAGGGGAGCTAGGCTCCTCTCACAGTCCGCCCTGAAGACCGGACCGGCGCGGGAACACGTCGAGAGGAACGCGCGGAGCAAAGGTAAGTAAATTGACACAGGGGGGACTTGGCTTACTACTTGGGGGGGAATAGTACTATGGGGGATGAAATACTACATGAGGAATGAATTAATATGGGGGATGAATTAATATGGGGAATGAATTAATATGAGGAATGAATTACTATATGGGGGATGAATTACTATGGGGGATGAATTACTATGTGGGATGAATTACTATATGGGGGATGAATTACTATATGGGGGATGAATTACTATATGGGGGATGAATTACTATATGGGGGATGAATTACTATATGGGGGATGAATTACTATATGGGGGATGAATTACTATGGGGGATGAATTACTATGGGGGATTAATTACTATGCTTACTATGGGGGAATATTACTATACTTACTATGGATGACACATACACATCATTCATCTACTCTTGGTCCGGCCCCCGGGTCCAATATATGAACCCATTGCGGCCCTCAAGTCAAAAAGTTTGCCCACCCCTGCCCTAGGATTATTGCTGCCACTCTGGCGTGTGCAGTGATATGCAATACATGTAGCAACTATTGTTTTTATATGTACCTACACATGCATTTATGTATGTGCATGTACATGGTGACAGAAAACTTTATACACACTTTTTTTTTTTCAATCTACAGTGTGTTACCTTTTTTTTTTTTTCATACAGCTTAATTCCTTTCACATAGGAGGGTTATAGCCTCCTATGTGATAGAATACTGTCTATTAAACCCTTAACGTCACCTCTAAGCTGATCAAGCACAGAGATGTGGAAGTGATTGGGTAGCTTTACAGAAGCCCAAATCATTTCCACCAGAAAGCAGACAGTTGGCCTAAAAAATTTAAACACTCCTATGGCTGCTATAGCAGCCTAGTTTGTGTAAAAGGCTACCTTGCTGCCAGCCTCTAAGCCGCATGTTGGGGCCAGAAAATAGATTAAAGAAAATACAGGACACAAGACAGGCGTTATTCCTTACTCCTAGGGTTATTCACCACTTGCAGGTGATTGGACACTGGCAAAAGACAGGACGTCCTCCCCTATCTAATCCCACCCATACCAAAAAGACATCAGTTTTGTAGCAAGCCCTACAACCCGAAGGAGGAGAGAGATCTCTGTACACCACAATAATAACCAAGAAATGGAATTTACAGGCAAGTGGAAAATCCAATTCTTTATTGTAGATCATGGGACACAGAGCAGGCTTTATTATTCCCTTACTCCTAGGGATGTCCTAAAGCAATGCCAATGAGGGGAAGGAGACACAGACCCACGACAAGTCAAAAAAAAAACACCTTATATTGCAGCCTGTAAAACACTGCGTTTAAAAGCTGTATCCTCAGTGGTTCTAACGTCAACCTGGTAAAGCCTTGAAAAAGTGTGAACTAAAAACCAGGTTGAAGTCTTTAAAACATATGCCACCAAAGCCCGATGACAGGCAGTCCAGAAAGAACCTACACTCCTGGGAGAAATAAGCTGATGCATCCAATGGAAACTAGTAGACTTTTTACCTCTCTTTGGTCCTTCAGGAAGAACAGAGTCTGCATTTCAGACTGTGGCTGTCAATTTCAGATGTAGCCTTATAGCCTGAACCACATCTAAAGGGTTGTGAGCCCTATCCTCTGGCAACTAAGGACTAGGGGAAAAAAAAAAAAGTCGGTAAAACAATATCTTTGTTGAGATGGAAAGCCAAAACCACCTTAGACAAAAAAGACAGGCGGAGAACCAGCTTTTCAGGGTGAAGGATCAGGAACAGTTCCTCGCAACAAAGAGATGTCAGCTCAGGTACCCTTCGTGTTAAAGTAATATTAACCAAGAACACCACCTATTGTGTCAAAAACTAAGGGAAGGTTGTGATTAGGTACAAATGGAAGTCTTTGTAAAAACAGAAAGAACCCATCTGAGATCCCACAGGGTCACAGGCCATCTGATTGGAGGAACAATATGAAAAACTCCTTACACAAAGGCAAGATCCAAAAAATGATAAGTACTCTGTCTCTGAAAAAGGATCACCAAGGCTGACATTTGGCCCTTGATTGTACTTAATTCCAGAAGCATATTAACCTGTTTGAGAACAGCCAAAATACATCCCATAACATATTTGCGAGTGTGATATTTGCTAGCCTTACACTAATGCCACATAAAATTTCTAGGTTCTTTGATAAATCCTTCTTGAAGAAGCCTTCCTGGCTTTGGTAAATGTGGAAATAACTGAATCAGATATTACCCCGTCCTTCAAGATTCTAGATCAGTAGCCATGCCGTTAAAGCCAGCAACTGTAAAGAAGAATGGAATATTAAATGTTGCAAGAGGAAGCTGGGGTAAACCAAAAGAGCCCAAGGATCACCAACTGACATGCACATGATGTCAGAATTCTATGCCCACCTGGGTCAGTCTGGACTCTTCCAATGCAGGGTCTGGGTACCAATCACAAGGCAGCACAGTGGCTAAATGGTTAGCACTTCCACCTGGCAGTACTAGGGTTGCTGGTTCGAATCCCAACCCCGGCACCACCTGTCTGGAGTTTGCATGTTCTCCCTGTGACTGTGTGGGTTTCCTCCGGGTACTCCGGTTTCCTCCCACACTCCAAAGACATGCTGGTAGGTTAATTGGCTCTTGTCTAAATTGGCCCTAGTATGTATATGTATGAATGTTAGGGACCTTAGATTGTATGCCCCTTGAGGGTTAGGGACTGATGTGAATGTACAATATATGTATGTAAAGCGCTGCATAAATTTACGGCGCTATATAAGTACCTGAAATAAATAATAATCCTACTGATAAATTAGTAGCCCTAGGTATGGATCCAGATAACTGCCAGTTTCCTGAAATTTAAAAACAGACAATTCTGGTGTTCAATGGCAAATGCCAATTGAGCTCTATAGTGCCAGGCAGTGAGCACAGCGCCCACTAGAGGAAGTCGTGCCCTCAGGCCACCCTCCTGAAGTATGTTTCTGATTGTTTGGTCAGAGACATTCACGCCAGTGGCCTGCGCTGGAGATAATTTTGTAGGGCTCTGGCAGTGCTCATCCTGTTCCTCCTTGCACAAAGGAGCAGATACCACTCCTGCTGGTGGGTTAAGGACCTTCTATGGCCCCGTCCAGCTCTCGTAGAGTAACAGCCTGTCTCCTGGAATCTCCTTCATGGTCTTAAGACTGTGCTGGGAGACACAGCAAACCTGGCAATGGCACATATTGATGTGCCATCTTGAAGGAGCTGGACTGCCTGTGCAACCTCTGTAGGGTCCAGGTATCGCCCCATGCTACCAGTAGTGACACTAACCCAAGTCAAATGCAAAACTAGTGAAAAACAGTCAGAAAAGATGAGCAGGGAAAAAAAATGTCAGTGGCCTCCACCTGTAAAACCATTCCTGTTTTGGGGTTTGTCTCATTGTTGCCCATCTAGTGCACCTGTTGTTAATTTAACTGACCAGATCAATATCCTGGGAGTTTAAAATTACTTGATGCTATATTCTGATTAAAAAGTGTTCCTTTAATTTTTTGAGCAGTGTACTAAAAGTTTACTAAAAGAAGACTTTTCTTTCAGCTGTTTATTAAAAATATTTCTTTACATGGCACCAACATATTCTACTTTGATCCATTCACATCAAACCATGCCCAATGGAAAAAAGAATCAAATATCCCTATCTCAGCCTCTAAAATTTTAGGTAATGCAGAATAAAACTTGACAGAATTTGAATTGTGGGTGGTTCTGTTCACCTTTTTTGCCCTCAAGCAAATATAACTGTAGCGATTCTGAGTGAATAAGCAGTTATACTGCAACCTGTACCTGTAAAATGGCAACTTCATTCCTTAGCTGGCTTTCCTGCTTAGTAGGAAAACGCAGTTTATCTATTATTTTTATAGCCACATCTCGACCTGTCTTCCGATGCTTTCCTGAAATTAAGGAGCACATATTTACAAATCAGTAAGCCATTTATGAACATTATAGTAACTACATTGGTGCAATATAGGCAAAGTATTTTTGATAGTGGGTATAAACCATACCTCCATATACAATACCAAACTGTCCTGATCCAAGAACCTCATCTGGAAAAATCTGATATACAGAGCTAATATCCTATGGACAAAGCAAACAGAAAATGATGCATAAATACATTAATAAACCTTCCAAAGAGTAGAAAACATTGATAGGCTTGTATAAAAATATTTAAAGCTAAACTCCATGAATTCAGCCACTTTGTACAATGTTCTGGACTACAAGGGGTTAAAATGATACTAAACCCATGACCCTGCATTCACTCTATCTGGTCTCCCACAAAACATGGAAATGCAATTTTTAGTGAATTAAAACAGCTAAATACCTTTTATCAGCAGCAGTATATAGCAGTCTTGTGACTTCTATAAGTGTCTGGCCAAGCACTAGTTAAAGCTTGTAGGAGGAGTTTTCATTCTGCTCTGACTGTCCTATGAGGCTGCATGACCCCTGACCCTCTATCTGGAGTGTGCTGAGTGGCCCTGTGCTGCATGACCCCTGACCCTGTATCTGGACAGTGCTGAGTGGTACTGTGCTGCATGACCCCTGACCCTCTATCTGGAGTGTGCTGAGTGGCCCTGTGCTGCATGACCCCTGACCCTCTATCTGGAGTGTGCTGAGTGGCCCTGTGCTGCATGACCCCTGACCCAGTATCTGGACAGTGCTGAGTGGCCCTGTGCTGTCCAATCACAGAATGCTTTGTATTATGTGGACCCATTCACAAATTACAAAAGCTTCTATGAATAGACAGCAGATGGGAGGGGATGGCAGAGATTCTGAGTGTGAGAAGGCAGCATTTCCCTGTTAGAGCTCTGGAAATGTAGGGATAGGTGTGCTCCCAGAGCACCATAAAACTATAAGGTGTAAATTAAAGAGATAAGTCCATGGGGTGACAAGCACTATGTTGGAATCACCTCATGGTAAGCCTGCACATTTTGCAGATTGGCTGAATTCCTGCAGTTCACCTTTTACTAACCTAGAGAAAGGCTATGATCCATAGACATAATTTATAGGAACCATGTGGCAAGTTTCGGCAGTAAAACAGGATATTTGAAGTTACCATAAAATGTTTCCTGAAGTTCCTTAGGGGCAGAGGATCAGATACAACTCAGGAACAACTGGGTTATACTGCCACTAAGAGGAGGACATGGACTCTGTCAAACAAAAAAAGCCATTGGCCAGCCAGGTACAATCCCTCCCGACTTATGCGTCAGCATTTAGAAAAGCAGTATTAGCAGTATTACAAGAAGTTCGCAAACACAGAAGGGTTGAGCCTGAATCCCTGCATGATTTCCAGAAAAAAACATTTGATATGTATAAAAATGTTGTTTTCTTTATTGTTCTTTAAAGGACACAGGATCCACTGCAAATCAGGAATAACTGGGACGTCCAAAGAGATCCAACTGAGGGTTGGACAACAGCAACACTTTCACATAAAAAAGTAAAAAAAAAAAAAAAACCAGCAAAACTGGGGGCAGGCTGCTTGAAAGTGGAATTCCAAAGTGAAAAATTGCTCCTCTTTAGCTCCTATCCTCAACATGACCGCCCAGATTTTTTTTTTTAAATTTTTTAGTTAATTCTTGACCACAACTCTCATTAATTTTGACCTAGCCCAGAATGACATGCTGCTCTCTAGTAGCCTCCTGGGATATGCACATCACATAACCCTGAGGAAGTCACATGATTCATGACGCACCGCGTAGGTCGGAAGCGTGGTGACATCAGTACCACAGTATCAGTAGACAGCAGCTGCCATCTTGCTACACCCATGCAAGTACACCCAAACTGATACATGCAATTTTGAGCTTTTTTTATCTTGTATTTGATGTACGTGGGCACTTGGCATTATGCTGCTTATTAAATTATATTAATTACTACACTATGGAAGTGTTTCTATTCTCCTCCTTTGGAATCCTGTGAGAGGCTGCCCGGTGCATTTTTTTGCCGTGAGGGGGATACCACCACTACTGTTGAGGATTGACGGTTGCTGGAGTAGTGCGTAAGACCTCTTTTGGATGGTGATCTGTGTTGCGCTGAGCGCCTTGAAGTGCGTTGGCCTCCTGGGGTCGTAGCATGGAGGTGAGCAGGCAATTAAGCCAGTGGTGGATTTCTGCTCCAGTTGATCACTTTCACCCATTAACTTTATTTGAGAATATTTAATGGACTTTACACATTGGAGTCTATTTTGGACTTTTCGTATTTTTGTGCTTATGTTTTGTTTCACTGATGTTCGCAGCATAATGCCAAATGCTCACGTACATCAAATACAAGATAAAAAAGCTCAAAACCGCATGTATCAGTTTGGGTGTACTTGCAAGGGCGTAGCAAGATGACGGCTTCCGTCCACGCTGGTACTGACGTCACCATGCTTCCGACCTACGCGTTGCGTCACGAATCACGTGACTTCCTCAGGGATTTGTTCCAGTATATAGTTTTAAAAAAATAGCGATTATTAAATATCACCAAAAGAAAGCTTTATCTGTCCAAAAATTTACATAAAATTCATTGAATGACAGTAATTGTCAGTCCAACTATCACAGCAATGATAACTGAAAACTGTCCTGGTAATGAAGGGGGATTACAGTTTGGTACTCAAGCTGTAAAACAGGTATTCAAACTATCAATAGGCACTGATATTGTATCTTAAAACCTAAGAGCTATGTCAGCTTGTTAAGCACAAAACTGTTCATAACAGATTTGCGAGATTTCCCATCAGAATGAAATTTCCTGTTGGAAGGCACAGAGTCAGGTATAGCTGCAGAAATGTCAAAAAATTAAGAGGGGAGGCAACTTACTTGCATTCTCTGTGTTCTGAGTTAGTTATCATGGTTGCAATTTTGTTTAAAAAACACCAAACTGACAAAACAGAAGAAAACCCCTGTCTGAATAAGGCAGAGGAGGGGGCTGCACCGGACATAGATAAAAATCGGGACTATAGCGACACAAGCAGGAGGACAGCAATGAGGAGGGACAATGTGCTTGTGATCCAACATACTACAGTGCACTAAGGTAACATAATATATCGGGAAAGCCTTGGGTACTCACAAACCAATAGCTGAAAGCAGGAAGAATGTTAATGGCCAAGGTGACAAAATCACTGGAAAGATGGATTGTAGAGCACACCCGACACAGCTCAAAGTTCTCTGGCGTGTTAATCCTTTCAATAGAATTGCTGAATAGGGAAGAATGAAGTGGCATGTGGTGGAGAAATAGGAGTACCATGCTTAGTGCAAAAGGACAAAGTCCTTAAGCACTTACCTTGAAGGTCTGGAGAAGGCTCTGTGGCTAACAAGCCAGTACATTAGGTGTCTGAGGATTGCCACACTTGGAGCCAGTGCCCAAAAGTCTCATTCCAGCAGGTCTTCACTACATCCAAGGGCATATCCCAGGAAGTCTTCAGAGACTGACTAATGCACACCTGAGACTGCGCCACTGTTCTGGACCTGTAAAGCACTTTGCGGCTAACAAACATGAAACTAGATGTCTGAGGAATGTCATAAGTACAGCCCAGTCAAAACAGGGTCCAGGTTAGGTCTCCAAGGGAACAACAAGCATTAGCTGATCCAAACGCCTGCATAACAAGCTCAGCACAGCAGCAAAACAATGAATCCTGTATGAAAAAAATGAATCTTGGTGAAATTGTTTAGCAAAAAAAAGGGTAAAGTATTCTCAGATAAGACAACTTCCCTTCTAGAACACTAGCAATACACTGAAGCATGATGGGAGTGAGAAAGGTTATACACAGCTGTTTTTTTTTTTTTTTTGCTACTGTCCACTTCTTCCTGTAGGTGGCAGTATAAGCCCCAACTGTTCTTGATTTACATCTGATCCTGTGTCCCTTAACAAACCGATAAAAAAACAGGATTCGTCATTGGTTGCCACAGGTTTTTTATTTTTGCAATCTGCCTTATTAAATGAACAGCCGTCAAATCAGATCCAGCATATTAGCTCATTCACATATATACAAATGAATTTCTATTAATTTTTTTTACCAATTCATTATTTTTCTAAGTATTAATTTTCTGGATTTTTTTTTTTAACCAAGTGCCCTCCTGCAAAATCAATGAATTGGTTTGTTTTTTTTTAAATTATAGCTGAAAGATTTAAACATTGGGATAAGCAGGGCTACATGTGCGTCTTCTCTGACCAAAGAGAACAGGTCACACCAAGTGAGAAATTTATTTCTGCCAACAAAAGGCTCTAGTTTTTAATCTTCTGCCACACCCTTCACATTGTCACATGCAAACAAGTGAAAGATCTTGGTTAGAAGTACATACCACATTTTCTTGCACCTGGCAGTTTGACACAGAGATGCTGATGGAAACATCACCTGTAAGAGAAACATCATAGGCAACATGACTCACACGATAACTTCAGCAATTACTTTTTCAATCCAAATGTATTCCAATTCTATATATTACAAAATAACAACTAGGTTTAATAACTTTCTACTGCAAACCTGTTATTAATTAAGTAGGAAAATTGTGTCCACACAAGACTGGGCTGCCACTGGCCACATGAATTTAAATGGTTTAGGAAGAAAATTAGATGTCTACTATCTCTGTAGCATTATTGATAGTTCCTGTTGGGGGGATATTTTTAACAATCTTATGCATAAAGCACAGGTCCACTTGGTAACTGGATAAATAGAAGAGACATCAAAAGCTGAATAATTTTTTTCTCTTAGCAGATCGCTACACAAACATGAGTTTTTTGTTTCTTACAAGCGTATATATTATATGCCCACACACCTCAACACTGGTTTATTTTGGGAAAATACAAAAGTAATGGACTGAAACTAACAAGCATGGCAGACCATAAATTACCGCGATCCAACAGGAGAACTCACGCGTGTGCTCTGTTATGATTAGGCGCAGGTTTGCGCGAAACACGTCAACCGTGTTCCCTGCTTGCAGAACTGTGATGTTAGTTTTTTAAGAGGACGATTAATAAAATGTTTGGATATTTCTACATTCTTGAGTGCGATCATCCATTTATCCTTGCATACCCCAATCCAATAGTCTAGTAGTAGCTAGCATTATCTACTGGTTGTCACTGAAAAGATGATCTCTCACTTTGCCTAAAACTGACCAATGAACCGTAAATTGTGCATTGTGTTCAAAGGGGGTCTTCATTTACATTTTGTCATTTCTGTGTAGAGATGAGAAAGGTCGGGGGGGGGGGGGGGACTGAAAAATTGGGAGAGAACTGTTTTTCTTATTTTTTTCAAAACTGTTTTTCCTTTTATTTTTTTATAGGAAAAAAATTGAGGAAAAAAGTGTGGAATATGTTCTTTTGCAACACTAAATAATATATCTATGACATGGTGTTCAAACTAAATAACATATAGACATTCATGAAAGATTATTGAGACTAAATAAAGTCTCAAATTATAACAAGTTCTCCTAGCTGAAGACAAGAAAATCCTGGAATACAATTAAAGTAACACTTCTCAATGCAGTTCTCAAACAAGAGAAATATGCATTTCTTCCACTAGAGTGCACTGCAGATGAAAGGCTCTAGCTTAGTTTGCTTGTGGGCTCTATCTTGTACCTCCTACAGTTGTATGATTGTTGGAATGCAGTAGATGATAGTTTGTGTCCTCTCAGGCCTAATTTGAGGTAAGTCTGACAAATTAGGTTTACCTATATAACCTTTAAATGACTCCTACTAATTGCTCTCCACAATTACAGCATAATGTTTACCCATAATCAGTAAATAGTTTTTTTTTTCCTTTCCTCCTCTCAGTAAAATGGTAAGAACATTTAGCGTTTGGAAATATGTCCATAGTGCAATTTCTGCTGAGAGCAAAACTGCAATTTGCAAATATTGTGAGAAAAAATATTATTTTTCAAATGTTACAAGGATGACAAAATACATCCTTGCATGCCAAAGTTCCCTAAATGCATTGAAAAAAATACTTTATGGAATTAAATGAGGACCATAATGAAAGTTCACGTAGCGTTAACTTCCAGAATTCTCATTCCAAGCATTGCATTAAGCTGTACTTTATTGAATAAGCTGTACTTTTATTTTAAGAATAATACTTTTATATACACTGTATTTCACGTTTCTAGTGTAACAAAATGACTTTCAAATCTACTCCACATTGATTTTTTCTTGTTTTTCTGAAAATGTCCAATGTTTATGGAAAAATAAAAACATGCTTTTTTCCATGGCTTCAAAATTTGCGCAAAATTTAAATCTCTAATTCTGTGTAAGGCTCCTGGGAACTCTTGGGTAGCACACAGACAGGCCTGAAACCTCACTGGGTCATGTAAGAGTAAGTACACCTTGGAAAAACACCACCAACCAATAAAATGAGTGAGGGCTGTACATCAAAATCTCAAAATGCTGCCATCCCATACCATACCATATGGTGTACTCAACGGCTAATAAGGAGATAGACTTTCTTTGCAGCATTTTGAGAATAAACACAATATATTTTCTGTTATAATTACAGTTTTATTAAAGTAATCAAACTAATAAAATCCATCTCAGGCTTCATTCACATCTAGGTTTTTTGTATTGCAGGCAGAAACGGGGTGAATCTACCCGCGATGCCAAAACGCTCTGAAAAATGACAAATCACACCATGCTTGTTCAGGTGTCATTAATTTTCAATGGCACCTAAAACGTAGTGCAATTCTGGAGCAATAAATCGTGCTGCAACTGCATAAACCACATCACGCGAAGATTGTCACCCAGAAAGAAGCTCCTGCTTTTTTTTTGGGTGGCAAGGTTTACGTGACGCAATTTTCCACAAAATTTATTGCACGTCAATCACATCACCGCATTTAGGTGCTATTGAAAATGAATGTCACCTGGACAAGTGTGGTGCGTTTTGTCAGTTTTGCAGTGTTTTGGGATACAAAACGCCTATAACGTGAACGCAGCCGCAAAGAGATTGTTAAAAAATTTTTTACATAAACATATTTCCAGCTGTGTACTGTACAGGATACAATTCCAAAACACCCATATAACCAAAAAATTAGACCTTTTTTTGTCAATGCATATCTCAGTCCCCTTTTCTTCTTCAGTACAAGTCACGTGATACACACACTAGAATTTGTATGTAAATATTTTCATTAATCTGGAAACAATATAATCAATTCCATGAACATACTATATGTACATAATATTTGAAGGATTAAAACATTGCAACTAAATATACAATTCATTGTTCTATCAGGATTACATATGCAGTAAATGTAATAACAGCGCACCAAGCATAAGGGATGCCATTATACTGGAAACCATATTAATTATACAAAATGATGGAAACTGTTTTTGTTATTCTTACTTAAACATAATTTTGATGTAGAAAATTGTAACACCACTGCTATTGCTCTACACACCGAATGTAATTCTTCTAAGAGGTACAGTGGATATAAAAAGTCTACACACCCTTGTTAAAATGTCAGGTTTCTGTGATGTAAAAAAAATAAAGATAAAGCATTTCAGAACTTTTTCCACCTTTAATGTGACCTATAAACTGTACAACTCAGTTGAATAACAAATTGAAATCTTTTAGGTGGCACCTTTTTTTCTTTATTCCAGCATTCTTTCCAATCTTTTTGGGTAGGAGTATCAGCATGGCACATCTTGACTTGGCAATATTTGCCCACTCTTCCTTGCAAAAACACTCCAAATCTGTCAGATTGCAAGGGCATGTCCTGTACATAGCCCTCCAGATCACCCCACAGATTTTCCATCAGATTCAGGTCTGGGCTCTGGCTGGGCCATTCCAAAACTTTAATCTTCTGGTGAAGCCATTCCTTTGTTGATTCGGATGTATGCTTTGGGTCGTTGTCATGCTGAAAGATGAAGTTCCTGTTCATGTTCAGCTTTCTAGCAATAGCCTGAAGGTTCTGTGCCAATACTGTCTGGTATTTGGAACTGTTCATATTTCCCTCTACCTTGTCTAAGGCCTCAGTTCCAGCTGAAGAAAAACAGCCCCAAAGCATGATGCTGCCACCACCGTGCTTCACTGTGGGTATGGTGTTCTTTTGGTGATGTGCAGTGTTGTTTTTGCGCCAAACATATATTTTGGAATTATGGCTAAAAAGTTCATCCTTGGTTTCATCAGACCAGGGGCGGACTAACCATTCGGGTACTCAGGCACTGCCCGAGGGCCCAGGGTCAGTAGGGGGCCCCATGAGATGCCCCTGGTACCTTTCATAGGCTTTTTTGGGTGTAATTTGAGTGTGGGCAAGGACACAGGGGCCCCATAATCCCCTATTGCCCGGGGGCCCCATAAGTTGTCAGTCCGCCCCTGCATCAGACCAGAACATATTTTCCCACATGCTTTTGGGAGACTTCAGATGTATTTTTGCAAAATGTAGATGGGCTTGGATGTTTCTCTTCGTAAGAAAAGGCTTCCGTCATTCCACTCTACCCCATAGTCCAGACATATGAAGAATATGGGAGATTGTTGTCACATGTACCACACAGCCAGTACTTGATAGATATTCCTGCAGCTCCTTTAATGTTGCTGTCGGCCTATTGGCAGCCTCCCAGACCAGTTTTCTTGTCTTTTCTTTAGTTTTGTTGGGACGTCCAGTTCTTGATAATGTCACTGTTGCGCCATATTTTCGCCACTTGATGAGGACTGTCTTCACTGTGTTCCATGGTATATCTAATGCCTTGGAAATTCTTTTGTACTCTTCTCCTGACTTGATACCTTTTAACAATGAGATCCCTCTAATGCTTTGGAAACTCACTGTGGACCACGGCTTTTGTTGTAGGATGCGACTAAGAAAATGTCAGGAAAGACCAACTAGAACAGCTGAACTTTATTTGGGGTTAATCAGAGGCACTGTAAATGATGGCAGGTGTGTACTGACTCCTATTTAACATAATTTTGAATGTGATTGCTTCATTCTGCAGTGTAACCAGCATGTACAACATTTGCTGCCTTCCTTCCTTAAATAAGGGCAATAATTGCCACCTGTTTTTCAAAGAATGAATGACCTCACTAATAGAACTCCACACTGCTATTATTTTGAACATGCCCCTTTCAATTAGTGATTCAATTACACAGAATCAGCAGCATGCATGTCATGACTGTTAGATTTCTATTACTCTACTACACCTGCTAGTAAATTATTTGCCATGTAGAAATATCATTTCTACCAAAAACAGTGATTGATCAGGTTAGTGATGCCTGACTGCTATTATTTTGAACACAACTGTGTGTGTGTGTGTGTGTGTGTGTGTGTGTGTATATATATATATATATATATATATATATATATATATATATATATATATATATATATACACACACACACATACTTAAATATGTGAAGCTTCCTTGTAAACCCATGTATATGTAATCCTGAGTCAACAAGTGTACACCTCTATTTTTTGTTGGAATAATTCACATATTATGTACATATATTCATGGAATTGCTATACTGTTTCCAGATGGCTTCAAGTATTGGCATATAAATTTCAGTGTGTGTGCCCATCCTAAGGAAAAGGAGCAGACGGTGAAATGCATAGACAAAATGGGTCTTCGTATTTGGTCTTGGAAATGTAACAGGTGCGATACACAACCTAGAATACATTTTGATGTAATCAACATTTTAAAAAATCTCTTTGAGATGGATTTTTTTTTACTTGCACCTGAATAAAATTGTGGAATTTTAATATACTGAGCCCTTCCAAAAATTAATAAAAAGAATGGCAGATCCTATATTTTTACATAGAGATGTTTGGACAGTATATGCATTGCGGCTGGTCGGCAAGTGGTTAAAAACCCATTGGATTTCACTATTCAGAATCAGCACTAACAAATATAAGCGACAGCAGTCCATCTAGTAAACTGGGGAAAGGTAAGGAGCCTCTATGGTGCATTATGTACTATTGTTGGTCTACACAAAACATTGTCTATAGATTCTAAGGACAGAGTTGTATAGGTCTTTAAAAAGATAATTGGCTGTGTGTGTCTGTCCTGGTTTAAAGTATACGTAAAGTTTTTTCTTTATTTTGGATACAGTAGGGAACACTTTTTTTGCAGTTTGCCACTGGTGAAACTTCCTGTTCTATCCTGCAGACAGGACAGGAAACGAAATGTCCTCTTGGGGGAGATTTCTCTTCTTTTCCAGTTCTATGATCACATAAGGAAAGCTAGAAGAAAGCTCTACAAAGGGAGGGAAAACCTCTCTAACAGCTGTCACCAGAACCAGACTCGCCAGTGGAAGATTTACCTTTACCTCCAATTCTGGTGACAAGCCAAAAGTATGCATTTCCAGTCTCAATGATAACGGTCACTGGACAAAAAGAACGGGTGAATTTCCCCAACAGGAACACAGACAGTAATTAAAAAATGAAAGGGAATCTGTTCTTCTGTTAGTAAATGGCTTAGCAAGAAGGAGTACTGACTGACTGCTATGAAGACCAAATATGGTCTCCCATACATAGGCTGGCATAAGGCAATAAATCTAATGCCAGAATACATGTAGGAAGGACAAACAAAATGCTTCCTTAATGCTTAAGAAGATAATATTAAAGGGTCAGGTTCAGTGCATAGGACTTATTTCTCTGCCTTAACATAACCCAACATTTCACACACAATAATTAATGATTTGCAATAGTTAATAATTTAAAGAGTAAAGAAGGACATACGGTGTTGGCTACTTCCTCCATTTGCTCCCTTAGGATTGACTGGCATCAGTGCATGCTGTATGGCGATTTCCCACATTCTAGCCACTTCCATTCCCACACCGCTGTTCACCACACTATTATTTCCTGTCTCAGGTGCTGTCTGTGCAGGAAGGCTTTCCCCCACATAATATACAATATTAGCAGTCGTAATTTCAAAGCAATGAGGATTTGCACCAGGGGGAAGCAAAGAAAGATTTTTAGCAGGCTCCAGGCAGAGTATCTCAGAAAGGGGGATTTCCTGTTGAACAAAAAGATAATTTTATGCAATTATATAAAATCCAATGAAGTCAATCAACAGTTGTAAATAAATAAATTAGAAAAAAACATTATAATCATGGTTAAATCCAGCAAGCGATCTAAAACCTCAGCAAAAAGACGGGTAGACTTCAGAAAGCCTTGACACATTGTGCACAACAGAATTTACGCAGCCTTATGAATGAGCACTACTGTGCGAAATGTGTCAAAAGCGTTCTGAAGCCTCCCTACTGTTTTTCTGCCAATGTTTTAAATAAGACGTTTGCAGGTTGTAGACCTGGCTGTAACGGGTTGTTATTTGTGTATATTGTCTGCAAGGTAATCACGGATTGGTATGTGTGTCCGAATGCTGTGGGCAGATGTGTCAGTTTCCCAATCTGCCATCAATTTTCTGGATTATTTAAAACTTTGTACCATGTCACAATAGAGTAAATGTGTAAATTTACCATACTGTATTCAGAAAATATTTTTACATTTCTAAGCAGAGCAGTAAAAAGGCAGACATGCAAAAGTGTAATACACAAAACTAAAATCCCATATATGAAAAAAATGTTTTAATATAGAGAAGAGAACTTATCAATTCTGCTGCTCAGAGGGTTTCAAACAGAGCACTGAGACCATTTTTCACAGATCACAGATTTGTTTGTGAAATCCACCCTGTGCCGTTCAATAGTAGAACTGTGATAATATGAAACTTGTCGCTTAGGTGTCTGCACTTTCAGAGAAAACGGTTACTAGTTTACTGGTACAACTATCTCAAATCATCTTAAAAGCGATTGTGTGGTTTGCTTACGGAGACATACCTTGGACTAGCTAACACTGTCTTCAAGGTATTCTAATATGGATATGGAGCAAGCCCCTCCCTGGAATCTTTCTGCTTTTATACATCCTAAAGCAGGTCACAGATGTTGAGATTTTTTTTCCAAGCAACCATGGGTTACAGGAAAGAAAGTCGCCCGATTTCCCATCAATTTACTTAGTGTTGATGGGAGAATCCCTCTTGCGGGAGGAGGGGGTCGGATGGGGAAGCGGGGAGCAGTCCCTGCCATGAGAACACAGTGATCATTGCTAGGCTATAGCCGCTGACAATCACATGCTAAAAATCTGACATGCTGGTTGTACCCAAGTTGACCAATGGATAAGGAAGTGTTTTGGCCAGGGGGGAAAAAAAAAAAAAAAAAACGCACTTCCCCATTGAAATCAATGGAAAACAAAGCACAAATGCTTCAAAAAAACACCCGCGTTGCATCTTTGGTGTGGTTTTTTTAATCACATGTCCTGTAAAAAGCGCAGTAAACGTGAATCAGTGTAAAAGTAGCCTAACTCTCATTCACTGCAGTCATTTGAAAGAACTTCTATGGAATTTAAAATTCTAAGGCAACACTATCTCTATTACGTACAAATATCTAGTCACTTAAGGTCTTTCTACCGTGATAGGAATTATGCTTTTAGATATGCTTTTTTTGGATACGTCGATAGGAAGTGGTAGTTAATCCCTATCTGACATATACTGCCCTCTGAATGACTTTCAGTGGAAAATACAACCTTAAAAAACTGGTGTGCTGATTTTCTGCATGAAAGCTTTGTTAAGAAACTATTGGAGTGATATAATAAAGTTCAGAAAATTAGTATAAAGAATTGGAGAGAAAGTCAATTTAACATCATACACAGAGCATATATCCCATTTATAACAAACCCATGTCCTTGAATGCAGGAGTATATCCTATATGTAATTTACATAGACCTACACTGGCACAATGATTTTAGCATTGTCCAAAAGTGTCGTCTTTTTAGGAGATGGTCTCTTGAGATATAGATCTGGTTACAGGTATGATCATTAATAAAGATCCTTTGATGTTACTGCTTAGCGGTTAGTGTTTCAGGCTGAGGTAACGGACACCATAAATAGCCAGATGTGTAATTTGCAGTAGATTCTTGTATGTTTATTAACATCTTGGAGAGTTATTAGGAGACACTGGAGTACTAGTGCCTCTCTTACAGTGGCAAAATGAATAAAAGATATGAACTACTGTATACAGAAAAATCTGTGAAACTACAGTAGTGGCTGCAGCTGTCAGTGCAGTATTTCTGTGAATCTCTCACAGTGTCTCCAGGCACCATTCGCCCCAGCATGAAAAAGTTGGAGGCATCTGCCTCCTGTCTCATCTCCTGTGTGGCCCACACTCTCTCCCCTCTCTATCCTTCCACCACCCCATTTTATCTGTGCCCATTCCCTTTAATCTTGTCTGCTGCACTCTATACACTATGTGTTGCATAATTCTTACTCCTGACCCCTGCACTGTATATATTATGTTATACGTTACAGAGTCCTGACCAAAGTGTGTAAGTCCAACCAGATTGCTGTTTTTAATTAAGTACTTCTTTAAGGTAGGCTCAGCCATACAAAGTGATATCTTTTCGTGTGCAGAAAAGTGTTTGAAACTGTTTATTTAAAGAAAAAAAATCCTTTGCCCTGAGGTTTATATGTGTCAGACTGTTATTTGCAGCACAGTAATTTGTATTTTGTGGGTACAAGGACTGTGGCATATACGTGCAGCACACACAGCAACTAAGTTCAGGTTTTGTTTAAAGTAGCACTCTGAAGTTTATAAAACTACATTCATGAATGTATTTTTAACTCAAAAACATATCTTCTATTGCTCTCAGCCTCCTCCAAATTCTTTTTTTTTTCTGTTATGTGCAATCTTCACTTTAGAGGGTGGCTCTATATTCTATCTCCATGGTCCCACTGTATGTTGAAAAATTGCCACCCTCCCTTGCTTATTTCCAAGATGGACTGTGTAGTGTTCATACAGCAGTGCACAAAACCACAACTAAAGTTGCTCCAAACAAACAGAAGTGAGAGGAAACGTAGACGTTCAGAAGCTCATGGTGGACATTACAAAAAGGCAG
The DNA here is from genome assembly GCF_062004578.1 of Staurois parvus. Classification (NCBI taxonomy): domain Eukaryota; kingdom Metazoa; phylum Chordata; class Amphibia; order Anura; family Ranidae; genus Staurois; species Staurois parvus. The sequence continues at coordinate 415,360 of NW_028317900.1, read as the reverse complement.
AAGAACACAGCAAGAAATGATTTCATGAAAAATACATTACAGGGCCATTATGTAATGGGTGTGAAAGGAATATTTTAGGGAGAAATTGTTTGGGGTCACTTTGATCAACCCTCAATTCGACTGTTAGGTGAAACCTGACCACTGAGCTGCAAGCACTGAAGAACTTGCTGTTCTACTCCATCCCAAAGCTCCCCAGTTGTTTTCAAAATCCTTATTTTCACATTTTCTCATGCTGTTCTGACTTTCTAACTGTAAAATCTGGCAGAATACTTGTGATGGTTATCATAAATGTTTACATATTGTTTAAAGAACATGTAATCCCAAAATTTTATATTCCTAATATGTGTATGTTGTACCTTGTACATGCATTGAAAAGCATCCTCTTTGTATTGCTTCCTTTGTGTAAAATATCTGCTGATCCTGCCAGTCCCCTGGTTTTCTATGTCAAAGTGACCACGGTAGACATGAGAGTACATCCATCCCAACATGGTCAGATTTATAGATGTACTGGGAGAAGAGCCCGCATGTTCTCCAATGCTCAGACTTGTGCTGTGTATTTTTTGCACCATTATGATGTGCCAAGTATTCTCATTCAACATTACCACCTGACCTCACAAATGGTCTTTTGACTGAACTGGCACACAGTCTCAAAGATATACTCCAAGTTCTTCTTGTGGAAACCCTTCTCAGAAGAGTGGAGGCTGTTATAAATAGAAAGGGCATGGGAGGGTCAGCTCCACATTATTACCCATGGTTCTGAAATATTATGTACAAGTTCATATAGGTGTGATAGTCAGGTGTGCGAAAACTTTTGGCCAAGTAGTCTCACACTGCATCCTTGTATCACCAAGGGAGCACCAGTGTCCAATGCTTTTAAATGAAAAAGGCCTGAATGGTGATCACTGCATATACATTATGTAGTGCCACAAACCTCTGCACTTATCTTTGAAAAAAAGCAATTAAAGGAAAAAGTCTTGAGGCCAGATTGTATGTTTCATTAAATAACCTCTTATTTCCCTGTGTGATTTCAGGTGCACCTGCTGTTCATGCAGACATAAATGGCTGCATAGCACTGCATGCTCATCTATGCACCTGTCATATGAAACATAGCGCAGATGGCAGTTGGACTATTCTCTAACTTTCAAAGACTGCTGATGTATGATAGGAAGTAATTTATAATTGCTTGACAATAAATCAAATCTTCCCCCCTACTCCACTGTATGTCGGTGCAAACTTTTCCATTACCTTGTAGTATTTGCTTCCAGTATCATTCTGAAATAGGGTTATACACTTGCTGTCCAGTCTCCAATAATGCCTCTTTCTCTGTCATAGTGGGGGAGACAGAAAAGATGAAAACTTTTTTGAATTAACGCATTTGTTATATCAGTTTGAGCATTTAAAAACTAAACATGGTTCAAACAATTTATTTTAGACAGACCAAAAAAGGGTTAGAAACTCAGGTTTGCATTGTCATCTGTGTTCCTACTAGGGAGATTTCCTCCAATTTCCTTCCAGGACAAGTTCTGTGGGGGGATCTCTCCAACAGGGAGGCAGACAAAAACAATTTTATTAGAGTGTGAGGCCCGAAATTCTGACCAGGGATGAGTTTATTTCAGGTACTTATATAGCGCCGTCAATTTACGCAGCACTTTACACATATATATATTGTACATTCACATCAGTCCCTAACCCTCAAGGGGCATACAATCTAAGATCCCTAACTCGCATTCATACATACACATGTACTAGGGCCAATTTAGACAGGAGCCAATTAACCTACCAGCATGTCTTTGGAGTGTGGGAGGAAACCCACGCAGGCACAGGGAGAAAATGCAAACTCCAGGCAGGTGGTGCCATGGTTGGGATTTGAACCAGAGACCCTAGTACTGCCAGGCGGACATGCAAGCCATTTAGCCACTGTGCTGACCTAGTTCTGGCATGTTCAAACACGACTCTGAACCTGCCAGAGCTATCCCCCCAAGAATTTGTCAAAGTGGACAGCCTATCATAGCATCCAAGGGGCATGTGTGCAGCTGTGGGGTGGGGAATGCCTCTGCCACCTATGATAGGCTGTCCACTTTTGACAACTTCCTGGCAGGATAGCTCAGGCTGGTTCGGACTTGGAAAATGTCAGAGAAAAAACAACAACCTACTGAAATATTAACCCCTCCCCACTCCAACACTTAAAAAAACAATGGCTGGAGCTAGCTTTTCAGTGATAAAATAAAGAATACATCAATTCCTACCAAGGTATCTTTACTGGTGTAATGCACCATCCAGCCTTCATTCATAACACTGCTGCTTTTCCGCTTAGTGTGTTTGACAGACTGAACCACTCTCATCAAAGGAATGTTATTACTGGCTGAAGGGCTATAAGAAAAAGAAAAGAAAATAGTGAAATCAATATGTATTGCATGATTTATCTTTGTGAGCTCAGCCAGCAGTAGTACTCTCATTGCTGTGCAAGGCTTAATTTCACTCGCCACGTCATTATAGCAAAGATTATGGACATATCATAGTTTTAAAGTAGAAGGCCAGTCAAATACTACGTAAACATAAACCCAGTCCCACCCCCATACTAAGCCCTATACGAACTACCCTGTAGACGAAAGATGTCTATACTTGCACCTTTTCCCTGGGCACTCCAGTTCAGTCACATGATCACCCCCAGTGGCTGGCTTCAGCAAAGAGGACAGATTGCCAACAACAGCTGCAATGCCTATGCATGACGTCTCCCATATGCTTAGTGTAGGGCATCTGTTGTTGGCTGTCCCTCCTGTACCCTGAAGTCGCCGCTGGGGAGCAATCACATGATCAGACCAGAGCACGCCCAAGGAATAGGTAAGTAACGATATCTTTTTTTCTACAGAATAGTTAGTATAGGACTTTGAATGGAGGTGGGAGTAGGTTAAAGTTTAGATAGTATTTGACCAAACGTCTACTTTACCTTCCTACATAAAAAAGTAGAAGCGCTGACCACAGTAAACATTATTTTAGGAACCCAACATGGGGAAAATAACATCAAAAATCAGACTGATTGCCATCAGTAAACCTACACATTTTCAGCTCCCTAGGTAGCTCTAGAACACCAGTAAGAACCTGATTGCCTTGACAGTATACAGACGATCAAGCTGCAGGTTTGGATGCTGGCAAATGGTGACAAACACCACTGAATTGAAGAGAAGGTCAGGTTATGGTGCCACTTTCAATATTTGTCTTTTAACCCATTAATCCACAGTTAAGCTGGAACACTAGTTAGAATTACATTTTCTCCCACTGCACAGTAGACTGCTCCACTAGCTTGTATAGCTTCAGGAAATTTGCATGGAGGCAGCAATATTCTCCACATGGGACAAATGTATGGCACTACAGTAACTAAACTTGCGGCCTGACCAGGTAAACATGTCCCCAAATGGGTGTTCAACACCAAGTTTGGCTAATATTTTATTATCATGATCATTACATTTCAGAATCATTAGTATACATTCATTTGTTATACTATTCGCCTTCTCTGAGGCAATATAGCCTACAACCACTTACTGATTTATCCTGTCCCAGATATAACACCCTATTCTTTCTGATTAAACACTGTCTGGTCTGGACTTTATAAGATGCACTCTGTCCTTTTTTAGTAAGAAATGTCTCTTAATCTTAAAATTTTACTAAACCCAGGACCCTTCATTCACTATATCTGGTCTCCCAAAGTACACAGAACAAGGTAATGCAATTATTTTAGTAAATATAAACTGATAAACACCTTTTCTCATCAGCAGTTAGAGCAGTCTTGCGACTTCTATCAGTGTTCAGCAGAGCACTGGTTAAAGCTTGTAGGAGTTTTCATTCTCCTTTGATTGTCCTATGAGGCCCAATAACCTCTGACTCTCTGTCTGGACAGTGCTGATTGGCCTTGTGCTAATCGCATGCATTCTCTCAAGAAAAAAAAAACTCTCTAGCAATATACACCAAACTGAGAACTGGAAAAAAAGGCGCTGTGGAAAATGCTCTCAGACAAGCACCTTAGTGGAGGTGCATCTTTATTGGGTGAGATAAAGTAGCAAGTATAATAAAATTAACCAGCCTGAAGTGGACAGTGTGATTCCAATGGACGGCCCGTCCGCTCTGAGGGGAGCTGAGATCAAAGAATGCTCCTGTCGACTTCAAATCACGTGGTGTCAGCGTACCAGCGTCCTGGGTGGTGTCACCATGGCAAACGAAGGCAGTGTCCGGCGTTGGCTTCAGCTGGGAGCATATGTGGGGTTACCAAGACGACATGTTTCGCGCAGTTGCGCTTTGTCAAGGACTTGACAAAGCGCAACTGCGCGAAACATGTCGTCTTGGTAACCCCACATATGCTCCCAGCTGAAGCCAACGCCGGACACTGCCTTCGTTTGCCATGGTGACACCACCCAGGACGCTGGTACGCTGACACCACGTGATTTGAAGTCGACAGGAGCATTCTTTGATCTCAGCTCCCCTCAGAGCGGACGGGCCGTCCATTGGAATCACACTGTCCACTTCAGGCTGGTTAATTTTATTATACTTGCTACTTTATCTCACCCAATAAAGATGCACCTCCACTAAGGTGCTTGTCTGAGAGCATTTTCCACAGCGCCTTTTTTTCCAGTTCTCTTTATCATGCATATGATTAACAAGGCAGCAGTGGTGAGCTCATGATTAACTGTTCACATGTTTCCACCTGGAGTGGCCTCTCTGCGCTCATTTGTTTGAGTTTTCCATACACCAAACTGATCATGTGCAGTTTGCCCCCAAGGCTCTGTTCTATCGGCAGATAGACTGGGGACAGTAGAAGGGGAGGATCAGAGAAGACCAGATTAAACAGCCTTTTTACACAATGCAGAGGATTACCCTTTAGGTTCCACAGTGAGTATTGAGTATAACAAGCATAATTTACTGCATGCACAGACTGATTTTACTTTTGTGGGTTTAATAACACTAACACCATATGTACTGCTCTAAACAAACATCAGTGGTTCAGGTGAGCCAAGTATTACCAGAAAAACATATCTTTCCATAGCTAATTTCCACAAGTAATGACCTTTGAGGATCTCTAAAACAGAACCAATTCAGACTTACACTTTACTGAGCAATAGTTAGGTCTGACCAAAGTTTTGGTTTGATCTATTTGTACTATTCAGTGTCTTAGATTTTGTTATTGACACCACCACTTAGCTGTTGCTCACCTGATCATACGGTCTGATGCGTCTTGATCTTGGTCGGGGTCCTGCATGTCTCCGTTCTCACTCTGGCATCCACTGCCACTGTCTGGTGTTAGAGGCTCATCAATGTCGTCCATTGGGTAACTCTCAATGTCACTTAACTCCTCCATTAAAACATCACCTGCTCCAGGGCTCAGCAAGTCTTGATAAGCAGGAACATACAAATTGTAAATAAATCTTACTATATTTTACATTTAAAGTGCAACTATAATTTAGGAAGGACATCACCCTATACTAGCACTTCTGGCTCAAAAGGAACGCTTTATCACAACAAATGTGTACAAGATCAGCTTGATGTGAATTTTCTTAGTATGTGCTAAAGTTATATTAAACCCTCACTTTCAGCAGCTGGTTTTATCACTTACTAAATAAGAATCTTCTTTAGCTTTTCATTCTTGCCTATGCTTCTGTATGGGCTGGTGCCATGGCCAATGCTCCAAGCTTCCTATTGTAGCTTATCTCCTTTCTATTGCGTTGTCCTAAGGAGCCACCCTTGCATGCATGGACTAGATTTTTGGTTCCCTATATTGTGAACATCAATAAAATCACATAGCCCCATAAGCCTTGATGACAAGGCACTCTCCTGCTTGTCCCTCTTCCCGAAGCTAACAGACTGGCTCTAGATTGAACTGCTTGCTGTTAACTCTTAACAGTTTAGGGAAGCAGCAATGAGAAAGCAGGCGCTAGCAGCATTAAAAGTTGTAATCTACAAGTGCTGAAGTCAGAATCTTAACAACTATTCTACTTGGGAATGTTCATTTTATTGTGCCTAATATGTTAACCTAATCAAAGCTAAGAGTTTAATACTACTTTAGGTAGGAAAAACTTTGTTTCTAAGCATCTTTTTTAATTATGAGAGATAAAGGGACCATCATATTCAATTATCACACTGCAGGTTTCGCTTTTGTTTTGCAGTGCCAGACAATGGTTGTACTTTACTGTTTCTTTTCATAGTGTAAAACTATGAGTCACCTGATCTACTGAAACAATGCACTCCCTAGGATTCTGATGAAGGGGCAAAGTCCCAAAACATGTTAATGGAGGTGCTTCAGGTGGTAGAACACAATTTTGGTCCCTTTTCCATTTAATTATAAGGGATGATTTGTAGTTCCTCCCCCAAGGTATATCCAGTGTTGTCTCCACAAACTTCATTTGTGCTCCTACCCTCTTCTCATGCCAGCTGCCCAGCAAGACAAGGCATAACAGTTGCTGGGAGCTGGTACTCTACATGGCTTCTCCTGGTGTTTTACCATGAATCAATGTATGTTTTTAAGCACAACTTTTATAATGTAAAGAAATGTTATCTTCACTATCCAGTGCTCTCTATTTTGCTTATCCTCTATGTCACCAATATCTTATCTCAGAACCAGATAGCAAGTGAATAGCAGTGTTGAATCTATGAGACTTTCCTCCAACAGCTAATTCACAATTCTGTATATTTAAGGCTCAGTTCACACTGATGTGATGCTGGAAATGCACAAGAAGTGCTGCAATTCCCACATCACACCGCATAGCAATCGCACTGTGTTCATGCAATCTGCTGGGGGTGTCAAAAGCTAAGGACACCCCAAAAACAGGTCACAGAACGCAGTGTGTTGGCCTGATTCGGATCGCATGGGTATGAACACTCATTTGATCCATTTCCAGTGTGGAAAAAAAAACATGCCTGCATCTATAAAGCGGATGCTATGCGATCTGAGCCATACTAAATTATTGGCTCAAATCGCACTGCACAGAATCGCATGTGATTTGCACAGGAATGCAGTGCTATTCACATGAGATATGACAGTGTTATCCGGGGCTAAAGGATAAGTTCACCTCTCGTAGCATGTCCTACCCATATTCAGGTTGTGTCATGCAACATGTTACAGATTCAGAAGCCCTCAAATCCCCCCCCCCCCCCTTCGATCGCCCATTTTGACAGTGAGCAGGGGATCTTCTCCCCTCACAAATCTTTAAAAAATGTCCCCATGATGGGCTACAGCTGCCTGGCTGCGTAATTCTTTCACAGAGTTCTGTGAGTAGGAGAACCACCGACATCCTTAGTGGCTGTCGGCTTGTAGTTCTCAATGTAATGTAGTACCAGGGTGCTGTTGAGCGCTCTAGGTAGTTCATTGAGTCTTCCTGTCAGTGTCAAACTACCTGTCTGTACGAGGAGACAGCTTACACAGTCTGTCTGCAAAAGCCCTGCTCAGCACCAGCAGTCTGCTGATCATGGGTGCAATGCTTCACAGGCTCGTGGGGAGTAGGGGTGTAGTTGGTTTTTTGCAGAGATGGGAGAGGCTTAGATTATTTATAAAAAGAGAATTTTTCAATCTCTAATCACTGATTATTTTATGGACCCTGAGAACAATCGCTTGGCGTTTGCTACTCAATTTGATCTGAGGTATTCTCGGACTGGTGGCTTCCTCCTTAGTACGCAGAAAATCTCCTTTAGTGTATCCAAGTACTACTGATCTTCATGTACATCAGGTGCTGCTATTGAACAGAGTGCTATCATCGACTGGTAATTTGCTTCCTCTTTTTTCATTTATTGCTTTATATAATTTTATGTACACTGTTATGCTTTATCTGTATTTTCATTGTTAATTGGGTGTATATTTTTGAATCCACTGTAGGCATTGTTGCTCAGTTTTTCCACTTTCCCTGAAGAAGTCGGTCACATTCCACGAAACGAGTCGTATCTTTTGATTGATTACCCAGTTTTGGATTCAATTTTATGGAAAAGAATTTTTGGTTTCTAGTGGAATTGCCACCCTTCTCAAATTACACCCAATGGTCTATTATTTGGGTATTCTATATGAATTTAGATATTTCCACTAATTACCAACAGTTTTCATATCTTTCAGGTCTGTAATTGTTTTACCAGTTTGATGATGGTCAATTCTTTTGATGGTATCAATGGGGTTTTAGGACTCTTGCCCGTGACGTTCTTACGCCCCGAGCCAGAGTCTTTGCCCACTATTATTTTTTTATATTTTTATTGACTAATTATGTATGTGCCTACATTGGCGTTTGTCTTGCTTACCACTCTGTGTGGTTTTTTTTATAATGTCATAATAAAATATGCTCTATTTTATCCAATATTGTTTATGATTATGCATCTCCATACCCATAATGGTATGGTACCTTAAAAGCCCCATTATTTTCTCCTACTAGGGTTTTTTTCATTGTTCCAGTAGGGATATGGTACCTGTAAACCTTCAGACAAAGACAGGTGAGACCTAGTATCTCTCCAATCTAAACAAAATAACTGTACACTTTTTTAACCTTCAAAAAGACATGCATTTATTTATTTATTTTTTAAAGGTGAACGTATCCTTTAATGCAATAAGAAAAAAAAATTATGTGAAAATGAAAAATTACTAGACGGTAAGCACTGCATAAGCCTAAAAAAGTACTCACTGAAAATACCATACTTTCCCTGTGAATATATAGAAAACAAAGATTCCAAACTAGCTACTGTAGTAGGCAGTGTAAAAAAAAAGCTGCTTTAACCTCTCCCCAGGTTTTCTAAGTAACCAAACGCTGAGGCACTAGTTACATTAACTCAGCCCACAGAAAGATTAGCATTTAGGTAAGATTGACAGAATGGCCATCTCCTGAACCCTTCTGCAACGGATCACATAGTGAGCACAAGAGGAAGATTGAACGGTTTCTTTAGGGCAGGTATATGTCTGCATGTCTTCTGTATATAATCGGTATGTCAGGAGGTGCAAACTAGGTTAAAAATCATCAGTACAGTGTAGGTCCACTTTAGTCCCAAACAGTAAACAGAAGTATTAATAAACAAGGACCCCAAGAGCCCAAACAATAAACATCTCTTGTTTGGCCTGTCAAATATACCATTGAATGTGTTTTGCTATATCTCTTTGAAGTGTCAAAAATACCTTTGGATCCTGACAAAAAATTTGTAAGCCTAATACACTCTGAGGGTGACAAAGCTGCTTCTCCATAGATACAGTACAGTGAGTATGCCTTGCCTCTCTAAACCTGGCCATAGTTTGATCAAAATTCAGCCAGCTCAGGAGGACCAGCTGAAATTCGATCTAGAGCATGAGCTCAGACTGGAGCATGCAGACAATGGGCTGCAGTGCTGATCAGTGTATTCTGGTGGCGGAGAAGTCCTGCTGGTAGAATACAGTAGCGAAGTGGGGAGGATTCCTTCACCCACCTCAATGTGTGGATGGGAGAATCTGTTCAGTTTTTGATCAGCTGGCTGACTGATTAAAAATAACCGAATCAACTATGGCCAGCCCAAGAAAGTGTGTTTTACTTGCAGAATCACCAGGTTAAAATAAAGCTAAAAAACGCGTGTGTGTGTGTGTGTGTATATATATATATATATCACACACAAATGCAGACACAAAATCTAAGAACTGGTAGACTGCAATATATTGTATAGTATATTTGTTCTTGGATTTAGGTACACTTAAAATATCTAGTATATATAACTTTATACAGGAAGATAATTACCACACATGTTAAAGACACCCTTAAATAAAGATCTTATATACCTAATATAGTTTTGCAGTATAACTTTTATGCTGAATTAAGAAGGGTTAATAAACCCAGAAGTGGGTTTTAGTGAAAAGAGCCTTGTGGACTGAGGAAGTCCCTAGTTTCTTATACGTCTTGACACTTGAACAGAGATAGACAATCATTCTGGATTCCGCTCTAATCTACCTGGAGGTTTTTGTACCATTTATACATGTACCGGGCTCTACCATAGAGGATAATGCCCACACACATGGAACAGGCATTACCTCTGATGGCAGCACAATGATGAATATCAGTGCACAGGCCACAGACTACATTTGAGCCAAAGTCTATGAACACAGTCTAGCTTTGGGCAGACCAGGTAGAAAGGATGCTTCTGAGGAACATCTATATTAAGTCTTTGATAAGAAGGGCAGGCAATACAGGATGCATTGAAAGTGTGGTTATACTTTGTTTATTGCAAAAATCTATGAGCACCTACAGATCCAAACAATCACATAAAAGGATTACTACACATGGTTAAAAGCTAGCTGGATGAGCTGGAAATTGTCTATGGTTTGTTACTGTGCCACTTTGGTAGGACTGGTGCTCAACATCAGATTTTTCTTTTATCTGTAAAATCTTTTTGCTGTACTATACAGAACACAGACTGGTATTCAGAAACATAAGGTTATTTTACCATATTCAGGAGATTTAGACACAGTCAACCAAAGCTCTAAAACCTCCCACTCTCTGCATGCCTCAGTTTTGTTAGCAAACAAGGGGTAGGACCTGTGTCCTGTAATGTACTCAAAAGGAAAGGATTTTACATGTCAGGCAAAATTCACATTTTCCCAATCATACATTACAGGACACAGGAGGATATTCATAGATATAGGGATTTCCCCAAGCAATACAACTGGGGGGTGGGGGGCGCTACACATCAAACAAAACATCAACAGAACCATGTAACAACAGGTTACATGAGGAACTCAGTATAGCTTACAGAGCTGCTGAAGAACCTTACGACAGAAGCTGGAATCAAAAGGATGCCTGAACATCCACCTGGAAAAAACGAACATAGGAACAGATGACCAGGTAGCAGCCTTGCATATGTGAGAGACAGATGCCTGATGCTGAAAGGCCCAAGAAGCACTAACAGATCTAGTAGCATATGCTTTGACAGGGAAAGTTGGCACCTTGCCTTAAGCCTCTACACTTAAATATGTCAAATCCACCTGGACATAATGGAATGAGATGAAGCTCACCCCCTGCAGTGGCCTTCAGCAATGGCAAAAAGAGTGTCATTTGTTAAAAAGAAACTGGAACTAAGAGGTAGACTCAGACAGCGCTCACATTTAGACAATGGAGGAAGATCTCTCTGGGATGGCTGGGAGCAGGACAATGTAATGGCTGAGGTGGAAGGGAGAAACCAGTTTGGGGAGGCTTCAGAATGCTGACTAGGAAATCCTCTTACAACCCAATCACTTGCACTAAGTGGAGTTCAAGACACCCTTCCCCCCAGCCCAACAGGCTGGTATCGGCTGGTATGAGGCAGAATAGATCTTCTTGGTTCCAGAGCTAGATTTTCGGTTTGGAGCTTGTCTGGTTTCCAGCACAGATTTCTGGAGGTTCAGGATCCACCTATAACACCGCAGAGTCTGAATTGTTTGACATGAACAGTCAAGCCTGAGCCAACTGTTCCCTTGGGAGAATGTTGTCCAGATATCGCATAATGAGAATGTCACGAGCACAAAGCAGGGCAAATATAGGTTTCACTCTTGAATAAAACTCAAGGTGCAGTGGACTTTCCAAAGTAAGGGTTAACAAACTGGTAGTGTCACATGCCTACCTCAGAATGCATTGGTGCGCTGGGAAGATGGAGACAAGCCAGTGGGCACCCTTGACATCTATAGAAGCCAGAAAATCCTCCTGCTGTAAGGGGGGGGGGGGGGAATGACTGACTTGGAGGATTTCATGCAAAACTTCTGAATCTGACAAAAGGCATTGACAACTTTCAAATCTAAAATGGGGTGAATGTCGTTGTTGGGCTTTGGAACTGTAAATAGGCTTAAGAAAAACCCTTAAACCTTTCCTCTTCTGGGACCAGAACCTCTATCTCTCAAGAGAGGAGCTGCACCAGAGCAGGATGGTTCTGCCAGTCTTTGCGGGGACACTGGCAGACTGAGCAACAGGAAGAAGGTAGGAAAAGAGCAGAAAACTCTCTTAGCCCCTGGTGACCACACTCTGGACCCAAACCTCCAGAATGTCCAGGTGGTGGCAAAGGTTATTGGGCATCACCCTACATGACACAAGTGGGGGACATGCCTTCACTGCAAGGCAGAATTGACTATAGGCATTGTCTTGGATTCTGTCTCCTGTGGGGAACAAAAGGAACTCTTTAGTTACAGAGGCAGATAATTTTTCAGAATGAGATTTAAGCCTATTTTGCTGAGACAAATAAGGCCTTGTCACTGAAAGCACCTTGGAGCTGACGTCCGGATGATCCCAGAGTAGGTGAAGCCTGCAGAGCGGCCATGAAGAAATCTTGCTAGATAATCTTAATAGACATCCATCTCCTAACGATACTAACAGAAAACTGAGGCATGGTGGAGGAATGGGTTATGCTGGGCTGTTTTTGCCAGGGCCCAAATCTCCTGCAAGTGGCAGACCAATTCTACTTCTCTGAACACCATTATGTGTCCTGTGATGTACAGTAAAGAAAAAAATAATTTCAACAATGGGCCAGCCTTGAAATGGTCAAAGCAACCCACTACAGGTTTAGGAGAACTTATCGATTGGATAAGGCAAAACCACTAAGCAAAATTGTAGAGCTCAGATTCTGGCTAGTGAAAAGCCACTAATGGTGACATCTCCTCATCTACAGTTTTCACTAGAGGGGGACAGATGCATATGTGCTATAAGATAGGCAGGAATCTTCACTAATACCATCTAGTTATTTCACTGAAACTATTGTCTGTGATGGGCAGCCTGGTACTGAGTACAGGGTAAAATGTTGGTCACTAACATTAACAGGTAATGTACATACACTGCCTATGGAAAGAAATCGCAATACATATTGCAGAACATAAAGTGGGCTATGGTGATCACACTTTTCACAAATATCACATTTATTCTGTAAGGCTTCATGCACACTTCTCTCCTAGCAAGTAATATTTTTTTTTTCTGCCTCTAAAAACGTCCCGTCTTTAAACGCCTGTAAATATTAATGTGTGCATTTACACATAGGCGAACATGGATGTAGTTTTAGAGGCACAAAAAGGAAAAAAAAGACATCAAACACTTGTAAAACAGGCATTTTTGAGCTCAAGCGTGCATGAAGCCTAAAGTCTATGCTGAAACCGCATGTATTTATATGTAACAAAAACTGAGAAAACCATACCTCCATTTATTGCAACTTCCCCAAGGCAGTTGGGAGGCACTTTAGTTGCACACCGTTTGTGACAGTTGAATTTGCAGTCTTTGCATTGCAGTCCTTGCCGGAAAAGACCCTTTAACAATTTCTTGCAATACTGACATACTGTTGGTCGAGTGTACGAGTGGATAACAAAGGTGTGAGGCACTTTGACCTTGGTAAGGAGGATCTTGTCCAACTGTATGGGGCGACCAGGGTAGGGCTGGTTACTGGGCCTCTTCTCCCGCATGAAAGGCTCTGATGGTGATTTTTGCTGTGCACAGAATTGGGTTGGTTACACTTCCTTAATTTTGACATTCTTACAGGTCAAAAAGCACACAAAAAATTCAACATACATCATGTATACAAAACATAATAGTGAATAGTGTAAAAGCATATTTTCAATATGTTTACTAGCTCCACCTGGTTCCAACTCTGTCTGGTTAAAGTTCATTATCTGTAAAACTTCGAAGTCCTTTTCTCTATGTACCTTTGACATTGGTATTTTATAAAAATAACAAATTGCATATTTTAGTGCAAGCAAAACTCTGCAAAGAAACCAGAAAGTGCCACTAGTACGGAAAAAAAAAAGTCATCTGCTGTGGGCGCTCGCATATAGGAACACATTGTGAGTTGTAGCAGTGTAATTCTTCTATGACACTAAGACATCTATAAGAGGAGATGACAGGCACATTTCAAACAGAAATGGGAACTTTTCTGTAAGTGATAAAACAGATTTAAGCACTGCTTGCCATAATACAAAAGAAAATGAGTGTGATCATTTAAGGGTACAAGGGAAAATCTTTAACATTTATATAGGACCAACCCTTTTTTCTCACAGTTTCTGGAATTATTCCAAAACTGTTTGAGTGCCTGAACTGTGGACCACTAAAAAAAACCGACTCCAGTCTTGGAGATCTCAAAAATGACAGACAACTCAGATTCTTTGATCAGAGCTTTGAGGATTATGGATTATCTCAATTCAAAAGGCAAGTTTTCTACAGCTGGTAAGTGCCCTGTTATCATCAAGAGGCCACCTATGAGTAGAGAATTTCCTAAGTTGATTTTTGAGCTAACAAACTATACAAGACGGCTTTTATATTTTTCCATTACTGAACTGACCCCAAGTTGAAAAACAAAATTGGATTTTTGGCTTTAACAGCAAAATCTGTTTCTTAAAGTACAGCACAGGACACAGGATCTTAAGTCTTTTTGCAGGGCTACATGCAGCCACCATCAGATGACTGGGACACAAATAAAAAAAAAAAAAAAAAAAAAAAAGATGACTGCAGGAACATGTCCTATATGACCATCCCCACTCCCAGCTAGCCTGTTTTGTAGCAAACCATAGCGAGACCATGAAGAACACAGTAGAGAGGATGGAGTTGTAGTATACTCCAAGAAATTGATTTTACTGGTAATTTTTTTTTAACCCAATTTCAGGTCAATTCAGTAATGGAGACTTCTGTACTGTATGGCTAAGAAAAGAGTTTTAGAAAATAGAAAAGGACACCGGATCTTTAGTCTTTATCCATAGGTTCTCCAAAAGCAGTCCAATAGAAGGGTAGGCAGCACCGCAAATGCACGCAAACAAGTCAACATAACAAACTGGACCAGAAAGCCCAACAAAAATTATACAGCAGCTTCCAACACCCTATTCCGAAAACTGGGACCGTAGAAGGCTTGCAAATCCACCTGGTAATACTTGAAGAACTGCAGTCGTTCATAAAAAAATTAAACGTCAGCAGCTACAAAAACAATTGTAGCTGCTGACTTTTAGACCAGGTTTACATATGCGCAGAGCCTGTTCAGTGCAATTTGTAAAAAGAATCCGACGCAATTTTGTTCAGTTGCGATTCAGGTGCAAATGTTTAAAGTGTATGACAGTGGAATAGCCCCAGAACCATACTTAAAATCAAACCTGTCTCTCTTTAAAATTGCTCTGCGGCCGGCTTACACAAGCCATGCGAAACAGATGCAGTTCAAACTGCATTTAATTCTCATATATCGGATCCAGCGCTGCAAGTCACCTGGTCCAGTTCTTCGGGTTCCTGGTGCCGCCATCTTTCTGTGGGGAAAAGAGATTCCACCATATCAGGAAGAATCTGGCCCAACAGGTTAGACACATGGGGCGGTCCAAGACTGTTTGTCCCATGCTACCAGAGTGTTGAGTTTCAACAGTGTGGAATGAAACTGGGCATGCAGCACTGCTTCAAAGTAGGCTTCATCAGGCCCTCAGCCCTCATGCAGGCCTAACTTGAGAGCTGACCCTGGTACTGAAGGAGCTGGGCACATGCGCCAAGGTACAGAAGCTTATCCAGGGATAGAAAGATCCTGGACAGAGCCATATCCAGCGTCAGGTCCAGGTACTTCATTTGATGAGTCGGTTGCAGCAACAAATTCTGAAGGTTGAGAATCCAACCCAATCTCTTTGTTGGACATTGAGAGGACTGCAAGATCATGGTAATTATAAACATTTATCAAACATCATATAGTTGGTCAGGAAGTATATTGCATAAAACGTAGCTTTTCTATCTAGCCTGATAACTGATTGGTACTCATGTAATCTAATCTAATAGTCAGTTAAGAGTAAATGGGATCGTACCAATATGGTCAATAGGAAATTTTAGGGCTATTTGGGCGTTGGCAGAATCTCATTCCCAGATGGGGAAGGGCGAAACTGAATGGGCTTCTGAACAGTAAAGTGGTATGTTATGAAACTTCTGCTATGGCCAATAGGATCCTCCTAATTGTGAGATCTGTTCCGGGGATCAGATGCTGTCAGTTCTTAAGACAAGAAAGAGAAAGGAAAACAAAGAAGGAGAGAAGGAAAAACTGGGGAACAGGGAAAAAGAGAAGAGAAAAAAAAAGGGGGGGGGGGCGCGTTCGAAGGGCGCGTTCGAAGGTCCTCCGATAGTGGACTTCTTTTTCCTCTGCCATCCCCTGCCCAAGTGACTAAGGTTGGCGTGAAGCTTTCCAATGACCATGAGCACCCAGGAGAGGAATTTATTTTAAGCCCGCCAGAACAAATTGAGAGTTTACAGATCGAGAATGGGCCAAACACCTTCCACCGTTTCAAGTGGAAACCATGAAAGTATTTCATGTTCAATACAAGGGGCAATGACTCCCTGAGAGGGGACTGCTAAAGCAGCAAGAAGATCTGTTTTTGCAGGAAAGGAGGCATGTTGGATAGCATGAAGGCAGATTCTGAAATTCTAGTTTCTAGCCCCTGTAAATTACACTATGGACCCAAACATAAGGTGGGATGTCAAAAAGGCCACCAGGTGTCCCCTCACCAGGAAAACTGGGTGCCTCATCAGTGAGAAGAGCATTCCAAATTAGACTGGGCACTGGGTGCCTAAATAAGAGGAAAATAACTTTTCCTTGTTTCATGAACTGAAGGTCTGCTTGCAGGAGTGCATGCCTTCGTTTTATGGAGAAGGAGGGAGAATGATAACTGAACGTGTTTCCCTGCAGGTAGCCATAGTTAACAGAGGAAGAACAATGATTTCAAGCACCCCCTCCTTCCATTCTGTTATTCTAACCCAACCACCAATCATTCAATCAATCATCGGAGGGACTTTACAATTAATTGCAATTCATCTCATAACACTTAAAAAAATTCTGGAGTATATGAAAATTGCCATCATAAAAGTTGAGGCAGCAGACTTTGTGAAAATTAATATTTGTGTCATTCTCAAAACTTTTGACCAGGGCTGTATGTGTATTTTCAATTGATCTATACATCATACTATATTATCCTTTGATATAGTTAATTAGCCATCAACCTAAGTTTGCCTATAGCTATACATCATCATAAATGAGACCCAAAAGTTATATATATACACCTCCTTAGGTACACAGTATCTCCCAGAAGTGAGTACACCCCTCACATTTTTGTAAATATTTTATTATATCTTTTCATGTGACAACACTGAAGAAATTACACTTTACTACAATGTAAAGTAGTGAGTGTAAATTTGCTGTCCCCTCAAAATAACAACACAGCCATTAATATCTAAACTGCTGGCAACAAAAGTGAGTACACCCCTAAGTGAAAATGTCTAATTGGTGGCCACCATTATTTTCCAGCACTGCCTTAACCCTCTTGGGCATGGTGTTTACCAGCGCTTCACAGGTTGCCACTGGAGTCCTCTTCCACTCCTCCATTACGACATCACAGAGCTGGTGGATGTTAGAGACCTTGCGCTCCTCCACCTTCCGTTTGAGGATGTCCCACAGATGCTCAATAGGGTTTAGGTGTGGAGACATGCTTGGCCAGTCCATCACCTTTACCCTCAGCTTCTTTAGCAAGGCAGTGGTCGTTTTGGAGGTGATTTGGGGTCATTATCATGTTAGAATACTGCCCTGCGACACAGTCTCCAAAAGGAGGGGATCGTGCTCTGCTTCAGTATGTAGCAGTACATGTTGGCATTCATAGTTCCCTCAATGAACTGAAGCTCCCCAGTGCAGGCAGCACTCGTGCAGCCCCAGACCATGACACTCCCACCACCATGCTTGACTGTAAGCAAGACACACTTGTCTTTGTACTCCTCACCTGATTGCCACCACACACGCTTGACACCATCTGAACCAAATCAGTTTATCTTGGTCTCATCAGACCACAGGACATGGTTTCATCCCTGGTGATGATCTGCCAGGCCTCTGCTGCAACTGTCTTCAGTTCCAGCTTGTTCTTGGGGCATTTTCCCTTCAGTTTTGTCTTCAGCAAGTGAAATGCATGCTCAATCGAATTCAGGTCAGGTGATTGACTTAGCCATTGCATAACATTCCACTTCTTTCCCTTAAAAAACTCTTTGGTTGCTTTTGCAGTATGCTTTGGGTCATTGTCCATCTGCACTGTGAAGCAGCGTCCAATGAGTTCTGAAGCATTTGGCTGAATAAGAGCAGATAATATTGCCCGAAACACTTCAGAATTCATCCTGCTGCTTTTGTCAGCAGTCACATCATCAATAAATACAAGAGAACCAGTTCTATTGGCAGCCATACATGCCCACGCCATGACACTACCACCACCATGCTTCACTGATGAGGTGGTATGCTTAGGATCATGAACAGTTCCTTTTCTTCTCCATACTCTTCTCTTCCCATCACTCTGGTACCAGTTGATCTTGGTCTCATCTGTCCATAGGATGTTGTTCCAGAACTGTGAAGGCTTGTCATTTGGCAAACTCTAATCTGGCCTTCCTGTTTTTGAGGCTCACCAATGGTTTACATCTTGTGGTGAACCCTCTGTATTCACTCTGGTGAAGTCTTCTCTTGATTGTTGACTTTGACACACATACACCTACCTCCTGGAGAGTGTTCTTGATCTGGCCAACTGTTGTGAAGGGTGTTTTCTTCACCAGGGAAAGAATTATTCGGTCATCCACCACAGTTGTTTTCCGTGGTCTTCCAGGTCTTTTGGTGTTGCTGAGCTCACCGGTGTGTTATTTCTTTTTAAGAATGTTCCAAACAGTTGTTTTGGCCACGCCTAATGTTTTTGCTATCTCTCTGATGGGTTTGTTTTGTTTTTTCAGCCTAATGATGGCTTGCTTCACTGATAGTGACAGCTCTTTGGATCTCATCTTGAGAGTTGACAGCAACAGATTCCAAATGCAAATAGCACACTTGAAATGAACTCTGGACCTTTTATCTTCTCATTGTAACTGGGATAATGAGGGAATAACACACACCTGGCTATGGAACAGCTGAGAAGCCAATTGTCCCATTACTTTTGGTCCCTTAACAAGTGGGAGGCACATATGCAAACTGTTGTAATTCCTACACCGTTCACTTGATTTGGATGTAAATACCCTCAAATTAAAGCTGAAAGTCTGCAGTTAAAGCACATCTTGTTCGTTTCATATCAAATCCATTGTGATGGTGTATAGAGCCAAAAATGTTAGAATTGTGTCGATGCCCCAATATTTATGGACCTGACTGTATATATTGTACATTCACATCAGTCCTTAACCCTCAAGGGACATACAATCTAAAATCCCTATTTAACATTCATACATACACATACTAGGGCCAATTTAGACAGGATCCAATTACCCTACCAGCATGTCTTTGGAGTGTAGGAGGAAACCGGAGTACCTGAAGGAAACCCACGCAGCCACAGGGAGAACATGCAAACTCCAGGCAGGTGGTGCCATGGCTGGGATTCGAACCAATGACCCTAGTACTGCCAGGCGGAAGTGCTAACCCGTTAGCCACTATGCTGCCTCCTTTTTTTTTTCCCCATAGTGTTCAGTTTATCTATAGGTAGCTGCATATAACCCATGGACTAAAGATCTTGTGTCTTGTACAGTGCAAGAATAATTGCTCAGTTACTAGTGTCTACATGGGAATTTGATAAAACTGGTACATGTTATTACAGTTGTTCTCTCTTGAGCTGCTCTATATGAGCACCATATTGTCCAGTTAGGGTTTTGACAAAAATAAGAATGTAGGTGTTCTAGAGAAAATATAAAACAGTAACGTTACCCCAACACAAAACCTGTTAAGGTTTGGCTGAACAAACTTTGGTTGTCATACAAGCTTTTTGTGCTCATCATCCACTTATCAAGAACTGGCTACCAATTTTACCACAAAACAAATAAAATCATTCAGTCTCAGGAAGTGTAATAAGACATGGGGCAACTCAATGAGATTGGAAGAAAAACAGTTTAACTCTAAACTGCGTAAGGGGTTTTTCAATATCAGGGCGGTAAGGATGTGGAACTCACTTCCACAATTGGCGGAATCAGCAGGAAGCATTGATAGTTTTAAAAAACTCTTGGACAGGTATCTTGACGAATACAATATAGAGGGATACGGCAATCTTTTTGACATGAACACACACACTTTGAAATGGATTGACTAGTGTCTTTATTCAACTTTACCAATCTATTTGTAACTTTCATGTGAAATTCAAATGTGTGGGATGGCCTGGGAGTGCTGCTTTTACAGGAGGGATCTTACTTCAGAAACAAGATAATGGGTATGGTATCAATTGTGGACTGGAAGCAAAGTACAAAATGTAAATGTGGTCCTTGTGCACCAAGTTTGTCTTTACACATGCATTAAAGCAGGGGCACCCAACTTTTGATTTTCCTGGGCCACATTGGAAGAACAGGAATTGTCTTGGGCCACACATAAAATATACCAGCAATAAGGATAGCTAATGATCAGATAAAGTTGGGAAGATCACAAGTTAACGGTCACCGATACAGATAATGTATCTGAGTAATAAAACTTCAGATTTTTTGTAATATTTTTTATTGTAAAAGAGGGCAGCATAAAACTAGCGCGATATTTGACACTGTTTTTGATAAACACATTAATATCTGGTTTCATGGAAGTAGGAGCAATTCTCGAATTCTCAAGGTGCTCATCAGATATTCTAGTTCTAATGTTGGCTTTCGTGGGCTTCCTCCTTGCAAATAGCTGCTCACAAGTATAGGCGCTGTTGAAAACTGATAACATGAATAAGGCGTGAGTGTGAAGAGTGGAATATTTTTCTTTGGGAAGATAAAAAACTTATAAAAGTCCAATAAAGAGACATTGCCAAATTTTTCTTTGGCATGTGTTCACTAAGTGTAGTTTACAAACAAAATGAAAAAATTCTAACTTTTTTTATTACGTTTATAATTTTGTGTTGGGCCCCGATCATAGCTGTTGTGGGCTGCAGGTTGGACACCCCTACAATAAAGCATTCTGCCAATTTTCAAATGATGTATTTTTTTTTTTTTTAGACAAGTATATTACCACTACCAATTAGCTAAACGTTCACTTCAAATCAAATGCTGCTGTAACACCAGCTCATTGCACTGGTGTGAAAGCAAGCAACTTACTGAACACAATGGATTTTGTAATATTTGTGTATTATGTTTGCGTTGGAAAATGCAGAAAATGCATGCCAATGCATTTGGTGTGAAGAAGCCCTAAAGAAACACCTTTAAAACCACTTTATTTTTAATTCAGTATTGATCATCAAGATGCTCCATAAAATCAATAGGAAAAAATAAGTTGGTGCTTTCTGGGTGGTTCTTCAGGGTGAAGGAGAGGATCCTGCAGCCTTTCAGCCTCGTAAGCCTGATCTGTGGGCTACTTCCAAAGGATTTTGTTCCAGACTGAGCTTTGGCTGGAATTGCTCCAGGAAATGATTGCTAAAACCAGATTACATGATGGAAACTGTAGCCGATGGGGAGCTCAGTGAGAGGTGCCATAACCCATTCACATCCAGAAAGAAATGATAAAGCTTTTATTAATCAACAAGAAGGTGGAAAACTAGAGCTAAAGAGCAAACTATTCCAAGTGAAGTTCCTAACAGCCCATTCCTCCGCTGCTGAAATTCACATCTGGAGATTTGCTTTTCCGTCACCTGTTAACTGCCTATAAATTATTGCTAACGGATAAAGTTTGAAGGGTTAAAAGGAATGTAGCTTAGCAGTCCAGCAAGGTTTCTGGTTCATCAGCCTGCACACAGCAATGACAGCTCAGGATTAAGAGACATTTGTGCAGCCAGGAAACACAAAGAGGATGCGGTGTGGAGATGCGTGAGGTGCGATCGTTAAGTGTGGAGCTCGGCCAGCAGCAGGAACTAGGCCTGAGCCAAACTAAACAGCAATGTATGCTGGAACAAGCCTAACCTCCCCTTCTATACACAGAAAGCCTCCAGTAATAATCTCATAGTCTTTGCTCATGTACAAAGCTGTACGTAACTCGGTCTTTTGCACATGTATAACAATCACCACATCTGTCTGCAAACATACAAATTCATTAAACTACAAGTCAATGAATTAAAAAACTGCCAAGGACATTCTGGAATAGTATTTAACCCAATGATACAACACATATTCTGGCTTTGGGTTTATCTTTGTCTCACCAAACCTGGCTGCAAAGCATTTATCACATCAAGTTTGCTGTGTTTGGGTCCTTCTTCCATTTACCACCAGAGGCTCTATGTGGACAGAATCTGTACTTTTCTACCAATATTTCCATTGCTGCAGTTTCAGGTCTCCTTCCAAAAATATACAGCTCATGTTCACTGTTGTCAACTGACTGCAGAGACACTTGTGGATATTACAATGTGAATAATATCTTCAATGGACATAGGCCAGTGCTATATAAAAAATAAATAAATACAGTGACTTTATTCACTTAAATATTTTCCACAAACACTCGGAAAAAAGGCCAGATGTTTTAAAAGAAAATATAAGCAATATGTCTAAAGAAGATTTTTAAAGCCTGGTCAGGTTATCAGAAATGAGAACTATTGGTAATACTCCGGCACAATATACATGTAGAAGATGTGCACATGAACTCACAAGCTTTTTTCTCCAGAGCAAAGAATAAAAGTCCCAGCCCATACAGAGTTCAGTCTTTAGGCCAAACCGCCAATTGTGGTAACCCAAAGTATTTCAGCTTTAAAATGGTTGTACAGGCTAACATTTTTTTTTTACCTCAATGCATTCTCTGCATCAAGGTTAAAAAAAAAAAAAGCCTTCTGTGTAAATACTTACCGGAGCCCAATCTCGATCCGGTACTTCTCTCTCCTCACAGGTTCCTGCTGCTGTTAATCAAATCCTGTATGGAGGGAAAAGGGCTGAGCCATGCTGTGTGTGTCAATAGACACACAGCCCGGCTTGAGAGCATGGCTGCATAAGTGCCACCAAAGCAAGCGGTGTGCTACGGGGGGCAATCAGAAGGAAGGAAGAGCCAAGAGCGCTGACATGGGACCCCAGAAGAGAAGGGCCATCTTAATAGCATCATGGACCCCTGGGCAAAGTAATGCACTGGGGCCCCTACCAGCCTGCGCCAATTTACACACCTACTCTCAAGATCTAAAGTAAAATAGTTGACAGAATTAAACATATATTTATTAGTACTTTCAATAAAATTGATTTTAAACAATAATAAAACATGCCATAAAAGAAAGGACTAATCAGCACAAAAGGCACAGTATGGGGGGGAGGGGCAGAAGGGTACAATACTGGGATCAGGAGGGCACAGTACAGGTCCTGGGAAGCTGCATGGGTCACCCCAGAACAGCTTAGCAAAAAGCACGACTGTCCTGGCAACTCCGGGACAGTTAGCAAGTATGATGTCATGCAAGATTATCAAGGGGCCCTAATGCACTTGGGGCTCCTGGGCAGCGCCCAAGGGTGCCCTTGCATTAACACAGCCTTGCAGAAGAGAAGGTACAAAAACACTGCACAGAGCAGGCATATATGCTATTTAAAAGAAAAAAAAGAAAACTTTACAATCACTTTAAATTGCCAGACTAAAAAGAACAAAACTTAACAAGCTGCACTTTGCACATCTTCCCTGCTTTTAGCACAACTTTTTTTTTCTTTTATAAGCAAATGAAATGCCTACTTTTAAAGGTGGGGCACAATATGTGTTAGTGTAGCAGCAATCAGGCCACGGTACAGATATGTGTGATTTACCTCACTGACCTACAAAGAAATTGGATTCAAAAGACCAAATGTTAGCATGAATACCTAAAACTATGGAGGATCCCATGTGTTCCTCACATAAGTGGTTTTAACTAGGAAAAGAATGTTTACATATTGACGTTCTACCACATCAGAACTCTTTAGAACAGTGTGAAAATCTAAACCATAGTGGTATACTGCAGTAATAATCTAAATGGAAGCAGCTTGATCAGCCACTGTCATTCCAATAGAGCATGTATGCTCTAGCCCCAAGTACTAGAGAAAGGATCCTACTCATTCTAGGTTCTTTCACTTTGTGCAAATCAGACTTTTCCTAATCCTTTCCCAGTGACATTGCACCCCTTGCATACATACACACATTGGTCTTTCATCTGTTTTTCTCATCCAACAACCAAAGATTCCATTTTTCTTTCCAGAGACTTCCATGATCTGCAGTTTCACACTCCCACCACACAAACTTCATATTGCGCTCAGTCCATGTCCTCCCTATAGCCATTGCACACAATCTGGAGGCTTGGCACTCAAAGTGAAGCTCAGTTCATCAGTTGTCTCTGACCCCCCCCCCCATCTCTACAGAATTAGGTTTTTCATTACTTATCACTTTGTGTGCCTGAGGACAGACATTGGTCTCTTAGCTGCATGCTGCCCTCAGTACACAGACATCATCTCCCAGAATACATACCAGCAGAAACATGTTTCTCCCGTACTTAGGGCTTTCTAGCAAGTTTCAACACCAGCAGAACATGTGCATGATCCTAATGGTGCCTACTTTGCAGCGTAGGTGCATTAACTTATCAGTGACCAGTCTGTATATGCATTACTTTTTAGAGACCAGCATCCACAAATAGAAGTGTTACCTTCTCTCAGTCACCTACCCCAAAGCTTAGAAGTGATCAGCCCTCAGTGACCTGTCTGTAACATATGTGATCTGCCTCATGAACATGTGTATCATGCCAAGAGAATATCTGTATGGGCCAAAGTGACAGACAGAGCAGGCACAGTGGCAAGTCTATGTACCAGACTATTCCACAGAAGGACAAAGAAAAGGCTGCCAAATATTAAACGCTGGTTCCATACCTGGGACACGTCATTTAAAAGCGTGCTCCACACCAAGCCAACAGGGGACTGGTGCACCAGTGCGCTGGACACTAGGGAAGAGTACAAAGCCCAAAGCTTACCATGGCAGATTTCTTCCATCAATCAGAGCAGGATGTTAGTGACAAGCTCCATCCTGGCATTCCCTTGCTCATTGTTCATACCCCTGAATAGGTCCTCATAGACAGGGGATCCACCACCAATGAATCACAGCCCTGTATCTCTATAGAACCCTGCCACTAGCTTAATATGCTGAACTACATAATAAAGTTAGTGTCAAGACAGGGTCCAGTGCCCTAAGCAATGTTACAGGTCAGCCCCACACCTTCTAGGCGAGGTTCAGATACAGCCCCAAGGCTCAGTCAAAAAGTCAACCAATCTGGAAAGCTGCAGAGAGAGAGCCACAGCTAGGAATCTCGATAGAAGTCTTGAGATGAAACTAGAATTAAACATTTACCACCCCATCACAACAGATTTACTGTGGCAGGGCGGCAGCTGCAGGCTCAGCAACATAAACGCTGCGAGTCTGCTTTGGGGTCTGGGGTGCGAATATGCTACTGACCCACACACTGTGGTTTCGTCAGCAGGTCCCAGCCACTGATTTATGGACCACACCTGCTGATCTGTGTCCAATCACAGCACACAGCCCTGTATTTATAAACACAGGGCTCTGTACACAGAGCAGCAATAAGAATGTTTCTTCTCCTTGCAAAGCAGGGAAAAAATACAGCCACATTTATTAGTAAAAGCAGCACATAACACACATTATACTTGTTAGGCACACAGTTAACCCTTTGCTTGCCATAGATGTTAACCCCATCGCAGCCAGTGTCATTAGTACAGTGACGGTGTACAGTATTAGCACTGATCATTGTATTCGTGTCCCTTTTTTTTTTTTTTTTTTTTTAAATATTGAATTTTATACACTTGGTACAAGAAAATCTTGCCATACAACTCTGTAAACCATTTTTATACAACTCTGTAAACATTTTTTTTTTTCATAACAGTGGTGAGTACAGAAGTCAGTACAACTTCTGTAATGGAAACAAAAGACAGTATCCAATGTTAGCAGTACAACATAAGCCGAATTCCAAGAAATAAATATTTTTTAAGCAAATCCCTAGGAACGGAAGTTTGATTATGCAGGTCTGACTATCGAAAAGACAATTGAGAAAGTGTCATATGGGCTAAGAAACATAAGGAGGAGCATAAGGAGGAACATGGGTTCCATTACGTGACTGGGAAATATAGAGCTGTGGGGTGGGGCTACAAGAGGAGTTGGATAATCGTAGTCTGTCCAGCGTATTGGTGAGTTGAGCTTTGAAATACCAAAGTGAATATCGAAAAACTTCCATATGGGTGGGCAGTTCTGCAGGAGTAAAAGAGTGTTCCATAAAGCGTCGCCATCTAGAGATGAAGTGGCGTGCAAATTTAAAATTCTGGGTAATGGTGTCCAGCTTCTCCAGATTAAATAGGGCAATTAGTGGCTGTATTACCATTTTAAGCTGTGGAGGGTTTGGCTGTATCCAAGCTAACATGAGTGCTCTGCGAGCTACCAATCAACAAATATGAATCCACTGAGGAAGTGCAGTAGAACTTGTCGACCAAAGGATCTTGATAATTGAAAAGACAGAGCATAGGGTCTTTGGGGAGGTTTTATACAGATGATTAATGTAACAAAGAACTTGGTCCCAGAAGATCGAAACTCAGGCACATTTCGAAAGGCGATGAAACAGAGTAGGTCGAGTGTGGCCACACCATGGACACGCAGGGTGGGGAGCGACAGCTGGATTAGCTGAAAAAGGATAGTAAGCTCTGTGGATGATTTTACATTGAGTTTCCCGCCATGTTTCACAGAGGACGAGTGAAGCAATATTCCGGTAACCCGACAATATTTTGTCCGGAGCACTGTCAGTAGGCAGTATGGGACTCCATGGCTTAAATGGAGTAAGATGGTACTTTGCAGACTGGTGTGAGATTAGATGGCAGTAAACTGACGAGATAGAATAGTTATCCTGATGTAGTAGAGTTTCTATAAAAGAGCGCTGGAAAGGATGTTGTTTTGGAGAATAGCACGTCCATAGGAAGGTAACCAGCTGATGGTAGTGAAAGATATGAAATCCCGGTAGGGATATTTGGCAGCTAGTACTGAAAAGGGCTTGAAGGTATGTTTGGTGTCATCAAATATAGATGTGAATTTAGTAAGTCCACTATGAAACCAGTGGGTAAATGCTGCATGCTCACTCAATGGAGGGAACATAGGGTTTCCAAGAATAGGCAGATGGGAGGATATCCTTGGCGGTAGGCCAAGTAGTATCCGCATTTCCCTCCAGGCCAGTACTGTGTCTCTAATCAGGAGATTCAAACAAAGGGATTGAGGCAAGGCCTTGAGGTTAGCGTGAAGAATGGCTGGACGGTGTAGCGGAGACACCAGGTCCTCTTCTAGGTAGTAGTTCAAATAACATGATTTCCCAGTAATCCAATCAAGACTCTGACGAAGGAGGCAGGACAAGTTGTAAAATCTAATATTCGGCAGGCCTGCAAACCCTCTCACTTTTTGGGAGACTATTATTATTACACAGTATTTATATAGCGCCAACAGTTTGCTCAGCGCTGTACGTTATAATGGGAGACAATACATGAGACAGTACAGTAACAATACAATAAAATACACAAGGGGTTCGAGGGCCCTGCTCCTTGGGCTTTTGTAATGCAATAAGCATTTTTCTACCCTGCCACAGGAAGGTCTGTAGAGCTATAGATCTTCTGAACATCAGAATGTTTTAACAGAAGAAGGAGTGTTTTCAAAGGATAGAGCAATCTTGCAAAAAAAAAAAACCAAACAAACATTTTGTAAAGATGACATCTCCCAAAGAGGGAAAGGGGAAGAGTTGTCCAAACCTCCAATTCCTGTACAATCTTGTTGATTAAAGGAGGCTAATTTAGGTAATAGAGAGACAATGGTTCTCTGCCAATGCAGATGCCCAAATACGTAATGGATTGGGTAACTATACCAAAGGAAGAGGATGGAATCCAACACTTTGATGTAGTAGCATTCAAAGGAAGCACTTCGCTCTTATCAAAATTGATTCTAAGGCCGAAGCATTTACGGAAGGTCGCAAACAGGTCCTGAAGTAGTAGGAAGTCTTTGAGTGGATCCGAAGAAAACAATAATATATCATCCGCAAAGAGAGCTGAGCGGAGAGTAAGGTCACCAATCGAGACACCAGTAACCCCCGATGTCAAGTTGAGCCGTCTGGACAAAGGTTCAAGGGTGATATTAAAAAGCAGGTGGAAGAGCGGGCAGTCCTGCCTAGTGCCTTAGGTCAAGAGAATGCTTGAGGAAATAAAGTTAGGTGTGACTAGTCTAGCCATGGGCAAGCAGTACATACAGTTGTGTTCAAAGTAATAGCAGTCAGACATCACTAACCTGATCAATCACTGTTTTTGGTAGGGGCATGTTCAAAGTAATAGCAGTGTGGAGTTCTATTAGTGAGGTCATTCATTCTTTGAAAAACAGGTGGCAATTATTGCCCTTATTTAAGGAAGGAAGGCAACAAATGTTGTACATGCTGGTTACAGTGCATTTCTCTCTGAAATTCTGAGGAAAATGGGTCGTTCCAGACATTGTTCAGAAGAACAGCGTACCTTGATTAAAAAGTTGATTGGAGAGGGGAAAACACATAAAGAAGTGCAGAAAATGAAAGGCGGCTCAATTAAAATGATCGCAAATTCTTTAAAATGGCAACCAAAACCTGAAAGCTGTGGAAGAAAGGGAAAAACTACCATTGGAATGGATAGAAGAATAGCCAAAATGGCAAGGACTCAGCCAACAATCAGCTCCAGGAAGATCAAAGAAGGTCTAAAGTTACCTGTGAGTACTGTTACAATTAGAAGATGCCTATGTGAAGCCAAGCTATCTGCAAGAAGCCCCCGCAAAGTTGGTTGACTCCATGCAACACAGATGTACAGCAGTTCTCAGAAACAGTGCTTACACAACTAAATATTAATTAAGTGATTCAAAGGAAAGTAAAATCTTCAAACATTTTTCAGTTTATATAGTGAATGTTTGAGTTTGTAAAGAAGAATACAAACACTGCTATTTTTTTGAACAGTCTAATATTCACTTTTCTTCAATTTTTTTTAGAGGAACAACACAAATTTGATCTATTTTTCTTCATGTTTTGATTTGGAATATGTGTAGTGTTCCCAATGCATTTGTGTGTATGGAAATAAAAGCTGTTAGAAGGATTTTGAGCTTTACCCACTTTTTTCAACACACTGTTATTATTTTGAACACAACTGTATGTCGTAGAAAGTCCAAAATAGGGCCCGAAAAACCAAGCCTCCTCATAACCATGAAGAGCCAGGCAAAGCTTATGTTGAAGGTTTTTTCGGAGTCTAAAGATATAAGTGCTAGATCTATCTGTGAGTTTGTTTTAGCATGTTCCAGGGCTAATAATACTTTGTGAATGTTAAATGTAGCCAAGCGACCCGGCACGAACCCAGATTGGGCCGAATGCAGTATTTCGGGAAGCAGTAGGGCCAACCTGGATGCCACGATTAAAGATATAGATCAGTACAATCCTGAGAGCAGTGGGTCTTTCCCCTTCTTAGCTATGAGCTTAATGTGCACCTGGGAGCAAGTCGGAAGATATGGGCCATCTTCCCACGTTGCTTTACAGACGTGATACAGAGTGTCTGGGAATGAAGTTAATTTGTAGATTTCTGCACTAAGACCGTCAGGTCCAGGAGCTTTAGCCGAGGGCAGGTATTTAATAGTGGCACAAATGTCATCTCGTGTAATGGGAGCATTTAAGGCGTTTAGCTGGGATCCAGAAAGCTTGGGGAGATTCAGAGGTTAGAAAGTCCTCAGCAGCCCTAGAATCAATTGGGTCCTTTGAATACAAGGATGTATAGTAGGATGTGAGAAGGTAATATCAGATGACAGCATTAAGACATTGCTCGCGGGAGACCGAAGCACAGAGTTATGAATGGGAGTACGAGGGCCCACACTAAGCCGCGCCAACAGCTTTCCTGCCTTATTGCCATATCTATAAAATTTTAAGGTGGAAAAGGCCTATTTGGCTGCTTCCTGCTGTTCAGTCCAGTAATCAAAGGCTCGTTTGGCAGACTGTCAATTCAGCCTATTTTCATGCGTGCGACTGAGGGAAAGCGCAATATAAGCTTGACGAAGACACTCACTTGCCTGTTAATAAAGCAGTTGGGACCTTTTCTTAAATTGCGTGGTATAGGAGATTATGGGCCTTCTAAGAAATGCCTTCCCAGCTTCCCAGAACAGGCTAGGATTGGTTAAATGTGCTCCGTTCGAATCCACATATTCCTGCCGTGCCGCAAATAAATGAAACTTAAAGTCTTCACTATTGGATAAATAAGCGGAGAAGCCCCAAGAGCTTTGGGATTTTGAAGTTTTCAGCCCAGACAGCTGTAATAGAATGGGACAGTGGTCGGAAATGGCCATATCGGAAATGGTCATTTCACGTAGCATAGACAAGAGAGGCTGCGAAAAAAAAAAAGATAGTCGAGGCGAGAAAAATAGTCTTGAGGGGATGAGTAGAATGTGTATTCCTGGTCTGTCGGGTGTTGGAGACACCATACATCATGCAGATTAAGCATATCTATAGATTGTGCTAAAGCAGTAGAGGGGGGACACTGAGGTAGTTGTCCAGGACGTCAAATGAGATGTTCTCTGTTTCGATCAATATCATTGTGCATAACTGCGTTAAAGTCTCCACCCAGGATATGACATGATTATGGAATTTGTAAGGCCCATGAAGTCAGACTCTGGTAAAGGTTTTGTCCTGGAGAATTGGAAGCATATAAAGTGAAGATAGCAAAGTCACGAGAGGCGATAGTAATATAGACAGTGAATCTGTGACCCTCAGAATCAGAAATAACAGAGCAAACAATGTAACGCAAATTTTTATGGAATAGTATAGCTACCCCCACCTTACGGCCAGAGAAATAAACACCTGATCCACCCAAAGTCTCGAAAGAGGAGAAAGATCGCTGGCGGAGAGATGTGTCTCCTGCAGACAAGGCACATCTGCCCCCAAGTGTTTCAAATGATGTAGTACTTGCATACGCTTGTTCGGTGAGCATAACCCCTTAACATTCCACGAGATTACCTTCAAGTTATCCCTGTCATCAGGTGGAGCCATGTCTGTCATAGTATAAAGATTAGATAAGACCTACAATATGGTAGAACCATGCCAGGCATCACCCCAACGAGTGCAGGTTGATCAGAGCAGCATGCGTCACCTAGGGAATTGCAACAGTAAAAGACAACAATGCAGAATAATAAATGTAGAACTTCTCTAACAAAACAAATAGGAAGGAGCTCCCCAGGTAGATGGGGAACTTCACTTTTTTCCTATATATTATTATTATACAGATATATAAAACAATACAGCGGAGCTCCCGCACTCAACACTCCACTACTGTCTTGGACAACAACATATATTGGGGGGGGGGGGGGGGGGGGAGGGGAAGGGGGTGGGGAAGAGAGTGGAAATGGCTAAAGGGGAAACAAAAACACCTAAAGATCCTCTGTCTGTGATAGAGAGTGGAGCAGATCGCAGAGAAGGCCTTACGTTGTCGCATAACCTCCATCGAATAGTCCGCAAACAGAAGCAATTGGTGTCCGTCCACAGATAAGGCATGTGTGTGCTGGAATTTCTGAAGGATGGCCTGCTTGTTCAGATAGTGATCAATGACTGGCCTAGCTTTAGTGCGAGAGTCAGGATGGTGGGCTCTTTCAACCGTGCAGGGGTGTTGCAGGCCTAGCTGCTCCGGAATGGCCGTAGCACATATGGTGATCAGCATGTAGGGAGAATACGACTCAGGCAGGCCTATGATGCGGAAATTGTTCTGCCGTGAGCAGTTTCCTAGATTATCTGCCTTATCCTTAAGATCTTTCTGGATCGTGGTGAGTCAGGCTACTGCTGCAGAAACAGCCAATGAGTCATATTCAACGGAGGAGATCCTATCTTCCACCTGCATAATGCACTGAGCCTGTGCATGGAGATTTTTGTGCAGCTGTTCTAGCCCTTTAAGAACAGCACTATCGACCACCGCCGTAGGCGCCAGGAGTGCCATGACTGCGTGGGCGATGCCAGCTGGTGAGGCAGGGTCGACAGGCTGAGGAGTAGAAGACTATGGCTGCTGTGTGCTCTGCTGATCACCTGTGTCATTGAGGATGATTTCAGCGGCGGCCATCTTGGAACCAGAAGTATTAGTGTCACTATTGATGTCATCCCAATACACAGGCTTCTCCACAAAAACACTCTGACCCCTCAGGACCAAACTGTGCACATATGAAGTGTGCAATCTTCCACTCAGCTGAATTCTATAGTGAAGGAGAGTGCACTGGGCACGGGCACAGTTTGGACAGAAGGGGAAGGAGGCACACACTTGTAGTGTCTAGCCCATCCTGCAAAATTCAGGACACAGTGGGATCAAGGGGCCAGCACTTTTTCATGAAGTAGCCTCCCCCACAGCTGCATGTGTACTGGGAAGAGTTACAGCATCTGGAGGAGGAACACTGGTATGTACAGTACTATTCAAAAGACACAAAACTGCTTAAGGAGCTTTTTGGAAAGCTTTAGCCAACTCTAGGGACAAGCATTTCATTTATTCCACCTGTTAAGGCATTAAACAACAAAAGTTCAATTTAACTACTGTTCGCCCTCTAATCCCACTAGTCGATTCCCTGTAATTACCTGCATCTGTATTTTCCTGGAAGGCCATGAGTTTAAAAACAAATCTGTACCTCACTGACTCTCTACAACGAATTTAAAATATGAACACTAGACAATGCCAAGTGCAGATTAACTGCAATCTCTTGGCTTATCTGTTGTTGCAGGGAAGCCTTGGAGTATCAAAATCCGAATGAACCTGCAGTATGCTACTTCATCTTCTGAAAAAAAAAAAATAGTACAGCTAATGCAAACCTTCAGTACATTACAAATGTGCATTCTGGGCTGTACTGGGGATGGTCCTTATATTTAATGTCTGCAAAAGGAGTGGTGGGCCATGGAGGTTACAGGTGTATTCTAAACCTGCAAATGCGGACCAGTGTGTTCTGAGCCAAATGCAACTTTGCTCACACAAGCTAAAACTTAGAAAGGAGTTTGTGTGGAATTAAAGTATGTGGAAAGCATTGTCAACCAATCTGTAGAAATTATTCATGTAAAACTGTAGCATATTGACATTGCTTTTCTGTTTTTTGGTTTTTTTTAACCATTATACTGCATTCATTGGAGGTCATTGAAGCTCTATGAAGCTTATTTTGGATATTGTTGGCGCAATCATTTTAAAGCTGCCCTCATCAGCATGGTAGTTTTTTAAATAAAATCCAATTTTCATTACATACTATATTTTAGATCCAGTGCTGTCATTATTAGGTCTCTGTTTCTCAATGCCAGGGGTCTCCAAACTGCGGCACATGGGCTGGATTTGGCCCTTTGCTTGCTCTTATCCGGCCCTTGAGGCACTTTTGCTTCCACTGATATGAAGCGCAATTCCTTCCATTGACACCAACTATGGGGCGCTATTCTTCCCACTGACACCAACAATGGGGAACTATTCCTCCCACTGACACTACCTCCCACTGACACCAATGATGGGGCGCTATTCCTCCCACTGATACCAATGATGGGGGCTATTCCTCTCACTGACACCAGCAATGGGGCACTGTTGCTCCCACTGACACCAGTAACGGGGCACTTTTCCTCCCACTGACACCAGTAACGGGGCACTGTTCCTCTCAGTGACAGGGCACAGTTCCTCCCACTGACACCAATGACAGGGCACTGTTCCTCCCACTGATACCAGAAATGGGAAACTAATTACCCCACTGGCACCAATGATGGAGCACTGTTCCTCCCACTGACCACCAAGCCTAGTGTATTGTTTACTCCCACTGATGCCAGGGCATTTTCTTCTCCCACTGGCCACAATCCGGCCCCCCTAAAGTTTGAAGGGCAGTAAACTGGCACTTTGCTTCAAAAGTTTGAAGACCCCCTGCTCTATGCAATCCAGGCAGACCCTGGCAGGTGGGAGGGGCTGGCAGGGTGTTGTACATAGTACTGAAAACATCAAAGCATCCTGCCTCAGAATCCTTAAAGGATAAGTTGACCTTTCATAACATGGTACATCCATATTCAAGGTGTAATATGCTATGAAAGCACTGGCCCCAGATCCCCACCGATCCCCCACATTGATAGCTATACTGACAGATCTGCAGGAGACCTGCATGGCACCAGCAATTTGCTGATTGCTAGTGCAATGCTTTCCAGGCTCCAGCAGTAAAAAAATAAAAAAAGCACATTTCTTTACCTGCAAAAAAAGTGCATTTATTATTTATCAAAAGGTGAACTCATCCTTTAAAGTGGATTTAAAGGGTGAAGGTTTTTACTTCATTCATTCTATGCATGAAGGTAAAAAATCCACAGCGTGCAGCACCCCCCAATACTTAACTAAGCCTGACCTCGACCCAGCAATGTGCACAAGAGCAGCAGCTCTCCAGGGTCTCTCCCCCATCATTGACTGAGACGCAGCAATGATGGGGGAGACAATGGTGAAGAGGAAGCGAGAGAAGAAGCTGAGCCACACACTCTGGTTCCCATATAAACACACAGAGCCAACTCTGAGGGCACTCGGTAAGGAAGAGCGGCCAGCAGCATTGTCGGGAGACCCAAGAAGGGGAGGATCGGGGCTACTCTGTGCAAAACCCATTGCACGTAGCAGGTACAGTCAGGTCCATAAATATTGGGACATCGACACAATTCTAACATTTTTGGCTCTATACACCACCACAATGGATTTGAAATGAAACGAACAAGATGTGCTTTAACTGCAGGCTGTCAGCTTTAATTTGAGGGTATTTACATCCAAATCAGGTGAACGGTGTAGGAATTACAACAGTTTGCATGTGTCCCTCCCACTTGTTAAGGGACCAAAAGTAATGGGACAGAAAAATAATCATAAATCAAACTTTCACTTTTTAATACTTGGTTGCAAATCCTTTGCAGTCAATTACAGCCTGAAGTCTGGAACGCATAGACATCACCAGTCGCTGGGTTTCATCCTTGGTGATGCTCTGCCAGGCCTCTACTGCGACTGTCTTCAGTTCCTGCTTGTTCTTGGGGCATTTTCCCTTCAGTTTTGTCTTCAGCAAGTGAAATGCATGCTCAATCGGATTCAGGTCAGGTGATTGACTTAGCCATTGCATAACATTCCACTTCTTTCCCTTAAAAAACTCTTTGGTTGCTTTTGCAGTATGCTTTGGGTCATTGTCCATCCATCTGCACTGTGAAGCGGCGTCCAAAGAGCTCTGAAGCATTTGGCTGAATATGAGCAGATAATATTGCCGGAAACACTTCAGAATTCATCCTGCTGCTTTTGTCAGCAGTCACATCATCAATAAATACAAGAGAACCAGTTCCATAGGCAGCCATACATGCCCACGCCATGACACTACCACCACCATGCTTCACTGATGAGGTGGTATGCTTAGGATCATGAGCAGTTCCTTTCCTTCTCCATACTCTTCTCTTCCCATCACTCTGGTACAAGTTGATCTTGGCCTCATCTGTCCATAGGATGTTGTTCCAGAACTGTGAAGGCTTTTTTACATGTCGTTTGGCAAACTCTAATCTGGCCTTCCTGTTTTTGAGGCTCACCAATGGTTTACATCTTGTGGTGAACCCTCTGTATTCACTCTGGTGAAGTCTTCTCTTGATTGTTGACTTTGACACACATACACCTACCTCCTGGAGAGTGTTCTTGATCTGGCCAACTGTTGTGAAGGGTGTTTTCTTCACCAGGGAAAGAATTCTTCGGTCATCCACCACAGTTGTTTTCCGTGGTCTTCCGGGTCTATTGGTGTTGCTGAGCTCACCGGTGCGTTCCTTCTTTTTTAAGAATGTTCCATACAGTTGTTTTGGCCACGCCTATTATTTTTGCTATCTCTCTGATGGGTTTGTTTTGTTTTTTCAGCCTAATGATGGCTTGCTTCACTGATAGTGACAGCTCTTTGGATCTCATCTTGAGAGTTGACAGCAACAGATTCCAAATGCAAATAGCACACTTGAAATTAACTCTGGACCTTTTATCTGCTCATTGTAATTGGGATAATGAGGGAATAACACACACCTGGCCATGGAACAGCTGAGAAGCCTATTGTCCCATTACTTTTGGTCCCTTAAGAAGTGGGAGGCACATATGCAAACTGTTGTAATTCCTACACCGTTCACCTGATTTGGAAGTAAATACCCTCAAATTAAAGCTGACAGTCTGCAGTTAAAGCACATCTTGTTAGTTTCATTTCAAATCCATTGTGGTGGTGTATAAAACCAAAAATGTTAGAATTGTGTCGATGTCCCAATATTTATGGACCTGACTGTACGTATGTGTAACATTTTAAAAGTAAAAAAATTAAAAAAATCGAACAACGAGACCCACTTTAACCCTGATGAAAACTGTTGACTGGTTTATGGGAGGTGTGATGCAAAAATCAAAATGCCATAACTGGCGAATGTTAGTGAAGAAGTGGGCATTCCTACCCACACTGCGTCTGCATGCAGATTGCCCTTGCTTAAATCCATATATAATACAGAGGTCTCGGGATTGAAAGAACTGAAATTCAATAAATGAAAACGGAGGGCAGAGACTATCAGGCTGGGAAGCAAAGTGCTAGATGATGCTGGATGTCCTTCAGCCAAGAAATGGGGTGGGCTCTATATGACTTGCTGCACCTTTTAATACACATTGTGAAAAACTCACAGTGTACGGTGAAACCAGACTAAACAATTTTGTTACAGGAAAGAATCCTATACAACTGTGCATGACCAAAGGTAAGGCTGAAGTTCAGCTTTAAGGGCCCAGTCACACCAGAAACTGTGTATTTACTGCGCAGTGACATGCATTTTTTACATGAATGTTCCTACGCTTGCATTTCCTTTGAAGTCACATACATCTTCTGTCTTTTTTGGGCTTTAATTTCTACTGCCTTGAAGTGCATTTTCGTACATTTACATGCTTATGTGCATTTGCAGTGCAGAAACATGCAGCTGCTTTGTACTTTTTTCACTGCACTGCAATAGTGTGAACTATGCCCATAGGATAACCTGGATTTTGGACTGTCTATGGAGTTAGAGTGTAATCAAAAATGCATTCCGAATACTGTGTGCACAGAGCACAATCCGCTCCACTCTCTGACCTGCCTGTCTGATATCACACTAATCTAATGTAGAAATCTTATCATTTACATGCACACAGCCCAACCAGGCAATACAATCATGCACTGCGCAGAGCACACATTTCTTACACACCACATCTGCCAATTTAAATCTACACATGTAATATTAGTAGTGAGTGTCTCGGTTTTCCAGTATGTGAAAACTTTGCAAACAGAAAGGTTGTTATCCAGTTCAGGACCGCCCTATAGATTTAATGCTACAGGGCAGCCATTCTGTGCAAAATCGCATATGTAAACGTGATTTCGCACTTTCTAGTGTAGTGGGCGTGCATGCCCCCCAGCGAACTGCTTCTGCTGTGATTAGTCACAGAAGCCAATCAACAGGTGCTGGCCAATTGATGAGTGCTGGTACCTGTTGAAAGGCAGAACTGTGTCCTGTCACTGTCCTCGCTGATGTAAACAAGGTAAAGCCGTGACCTTTCAGCAGTGATCTGCTAGATTTTCTTTTCCCTGCAAAGCAGGGAAAGAAAATCTAGCCGAAAATGTATATTATATAGGGCGCTCTTGTTGGAGCCCAACCTCTATAGCTGTAAGATAAAGGTGCCAGATGGATGTCAGGGATGGATGGATGGAAGCAGTAACACTGAGGCAGCTCTTCTTAGAGTGGAAGCAAGGCTCTAATGCAGTAACAAGAAAAAGAGTGAAAGGTGCCGCTAAGTGCAGTATTAACAATTAGTAGACAATGGAAAATTTTGCACTTACAAGATAAACAGTTAAAAAGACTCATCGTGTGGTAATTGGATCCAGGTGGGACATCCAGCCGTCCAGCAGCATACTATGCCTATAGGATCAGGAAGTAGAGTCCAGGATGTGCCTGTGCATCAAAAATGAAGCTTGGAGAGCAGAGTCAGATGTAGCAGGTGAATTGGGCGGTAATGCATTCCGGAGCATGCTCAATAGGCTCCTTCTTCAGACCTCAAGGCCCCTTTAACCTGCTACATCTGACTTTGCTCTCCAAGCTTCATTTTTGATGCACAGGCACATCCTGGACTCTATTTCCTGATCCTATAGGCATAGCTGGCTGCTGGACGGCTGGATGTTCCACCTGGATCCAATTACCACACGATGAGTCTTTTTAACCGTTTATCTTGTAAGTGCAAATTTTCCATTATCTACTAATAAATTGTTAATACTGCACTTAGAGGCGCCTTCCTCTCTTTTTCTTGTTAAAGAAAATCTAGCAGACTGCCTAGTAAAAGCACCTTACTGTGTACAGAAAACACATAGATAGGCACTCAGTTAACCCTCTGATCGCCTTATCACCTTCCCAGCGTCATTAATACAGTGACAATGTATATTTTTTAGCACTGATCACTGTATTAGTGTCACCGATTGTCGCAAAATGTCAAGTGTCAGATTGTCCACTGCAATATCACAGCCGCTGATCACAATTACTAGTATAAAAAAAAAAATGAATAAAAATTCCAGTATATATACCACAGTTTGGAGACGCTATAACTTTTGCACAAACCAATCAATATATGATTATTGGGAATTTCTTTACCAAAAATATGTAGCAGAATACATACTGGCCTATGTTTATGAAGAAATATGATTTTTATAAAAAAATTTATTGGATATGTTTTATAGCAGCGATTAAAAAATATTGTTTGTGGTTTCTTTTTTTGAAATTGTCTGTTTTTATTTGTTTATAGCGCAAAAAATTAAAAAATGCAGTGGTGGTTAAATACCACCAAAAGAAAGCTGTATTTGTGGGGGAAAAAATGACAAATTGTATTCAGGTGCAGCACTGCTTGACCGCGCAACTGTCAGTTAAAGTAAAGCAGTGCCGTATCGCAAAAAATGGCCTGGTCATGAAGGG
This sequence comes from Staurois parvus, assembly GCF_062004578.1. NCBI lineage: Eukaryota > Metazoa > Chordata > Amphibia > Anura > Ranidae > Staurois > Staurois parvus. The sequence goes on along the minus strand of NW_028317900.1, from coordinate 376,581 downwards.
GAGTAAATCTTTTGGAGGGCAAGTGGTTATAATTGTTCATTAGCATTTGATATCTACAGTGATAATGGACATTTTTCCACAACCTCATTCTTTGTAAGTTTATTTTAAAGGATAAGTTCACCTTTTGCACAAAAATAATACATGCACATTGCAGGAGCCTGGAAAGAATTGTACCAGCGATCAGTAGATCACTGGTACCATGCAGGCCTCCTGCAGATCTGTCAGGATGCCTGCTTGCCGGTATGGGATGTACAAGCAAGCAGACATACTGACAAGAAGCTTCGATGAACCACCACAACGCTCCACAGAGCCATGGTAGTTCATTGAAAACTACAAGCCAACAGCCACTAAGGCTGTCGGAACTTGTAGTGCATTCATTCACAGAGCTCTGTAAATGAATGATGCGGCTGTGTGGGTGGAGCCCAGCACGGCCATGCTGTTTTCATACCTGACAAAAGTTCCCCCGTACTTCTGTCAGGGGGACAGTGGGCGGCGGCTGCAGCACTGGGAACATGTTATACCCTAAAAATGGGCGGAACATGTAACTTGTTCCCAAAGGTGAACTTAAACTTTAAATATGAACATCAGAAACACCTACACTGACGGATTTAGTATAATCATTAAAGGTCAAAAACTGGTGCAAAGCATTAAATGCTACAAATCAATAGATAATAAAACTCAAATGGACAAAGGTAAAGAACTATTCCCAAATAATGTTAATTACATGTACCTACTCTGTGCAGGATTCTCCAGGTGATTCTAGTTGCAATGCCATTTTCATGAACTTTAATAATCAATTCCTGTGACCTATGACAGAACTCACACACGCACTGCCTGTCACTTTAATTAAATGCTTTAAGCTCCACAGCAGACCTTATCTGAAAGTGCACTAACCAGCTAGAGTACGACTCCCATGATGTGGCATCAGACATATGGAAAGATGATGAGCTGGGAAAGAAGATTCAAAGACATCACATACCTCATAGCTGGGACTGAGAGGAGACTGACAGAGGAAGAAGAAGGCAGCATCAGGGGGGAAAGAAGAAAGCCCAATGTTAAAAAAAAAATAAAAAAGTAAACAAAAAAAAAAAATGAAAAGGCTGGTTAGGTTGACAGACAGAACACAGGAATGATAGAAAGGACAAGATGATATATTGATATGACAATGACTGACCAAAGTAGTGTATGTACCTAATGAAGAAAACTATAATCCACCTGCCATCTACAAACCAAAAAGCCATCTAATGCAGGCCATAGATGGGTCGAAAATCGGCCGATTTTTCGGCCGAAAATAAAATCGGCCGATTTTCGGATCATTAGTGGGCTATTTGTTCGGCCATTTTTCGGTATTTTGGCCGTTTTTTTTTATCGGTAAAGTTGGGAAAAAAATCGGCCGATTTTGCCGATTTTCACGGCAATGATGGGCAAATCGGCCGATTTTTTACCGATAAAAAATCTGCGCATAAGCAGTGACCTGCAAGAGGAAGACAAAAAGAAGAAAAAGAAGAAGAGGATGATGATGATGATGATGATGATGAAGAAGAGGATGATGATGATGATGATGATGATGAAGAAGAGGATGATGATGAAGAAGAAGAGGATGATGATGAAGAAGAAGAAGAAGAGGATGATGATGATGATGAAGAAGAAAAAGAAGAAGTAGGATGAAAAATAAGAGGAATTCCAGTACGGCAAAAAGTGTCCCTGCAGAGAGCTCCGCTATTTCTGACAGTTCTTTGACAGTTCCTTGACATTTACAGCGGTTGCAACAATGTATCTATTTGTTTCAGAATAAAAACATCTGTATCCTAAATGGAAACAAATAGATACAATGTTGCAACCGCTGTAAATGTCAAGGAACTGTCAAAGAACTGTCAGAAATAGCGGAGCTCTCTGCAGGGACACTTTTTGCCAGCTGTAGACGGGATGAAAATCGGCCGATTATTTTTACCATTGATGGTAACGTCGGCCGATTTTTCCTTTTTAAAAAGAAAAATCTGCCGTTTTTCTCCCCGTCTATGGCCTGCATTAGGGTCTGAATAAATGCATCAATGATGTCACTTGTCTTTCAGATCCATTTTCTGGGACTAGGCACACCACAGTACAATCAAGCACTTTATTCAGTTCACTATTACTATTGAGCTAGTACTTTTTAAGAATCACTATTGGAAAGCTTGTCACAGGAGCACACTGGATTGGGCTTCCATACTGGACCACTACAACCATACTGCACACTAAACCATTATTATCCCTCTACTAGGTCTACTCATTAGACCACTATCCCTGCACTAAAACTACACACTGGATGATCAATCCGGTACTATGCTGCATATTGGACCATTATACCCATACTATGGCTGCACACTAAACCATTATTTATGTTCTAGGTCTGTATACTAGACTATTACTCTTGTACTATGCCTGCATACTGACTGGACCACACTGAACCATTTATCGCTTTACTATGACAATACACCGATCAGCCATACCTACATTACCATCCACCTAATACTGACCCCTTTTGCCACCAAAACAGACCTGATCTATGGAGGCATGAATGCCAACAGACCTCCTACGGTATGCACTGGTATCTGGCACCAGTCAATACCTGTAAGGTGAAGGGTGGGGAGTCCATGGATCGGGCTCGTTTTTCTAGCACATACCACATATGCTTTATTGACTTGATATGTGGACAATTTGAAAGCCAGGTCAAAACCTCAAATACACTGGTGTGTTTCTCAAACCATTCTTGAACCATTTTTGCAATGTGGCAGGCCACATTATCCTGCTGAAAGAGGACACTGCCATCAGGGAATATCATTTATACAAGAGATGTACTTGGTCAGCAACAATGTTTAGGTAGGTGGTACATGGCAATGTAACATCCAAATAAATGGCAGGACCCAAGGTTTCCCAGCAGAACACTGCCCAAAGAATCCCACTGCCTCTAACAGCTTGTCTCCTTCCCAAACTGTGTCCCAGTGCCACCTGATCCACAGGTAAGTGTTGCAAATGCACCCAGCCATCCACAAGATGTAAAAGAAAATGTGATTCATCAGACCAGGCCACCTTCTTCCATTGTTCCATGGTTCAGTTTTGATGCTCACGTGCCCATTGTAGGTGTTTCTGGCTGTGGACATGGGTCAGCATGGGCAACCTGACCGGTTTGTGGCTAAGCAGCCTCACACAAAAAACTGCAATACCCATTTTTTATGCTTTCAACCCACAGCTTCAGGGACAACATGTTTACTTGCTGCCTAATATATCCCACTGACTTTCAGATGCCATTGTAATGAGGTAATCAATGTTATCCACTTAACCTGCCAGCAGTCAAAGTTATGACTGATCGGTGTATACCTGTAGTAGGATTGCATACTGAACCATCATCCCCATACTATGTCTGCACAAAGGGCCATCATCCCTTTACTAGCTCTGTACAATGGGCCATAATAACTTACAAATGCAAAATTTTCAACTAATGCAAGTGTAAGTAAAGTCATTATAAAGCACTCTATGTGAACCAGGCTTAGGAAATGACACTTTGCAAGTTTAAAATATATTTACAAAGCATATCCCTCAATAGTGTACTTATCTTAATACAGAACACTAGGTGTCCTGTCTGCTACCTTGTTCCTCTGCTATCAATATGAGTCACTTCTGACAAGTTTTCCTAACACAAAGATAAAAATGGTGACAGGGAAGGGATCTCCAGCACACAGCCTGTGATTGACAACCTTAGCTCTGTTCCTGTGTTGTCCTTTTCCTCCAGTCATATCTCAGAGATCTCTTTGATGAGATCTGCAAAGTGTAACTTCAGCACCCTGCCCCTGCTTTCTGAGAGCTCTGACAATCTGTAAATATTCTGCACTTTGAACAGTTGTAGAGTAAAGAGGACTGCATATAGACAGCTGCAACTGTAGGAGGACTTGTTTCACCACTGTGTACCACCTGATGCTAGTCACTTCACTGGGCATATATAAGGGTTTACAACCACTTTAATACCATGCCTTTACTTTATAGACTATAAGCACTTCATTTTTACTCCACGTAGCGTATTGCAAATACCTTTTAAAGAAACTGCACATTAAAGGAAATCCACAACTCCCTTCATGTTTGTGCCAACCAAAACTGCCAACTTGTGCTGGAAGCGAACATAATGGACTCCAAGGGTCATACTATTTACACCCAATGAAGCTATATAGGTGCACACATTCCTGGCAACTATTAGGCATCAGACAAGGGAAGCCTCAATCAATGGCTAGGTGTCTTGGCTGGTACAGGCAGAAAGGTATGTGAGCGATATCCTTTGAGTATGGTGTAGTAACATGGAGGGTCCCTCTAGCAAGGTTACCAGCACCAGGAATATCTTGCTAGTGCTAACAGCAGCAGACTAGAACCTGCCCATTCAGAAAAAATGGTGCTCATATAGTAAGTTTTGATCACAGCACAAAACCAACAATTTACTTGTATTTGAATCAACAGATGAAACCTGGAGGTAATAAAATATGGGAGCAGTGTGCATTTTCCATTTGAGCATTTTAAATAGTAATCAGAACTGTAAAAAATGTGTCAACACTGCACATTCTAGAACAGGCATGTTTTTACCAGCAAAGTCCAAGCATGTCAGGCCTTACTCACCAGCAGCGGCTCATCTGAGGAGTAGGAGACTGCCTCAGAAGACACAGTGCGTATGCTTGATAACCCGGTCAGCGACACATTTGATAACCGTCGTTTCCGCGCCCCACTGCAGTTGTTTGGTATCTTGAAAGCACATCTTTTGTGATAGTTAAGACCACATCCTACAGGGAAAAACAGCATTTTCAGTATCAGTTATGAATATTTCCTCAAAAACACAGTTGAGAAATGTGGACAGCTATGACCACAGTAAGGGCCCGTTAACGCTTCTCCATTCCGGTGCATTGTGGTGATGTGCATTATGTTAGCATGTTGCAATGTCATTTAATTTCAATGGCACCCCAGCAGCACAGTAAAGCAATACACCTCCAGCACATATACACTGCAGTGTACCACAAGATGTGGTAAAGAAGAATCGTGTGCTGTGTCATAAAAAAAAAATGCTGCATGCATTTTTTCCTATTCTGATGCATTGGTGGCCCTTCTATTTGAGCATATTAACACAACACACCAGAATGGCAAAGTGAAAGTGAGCCCTATCTGAACAAAGCAGAACATTAAAGCAGTTTTTTTTTTCTTTTTATAAAAACAATTAACATGTTATACTTACCTGCTATAACCTCCTCTTCTGGGGCCCCTCGCTGGCAATCTTAGCACCTCCACTTCTGTTTCGGCCCCAACAGTGATGGCTGAGTTCAGGTTGGGGGGGGGGGGGGTTCGGTGCAGAAAATCAGCAGCTAGGCACAATTCTGGATCAATACAGGTCTCAGGTATGTATAAAGAGTGGTGAGGCGTGATACAATTACTGGGACATTTTTTTTCCTTAATGCAGGAAATGCAATAAAGTAAAAAATGTCCTGCCTTTAGAACCACTTTCAGTCAGCATAAAAAAAATTACTAATAAACTACTACAAATTGTATGTACTAACTCCACACACAGCAAGGGTCAGCCATACAAGAATTGAAATTCAGCCAGTTCAGCAGGGCACCTGATCATTCAACTTGTGTACGAACCAGCCTGTCTGATTTTTCCCGAAATTAGTACCGCTATAGCGGGCAGGGAAGGCTCCCCATTGGCATAACACAAAAGCACAGTGGGAGGGATTCCCCCATCAACACTGACTGTGTTGATAGGGGAATCAAACACTTTTCTTCCATTCCACTCAAATTCCAAAACCTATGGCCTGCCTTACCAGCAGTACTGTGGTATAGAAAAGTCATAGATTTAACTAGTTCCTCATTATCTACATTCACTTAACTATTGATCCAGTTAACAAATTAAAGGGGAAAGGGGCGGACATTTTTTTTCTCATCCAAAAGACATAAAATCGAATTAGGGCAAGGGTTAGATGAAAAAGGCAGTAAGGTTTGTTCATATTTGGTTATCCGTGTGCCTTCCCTTGATGTAATGTTTTGATGTTAGAATTTATGAAAAAGTTAAACCAAAGTAATGTAACTTCCCATTTTACAATGACACAAATCTGAACACATGATTTGGGAGGGATGTTTACTTAAGGCCTTGTTAAAATGGCATTCCACAAGTTCTGACAGCTTCCAGACCTATCAAATTATTGTTTAGCAAAAAATACAACAGCTAGTCGGGAGAAAATAGAAGTAACAAAATAAATACAGGCAAAAAACTAAACTTATGCAACTTAGATTTTTGCAGCAGAATAAAGACAAATTACATACATTTAAGACAGCTGACTTTGCACTATAAACAGCAATAAACCACATAATAGCTGTAAAACTAAAACATGTCACAATCATAGAACCTAAAGTAGCCTCTTCTGTCACTTGCCTCACTGATAGACCCTGTGAATAACTGCTCTGCGCTGCCATGTTGCTTAATACTGGAACAATTAGGAAGCAATTGTTTATCCAACCAAAAACCGATAGGTGCAAGTTTTATCACTTCATCTGTGGCTTGTTTGAGGAGAGCATTTCCTGCTCCCAAATTCTGCAACTGCTTATCTCCTGTATCTGTTAATGTCAGTGAACCCAGCCACCATGCCTCCCAAATGTGTTACTCCAGCTCCCATGTCTCCCAAGTCTTTTGCTCCCACCTGTCATGTTCCCCAAGACTGTTGCTCCCAGCTGCCATGTCTTCCACATATTCTGCTCCTAGTAACCATGTCTCCCAAGTCTGCTACTCCTGGCTTCCATGTCTCCAAAATCTGATGCTCCCAGCTGCCATGTCTCCCACATATTTTGCTCCTAGTAACCATGTCTCCCACATATTTTGCTCCTAGTAACCATGTCTCGCACATATTCTGCTCCTAGTAACCATGTCTCCCAAGTCACTACTCCTGGCCTCCATGTCTCCAAAATCTGATGCTCCCAGCTGCCATGTCTCCCACATATTTTGCTCCTAGTAACCATGTCTCTCACATATTCTGCTCCTGGCCTCCATGTCTCCCAAGTCGCTACTCCTGGCCTCCATGTCTCCAAAGCCTGATGCTCCCAGCTGCCATGTCCCCCAAGACTGTTGCTCCCAGCTGCCATGTCCCCCAAGACTGTTGCTCCCAGCTGCCATGTCCCCCAAGACTGTTGCTCCCAGCTGCCATGTCCTCCAAGACTTGTTGCTCTCAATGTCTGCGGTTCCCAACTCTAATGTCTGCAATGAAGGGCAATTCTAACCTGCGGTTCAGAGACAGGCAAAGTGCCTGTCTCTGTACTCTATGTAGCAGAACAGCTAGTTTGCCTCCTCTAACTCCTCTCCTCCTGTCACTAGTTGTCAGAGATGACAGTTTCACAGCCAACAGGCTCATAGCAACTAGTAGTGCTGATAATGGGTAGAGCCTGTTGGGGAAGCGGAGGGACTAGTTCCGCATCAGGTCCACTTTCTCCTTAAAAGTGGATTAAAAGCAGGCAGTGAGCGGATATTGGCCACAGAATTTTTTTAACAGCCTGTCACTCACAAGAGGAGAAAACTTCAAGGGGAACTAGTGTCTCTGAATCTCCATCCACCCAGCTACAAAACTATTCAACCGCTGCGCTGTCTGTGTGGAAGCTGCAGAGGTGTAAAGGAGCTTAGCTGCACTGAAGACAGAGGGTCTGTATGAAATACGTAGTCTAAATGCATGATATCACTTTCCAAGTAAATCAATCTCACCTGCATGAAAATATGTTATGTGCAGGCATGATGGAAATCTAAAGCGTGTCAAAGGCACTCAATGAATTCTTTGAACATCTTTCTTGCCTCTCAAATGTCAACATCAATTTATCGAAAGCACACTTCTACCAAATAGACAATTTTTCATCTGCACGATCAAAGCTGTAACAACGTCATTGTATATCACCCTTACCTTCGCACTTGAGGCCCTGCCTCACCAAACCCCACAACATCTCTCCACAGTGGTCGCAGAAAGCTGGAGCACGGTACGAATGGACATACAGTGTGTGAGGACGGATCTGGAAATCTTCAAACGTTGCTGACGCTGAAATTATAAAACCTTTGTTAATAAAATTTGTGGCATTTGCGCTAAATAAGATTTCATATCTATCAGGTGTTTCAGAGCAATAAACCATTTTTAGCATAAACAGCAACAGAAACCGATGTTTATGTCTCATTACAGGCTCCCAAAGTATTCTTCCACATTCATAAAATACATATGAAACACTGTTTTTGCTTTAAATGTACTGTCCTTAAAGTGATAGTAAAGGCAATGTTTTTTGTTTAAATAACATGTTATACTTACCTGCCCCTTACCAGTGGTTTCACACAGAGTAGCCTCAATCCTCCTCTTCTCGGGTCCCCCGTCAGCGCTTTGGGCCCCTCCTCCCTGCCAAGTGTCCCCAGAACAAGCAGCTAAGTATTAGGGAGCTGCTGCACACTGAAGGTTTTTACCTTACTGCATAGAATGCATGAAGGTAAAAACTGTTGAGCCTTTACAACCACTCTTTAACAGCAATGCAATTAGACAAGGCCGGCTATGACAGATTTTTCGTAGGCTGATTTATTATACATTGCTCAAAAATATTAAAGGAACACTTTGAAAACACATCAGATCTCAATGGGGAAAAATATCATGTTGGATATCTATACTGATATGGACTGGGTAATGTGTTAGGAACGTAAGGATGCCCCATCTTTTGATGGAAATGAAAATTATCAACCTACAGAGAACTGAATTCAAAGACCCCGAAAATCAAAGTGAAAAAATGATGCAGCAGGCTACTCTATTTTGCTGAAATTTCATTGTAGCAACTCAAAATGGTAGTCAGTAGTTTGTATGGCCCCCACGCGCTTGTATGCATGCCTGACAACGTCGGAGCATGCGCCTAATGAGACGACAGATGGTGTCCTGGGGTATTTCCTCCCAGATCTGGACCAGGGCATCACTGAGCTCCTGGACAGTCTGAGGTGCATCCTGGTGGCATCAGATGGACCAAAACATGATATCCCAGAGGTGTTGTATTGGATTTAGGTCAGGTGAGCATGGGGGGCCATTCAATACTATCAATTCCTTCATTCTCCAGGAACTGCCTGCATACTCTCGTCATATGAGGCCGCACATTGTCATGCACCAGGAGGAACCCAGGACCCACTGCACCAGGGTAGGGTCTAACAATGGGTCCAAGGATTTCATCCCGATACCTAACGGCAGTCAAGGTGCCATTATCTAGCCTGTAGAGGTCTGTGTGTCCCTCCATGGATATGCCTCCCCAGACCATCACTGACCCACCACCAAAATGGTCATGCTAAACAATGTTACAGGCAGCATAATGTTCTCCATGGTTTCTCCAGACCCTTTCACGTCTGTCACATGTGCTCATTGTGAACCTGCTATCATCTGTGAAAAGCACAGGGTGCCAGTGGCAGACCTGCCAATTCTGGTGTTCAATGGCAAATGCCAATCAAGCTCTATGGTGCCGGGCAGTGAGCACAGAGCCCACTAGAAGATGTTGGACCCTCACGCCACCCTCATGAAGTCCATTTCTGATTGTTTGGTCAGAGACATTCACACCAGTGGCCTGCTGGAGGTCATTTTGTAGGGCTCTGGCAGTGCCCATTCTGTTCCTCCTTGCACAAAGGTGCAGATATCAGTCCTGCTGATGGGTTAAGGACCTTCTACAGTCCTGTCCAGCTCCACTAGAGTAACTGCCTGTCTCCTGGAATCTCATCCATGCTCTTAAGTCTGTGCTGGGAGACACAGCAAACCTGCTGGAAATTGCATGTATTGATGTGCCATCCTGGAGGAGTTGGACTGCTTGTGCAACCTTTGTAGGGTCCAGGTATCGCCTCATGCTACCAGTAGTGACACTTACCCTAGCCAAATGCAAAACTAGTGAAAAACAGTTAGAAAAGATGAGTAGGGAAAAAAAATGTCAGTGGCCTCCACCTGTAAAACCATTCCTGTTTTGAGGTTCGTCTCATTGTTGCCCATCTAGTGCACCTGTTAATTTAACTGACCAGATCAATATCCTGGGAGTTTAAAATACTTGATGCTATATTCTGATTAAAAAGTGTTCCTTTAACTTTTTGAGCAGTGTACTAAAAGTTTACCAAAAGAAGACTTTTCTTTCAGCTATTTTATTAGGGTGAAGCAGGGGAAAAAAATGTCAGTGGCCTCAACCTATAAAACCATTCCTGTTTTGGGGGTAGTCTCATTGTTGCTCATCTATAGCACCTGTTGTTAATTTCATTAACACCAAAGCATCTGAAACTGATTAGCAACCCCCTCTTAACTGACCAGATCAATATCCCAGGAGTTTAACTGACTCTATGCTATACTGAATAAAAAGTGTTCCTTTAATTTTTTTTGAGCAGTGTATTTTTTTCTTTCTTGGGTGAACACAGCTAATCCTATTCAACCATTCTAATTGTCAGTTTAACTGCTCCTAATAGAATAATTCAATGCAAGGTGCAAACAGTACAAAAAAATTAAAATTCGATTGCTTGGACTGGACATTATGTTGTGCCAAAATATTGCAAGCCATATTCATTCTGCATTCCCCAAAACATCTGAGTGGGACTGCAGCCTCCTGTCATATTAACCATTGCTCAGTACCCTCCCCTTATTCTCTAATATGGATAACCACAGGTGCTAAGCAATCAAAGCAGGGTGGTGTGATGCAGCCAAGAACACAGTAAACCCTTTTTTACACACATAATGCCATTTAACCCCTTCGCCTCTCGGCCCTTTAAGGGTTTCAGAAGCCAGGAGGCGGAGCGGGGTTTAGGGTCATGTGACCGCCGTGACACGCCGTCACATGATCAGGAAAGGTCCCAATTGAAAGAGGAGATCAGGACCTTTCCGTAAGTACCAGACACGTGTGCTGGGAGCGCGCAGGGTGTGCGCTCTCAGCACATATGTTTTTTAATAGACCGCAAATGTGCGGCCGCACGGCGTCTAGGCCCAGACGCTGGGAGGCCACACATTTGCGTTTGGCCAGCGTGAAGAGGTTAAAGCAAAGCAATTCTAAACTTTATCTAGTAAAGCATACAGCTAAACAACTAAAATTCAGTTATAATTACTGTATTTCAATAATTAGAGCTTTGTAGTCAGTCAGTTAGCTGCTCAGGATTACATTTGAAGGTTTGCAAACACACAGTAAATTTGTCACAGAAACCTTGCTAATAGGCAGCCTGAATTGAATGTAACTGTGTTCCTAAGTCACTTGATAAATGTCCCCACAGTGTCAAAATCTATTCCTACCTTACTGGTCAGTCAAGGAGCCCTGATGACGTTATACGACGAAACATGTAGAGCGGGGCTTGAAAGCGCTACACTTGTCCTCTGAGAAGGAATTGCTTTGTGCTGGGATTTAAAGTGCCATACACATGGTTTTCATGTAAGTGCAATTGTAAATGTTTTTTACCTAATAAATACGGTGTTACGCTATGGAAGTTTCCCTTTTGATGTTTTACGGTGGTGGAGGAGTACTGTGGAGGTTCTGGAGGAGTTTTGTCACAAACAATTGATCTAGAGGTGTTTCCACTACGAAGTCTGTCATCAGCGAATAGAGATGGCAAGACCACACAGGCGGCCAACTTTCCTGCAGGAGAGCGCTGCAACATCTCATGTGATATTTGACCTATCATTCCAGGTGGTCAATTATCTGTGGTGAGTGGGGCTCTGGAGGGGGAGCACTAATTGGAGCACTACGTACAGAGAACTGCTATAGATAAGATTTACTACTGTATCACTTAACCACTTGCCGTCCGGCCGTTGTATATAAACGGCGGGACGGTGGCAGTCCAGGGGCAGGTTGTCGTGCATAAAAGGCGCTCGCCATTATGGACTATGCGTGCTCCCTGCAAGCACGCAGCACTGAGATCCGGTGCCCGCTGCATCCTCTGAACACAGTGGAACACCAATCGTCATACGGGACCTCTGTGCGAGGTCCCGATCATGTGATCACTGATTGTCCAATCAGTGATCGCATGCAGAGTAGTAAGCAAGATGTCACTTCTGACATCATTGCTTACTACGTGTGAAATCTGTGAATGATCACAGAGGTCACATGGTACAAGGCATGTGATTGGTGACAAGCTGTGACCAATAACAGCTCACACAGTAGTTTTCAATGGCTGCAAGAATGGCAGCCTTTATGGGTGTAAAAAAAAAACAAAATCAACACCCCCCACAAGTAGTGCAGTGTCACCATGGTGACACTGTACTGCTAGGGTGACAGTATGTAGAAACAAAATATAAAAAAAAATAAAATAAAAATGTAAAAAAAATTTTTACAAAATTATACTTTTTGGTTATAAACTAATTTGGGGTTTTTTTTTACTAAAAAAAAAAAATGAATACATTTTGGCCAAGATTTATTTTGAAACATTATTTATTTGCAAAATTTTATAAAAAACACAAAACTTTTTTTTCAAAATGTGTGGAATTTTCTTTTATATAGCAAAAAAAATAAAAATCCCAGTGGTGAATAAATACCACCAAAATAAAGCTTTATCTGTCTCAAAAAAATGCTAAAAAATTCATATGGGTACAGTGTTGAATGACCGCGCAATTGTCATTCAAAGTGTGACAGCGCTGAAAGCTGAAAACTGGCCTGGACAGAAAGGGGATAAAAGTGCCCGGACTGGAAGTGGTTAATATTCACACCGGATGCGTTTTTTTGGAACTTTCCATTTTTTTTTACTTTTATACTTTTGCACAATTATTGGGACTTTAATATATATAGAGAGAGATACAGTTTCATGGCATTGTATATGAGCTATCTTTAGCACTATTGTCGTTTAAGCACCTTGTATTTACTTATTGGTTTATTTGGGATTTAAGCACTGGGGAGGAGGGATATAATTGCCAGCCCACGGGGCATTATAGCACGTGCACATTTCTGGGGACCCTTTGCGTAGTAGGGAGTTCATTTTAATTATTTAAAGTAGAGAGGCAGCGCAGCAATTTTTATGTTTGCACTCACACATTTGTTCACTGGTACACATTTGTGATTTTTCTAGCAGCATCCAATCTAATTGACCAGTCCACTGCGCAGGTTATACTCTCACACCATGAGCCATCCATTGCCAGCCTTATTACACTACACAGTACCAAGGATATTGCCTTTTACAAGGCTTTTCTTCCCCTATTTTACTTCAAAGTAGAGGTTTTCTGACAGTTATTAATGGTTAATGTAAAAAAAGTGTGAAATATCACTAAGGTGCGACTGCTTGATGCACTGATGTGTAGGAGAACGCCAATGCTCTTCTACAGTGAACACAAGGGGGTCTCTATTGATAAATGTTTTCACCCAGAAAAAACACATTTTACCCAGGATTCACACATTCACAATTGGAATCAATTTGGTAAAAGTGTGCATCCTCGGAGAAAGTTGTATGAAATCTGGGTACAAGCAGTAGTAAATCCCCAAGTGGTGAACATTTCTAAGGGTAGTTTGCAGTGCATACATGTGCATATTTGTACCTACTAAGGTGCACTTCAATGCAGGCTCAGGCTGAACATGCACAAGGACCTAAGATTACCAGCGAGGCTGATCCTGTACACAGCAACACACATCAGAAAGCTGGGAATCAGGCTATGTCTCAGCTATTCACCTGTGTGTATGAACTCTGGGCCTTCCTGAAAAATACACTAGAAATACTGGCCACACAAAACCCCATAAAACGCATATCTTTTCACTGGATTCTTGCTACTTTAAAAGTCTACCCAAGAGTGACCTAATCTATCTAAAAGAAACTAATCTGCAGTTGCTAAAAGAAGAAACTCTCTGTACTAATATATACATGATGTTGTTACTATGAAACACCCATGCTAACTTGATATCAACACAAAACAAGAGGGGAACTATACTCATGCAAAACCAGAGTTGAAATACAAGTTTAAAGGCAAAGTTAACCTTTTCAAAAAAACTCATCTTTTTGACGAAAAAGTGGATTTTTGTTATTAGTGGTGCACCGAAATGAAAATTCTGGGTCCGAAACCAAAAATTCAGAATGCACTTGGCTAAAAACCGAAATGGACAGTTTTTAAAAATGTATATATTTTTCAAACAATTTTTTTGTAAAATAAACACACTTTAATGATTAAAAAAAACAATATATACCCCAATTTTTTGGTAAAATATGAATGATGATGTTACGCCGAGTCATGCTTTAAAACTGCGCACGCTCGTGGAATGGAGTCAAACTACGGTACTTAAAAATCTTCATGGGTGATACTTTAAAAATTTCTACAGGTTACCATTGTAAAGTTACAGAGGAGGTATAGTGCTAGAATTATTGCTCTTGCTCTGATGTTCGTGGAGATACCTCACCTTTGGCTTGAACACTGTTCACATATGTGGGCTTGGGCTATGTATGCGTTCACCACTACGAGCAAGCAGGGGGCAATTTAAACTTTTTTTGTTTTGTTTTTTTACACTCTCCCTTTAACCACCTCCCGTCTGGCCGTTGTATATAAACGGCCGGACGGTGGCACTGCAGGGTCGGGTGGCCGTCTATAAACGGCCTCCCAGCACCCTGCTTGTGCGCGCTCCCTGGGAGCGCGCAGCACCGCGATCCGGTGCCCGCTGTGTCCTCCGGACACAGTGAAACACCGATCGTCGGACGGGACCTCTGTACGAGGTCCCGATCATGTGATCACTGATTGTCCAATCAGTGATCACATGCAAAGTAGTAAGCAAGATGTCACTTGTGACATCATCGCTTACTACGTGTGAAATCTGTGAATGATCACAGAGGTCACATGGTACAAGGCTATTCACAAAAGCCTTGTACCATGTGACAAGCTGTGACCAATCACAGCTCACTCAGTAATTCTCAATGAGTGCAAGAATGCACACAGAGAGAAAGAGAAATGATTGCTTTTACATCCTATATAGGTGTAAAAGCAATCAGTGTAAAAAAAAAAAAATATATATCTTCATCACCCCCCACAAGTAGTACAGTGTCACCATGGTGACACTGTACTGCTAGGGTGACAGTATGTTAAAAAAAATAATAAATAATAATATAAAAAAATAAAATAAAAATGTAAAAAAAATGTTTAAAAATTATAATTTTTGCTTATAAACTAATTTGGATTTTTTTTTTTACTAAAAAGATAACGGAATAAATTTTGGCTAAAATTTATGATGAAATATTATTTATTTGCAAAATTTTATTAAAAAACCACTTTTTTTCAAAATTTTTGGACATTTCATTTACATAGCAAAAAAAATACAAATCCCAGTGGTGAATAAATACCACCAAAATAAAGCATTATCTGTCTCAAAAAAATGGTAAAAAATTCATTTGGGTACAGTGTTGCATGACCGCACAATTGTCATTCAAAATGTGATAGCGCTAAAAGCTGAAAATTGCCCTGGTCAGGAAGGGGGTAAAAGTGTCCGGTCTGGAAGTGGTTAAAAAAAAAAAACTTTAAATCATGTTTATTCCTACCACAAGGAATGCATGCATCCCTTGTGATAGAAGTAGGCAGTGACATGTCCTACGCAGAGATGTGAGGTCAATAAGACCCCACATCTCTACAATGTAAAGCATTGAATCAGAAAAGCATTGATCTAGTGCTAAAAAAAAAAAAAAAAAAAAAAAAAAACACAGGCCTTGTGCACAGGGCTCCAGAACCATAAGTTACATCGCTGTGGTCCTCCAGGGGCATAGAGATGAGTGGGGGCCATCTTTCCTTCACTTATCTCTATGCACAGTACTGGGATCGTTCAATGGTGTCTCAGGTAAGGCTGAGAATCACTGAGTGGGAGGGGGGGGTTACTTTCGGCACCTGTATTGGTGATTATTTTCAAACCGACTGAAGGCCGATAGGGGTGTTTTTGGCCGAAATGTTTTGGCCACCAAAATTTCAGTGTATCCCTAGTTATTATTACATAGTTAAGTTTGGCCGAAAAAAGAAAAAGTCCATCTAGTTCAACCATAGGAGAAAAAAAACAAAACAATTTATAATCCTACACCCACAGTTAATCCAGAGGAAGGCAAAAAAAACAGCAAAATATGATCCAATTTGCTCCTGCAGAGGAAAAAATTTCCTTCCTGATCTTCCATAAGGCACTTGGATATTTCCTGGATCAACCTTACCTATAAATGTTAGTATCCAGTTATATTCTGTGTATCTAGGAAAGAATCCAGGACTTTTTTAAAGCCATCCACTGAGCTGGCCAGAACCAACTCTTGAGGGAGTCTATTCTACATTCTCACAGCTCTCAACTGTGAAGAAACCTTTCCGTGTTTGGAGATTAAATCTCTTTTCCTCCAGACGTAAAGAGTGTCCCCTTGTCCTCTGTGATGACCTCAGGGTGAATAGCTCTACACCGAGTTCACTATATGAACCACTGATGTATTTATACATGTTGATCATATCCCCCCTTAATCTCCTCTTCTCAAGAGCGAATACATTCAGTTCCTGTTTCCTTATTGCTGAGTTCCTCATCAGTTTGGTTGCCCTTCTCTGTACTTTCTCTAGTTCCCCAATGTTCTTTTTGTGAATTGGGGCCCAAAACTGAACTGCATATTCCAGATGAGGTATGGCTAATGATTTGTACCGGGGTAAAATGATACACTATTTTGCCAAAAGTATTGGCATGCCTGCCTTGTATGTATGATGTATGCATACACTTGTAGTATTATTATTATTATTGACAGCAGCCTGCAAAGCAGTGGACTGTGGGAGCAATGTCAGGCTCCTGCACACACTGACTAGAGCAGTCATTCTTAACCTTTTTTTTAGTCACGGCACCCTTTAAAATTATGAAGTCTCGAGGCACCCCATTCTAAAATGTAAAAAAAGGACAGTTATATATAATGCAGCAACATCCACACATGTAGGACACCCAACATTAGAGGTGATTTATTCTTCCAAATCAAATATACTTTTGCACCCTGGTACTGACTAGTATTCCAGTGTTTCTCTATCACTCATTTAATGTGACCCCAGCACTGATGGAGAGGGTCAAACAAGGATGCTGTGCAGACGACCAACATACTCTTTATCAACTGATGATGTCATTGGTTGCTGGGATGCCAGCGGCTAGAAGCTCGTAATGGTGTACAATGAAAACTCCTGACTTTGTGTAACTAAAAGGCAGGCTTGTTCCACCTCTGGCTAGTACACAATTTTTAGGCAATTTGCCAAGGCACCCCTAAGGAAATCTCAAGGCCCCCCAGGATGCCTGGGCACCCTGGTTGAAAAAGCCTGGCCTAGAGATTCATGTCCCTACCTCTGTAGGGGCACACAGTTACTGCACAGTAGGCAGTGTGAATGAACTACAAGCGTGCTGACCAGCACAGCTACAGTTCATTGATACTACAAGTCCATCTGCCGCGGTGGTAGACGGAATCTGCAGTTTTGTTTCCATTCACAAATTACTAAGAATCAATGACACGGCTATGCAGGCAAAGCCCCACACAGCTGCGCTGTTTCAAAATGTGACACTGGGTACTGGAGAAGGAACCCTGGCCTGCTGTCGCATTGAGTATGTAAAGGTGAGTGGAGATTCTGCATTAGTAACATGTTACACCCCTGTGGGGTACTAAAGGTGCACATACCCTTTCAGAAGCTTAAAGTGATAAAGGCAATTTAAAAAAAAAAACAAACATGTTGCATTTACCTGCTCAGTGCAGTGGTTTTCCACAGAGGAGCCCCCCGGATCCTCCTCTTTTTAGGTCCCCCACCTGCGCTCCTGGCCCCTTCCTCCTGCTAAGTGCCCCCAAAGCAAGCAACTTGCTCTGCAGACACCAAAGCAGGCTTTCTCCCAAGCTGCTGCTCTACATGTCTATTCACACAGTGCCACAGCTTGGCCCCATCCCTTCTCTCTCCTCACTGGTTCACTGGCTGTGAGCCAATGGCTCCTGCTGCTGTCTCAACCAATGAGGAGAGAGAGTCCCTGCAGAGCCGAGGCTCTCATGCTCGAGGATCATGAAGGAGCTCAGGTAAGTATTAGGGGGGCTGGGGAGCTGCTGCACACAGGCGGTTTTTTGCCTAAAAACCTTGAGCCCTTACAACCTCTTCAGCAGAACGTATCAGTTAACATGGATGAAACCATTTACCGCTGACGGGGGTGGTTAAAATGATCAGTTTTTATTTATTCATGTAAAATCTTTATCCCAAAAGGAGAAAAAATGTTTGCTGTAACTGATTATAAAGTGTGAGCTGGAGTATGGCTTCAGTTTGGTATTGATTTCAAATATGCTAATACATTTAACACTCCCATCCCTTCCCCCCAGACTGACAATGCTGCTGTCTCCTGTGCTCAGTCCTCCAGAGTGCTGTCACTAATACCAGTGATGTGTTACTGGCCAGATCACCCAGTGAAAACAGAGGAGGGGAAAAAAAAAGTAAAAAAATTAATACAGCCACCGCGTCTAATGATTGGTAAGCAGCAATATAATACATTTTTGGTTTTAGGTTCAATACCGCTTTAAAGTATTTCACATATTTGGGACACTACAAAACTACAATACAGGTATTCACAGACTCTGAAGAGTCCAAGACTGGACCTCAGCACTGGATCCATCCACATTACTTCACGTTTCAACTGCAGGATTATTATGGGCATGCGCAGACGGATGCTGCTGTTGAACACTGTCTTTTGTATTTAAGCCCAGTACTGCCCATAGGCATGCATTTAAAAGCACAAGACAGTAAAATAACCTATTTGGCTTGCTTTGCCTACAATGCAAATGCATCTCAACAGGACTGCTGCACACAAAAAAATACAATGCAAATTAAATGTAGCCTTAAAAAACGGTTATCTACACTACACCATTAAAGTAAATGGAAATGTATAGATGTGAAGGAAACCACCACATCTGTATGAGCCCTATATATGCCCCAATGTATTTGGTCCACCAGGCAAACATTCAAGTTTACCATTGCTGTTAATGAAAATGTTATCCATTTACTTTGTTGCTGTTCCTTTATCCAAACCGGGAGTCAGCAACCCATAGATCTTGATCTACCAGTATATCACAGCCCGGTGACTGATAGATTGCAGTCTGGGATTGATGACCTGCCATCCCAGAGCATCAAACAGAGTGCAATGAGGAGGGACTACTTGTAAAGCTGGAGATGTAGAGAACAAGAGCTGCATATACCGATGCCTCCTCTGTAGTAGCAATGGACCCTGTCCCATGCGTAGTGATACCAACAGCACACATCTTACCCCGGCTAGCGGTTTTCAGAGTGGTGCCAGCAGCAGGGAAGAAGAGATCTTCAGGTCAGCATGAAGCAATACACTGGGCATAATAGTATAGGGCTGCTTTCACACTGATGCACTGCAGCTTTCCTGCAAGGTTGCTGCGCTTTGCCAAAGAATTCTATTATATCCTGCGGTGAATGCAGGAGTTTTGGTGTGCTTTCAGAGCCTGCATCACACCTGCAGGATATAAAAGAAGTCTATGGCAAAGTGCAGCTAACCCAGGAAAGTCCCAGATGCACTGAGCTGCAGGTAAACCGCAGCAGATCAGTGTGAAAGCAGCCTTATAAGGGGTTCAGAACAATAAGGGTTCATTTACATTTGCAGTTTGGGGGGTGGTAAAACCCCATAGTTAAAACGTGTTTGTACCACCGCCACCCTAACCACACCCCCTTTAGCGGCAGTGGCCAGGGGAGTACACATGCTGCAGCAGGAGTTATACACCCTGTCATGGTTGGATGGTTGGTGGGTGTGGCACCTATCAAGCATAACCTCTTGGACTCCACAGAAGCATGTAGTTGCGGGGCGCTTGCAGAGTGGCCCCATTCCCTTGAATGGGTCACGATTGGCAGGAAGTAGAAACCACCAAAAGCAACAAGGGCTTAAATTCCTGCTGCAGCATGTGTATACCTTTGGCTGCTGCCGCAACAGCTATAGGGGGTAGGGATTAGGGGTGGTAAAACTGCAACTTAACCTCAGTGTTTTAACACTTAAGTTGTTCAGGTAGATCTCCACCTCCATAAGGTTGCCTACTGCTGATCTAAAAACTTGTAAATCCATTCATTACTTAATACTTATAAATATAAAGTGCAGCGCTATAATTGTGATAAAAATTAAAGAAATTAAATAAAAATGAATAATGAATCAAAATATATAAAAAAAGGAAAATAAGTCCCAATGTAAAAAAGTCCCAACAAAGATGACTTCAGGCGGCCGTGCACACTGACCAGAGGTGCATGCAATGTGGTAGAGATGGAGTTCAGGATGTAGTCATCATGGAAAAGAGAAGAGTAGATGCAATCCCTGGATCAGTGAAGATCCCCAGACCAAAGCAGCACACGTTCCACTAGACAGCAGGGAAGAAATCACAGCTCCACCAGAGAAAACCACCACTCCTCCACTCCACATCAGCGGTATCTAGGAGGAGATACTCCCCACAAGGAATCAAGAGAAATGCCCATGGTGAGGTACAATAAAATAGGTTTAATATTGTAAAACAGGATGCATCCGATAGCAATACAGTGAATATGCACACGGCTAGCAAAGCATGAAGGCTAGCAACAAAACAAACAGGACTAACCGTCCTGTCAGATGTAGTGGCCGCCGGAGCTCCACACTGCTCCAACGGCGTGGCGTCAAGGCGTGCGCAGGTTCCTCCTTACGCGTTACGTGCCAAGCACATCCTCAGAGAAAAGAACCGGTTCCCAAACGCCTCTCTGCTGCCTGCACACAACGCTAGTGTGAACGTAGCCTAAAGCAAGTTTTTGTTATCTTTTTGGCGTAGGGTTAGGAACTCACTTGTCACTGGAACAGAAGGTAAAGAAAAATCTAAAATTTTAAGTGGTCACCAAAACCGAAAAAGAAGGGAAATCTTCCAAAGGGAAATTTGTCTAACAGGGAATTTCTCTGAGACTTCCTCTACTTTCTGTTGTGTTTCAAGACAGCAAGTAAGGGAACATGTTGGAAGTGGGACACAGATAGCAATAAAACAGTTTATGGTTTGAGCCCCTATTTTTGAATACAGAAATTTTAAGTAATCAGAACATGTCAGCCTTTACGGTCATTGTCAGATTTAACAACATTTACATTATGGTGGTAAATTATTGTAGTATGTAATACTAGCTAGACACAAATGCATAAAGCAGTCCAGTGAGTGCTAATTGTATCAGTCATCCCTTTTTTGTGGTGCACTGTTTATAGGCAAACAATTAAAATTTGGATTATACCTTTACTACATTTAAAGTACACCTGTCATGAAGAAAATATATATACTGACCTCTCCTTCTAATAATGCCAGTTGTCGAGCTGTCATGCTGACTGTTTGAGCTTCAATAGTTTCTGAGTCACTCACCTAAAAGAAGTATACAGATGAAGAAATTTGACTTTTTGCCAACTTTCTTTTGCTGCATGCTTGTTTGAAGTCAAGGATTTGAATGCTATCTTTAAAAAAATGCTGGATGCAAAGTGCATCGAGTGTCATGTTGCTCTGGTCACCATTAGGGGCTGTGCTGCAATCATTCTCCTGGCAGGCCCTGCCATTCAACAGAACACCTTGCCCAAACACTGCATACAATGTTAAAATAGGCAAAGCAGGAATTCCAACATGCACTGTATCTACTAAGCTACCTGAGCAACACCTTTTCTACCTGGCACTTGGCAGCTGCTAAAATTGGAAATCTACCCTTTTTAGGCCTCATTCACATGGACATATTTAATGCCAATGAAATGCGCTGGCCTTGGGCCCTTTGTTTCTTGGGGGATTTGTTTGTGAGTTGTTTGTGAACTTGTTTGCACATTTAAGAAATGTTTAAGTTTGAAAAGATAGGAAGTAGTTTATGTAGTTAGAAAAGTTTACTGGTTTGTGCCGTTAGGATTGGGAGTATTAGATAAGAGTTGTTTTGGTGTTTTTGAGTAAATGGTTCTTGCAATGGGTAAAAGGCACTGCTCATTTTGGGAGTGTGGCCAGAAGCACTGAAGCAGGATATTTAAGAGAGGCCTTGACACAATGAAATCAGAAGCCCTCCCTTGCGAAAGGGGACGCTCCGACGATGGGACTTTTGTCAAGGCTGCATGGACTCACCGGTCTTGATTGTGTCCTAGGCTTCTCCATGATCTCCTGTGCATTATGGTTTTAATGAGGTCTATTCCTTCCCTTCTTCCCATAGCTTTGGTAATGTATTAATTCTATGCTGTGATGGTGTCAAAAGATGACTTTATTTCATGCTGTGATACATTACTATTAGTGTGTGTTATTATGCAGATTGTGATGACCATGAGATATATCCTCCTGTGTGTTGTGTGATAATAAAAGTGGAGGTTTTGACAGTGCAAAAATACTGCAGTTGGATTGTTATTTCTTGCGGTGCTGAGTGAATACTGTATGATGTGCCAGGGCAGCTTTACACTTGTTAGTGTGTCTCTCACCTGCTTAGAAACAATGGTGTAAGTGCTGGTTGATCGTATCTGTGTATTGTGTGTGACTTGCTCTTGGTTTTTGTGTCCAGCCTTATATTATAGCATGCTACACCATACACCCTTGAGAGTGTTGCGTTTACCTACCTGAGGATGCACAGGTGTTCTGTTGCTTGGTTGTAACGAGTGGGCATTTGAGCTACTGTTGCCTTTCAATCATCTCAAACCAGTCTGCCCATTCTCCTCTGAATCAACAAAGCATTTTCGTCCACACAACTACTGTTCACTAGATATTGTCTCTTTTTCAGACCATTCTCTGTAAAATCTAAAGATGGTTGTGTGTGAAATTTCCAGTAGATCAGCAGTTTTTGAAATACTTGGACAAGCACCAACAACCATGCCATGCTCAAAGTCACTTAAATGTCCTTTCTTCCCAATTCTGATGCTCAGTTTGAACTTCAGCAAGTTGTCTTCACCACGTCTAGATGCCTAAATGCATTGAGTTGCTGCCATGTGATTGGCTGATTTGCGATTTGTGTTACCAAGCAATTGAACAGGTGTACCTAATAAAGTGGTCGGTGAGTATGTTATATGTACTGTCTAATGACATGCGTACTTGAAGCCCCTATTCACCCTTGAGCATTTTCAGTTCCTTTCCCTACACCTGACAACGACTTGCTAGGTAGAATCCCATACTTTCTAATTGTTACTGTTCTCACTTGTGCGTTCAGATGCGCTATGCTCTATGCTCAAAAAAGTAGATTAGGTTTTTTTGAGAGTATTTGGGCATTTTTGATCCCATAGACTTCAGTAGGAATACCCGTAAATGTGCGGTACGCACATTTTCACGTGTGTTTGAGTGAAAAATTCCTCTACTCCTCTAGCCCAGAAAACAAACTCCTAAAGCTTGACACAAATGAAAAAACACTAGAAAAACACCTGTAATACACCCAAACATAGCTTCAAAATCACTCAGGTGTGAATGAAAGCTAAAGACTCTGCTCATAATAACAAAATAGGTTAACTATCCATTGGAAACAAAAATGTCATTAAAATGCAGAGGAGAATGTGCCCTTGGTGGTAGAAAAATTCTTATGTAGACTGTAGGCATAATTAAACATTGGCTGCTTCCACTGCGTTATAATTAACACAGAGTCCCTGCCTGGATTCAGTCTCTGTATAATGTCACTGACCTCATTCAAGCTATAGATGGACTGTGGATTGTGACCCCATTCTTTAAAACGTATAGAGGGCAGCACTTTTACCTTCAGTATGGATACAGTTCTATTCCTAGAACAACTAGAGGAAGAATACTGAGTGCTGACAATGTTAGCAGCTATTTAATAAATATGGGGTCTTACAATGAGTCCTATTTACAGCCAAAATGTAACTTTAATTTAGAGTTCCTCTTAACCCTTTTATGTCCAGGAACAAAAGTACTGTACTCCAAAAAACAGATTTTACTATCAAGTCCAAAATTCTATTTTCTTAGACAGTACATGACACAGGTTCTTTAACCCCTTAACGCCTAAGGGTAAAACAAATCTTAATGCCTTAAGTCACCGGTGACTCCGCTGAGATTTGTGTGAAATTTCAGCACGATTTCAGGTGAGATTTCTGAAGACTTTATTGCTACTTGTGAAGTTTTTCAACGATTTCTTGCAATTTGTGGTGCGATATCTATTATGTTCTATAAATGTGAAATCGCAAAAAAAACTGCAGAAAAAGTAATGCAAGAACTACTTTAGAAATCACGCTGCAGCAAATCGCACATGTTAAGACCCTGACATTTACATTTATTGGATGCGATAATAGGTGCAATTTCAATTCCCAAATAGCACCCGAAATTGCACCGGTATGACCAGGTACTAAAAGTAAAATTTTGCAACTTCATGTGTTAGTAAAACTGTGCATATCCTCACAACTACTTTGTGTATTCAGATGGGTTATACCACGGTTTTTTTTCCAAGACAAATTGGGCTCTCATTTGGTGGTAATTGGCAATGGATATCTTCTGAATTTTTTTTTATCAAAGGAAAACTGGCCCAAAAGAGTAAAAAAATATATATATTTTTTTTTTAATTTAGCTGTGTGTTTCTTGTTACTGCCATAACCTACCACCAAAAAACAACCTAAAATAAATTCTCCAGCCCAGAAACAATACTGTGTGTTTTTCTTTTTTTTTCTTTTTCTTGTCCTACCTAAAATACTGACACTAATTTAGTACTGATACTAATACTAACCCTTGCACTGACCTAGGTCAAATTTTGATCTAGGGATTATTTCCTTATTTTTTTAATATACAATTATTTTCATTTTTACAATGTATCTCTCTCTTCCATTCAGAGAAAAACACAGAGGTGGGCTTCACAGTGACTGATCACTGTGATAGCCAAACAGAGGCTATCACAGCGATCGGGTGACCCGGAATCAGAAGTTATAGGTCCCAATTATTAGTACGGGACCTGGGATGCTCAGTGACACCCCGATCTTGGTGCTGGGAGCACGTGATGCAGCGCTCTCCCAGCACAAAGACAGATACGCAAATATGCGGCCCCACGGAAAATTGCCCAGCTTGGTGACGCCGCACATTGGTGTGACGTCTGCGCCAAGGGATTAATTATTACAACTGAGATATTCAAAAGCAGTCCAACTGAGGGATGGGCAACATCACAAAAAAACACCAACAAGTTCACATAACAAACAGGTCAGGAAAGGCTTGACAGACTCAAGAGGGCATTCTGTAGCACCTTAAAGCTGAATTTCAGGTATGTGCTTTTTTCCCCAGTTAAATTGGTCCAGCTTTGACCAAGCTGATCTCACACATATGTGGTGCGGATTGAAGCTCAGGTTTCACAGCTAATTGACACAGTAGTTGTTCAGCAGTTCATGTCAGGTTTATATCAGGTTCAGGACAGGATTAAGTCAGGATTTTATCCTGTTCACATATATGCGGTTGAGAAACGGTTCCCATAGAAGTCAGTAGTCTTTAATCCGCACATGAACCTGAAGGCACTGCTCAGAAATTATACATGACTAGATTTCAAACCGCACTGAATCCACACCACTAATGCACTGGACATAAGTGAACAGGCACCATAGGAAACCATCTTTTTTCCCATCATGCGGATTGGATGATGTTCAAACCGCATCCAATCCGCATATATGTGAACCGGCACGAAGTATACATATTGTATACCTGGACAAACCCTGTGGTAACGAAGAATGACTGCAACAGTCACTGCTACTACAGCGATCCATGCTGTCTCCCGGATGCCATGCTGAGCAGGTGCCCTGATGCATGGTACCCTCAAAGGGTTAGTATTCAGAAATCGCACTGTATTTTTCTCAAAGAATACAAGGCCCCGTGTTTCCACCTCGTTCAATCTGAGTTAATTTTGCATTCATTGTGAAAATACAAAGTATTCTCTAAATGGTTCCTTTGACGAATGAGCAACCCCCTATGTGATTACTATGCACAATTTAAAGGAGATAACAATGGATAAGAGTTTTCCCCTCGCTCAGAAGAAGGTGGCTTGTGCCTCTACCAGTATGACTTCTATTTTTGAGGTTAGGAAAGGTTTCTGTGTCCCTCTCAGTCTTCCAGTGCCAAGTCCAAGATAGGAAGGTACTTTCATAAGATCTGGCCCTCCAAGCCAGCCAAAACTTGTTTAAAGGCTACTTTCCAGTGATAGGACATTTCCACTCTTAGGAGTGTGGGGACATCTGTTGGCCTACTAGCCTTTTGGCCCGAGAAAGTCTCAGACGCCTTGTTCCAGAGTATCATTTCTCAGGCTGTTTCTTACATGGAAGCTCAGATGACTAGCATTTAAGTCAAAGGACACTAAGCACATGAATGGAGAGAGGACTGATTCTGGAGATTTGACATACTGTGTCCACCAAGTCATTCATGTAATAGTGTAAGGCGGTAGATAAAAGGTCTGACTGTGGACAGTGGCATCCAATAGAAGGGAACTAGGATTTTGGACCATAGCTTTAGTCCAGACAGCCATCGTCTGACAGACTGCCATAGAAGCAACTACAGGTTGCATGACAGGGCCCACCCAAATAAAAAAGAGCTTTAAATAAGTCCCTCTACCTCTTGTCTACCAGATCCTTAAACAAAGTATTACCTTCTATAGGGGGTGTAAATCTTATTAAAGTGTAAGTTCACCTCTAGCAATATTTTCTCAAAATCCCACTATGCAGTTCCATATCCTCTAAATAGTTCATACCAGCACTCCTCCTGTTTTAAATGGGGCATGTCCCCCCCCCTCCTCCCCGAAGGTCCTAGTGTTGAATGATTTGTAGATGAATGCACCTAGCAACAGGAGCAAGACATTAAGCCAATGCTTTGGTCAAGGTGAAAGGAAGAAACTGCCTTGGTTAAAAATGATTCTCTAGGCCTCAAAACAATTTATTCTTGTGAAGCACAATAAATGGTATCTTAAGAGATGTGTCTGTCAACTATGAAGCCTTCCAAACCAAAGTAATAGCCAAGAGAAAAGCAACCTTAAGAGAGAAAAACAGGGAGAGAAACATCCCTCATTAGTTCAAATGGTGCTTTTTGGAAAATAAATTTCAGATTTAGGTCAACAGAGGATGCACCAGAGGCACTCTATGAGGTACTACTTGAACAGAGGTTCTCACCAAGGAATATGAAGCAAAGGATCTCTGAAAAAGAACCACTAACATCTTGGTCCTCAAGGCCCAGGACTGGCTCAATATTGAAAGTAAAAATGTAAGTACAAAATTCTTCCCACAGAGTAATTCTTGGGGGTGAAATTACTACTACTACTTGCACCAAGCAAAAAACACTTTCCAAGTGTGGTGGTGGACTTTGCCAAAAGATAATTTCACAGCCTTTAACAAGGCAGGAATGACTGGATCTAACATGCGTCTGTCCTTCAGGACCTGGGCTTCAACAGCCATGCTATTAAAACTAGTGTGCATGAAGCAGGGCGCTACATGGGCCCTTTATAGAATAGGACTGGATGATGCGGGAGGGACACGAAGAATTAGAAGTTTTATTATGCACAAGTACCATACCCACCTGTGCAAATTTGGTGCAATGAGAATGACTGGAATGCCTTCCATCCCCATCCTCCAGAGGCCACTGTGGACAGGGCCTAAACAAGTAGTTCTGCGCAGACCAGAATAAGCTCCAATGCCCTGTGAGCAGAGCAACATCTGGCGCCCTGTTGATGATTGAAGTATGCCACTACCTTGGCACTGTCTGACTGTACCCCAACTGAGAGACCCTAAAAGAGTGGGATCCAGTGCTAAAGAGAGCTGAATCACCTCAAGCTCCTGGCTACTGATTGGTAGCCAAGTTTCCTTCAGCAAACACGTTCTTAAAACCGAGAGGGGATGCAGGACACCACCCTGGCCTAACAGGTACACAGATAAAGGGCCAATTACCAAACCAACATCTTCTGCACCAGAGCTTAAAAAGTCTGACTCAACCTTTGCCCCTCCTGCAGGCATACCCACACAGGGTTCATAAGGGTCTGTGCTTCTCTGCAGTCTACCATGGCCTGGGACCTCTACAGAACCCTACAAGTTCTCTCAGTTCACTCAGTGCAAAGGAGAGATCCCTCCCACAGGATCTAATACTATTAGCAGCCCCCATTCTGCTGCCTGCAGGATCCAGGTACAGTCCTCTTGAGGCTAACAGGAAGGCTGAGAGGCAACTGATCCAAATGAGTACAGCTGAAGAAAGTCTCCGGGGCATAGCAGTCAGACAACACTGAAAAAATGTGCTAGGAGATCAGAACAGGAATACAGAAAAAAACATTTCCCTTACTATAGAGAAGCATGTCCATCACCTATGGACACTAGCAAGACCCTCAAGGCATGCTGGGAGTGGGAGCGATTATATAAGGCTGGGCTTCAGCTTTGCTCTTTACCAGTATCCAGTCACCTGGAGGTGGAGCATAACCCTCAAATGACTTCAGCAGGTATAACTTGAAGGTACCATTACATAGGCATTAGGCCTCACACGGCCACGTCACTCATTCAAGCAGCTGTCAGCTTGTAGTCCTCAATGAACTACCATGGTGCTGTGAAGCGCCATGTTAGTTAATTCATTCTGTCAGTATATCTGCTTGCTCGTACATCCCAGGTCTGCAGGAGACCTGCATGGCACCAGTTATCTGCTGATTGCTGGTGCAATGGTTTACTGGCTCCTGGAGAAAAAAATAATAAATGCACATATGTTTTACCTGCAAACAAATGTGCATTTATTATTTAATTCTAAAAGGTGAATCTATACTTTAAAGTTTATCTAAGCCCATGAAGCAATTTGAACACAATGAAGTCTGCCAGTCCTAAGATGTAATGACCACATTACTTTTCTATTTTAAGGCCAAATACATTTTCTTTAAGTGCAGAAAAATTCTCATTGATCCTAGTAATCTTATGGACTGGCAAGCTGTGGAATAGCCACTTTTCGCGTGCGCATATAAAAAGAAATTATCTTTATAACATCCCATTTCAACACAACATAAATACACCACTGCTGCATGGGGTACTAATGGGATATATATATTATGGTCTGTATTTTCTGTGATTAAGGTATTGGGAGGTGCCATTTATGAGTCTTTGTTTCATTCTTTCCTCAGAGCCTCTGAAATTTTGTGAGACTTAAGATACACAAACACCAGAACGGCCAAGGCTGGGAAGAAGAGAGATTGCAGATATCATGGCCAACAGACAATGAAGACTACAGGATAGGGTTGTGGTATCCCCATTGGTCATGCAGAGATATTCCTAGATCACTTATGGAATATGTGAGTGGGCCAGACTCTACATCAGAAAAACAGCACAGGCAATCGGTTGTTCTAACAAACTAAACTGTGAACAAGTAATTTTTTAAAAAGTAATGTTTTAACTCTCTTATAGATTGAAAAATAAACTCTTCAACGAAAAAAAGAAATATTAAAGTAACCTTGGAAAGCAAAAGCCTATAAACTGCTGAAATGATCGGATACCAGATGCACAATAAAAAGAAAGTCCTTTTATCAATTAATGTAACCTCTGAAAACATGTAACCCCCTGTACGTTTCTTATTTCACTTTCTTTGTTATGGTATTTCTATTCAAATCAACAATGTACTTGTACTGTTGTATCAAGCTGAGCAGGTTAGGTGACTCCAGCCTTTGTCTACTTATCTTCCCATTTTGCTACTGTACATTGATCTTTATGTACTTGAATGTTCTTAATAAACACGAGTTTAAGAAAATAAAAACATGTAACCCCCATAAACTTTCTTACAGTAAAACAGCCCATAGGACAGGCAGGAAAAGGTTTCTTTTTTATACGCTACAATTGCACAACGCATATTGTGAAATATATTTGTATTCATCTTTAAATTAATCTGCTATCTTTACAATAAAAACCTATATTCATTATAATACTGGAGATAAAGTTGTAAGTTGTGGCAAAGTAATGAGTTAAAACAATGGTCAGGGTTGAGTGTTCTACTTTAGGCCACTTTCACACAAGCGTATTGTCTGTCCGTTTTTCATCCATCTGTTGATGGATGAAAATTGGACAGCAATGCATTCATATGAGCGAACGGATGTAAATGGTCCATTTACGAAGTCCGGGTTCACACTGATGTGGTGCAGGAAATTATAGGAATCCTGTGCGTTTCCTGCACCACATTGAAATCACATTCATGCAATCTGGTGCCGGTGTCAATGTGAAATTAATGATACCCCAAAACAGATGGCAAAATGCAATGGGATGGCCAGAAATCGCATTGCATCGCATGGATGTTGTCAACCATGCGACGAGTTTCACGTGCGGGTAAAAAAAAAAAAAAAAGGGTCCTGTGTATGTAATGTATGGCTCAAATCGCACCGCATAGACATAGCTTGTAATTCGCACAGAAATGCAGTGCAATTCCTGTGCAAATTAAATGCGGTGTCCTGCACTGCATTAGTGTGAACCCAGTCTAATACTCTTTTGCGTTCACACTGTTCAGTGGTACAGTTAAGAAATGTGGAAGAAAAGAGAAAGAAAAAACAAATCTTTTTAACTGGAACTCTTCACACCTAAACAAAAATAACATCAAAAATTGATCAGTGTGAAAGGGCCATTTAAACACGCGCAAAAAATGCAGCAAGCAGAACTTTTAAAACCAAAACACAACTAACTGGTGTGAAGAGTTCCATAGGATTTAAAGGAATGCATCTTTCTTCTGCTTTTTTAACTGTAAAAATGATCAGTGTGAAAATTGGACTTTTTCTACATACTTACCTGTAAAATCCATTTCTTGGCGTACATCATGGGACACAGAGCAAGTTAGAAAGGAGTCTTCCCCTATATAACCCCTCCTACACAGGAAGGATTTCAGTTTTTGTAACAAGCAGTGAAATTCCAGAAAGAGGGGAGGGACCTCTATGTCCCGTGACTTACTCCAAGAAATGGATTTTACAGGTAAGTATACATGGACACAGAGCAGGCTATTCATGACTATGTGGGATGTCCCAAAGCAATAAAGAAATTTTGACGGGATGGTGACACTATGATAGCCACCACCAACAATCCCACACAAAAAAAAAAAAAAAAAAAAAAAAAAAAAAACTTACTCAGCTGTTCGCAAGACACTGTAGCCAAAGACAGAGTGCTCTGCGGCTCTTACATCCACCTGAAAGAACCTTGTGAATGTGTGAACCGAAGCCCTATAGCGGCCTTGCAAATCTGAGCCACTGACACCTGATGGCGGATCGCCCAAGATGCCCCAAACTCCTGGTAGAGTGTGCTCTTACCGGAAAGGGTGGGACCTTACCCATCAAACCATAGGCTTGAATAATCTATTGATGGATCCAATGCAAAATAGTCACCTTGGATGCCACCTGCCCCTTCCTTGGCCGTAAGGCAGCACAGAAAGAGCATCCGACTACCTGACCCGCACCGTCAATTTCAGGAAGACCCTTATAGCGCATACCACATCTAAGGTATGCAAGGATTTCTCCCTTGTCAACTGCGGCCTAGGCAAAAATGAAGGCAGAACAATGTCCTGATTGAGATGAAAACTAGAAACCAACTTTGGTAAAAAAAAGACAGCTGAGGTTGCAATACCACTTTACACTGATGCAAAACTAGAAACGGTTCTTTACAATAAAGAGCTGCCAACTCCAACACCATTCTTGCGGGTCAACAGGACTAGCGGAATCTCCCTAATAGGCTCAAACAGTGGTCTCTGCAAAACCTCCAAGGCCAAGTTCAAGTCCCACAGCCTATCAGGCGGAGCTAAACGCATTACTCCTTGCAAAAAGGTACAAACTAGAGAGTGAGATGCAATGGACCTGGAAAAACACCCAACACTGAAACCTGGCCTTTAATAGTACCAACGGCCAATTTATTTTCCAGACTTGATTGAACAAACAACAGGATCCTAACAATCACATATTTCTTAAATTAACAAGTGCAGCGCTAAAAAAAATATATAAATATGCTTTTCCATAAGTCAGAGTCCCATTCAGAGATTTCAAGCAAAAAGTCCAGCAACAGAAAACCAGCATAGATCCAATAAGTGCTCAGGAAAACATCAAAAGGGAGAAATCCTTCAACACCCAGATCATAAAGGATAGGGGGTAGCAGATTCTGTCATTCCCATTATGTTGAGCGCTAGAAAGATAGTTTCTAGAAACATTTATTACAGAACGTGGAAGGCTTACATTGCCTGGTGTGAGGTCTGGAAATGGCAATTAACAGAAACATGTGATTAGATGTATACTAGACAAAATCATGCTAAAATCTATTTTAAATTCTGTAGTTAGAACCCACACTAGTAGCTAGCACAGTATTGCAGGTTACAATATAGAAAACATACATTAAAAAAGTTCAGCGCTAGAAATAATTATAAATATGTTTTTCCATAAATCAGAGTCCCAGCCAGAAATTTCAAGTAAAAAGTTCATCAACAGAAAACCAGCATAGATCCAGTAAGTGCCCGGGAAAACATCAAAGGGAGAAATGCCATTTTTTTGGACTTCACACCAGGCAATGTAAACCTGACAAGTTCTGTAATAAATGTTTCTATAGAAACTAACGCTCAACATAATGGGAATGACAGAATCCGATACCCCCTATACTTTATGATCTGGGATTCAATAGCCATGCTGTCAAATTTAGCGACCGTAAAACTGGGTGCAATATAGGACCTTGAGACAGCAGGTCTGGCCTGAACGGCAGGGAGCAAAGCCTGTCTACTGCCAGGCTCGCTATGTCTATGTACCAGGCCCTCCTGGGCCAGGGAGGAGCAATCAGAATCACCAGAACACCCTACTCTTGAATCCTGCGAAGAAGACATGGCAACAGCTGAACCGGAGGAAAAGCACAGATTAGGGAAAACTGACTCCAAGGAATCACTAAGGCATCCACCTTTGCCGCACGAAGGTCCCTCATCCTGGACACAGAATAGGTCGTTGCTGAACCTGGATGCCAACAGATGTACATCCAGGCAACCCCATCACTGACAGATTGCCGAGAAAACCTTAGGATGCAAAGCACATTCCCCAGAAATCAAATGTTGGTGGCTGAGACAGTCCACCTGCCAATTCTCTACACCTGGAATGAACACTGCTGACAAACTTGGAACATAACTTTCTGCCCAGGTCAGAATGTAATTCACCTCCTCTTGTGACTTTCGGCTCCTGATACCACCCTGGTGGTTGATGTATGCTACTGCTGTGGCATTGTCGGACTGAACCCTTACTGGCCAACCCCGAAGCCTGAATTTCTAATACCTCAGAGCGAGTCTCACTGACCGAAGTTCCAGGACATTGATAGGTACAACCCTTTCTCCTAGAAGCCATGTGCCCTTAACAGTGGCCTCCTCCAGGACTGCCCCCCAACCTGAGAGGCTGGCATCGGTGGTAACCACCTTGCACACCACTGGCCGAAAGGATATCCATTTTTCCAAATCCAGGGCTAGAACCTTCTTATGCCAGACAGTCAGAATGTTCTTTTGCAGTGGTCTGGAGTGGAATTGCGCAAAGGATACCGCCTCGAATGAGGACACCATCTTCCCCAGCAATCTCATACAGAGGCAAATCGAAAGACACCTCTTGGCCTTTAAACTGCAAACCTGGTTGCTCAGAGCGCAACATTTCCCTGGAGGCAGAAATACTTTTGTCTGAACCACATCTAGGATCATCCCCAAATATCCCAGGCTCCGTACTGGTTCCGGGGCTGACCTTTTGAAGTTGAGCACTCAGTACAATTGTTCCAGGACCTAAACCTTAAGGGCCACATCCTGCTTTAGACTTGGCACCACCTGACCTCTGAGCAACAGATCATCTAGAGAACCTATAACTGATACCCCTAAAGTTCTGAGCAGCCCCAACACAGAGCCAGAACCTTCGTAAACACTCGAGGAGCCATGGTCAGCACAAAGGGCAGAGCAATGAATTGTAAATGCCGAATCCCTACAGCAAAGCGCAGAAATTTTTGGTGAGAGATAAATATTGGCACATGCAGGTATTTTGGCTTTGGGACTATGAACAGGTTTGAATAAAACCATTGATTTGAAACTTCCGCTGAACATCCTCTGAAAGAACAGATGATCGAGTACCTGCAACAGCCTCCTCTTTTTCTGGATTTTTCTAGACACATTTGATTGTAGAAACCAGGGAGGAAGGAAGACCCAAAATTCAAATCTGTACCCCAGAGAAAGCACAGAAATGACCCACCTGATCTGAATTAGAGTCTTCAAGGCAGTTGCAAAATTCAAAAGCCTTCCCTCCCCCGAACAAGTGGGAGAGCCCCTTCCTAAGGAGGGGGACTTAGGATCTGTCTTGGCTGATTTTTGCTCCCAGGGTCTCCTTGGGTTCTGACCATGCGTCCTACCCCTAAAAGCTGGGGCCTGCGTGCAACAAAACAACTGTCTGGTAGATGAGGGACCAGTTGTCAAAGCCCCTGATCCCTTAAAAAAAGCGCTTGGATTTCCTTTTAAAAGGTAACAGAGAAAACTCTTTCCTCCTGAAATCTTTTGGATATATTTATCCAAATCCTCCCCAAACAGTAGCTCCTCAAGAAAAGGAAAACCTGCAAACTATTTCTTACATGGCAGTTTCCCCGACCAACTCTTCAGCCACAAAGTCCTGCAAGAAATCTGCAGAAATTAATCCTTAAAGCGGAGCTCCATTCAAAAGTTCCGCTTTAAAGACTGGTCTCCTGATCCCCATTAAGGATCGGCACCTTTGGGGAGCGGGGGGGGGGGGGAGTGGGTACCCAAAATTGACAGGTACCCGCTCCCACTTCCGCTGCTATCGCCTAGGCGATCAGAAGCAGAAATTGTCCTCTTACCCTCCCTCCCCGTAGTCTTCTGGGACACGTGGCAGGTCCCAGAAGACTACGGGGCCATCCAGGAAGCGCACCGCAGTGCTACTCACACATGCACAGTGGGCACCCGGCTGTGAAGCCACAAACTGTCATAGCCGCGTGCCCACACTGAAGATGCCGGTGCCTGGAACACCCGGCGGCTGGTGAAGCGGGCTGCGGGGAGGACACCGCGGGATCAAGGGACAGGTGAGTGGCTGTTTTTTTTAAAAGTCAGCATCTACAGTTTTTGTAGCTGCTGACTTATTTTTTTATAGTGTGAGTGGAACTCAGCTTTAGAGAGCATCCACCGCAAAACAAAGAACATCCTCAAAATCATCAGCTGAATATTTTCCCTGCACTGATAGCCTTTCCAGCAACCATTTGACACAGTCCGAAAGACACTGGCAAATACCAATAGTTGCTACCGCTGTGTGGCTGAACCTGCCAGAGCGAAGGAGGCCTTAAGCAGATATTCCAGCTTCTTATCTGCTGAATCCTTGAAAACCTGGACGTTATCCACAGGACATGTTAATGACCTATTCAGGGATGGAACAGCTGCATCAACCACAGGCATGCCCCATTTTTTAACAAACTTCTCTTCCATATGATATAGAAGAGAAAAAATTTTTTTTATGGTGGGACAAAAATCCTGTACAGTGATCCCAATCAGCATACATGATTTGTTTTAAGAAAAGGCTGAGTACTCTGCTGAGGTTTTAAGGAGCCCACAGAAAAATACGTAACCTCAGAGGATCCAATGGGGGGGTAACCGGAATCCTGAACGGACCATATCAGCAAGTTCCTGAACTGATAACCTTTGAGACTGAGAAGCTGAAACCGCCTGTTTCTACTCAGAGATCCATCAGATAGAGACTCTACTGCCTGGCCCTCTTCCAGGTCCTCCAATGCCCCCTCATTCTCTGGTTACAACCATTCCTGGTGAAGGCAGATTCGGTGAATGGGATGTCTCCCATTACCTAATCACCTGAGAAACAGATGCAATCATTCCTGCGATCCTCTCTTCTAAACACGCTAAGGCTGAAGCAAGATCCTCCTTGGTTACATACGCCGAAACGGATGCACCAGTAGTAGCCACAATTCCAGACAAACGTAGTGGCTCAGATTGCCCAGAGGCTCCTGGCCTTCAAGGAGAGGTTAAGAGCGGAATTGCGACTAGGTTCCTCCAGATCTGATGATGGTGCATAAGTGCCTTTTCTTGCTGTGCCTCCCCCACCCCGCTTTCTGGAAGACATTCCTTCCTATAGCACTCAATGAATTAAATCCAGATAAAAAAAAAAAATACAGAGATCCCAGGATACAGCTATGCCAGGTAGTGTGATCAAATACACTCACTGCTACGGCTAATTTCCATGGAACGTCCAAAGGTACAGCCGCCTGTGTGAACCGGCCAATGTTAGCCCCCAGGAGAGTACTCGCATTTCCATTAGATAGCATTCTTTGAGTCCTGGCCACCTCCAGCTGCAGTAGCCCCATGTGTGCCCAGGAACGCCAGATTCATAAATAAACATGGCTGACTTACGGCCGTTACTGTGCATGTGCACGCACTCCCACCGGGCGCACACTCTGCGGCCATTGCAGGCCGTGTGCGCACCAGGCACCACAAAAAAAAAGACCAGCAGATGTAAGCAATGAAGCACTACCCCTAGTGGCAACCTTTGCGTTCCCCCCCATTTCTACTTTTCCCTCTTTCATCAAAAAAGAGAAAAAGAGGAGGAACCTTACCATTCCCACCACAGGACTCAGCATTACACCAAGAGTTCAACCTTCATACATCATGGCATGCCCTCTCATGTAGACCTTCAAGGACTCGGTCCTCATAATGTGGGACCACTGCCTCAGACTTGTATAGCAGCCTGCTGGAAAACGCCTTGGTCAGATTCAAAACTGCATAGGGTTCCATTCAACCAGGGTCCAGCATCATATGGCTGGATCCAGCGAGGCTCAGGCACCATCCATTGCGGCTAAAAGCTTTGCAAATGGATCCAATTAAAGTCCATGATTCTCAAAGGAACCGTATTAGACCATAGGTATGCTCCAAGAACACAAGCAATTTTCAGTGACCATCCACCTTAACCACCTCCCGCCCACCATATAGTCCAATGACAGGCGCAAGGTGGTTCTCTCGTTCTGGGAGGACGTCATATGACGTCCTCCCATTCTCACCAAGCATGCGCGGCTCAGGGAGCGCGTAGTGCGGCGATCGGCAGTGCGCTGTGTCCCTCGGACAAAGCGGATCACCGATCCACGCAAAGAGCCAAAGATGTTGGCTCGGTCATGTGATCAGCTGTGTCCAATCACAGCTGATCGCATGTAAACAGGGAAATGCCGCTTATCGGCATTTCTCTCTTCACAAGCTGTCACGCTGACAAAGGAAAGGAAAGGAGAGCCGGTAATCGGCATTCCACGGAGCACATGTACACTGATCATCAGGGCACTGATGATCAGTGTGCCCTGATGATCAGTGTGGCCCCAGAAGTGCCACCTGTCAGTGTCCATCAGTGCCAGCTGTCAGTGCTGAACAGTGCCACGTGCCAGTGCCCATCAGTGCCACATATCAGTGCCTACCAGTGCACATCAATGCCACATCAGTGCCCATCTGAGCTGCCTTTCAGTGTCACCCATCAGTGTGCATCAGTGCCGCCTATCAGTGCCGCCCAGCGGTGCCAGTCAGTGCCACCTAACAGTGCCATATATCAGTGCTGCCTTTCAGTGCCCATCAGTGATGCCTGTCAATACCCATCAGTGCAACCTACCAGTGCCTCCTCATCAGTGCCACCTATCAGTGTCCATCAGTGCAGCCTATCAGTGCCCATCACTGCAGCCTCATTAGCGCACATCAGTGAAGGAGGAAAACCACTTATTTACAAAATTTTATAACAAAAACCAAGAAAAAACTTTTTTTTTTTCAAAATTTTCAGTGGTTTTTGGTTTAAGAAAAAATAAAAAACCCTGAGGTGAATAAATACCAACAAAATAAAGCTCTGTCACAAAAAAATGACAAAAATTTCATATGGGTACAGTGTTGCATGACTGCGCAATTGTCATTCAAAGCGTGAGAGCGCTGAGAGCTGGAAATTGACCTGGGCAGGAAGGGGGTAGTGCCCTGTAGGCTAGCAGATAAAGCCACTGGCAAAAAACTGAAGTACTTCCTATTTAGGAGGAGTTATATAGGGGAAGACTCCTCTCTGATTGGTCAGCCAGTGTCTATTCACCTATAGGTGACATAACTCACATATGTATGAATAGCCTGCTCTGTGTCCCGTATCGTACAATAAAGAAAGGGCAGTTAGTCAATAGGAAGACATCAAAAACTGTCAGTGCAAGGGCCTTTAAACTGAACAAAAGCACATTAAAAACTGATCAGTTTGAAAGCAGCCTAAAACAGCATTCAGAAACTGCCCCATGTTTCTCAATCATAGAGCACTTTCACTGTCATTGAAATCATTTTATTCTTCTGGCATATTGCTGCCTAAAAAGTCATCATTAATAAGCATACAAGAATTTTTTTCTACTGATGTAAATGCAGACCATTGTTTTCAATGTTCCTGTACACACAGGTGCATAAACATGTGCTACGTATAGGTCAAAAAAAAAAAAAAAAAAAAAAAAAAAAAAGAATATCCGAGTTGCTGGTCAGTTTTTTTTTTTGCACGTACAGTACACCCCTCAAAACATTGCATTCTGGATGGTAGAATTTATTTTACAAGCATACGCAGGTATGTGCAAATACATGCAGAATAAATGCCTGCGATTTTGGCCAGGAATACAGATGTTCAAACATTAGTACTGTGTGCAAGTACCTTTAAAGAAGCATGGGAAAGAGAAGGCGGCAAAAGAAGGCACTTTGGTGTCTGTGTAAATGTGAACCATAGTCTAGACCAGTGTTCCTCAACCTTTTTTCAGTCAAGGCAACCTTTCAAATTCTGTACAATCTCGAGGTCCACTCTAAAATATCAAAAAAGCTAAATGAATAGTTTTACATAACACAGCAACATCCACACATGTAGAACGTCCAACATTGGAGATGATTATTCCAAAGCAAATCCACCTTTGCACACTAGTATTTCAATGTTTCTCTTTTCCCGCAGTTTCTCTCCCTCATTGAACTAATTGTGCTAATTGGAAAGGGCAAACAAAAATGCTGTGCAGGCAACCGATTGCACCCTTATCATCTGATGACGCCATTGGTCGTTAGGGTGCCGGTGGCTGGAAGGTTGTAATGGTGAACAATAAATACCTGCGGCTAAAAGGCAGGCTTGATGCACCTGCTGGCCTGTATACACTTTTTAGGACAACTTTTAGGCATTTCGCCAAGGCACCCCTGAAGAAACCCGAAGGCACCCTAGTTGAAAAGAGAAAAGGAGAGAAGCGCCTCTAAGTGCAATAAGTCTTTTAATTCAAGTCTAAATGTAGAAACACTCACATGTGTGAAGTAATCATAAGCTTAAAAACCGTGGTTTTTGTAAATTTAATAATTTAATTTTAATCTTATAACATATATATACCACTATACATTTTTTAATTTCCTAATTCTTTAATTTTTTTATTTTTTTAGCTCTGTTTCCTTTTTTATTCTGTATTCTTATTACCCCCCATCAACTTTTTTCACATAGCTTCTTCGATTTTCAACTGTTCAAAAATCTTTTATTAATGTCATTTTTCATTTCATTCATTTTTTCTTTCTTTCATCATTTTTTTCATTTCATCATTTTTTTTTCTTTTCTCTTATTTATTACATCCTCTCTTTTTTCCATTTGGTTTCCTTTACCCCCCCATTTAACATCCATGACTTTACACTATTCACCTTACAGCAATGGTCAATCACTGGTTAATTGATCAATTAGACTCACATTCCCTATATATTCACCCCTGTTCATCCACCTCCCCCTGCTTGAAAAAGGAGCGCACTTCCGCCTTCCACAGCCAGCGCATGCTCCGAAACGCGTCGCAGTGCACCCTGGGATCTGACATCATCACGGCCACGCCGCCGCTGTGTTCTAGCGTGCGTTCCATCCGGCTCTGAGGAAGGACGTGCAGGCCGGCTGGCCTCACCGCTGTTCCCCTCCAGCCACCACGCTGTTCCAGCCGAGGGCTGACCTGCCCACATCGCAGTAAGATGACAGCTCTTCACCCGGGTTACCACCCCACCGTTAACTATTGTTAACCACGGTTTTTAAGCTTATGATTACTTCACACATGTGAGTGTTTCTACATTTAGACTTGAATAAAAAGACTTATTGCACTTAGAGGCGCTTCTCTCCTTTTCTCATCTACAGAGGTTGCTACAGCTTATTTGGAAGCCTTGCCGTCAGTGCCACATGGAATCCTACGCTCTTCATACAGTAGCCACTAATACCACGATCACCCCATACTACTATTTCCCAGGACTTTGCAGTGTTTGCGCTGTTACAACCCTTCCTCATTTTTTCTGACCCTAGTTGAAAAGGGCTGGTCTAGTCAGTAATGTGTAAATATCAGGGAAAAGTACCTTTAACAGACCTTATTGGCTTTTCATATTGGCAAAGTGCAGCAATTCCATCAAAATTGCTTTTTCTACTAAACATTACCTTTAAAAACTGAGATTTAAAAAGGCTATATACTATAAAATCGGTAAGTTTAACTGTTTTTACTACATCCACATAATATTAGGGGGATGCTATTCGATTTAAAAGGACTAAGAGCCCCCACAGCTTCACTTTCTTTACACTGAACCAAGCATGGCTAACGAACCCTGGCTTTGCAACACTACTCCTAAACTCACATTTCCTCACTTCCTGGCTGTTTCATTTATCTATCAGACCCAAGTAAATAAAAGCCTTGTTTTCGCTTCCAGTTGCCAGTGCTAAGGGCTCTTTCTTTAAAGCGAAACAGACTGCGCCCCCCTTCAACCCAAAACCATTATAGTTATGCCAGTAACACTGGTTGAATTAACCCACTAAAATTTTACTCTAGTTTAAGAATATGGGCTGTTGGTGGTTGGGTACAAAATAATACATACAAAAAAATCTGTGTGATAGAATGGTTATAGAAAAGAAACCATTACCTGAAAGCACCACTTCAATGAGATCTCCTTCTTGAATATCTGCCTCAGATTTAACCAACTGCAGAACGTTTTCTGAGTTTGGGTCATGGCGGAATAAGAGGATCTTGTCATACATCCCATAGAATCCACATTCTGGAAACTGAAACACATAAAAATAAATTAAGTTTATAGTAAATCTAGAACAGGAACTGCAAAGATAAATGGCACAGCACATGAAAACAATGTAGCAAAAATGAATGAAAATGCTTTAAAAAAAAAGCTGCAGAAGTTGCAAGGTGTGTAGAATAGATATGGGATTCCAACAAAATACACAGTAAAACAAGTAAAACTGGTTTCCACATATATCATACCATACAGGAAGTCCTCATACAGTTTTAGTGAAAAAGTATTAGTAGCATTATAAAGGCTTTAATTGGCATCATGAATGGCAGATGAGCATTTGTTTGCTAACTGTCCTAAGGCATGTGAGCTGAGATGGGCCCAACCCAAAGATTGTCCATACCTCTGCTTTGACTGCCAGTTTACACACTTTAACACCAGGCCTATTCTGACACTTCTCCCATATAGGTAAAAAGCTGCATTTTTTTCCCTAGAAAATCACTTAGAACCCCCTCAAATATTATATTTTTTTTAAGCAAATGCTCTAGAGAGTAAAAATAGCTGATGCTGCAATTTTGTATGCCATGTGGTATTTGTGTAGTGATTTTTCAAACACAATTTTTTTTAAATACACTTTAATGCATTGTAATATACACAAACACAATATAATACCCTTTTTTTTCAAAATATAAAAGACAATGTTATGCCGAGTAAATAGATACCAAGCATGTCATGCTTTAAAATTGTGCATGCCTGTGAAACATCGACAAACCGTCCTAGAAGAACAGGGGGTGGAAGGAGAACGTCCGATTCCGATCGCAGCTGAAGTGGGAGCGGGTACCTATCAAAATCGGGTACCCACTCCCGAAAGGTGCCAATCCTTAACGGGAGCTGGGGACAAGGCCTTAAAGCGGAACTTCCCTTTTGGGTAGAGCTCGGCTTTAAAATAATTGTAAAGCCGATTTTGTTATACTGAACGTCCTCTTCTGGGGTCCCCCATCAGCTTCCATAGCAAGCTGTTTGCTATGGGGGCACACCTACGGGCTTGCTCTCATACAGCACTGCCTGTGTTCATAGAAA
The DNA here is from genome assembly GCF_062004578.1 of Staurois parvus. Taxonomy (NCBI): domain Eukaryota; kingdom Metazoa; phylum Chordata; class Amphibia; order Anura; family Ranidae; genus Staurois; species Staurois parvus. The sequence continues at coordinate 334,604 of NW_028317900.1, read as the reverse complement.
CCCCCCACCCCACTCCCTCCTCACAGCAACTGATTAACAGCAAAGTCAGTGGCTTCTGCAGCTGCCCAAATCCCTGTTAAAAGAGGAAGAAAGGGGAGAGAAGACAGGACACATAAGCAAAAATAACTTACATTATTTGGATTAGTAAGTCATTCTTGTCATTAACAAAAAATAAACAAATGGCAGTTGCCCGCTTCCAGGCTTGGTCACATGTGAGTATCATTTTAACCGCTTCCATACTGGGCATTTTTACCCCCTTCCTGCCCAGGCCATTTTTCAGGTTTCAGCGCTCACACAATTTTGGGGGGAAAAAAAACAAGTTTTTGTTTCTGTTATAAAAGTTTGCAAATAAATAATTGTTCTTCATAAATTTAGGCCAAGATGTATTCTACTACTTGTCTTTGGTGAAAACAACCCAAATTAGGATGCATTATTTAGTTTGTAGGAAAGTTATAGAGTTCACAAACTATGGGATATATCTGAAAAATGTATCAATTTAATTTAATCAATCTAATTTCTTGAGGTCCAAGAATGTAACAGTACAGATATCCCCCAAATGACCACTTTTGCAAAGTAGACAGTCCGACGTATTTCATAAGAGGCATGGCGAGTTTTTTGAAGTTGTAATTTTTTTGTCACTTTTTCGGAAAATGAAAAAATTGTAAAAACTTTCACTATTTTTTTTTTTACATACCAGTGCAGTACAGCATCATCATATAAGTGGCATGGCAGTGATCAGGGACACTCACTGGTGACAGTACTAAAAAAAAATGTATAATTTTTTTTTCTCTTTTTTTAAGATTTTTTTCATATTTCACTATGACCAAAGTAGTATAATGTTACCATAGTAACATTGTACTACTTTGGGGAAGTGATCAGTATTTTTTTTTTTTTTTTTTTTACACAATTTGCTTATAGCAAAGCATTATTATTATTATACAGTATATAGCGCTAAAAGGTTTGCTCAGCGCTGTACATTATAGTGGGGGACAGTACATGAGACAATACAGTAATAAAACAAAACACAAGGGGGTCAAGGGCCCTGCTCTTTCGAGATTACAATCTAGGAGATTACTTTGCTATAAGCAAGCATTTACCCTGAATGACATTGATTCATTCAGGGTTTTTTTAGCACTTAGCTGTGATTTGGCCACAGCTAATCACATGACACAGCTGGGCTGTGATTGGCCCAGCTTGTGCATGTGATCGCTGTGACCATTCACAGCTAGACACACTAGTATACAATGGATGGCATGAAAGGAAGCCATCCATTGTACACAACTGTCATGTGACCTGCTGTGATTGGTCACAGCAGGTCACATGGTACTGGAAACGGGGCCGGTACACGGATCTGTCATCGGTCGTGTCCGAGGTACATGGCCGGTAACAGATCGCGCCGCAGAGCGGTCCTGCGGGCAGGCGCACTGCGCATGCCTGAAAGGACGCCATATGGCGTCCACCTGGAGGGACGAGCTGCTCGCCAGGACGCCATATGGCGTCCACCTGGAGGGACGAGCTGCTCGCCCGGCCGCCATCTGGCTATAGGCCAGGCAGCAACTGGTTAATAACAGTAGCAGTGAGAATAACAGTGTCCAAATGAACACTAAAAATAAATAGATTGAAAAAATATGGTTTACTTCAACCTAAAGTGATTTTTTTTTTTTTTACACAACTGTACTTGCCCTTCATGCCGTATTCACACTGCTGCATTATGGTAATGTGTTCTGCGACGAGGTGCAACCCAACGCACCTGCATTGCAACGCTCCACAATGCAATACTTACCTTACGCAAGGTACGCTTGGTGGCTGAACAGTGGCGGGGAAGCAAAAGGTGGTAGACATACACTTCCAATTAGGAGGTCAGCATTAGGCCTCATGCACACAGCGCATTAAGGCATTAATTCCCAGTGTTTTTACCCACCCAGTGAGCCACAGGCAGTGTGAAAAGCCGGCTACAGAAGCAAATGGCCGCACTCCTGTTTATGCTGGTCCATATGGTGTGAATGGGCGCAAACAAGTGCATGCATGTATAATGTATGGCCTCATCACAGACTCTGCTGCAGAGAAGTCATACATGTAAGCACGTATTTATGCTGATACATGAAAGCATCAATATAAACCCAGATACAGCCAATCATTTCTAAGGCTGACTGCACCACCTGCAGTACCTCGGGCAAGAAATGTACCGGCAGTTTACACCATCTGTGTACATGAAGCCTTAAAGTGAGCCTGTTGCTCTGCCCTACATAGCCAAAGCACTGGCTCTCTTTACTCACTCCTAAATTTACTATGTTTATGAGCAAGCTCAGTGAAAATCTTCTAAGTTACTGATCTATAGTACTTTCACACTATTTTTTTAGCATCTTTATTTTATTTATAGCATTTCAAAAGGATTATTTTTTAGAATAGAGTAGAGAACAGTTTAACCCTATTTTTTATTGGGATTTTATATGATAGACCAACACAAAGTGGCACATAATTGTGAAGTGGAAGGAAAATGATAAATGGTTTTCAAATGTTTTTACAAATAATTATCTGAAAAATGTGTCGTGCATTTGTATTCAACCCCCTTTACTCTGATAACTCTGACTAAAATCTAGTGGAACCAATTGCCTTCAGAAGTCACCTAATTAGTAAATAGAGTCCACTTGTAATTTAACATCAGTATAAATACAGCTGTTATGTGAAGCCCTCAGAGGTTGGCTAGAGAACATTAGTGAACAAACAGCATCATAAAGGACAAGGAACACACAAGAAAGGTCAGGGATAAAGTTGTGGAGAAGTTTAAAGCAGGGTTAAGTTGTAAAAAAAAAATATCCCAAGCTTTGAACATCTCATGAAGAAATACAACACCTGAAAATGGGAAGAGTATGGCACAACTGCAAACCTACCAAGACATGGCCATCCACCTAAACTGACATGCCGGGCAAGGAGAGCATTAATCAGAGAAGCAGCCAAGAGGCCCATGGTAACTCTGGAGGAGCTGCAGAGATCCACAGCTCAGGTGGGAGAATCTGTCCACAGGACAACTATTAGTCATGCACTCCACCTTTATGGAAGAGTGGCAAGAAGAAAGCCATCGTTGAAAGAAAGTCATAAAAAGTCCCATTTGCAGTTTTCCAAGTGGGGGACACATGAAAAATGTGGAAGAACGTGCTTTGGTCAGACGAGATCAAAATTGAACTTTTTGGGTTAAAAGTAAAACATTAAGTGTGGTGGAAAGCCAACATCACTCTGAACACACCATCCCCACCGTGAAACATGGTGGTGGCAGCAACATGCTGTGGGGTTGCTTTCCTTTAGCAAGGACAGGGAAGCTGGTCAGAGCTGATGGGAAGATACATGGAGTCAAATACAGGACAATCTTAGAAGAAAACCTGTTAGTCTGCAAAAGACTTGAGACTGGGGCAGAGGTTCAACTTCCAGCAGGACGACGATCCTAAACATACAGCCAGAGCTACAATGGGATGGTTTAGATCACAGAATATCCATGTATTAGAATGGCCCAGTCAAAGTCCAGACCTAAATCCAATTGAGAAGCTGTGGCAAGACTTGAAAATTGCTGTTCACAGACGCTCTCCATCCAATCCGACAGAGCTTGAGCAATTTTACAAAGTAGAATGGGCAAAAATTTCACTCTCTAGATGTGCAAAGCTGGTAGAGACATCCCCAAAAAGACTTGCAGCTGTAATTGCAGTGAAAGGGGGTTCTACAAAGTATTGACTCAGTTGGGCTGAATATAAATGTATGCCCCACTATATATTAGGCAGAAAGTGGGTATATTGTCCCTAATGTTGATGTGCTGAATGCAAAAAAAATGGGCAAGCGTAAGGATTTGAGCGACTCTGATAAAGGCCAAATTGTAATGGGTAATCGACTGGGTCCGAGCATCTCAAAAATTGCAGCTCTTGTGGGATGTTCCCAATCTGCAGTGGTCAGGGACCACCACCAAAGAACCAACGACAGTAATGAGTGGCCAAGGCTAACTGAGGCATGTGTGAAGGGAAGGCTGGACTGTGTAGTCTAATCCAATAGAAGAGCTGCTGTAGCTCAAATTTCTGAAAAAGTTAATGTTGCTTTTGATAGAAAGTTGTCAGAACACACAGTACATTGCCTTTTGTTGTGTATGGGGCTATGTAGCCGCAGACCGGTCAGGATGCCCATGCTGACTCGTGTCCACAGCCAAAAGTGCCAACAATAAGTATTAAAGCTGGACCACTGAGCAATGGAAGGTGTCATCAAATACTCCAGATCTCAATCAAATCGAGCATCTGTGGGACGTGCTGAAAGTCCAATCCACGGAGGCCCCACCTCTCAACTTACAGGGCTTAAAGGATCTACTACTGACAGCTTGGTGCTGGATACCACAGAATACCTTCAGAGGGTTAGTGGAGTTGGCTCGATTAGTCAGGGCTGTTTTGGTGGCAAAAGGGGGACCTACTCAATAATTGGAGGGTGGTCATAATGTTATGTCTGATTGGTGTACAGCATATACACACCTGAACACAAGTATAACTGGTTTTAACATATTAAAACCAATAGAAGCAACTTGAAGCAAGCTGAGCATTTTGCAAGGCTTTATTTTTTGTAGTATTTTTTCTTGAACATTTATTTTTATCCAACAGAAAGCTTGTTACTAGGGGGGGGGGGGGGACCACAGTGTGTGTGTTTTTGCATTTTTTTAAGGAGTTCCTACTAAACTCTAAAAAAAAACGGTCAAAAAGATGAGACTTCTTATTGACCATTATTCCTGTTCCATTAGCTCTTCAGGATGGCACCTGTAACTCCTGCTTGGTGGCATCATGTTTCAAATGCCTGTATTGATGTGGCACATATTTTCCAGTGCTATAAATTTCAGAAGTTTGGTTGGACAAGCTGATTTCAGAGACCGGGATTAAAGTTGGATGAGCTGGTCAGATCAGCCTACATGAACACAAGGAAAACTGCTAACCTACATCAATCCAAACAGTAGGTTTTAATACATATTAATGGAAGACTTCACTATATTACAGAAACTATATAACATCCCAGTATTCTCCCAAAGTCTCGGGTGCAGTGCAAACATACAGCATATATTGCCTGGAGGGTTAACATGGCCTGTATTTTTTTTTTAAATGAGGGTATGCCGCTGTTTCTTAACGAGGGCTCTTCTAGCAATTAATAGCCCTTGAATTTCATCCTCTGGACAGAAAGGGATCTCCATGACAGCGCAGTAGCATCCAGCGTGTGTTGCCATGGCTGCAAGCTCAAGGTATGTTTGGGGGGGTAAATGCCACTTCATCAAATGAAAACAAAGACGTGATTGTGAAGCAAATAAAATCTTATTACATTGTCCTGGGAAAAGAAAACAATGTGGATGTTAACCAGAGAGAAAGATCAGAAATTCACAGCAAATTAACCCATTCACAGGTAACCGTGGTCTCTGCTACAGAAGTACATAAGAGTCATCAAAATATAAAGATCTGAGTGCATGATGTGATTACGAACCCTAAACAGAACTTCTTTTCATCCTGTTACCCATACACTGAAAGATAGCCTGCTGTCTGAGAAAGTCAACACGCTTTCTCATGATCCGTCTGTAAAGCCAGCAGTGCCAACATCTGTAATGACAGATTTACGACTGGTTAATCTCAGCTACCAGTCTGCCAGACACAGGAGGGGCATCCGGACTCTGAAACTGGGTTAGTAAAGGACAAAACTGGATGTCAGCTTCATTTCATCATTTTCTATCCTCGAGAAGACAAGATCTTTACTAAACGAATCATTAAACTGACTTAAAATACAAGATCAGAAAGCATTTATTCAGTTAGCACAAACAGCAGTGCAAAATAACTCGCCATCTAATTCATTATAAAATTCTTAAGAAAGCTGCAATCTGATTGGTTGTATGCTTCACTTGTCTGTGCTGGGGTCAAAGTGTAGACCTCTTTTTTAAAACCACCAGTGTTACTGCACAACAGCTGAAAGCTAAAACAAGACTTTTATTAGTATCAATGGGTATCCAGTGGTGACATATTTCCACCAGAATTCTCAGTTCTAGTAATTGATGTAACATGATTACATAGATACTTATAGCAGAATAAATGTAATACTAATAACCATGGCGTGCAATGAGAGGGGAAAAGGCAACGATGGCTCAGCTAAAGTAGAAGTCGTTGTGCGGCTCCTTTCAGTTTTTCTCGCATGGGCTTTGGTTCGTACTGTGTATAGCAGGGGTGCTCAACCAGTGGCCTGTAGGCCACATGTGGCCCTTGGAACCCTCTGATGTGGACATCGACATCAAACCAGAGAAGCATATGCCTAGGGTTGGCAACTCAATGATCGCAATGTGGGCTTGCCAGCGCTCCATCCCAGAGGATCAGAGTGCATCGAGCCGGCAGTGGAGGAACCAGGCGATTGTGGAGAGAGCAGGAGCCACATAAGTCCACGCTTCCTCTGTAACTTCTGTCCCAGGTGAAGTGATACCAAGTGCACATCGCCAAGCCTGGAGATGGAGAGCAATGCCAGCAGAAGCTGGAAGAGGAAAAAAAGGTCAGTATATTAAAAGACTCATGCACTGCGCTTCTACAAATCGATAAAAGGGTTAACTACTATTATCCTGCATTCACACTGATCTGCAAGCGCAGCACAGAGCATCTGCAGGTTAGCTGCACCAAACCATAGACTTCTATTATATTCTGTGGGTATGGTATGCATTCAGAAGGCACACCATACCCACAGGATATATTAGATGACTATGGCTCAGTGCAGCTAACCTGCAGGAAAGTCGCAGGTACCCCATGTTGTACCCACAGTTGACATAAACCGCAGCGCAATAGTGTGAAAGCAGCCTTATAGGGAGCTCAGGACAATAAGGCCTCATTTACATTTTCAGTTTGGGCAGTGGGGGGGTAAAACCCCATAGGTAAAACATGTTTTTACCACCGACACCCCCAACCACTGGAGTACTAGTGTAGAGCCAAGGGTCACAAAGGCGACCCTGCCCCATGCTCCAGGGGGCCCTTGTGACCTCCCAGTCACAGTTTGTTTTACACTTAGACAGGAGGGGTGGCAGAGGTGGCATATACAGGAACCAATCCCCACCATTTTCCTCCTGCAACTGTTGCAAGCACTAAGCGGCTATTCATTATGCTATTCAAAATAAAACATTCCAAATTCTGAACTATTTCATTCTATTGTAGCCCGTGACTGGTTGCCAAACCACTTAAGTGGCCCTCACTCTTCAAAATGTTACGCACCCCTGGTGTAAAGCAAGATTTAAGCAGTTTTGTTGAAGCAGCCAAGTATAGTCTGAACACGATTCTGTGTCAGGACAAATTAACTCAGGTGCACATACCTGGGAGTTATGTCATCTCAGCCTGGACACTCAAGACTCTGAACTCCTTCCTCACCCATTGTCCATTCACAAAATGCCTTGTATTCTTTTTACAGAAAGCCAGAGAATCCAGTCCTCTTAAGGCTTAAATTGGACTAGGTTGTGAACAAACCAGACTGGCAACTGGTAGAAATGCTGGGCATGATAGACAGACTGATCTGGAGCACCAATTTAGGTTACACTGGAGCAAGGGCTTTGTTTCCATGTTGTGCTTGACATTAACCATTTCTGTGCTGCTGTGCCCCTAAAATAGGCATAGGCAAAAGAATATAGTCTCATTTAACTCTCTTCAATTATCAATGAAGGTTTGTATTCCACACAAGGGCTGTATGGCATCTTAGGTGTGATATGTAAACTGAGTGAAAAATATATGATCAACATATGCCTTTCACACAGCTGCACAGGCCCCATTCTACAGCAACTTGGTTGTGCTCTCTGGATATCATGTCGAAACACTTGAATAAATGGTATCAATAGCAGCTTCAGTCCAAAGCTGTAACAGCAGTTGCTGAACCGATCATTCTCACTCCTCTTGGCTCCAGAAAGTATAATACATACATCAATAATATATAAATGTACTTTACATTTTAGATGTCCTTATGTGGAAATGTAGACATGGAGAGGGGACATCAGAAGGTCTGCTAAACAAAGATAAAATCCCATATTAAGGGTTTCACAGAGTCTTATACAGGCACACAGAGGCAGCCAAGGAACAAGGCGGGAGGAGCCAGGAGCGCTGGCATAGGAACTGAAGGGGAGGATCGGGACTGCTCTGCGCAAACCATGGCACACAGCAGGTAAGTATGACATGTTTGTTATTTATAAAACAAAACATCTGAACCTTTAGTATCACTTAAAGGCTTTAGCACTACTTAAAGGGTTATGGGGAGACGTGGAACAACAATAGAGGCAATATCTATACCAGCTAGGCCAGCCATTGGAACATTTGGCACTTATTGGCAGCACAGAGGCTAAATGGTTAGCATTTCTGCCTGGCAATACAAAGGTCTTGGTTTGAATCCCAACCACGACACCACCTGCCTGAAGTTTGCATGTTCTCCCTGTGCCTGCATGGGTTTCCTCCGAGTACTCCGGTTTCCTCTCACGCTCCAAAGACATGCTGGTAGGTTAATTGGATCCTGTCTAAAATTGTCCCTAGTATGTGTATGTATGAATGTAAGTTGGGGACCTTAGATTGTACACACCTTGAGGGTTAGGGACTGATGTGAATGTACAATATATATGTGTGAATTGACGGCGCTATGTAGGTACCTGAAATAAATAATTATTGTCATTTATGGTTTAAAGATGTTCTACTGGTAAAGTAATAGTCTGTTCTGTATTAAATTTCATTGTTAAAAAACCCCAGAACTTATATACTCAAACAGGTTGCGTAGCATTGGAGCTACTACAGCCAGAATCAAGAGATCACCTTACAGGGTCACGCAGAGTATTCTTTCTAAATCGTCTGCTGTGTAACCTCCTATGCAGAAGGTACATACAGTTGCAAGAAAAAGTATGTGAGCCCCTTGGGATTACGTGGAGTTTTGCATGAATTGGGCATAAAATGTGCTCTGAACGTCATCTAAGTCACAACAATAGAAGAACACAGTCTGCTGAACATAATACTACACAAACATTCGATGTTGCCATGGTTTTATTGCACATAACATGTAAACATTCACAGTGCAGGGAGGAAAAAGTATGTGAGGCCCTAGCTTAATGACTTCTCCCAGAGCTAATTGGAGCCAGGAGTGAGCCAACCTTGACTCCAATCAGTGTGATGATATTGGATGTGTTGCTGACAGCTGTCTTGCCCTTAAAAAACACACACCTGTTTTGGGTTTACTGGTTTCAAGAAGCACTGTCTGATGTGAACCATGCCTCGCAGAAAGAGCTCTCAGAAGACCTACGATCAAGAATTGTTGACTTGCATGAAGCTGGAAAGGGTTACAAAAGTATCTCCAAAAGCCTTGATGTTCATGTGTCCACAGTAAGACAGACTGTCTACAAATGGAGAAAGTTTAGCACTGTTGCTACTCTCCCTAGGCGTGGTCGTCCTGTAAAAATGACTGCAAGAGCTCAGCGCAGAATGCTGCATGAGGTAAAGAAGAATCCCAGAGTGTCAGCTAAAGACCTACAGAAATCTCTGGCACATGCTAACATTTTTGTTGACACATCTACAATAAGGAAAACATTAAACAAGAATGGAGTACATGGGAGGACACCATGGAGGAAGCCATTGCTGTCCACAAAGAATATTGCAGCACGTTTGAAGTTTGCAAAAGAGCACCTGGATGTTCCACAGCACTACTGGCAAAATATACTGTGGACAGATGAAACCAAGATTGAGTTGTTTGGGAAGAACGCACAACACTATGTGTGGAGAAAAAAAGGCACAGCACACCAACATCAAAACCTCATCCCCACTGTAAAACATGGCGGAGGGAGCATCATGGTTTGGGGCTGCTTTGCTGCCTCAGGGCCTGGACGGATTGTTGTCATTGATGGGAAAATGAATTCCAGAGTTTATCAAGACATTTTGCAGGAAAACGTACGACCATCTGTCCGTCAACTGAAGCTCCGCAGAGGATGGGTGATGCAACAGGACAATGACCCAAAGCATACAAGTAATTCAACAAAACAATGGCTGCAACAGCACAGAATACGCCTTCTGGAGTGGCCCAGTCAGAGTCCTGACCTCAACCCGATTCAAATGCTGTGGCATGACCTTAAGAGAGCGATTCACACCAGACATCCCAAGAATATTGCTACACTGAAACAGTTTTGTGAAGAGGAGTGGTCCACAATGACTCCAGATCGTTGTGCAGGTCTGATCTGCAACTACAGGAAACGTTTGGTTGAGGTTATTGCTGCCAAAGGAGGGTCAACCAGTTATTAAGTCCAAAGGTTCACATACTTTTTCCTCCCTGCACTGTGAATGTTTACATGTTATGTGCAATTAAACCATGGCAATATCTAATGTTTGTGTAGTATTATGTTCAGCAGACTCTGTTCTTCTATTGTTGTGACTTAGATGACGTTCAGAGCACATTTTATGCCCAATTCATGCAAAACTCCACGTAATCCCAAGGGGTTCACATACTTTTTCTTGCAACTGTAGGTGTGAACTTCCTGAGTAGCTGTGTTACCTACTACTGTGTATATTAGAGGTTCCCATTTTACAAAATTATTAGCATAGCATAAGGGTCTGCAGTGAAATGTTGGAAGGAGGTAAGCTGAATACACTGAAAGGTGTTATTTTCGGATTTGGATAGTACCTAAATTATATTTGAAGTTACTTTGAAATGTTCAAGCCCTTTTTATTGGCAGGTCTACAGCACCAATGTGCCCGATATCTGATCTGAAAAGATACAGTTGCTATAAAAAGTATTCTGTCCTTCACAACCAAAATAAACATCCTGGAATGGCAAAGTCAGAGTCCAGATTTAATTTTAATACAGAATTTATAGGATTTGAAAAAGGCTGTTCACTCACACTCTCCATGCAACCTGTCAGTGCTGGAGCAGTTTTTGAAAGAGGGATCAGGAACTGTATGTTCAGCAATGGAACAAATGTGATATCCAATAATCTGGACCCAACAAAGAAGAATTGTCAGTTCTCACTGAGGAACATTAGCCCACCAATCTGCCTAAAATCATAAAGTGAACTTGCGCAAGCATCATTAGTGTGGCACATCCTAAAATTAAAGGAAAAACCCATGCCATGTTTTTAAACAATACAACAATTATTCCTGACAGGACCATTTTGTACCTTTCGTAGGCTGTTCATTAAATTATGTGAATATACAGTACTTCTATAATGTGTAGTATGCATTAAGCACTAGGAGACCATTTTCTATGGGACTGAAACCATCCCTGCTGCTACTCTCCTGAACTGCTCTATGTGATCGTCCTCCACCAGCAGCATATCTTCTAAATGCTGACTTGATGTCTGACCTGTGAGAGAAAATATCACATTTGGCAGAAGCAGCCCATAATTTGTGCTGTGCTACACAACAACCAATATACGGGATAAACACCAACAAAACAAGGGCAACAAACATGTATGACTGTGCTTAGATGTCACCTCTCCAGTGCCCTCACTCTGGGTGTCCGCAAAAGTCACAGACAACTGATGACAACTAAATTAGGAATTGGGGGAAAAAAGAGCTCTTTTAAAGCGAAGTTCCACCCAAAAGGGGAAGTTCCACTTTGCTTTGTCCCCCGCTCTCCATTAAGGATTGGAACCTTTGGGGAGCGGGTACCCGAATTTGACACGTACCCACTCCCACGGCGATCAGAAGCGGAAGTTGTCCTCCCTCCCTCTCTCCCCATAGTCTTCTGGGACACGTGACAGGTCCCAGAAGACTACGGGGCCATTCACAAAGCGCAACGCTTCTCGTGCATGCACAGTGGGCGCCCGGCTGTGAAGCTGCAAGCTGTCACAGCCGGGTGCCCACACTAAAGATGTCGGCGCCAGGGAGAAAAGACGGCCGGTGGCAGTAAGTGGCTGCATTTTAAAAGTCAGCAGCTGTAGCTGCTGACTTTTTTTATTTTATTTTCAGATGGAACTCCGCTTTAAGCTTCTATGCCAAGGAATATTGCCCTGACCATATGTTACAGCATTAATACCTGGCTATTGTTCCAATGCTTAGCACTGCATTATGAGAGGAAAGGGAAAGAGCTACACGTTCCCCATACCTTAAAGTGGAACTGCACTGCATCTGAGCACCCCAAACAAAAAATTCTATTCAATTCCAATGTTAATATTCATAGTAAACTCACCCATCCATCTATGTCTCCATGCTTTATTTTGCTGAGAAATCATTTTGGAAAAAAACCCCACGGCATTTCTGGCAGTGGCCATCTTGAGTAAGGGCAGATGAATCAGGTAGCATTTACTTCCTGAAATCCATCTGCCCTTAGCTCAGGCATTGGGCTGAGCTGAGAACCCTCCCCTCCTGAAGACTGCTGGGATGTATGACATCATTTGCTTAAACATGGAAACCAGGAAGTAACTGATGTAAAAAAAAAAAAAAGTTTAAAACAAGTAAATATTATATACTTTTCTATCCATTTAGTAATGCTAGCAGCATAAGGATTAAAAATAGTCCACGATGATTGAGAGTGTGACGTTCCACTTTAAAGTACCAGGTATTTTTCTTTCACTACAGGCAAAGGAAGGGCAGGAGAGCACAGTAGATATCAGTATAAGTGCAGGTTAAGAGTGGGCATTTAAATCAGAAGGAAACCGTAAACTATAACCCAAATTTTAAAGGCTGCCTCCCATTGCTTCCAAAGGCCCTGCATACACTTTCTAATAAACTGAAATGAACTGTAAATACCTGTTTCTATTATTTTTGTCTGCACTCAAGTAGCAGCAAAGATCTCCCTTTTCTCCGTGCAGCTGCTGTGGATGATGGGAGTGAACTCTCTCCTACGTCAACAATGCCTCAAGCAGTGGATGTTGACAGGTGACGTCACAAATCTGTGTAATTCAGCCTTGCTGTTGGCTTACCACATTACACAGACCACATAGAAAAATGTTTTTAAAAAAGGTATGCAAATTGCAATTTCTAAGAAAATACATTCAGGTCAAAGTGGAAGCAACTATAAAAAATGTTTAGACTTTCATTCTGCTTTAAAGAAAATGTAAACCCAACATTTCTTATTCCTGGTATGTGCCTGCTGTCAATCATGACCAGTAAGCCAATAAGGAGAGAGCAGGGAGTGGGACCGAGCCATGGCTCTGTGTGTCTCATGGACACATAGAATGGGACTTGGGAGCGAGCATGCATGCCCCACAATGAAAATTCTGGTGCCGAAAATTAAAATTCAAGTCATATCAGGAGCGCCAGGCGCGCAGGCTGAGCATGGGAGGCGTGACAGGCGCGCAGGCTGAGCATGGGAGGCGTGACAGGCGCGCAGGCTGAGCATGGGAGGCGTGACAGGCGCGCAGGCTGAGCATGGGAGGCGTGACAGGCGCGCAGGCTGAGCATGGGAGGTGCGTCAGGCGCGCAGGCTGAGCATGGGAGGCGCGTCAGGCGCGCAGGATGAGCATGGGAGGCGCGTCAGGTGTGCAGGCTGAGCATGGGAGGCGCGTCAGGCGCGCAGGCTGAGCATGGGAGGCGTGTCAGGCGCGCAGGCTGAGCATGGGAGGCGTGTCAGGCGCGCAGGCTGAGCATGGGAGGCGTGTCAGGCGCGCAGGCTGAGCATGGGAGGCGTGTCAGGCGCGCAAGATGTGCATGGGAGGCGTGTCAAGTGCGCAAGATGAGCATGGGAGGCGTGTCAGGTGCGCAGGCTGAGCATGGGAGGCGTGTCAGGTGCGCAGGCTGAGCATGGGAGGAGTGTCAGGTGAGCAGGCTGAGCATGGGAGGAGTGTCAGGTGCGCAGGCTGAGCATGGGAGGCGTGTCAGGTGCGCAGGCTGAGCATGGGAGGCGTGTCAGGTGCGCAAGATGAGCATGGGAGGCGTGTCAGGTGCGCAGGCTGAGCATGGGAGGCGTGTCAGGTGTGCAGGCTGAGCATGGGAGGCGTGTCAGGTGCGCAGGCTGAGCATGGGAGGCGTGTCAGGTGCGCAGGCTGAGCATGGGAGGCGTGTCAGGTGCGCAGGCTGAGCATGGGAGGCGTGTCAGGTGCGCAGGCTGAGCATGGGAGGCGTGTCAGGTGCGCAGGCTGAGCATGGGAGGCGTGTCAGGTGCGCAGGCTGAGCATGGGAGGCGTGTCAGGTGCGCAGGCTGAGCATGGGAGGCGTGTCAGGTGCGCAGGCTGAGCATGGGAGGCGTGTCAGGTGCGCAGGCTGAGCATGGGAGGCGTGTCAGGTGCGCAGGCTGAGCATGGGAGGCGTGTCAGGTGCGCAGGCTGAGCATGGGAGGCGTGTCAGGTGCGCAGGCTGAGCATGGGAGGCTAGTCAGGTGCGTGTCAAGTGCGGAGGAGGGTGGAACCAAGATGTAGAAGCATCTACCCTCCCAATCTCCTCTCAACTGCACCGGCCAAAAGGACATTTCCGGCACCTGTATCAGTTCATTTTTTTTATATCAGCAAAATGCCGATAGGGCTCATTTCGGCCAAAAAAATTCGGCAACTGAAATTTGGTGCATTCCTAACCCCACAGAAAGCAGATTGCTATTGGGAGTACTGGTCAAGGAGGAGGGTCCAGGAGCGCCAGCAGGGGACCCAAGAAGGAGGAGGCTCAGAGGTAAGTATAACATGATATTAAAAAAATACAAAGCCTTCAAGTGGTTGTAAAGGCTCAAGGTTTTTTTTACCTTCATGAATTCTATGTATGAAGTTAAAAAAAAAACCTTCTGTGTGCAGCAGCCCCTCAATACTTGAGCCTCATCGAGATCCAATGATTTGCACAACAGCCTCGGCTGTCCGGGGTCTCTGCCTCCTCATTGGCTGAGACAGCAAGCAGGAGCGATTGGCTTCCGCTGCTGTCGATCACAGCCAGTCAGCCAATGAGGACGGGGAGGGGGCAAGCCAAGGCTCCGTGTGTGAATGAACACATGGAACAGCGGGTGCCCCCATAGCAAGCTGCTTGCTGTGGGGGCACCCAACAGGAGGGAGGAGCCTACGGGGGACCCAAGAAGAGGAGGTTTCAGGGGTGCTCTGTGCAAAACCACTGCACACATTAGATAGAGACATGTTTGTTATTTAAAAGAAACAAAATTAACCTTAGAATCCTTTTAATATCACTTTAACTACATCTGAATACTGTAAAAGCAATGGGACATACACTAGCCATAAGCCGCAAAAAATCTCTGAATTCAACTGACTTTGAAAAAGTTTCAAAAGAATGATTAGGTAAAAATATCCAGGGCTACAAATGAATAACCTAAGGTGGATACAAAAACTTCCAATTAGTAACTTTCTTTTCCACCCAGTGAACTTTTGCAAGATTAGTTTAACCCTGGGAATACATTTGCTTTCACTCAAGGTATTGCTGGGTACAGAGCACGGCACTAAGATAATGTTTAATCTACAGTCTACGAAGTAAAAGAGCACAGCCTGAAACTGCCTCTCTCTGCCACAAAAAAAAAATAATAATAATATTGCAACCATTAAATAAGGTGCTTAAAGAAACCACACTAATTTAAAAAGTCAAAATGATTTAAAACCATTTAAAAGAAGGCAGTTACCAAAACCGGAAAACCATCGGTCTACTAAAGCCAAGATCAACTGTGCACAGCTATAGCACTGCAAAACTGCACATACAGAACTGCATGGCTGGTTACAAAAACTTGCATTTAGCAACAGACCACAGCATCCCATGATTAGATGAAAAAAATGATCCTTTTCTTGCAGGACATTACGGGACACAGGATGAGTATCCTGGTACACTGGTTAAACAGCCAACTTCACGAGAATTGGACACAGTCATACAAAGCTGCAAGAACCGTACAGTCCAATCCCTCCTGCTTCCAGCATGGGACCAGCAAGGGCCTGAAAGTCCACCTGGAAAAAAACCATAAATGAACAAAAGACCAGATGATAGCACTGCAAATCTGAGAAACAGATACCTGATGCTAAAACGTTAATGAAGCACCAACAGATATAGAGGAATGTGCTTGGACCGGAAAAGGGGGGAACCTTCCCCTCAAGCTTGAAAGAAGCAATGGTGAAATGAATAGCAGGCTGTCCCCTACAGGGACCTTCAAAATGACAGTGTCAGATTGTAGAAAGGGAGCTGTAGCTGAGATGTAGATTCTGACAGTTTGTACCACACCTAGACAATTGAGGGAAATTTCCTTCAGATGTGTGGGAGCAGAAAGGAGAGATGGTAGAACTATATCCTGGTTATTGTGAAAGCAGAAGACCACCTTGTGAGAAACCCTGTCCATGAGTAGCACAAGAAAAGGTTCTTCACTGGGTAAGGCCACCAATTCAGAAGCTCACTTGGGAAAAGTGATGGTAACAAGAAAGGCAACCATGCGAGTAAGCAAAGACAGGTTCAAATGGCAGTCCTTGAAGATCTGACAGAACAAGGAAGAGATCCCATGGAGCAACTAAAGAACATACAAGAAAAATAATGTGAATGTCATCTTGGGTAAAGGCCCGCAAGGAGTGTGAGGAAAGTGGTCTTCCTGAAGGGAACTGCTAAGGCCAAGATTGCACAATATAATGTTTATATCTCCCTCTGAATGGGACATTCATGCGACAGTACCACATGCGCAAAACGATCTCAGTCTTTAGACATTCAGAACTGGCCAAGGTCATTCTGTGCATGCACCACCGCCACATTAATGACTCACTCAGGAGGAGACATATTATTATTATACAGTATTTATAAAGCGCCAATGGTTCGCTCAGCGCTGTACATTACAAAGGGGGACAGAACATGTGACAGAACAATACCAATACAATGCAAAACATGAGGGGATTGAGGGCCCTATATAATTCAATAGTGTGTAATCAGCGGTAGTGGCTCCGCTGGGTTCACATTGTTGATATTTACACGTGATCCCCGAGCAGCAGTGGCAGCCACAAGGGTCCATGTACAGATGTAAACGTTAGAATAAACGTTACATGCGAATGAACAACCTTTGACACAGGATCATCCTGCCAGCTTGATACGTTATAAAAAAAAAAAAAACAATGCGCCCGGGTGTATAGCCCTAACATTTACTATTAGTACCTTTTTGAGTCAGTTTTTAAACAAAAATGATCCTGTTTTCACATATTTATGTCACTGTGGTTTTATTTTACATTGCCTCTTGCTGTGCTTAGATGTAGTAGTACCTCCAGTGAGATAAGCATAGGGTCATAAAAAGGTACAGGGCCATAGAGATACTAGATACAATGCCCCCAATCTGGATGGAATTGGGGCACACACTGCAGGCTCATGAAGGGAAATTAAGGGGAAAAGCCCCCCAAAAATCAGTTGGTTAACTTTTAAAGGATAACACAAGGGGTGACTGCAGCGTTGCTTCCCCACTGCTTCCTAGGCTAACCATAAAAAGTCAACAATGACACTCAATCATTTTAAAGGGCTCAACATCCACCACCAATGAAGGTTTCTGTCCATGACCACAAAGAGGAGATCTACAATTCTGAGATGGAGTTTTGTTAACGGCCATAATCGGTTTCTCTCATTTTTTCTTTAACTAGATTTTCTAGCGCTAGATCTCAAAGTATGTTCCACTGCCAGCGTTCTGTCTTTCAGCACTAGAATTACCAGCATGCACTATAGCTCTCCTTCTTCTCTCTATACAACTACAAATTCTAGCACACCCAAAAACTGAAGAACACATCCAACACCTCTTTAACCACTTGACCTCCAGAAGGTTTTACCCCCTTCAGGGTATTTTTTGGTTTTTGGCTCGGTGTTACTTTAACTAGCAATTGCATGGTCATGCAACACCGCATGCAAATGAGATGTATATAACGTTTTACACAAAAATAGAGCTTTCTTTTGGTATGTGATCAGCACTGTTTTTTTTATTTTATTAAACAAAAAATTGAGAAAAAAAGGATATTTTTCAACTTTCTCTAATAAAACATGTTCAGTAAAATCAAATTTCTTCATAAATTTAGGCCAAAAGGTATTCTGCTACACGTCTTTAGTTAAAAAAAAAACAAACAAATGTGTATTTTGTTTTGTGTTAAAGTTATAGTGTCTACAAACTATGGTATATATAATGAAATTTAGGCAGCTATGGAAGCTATACTGTTATAGTGGTGATTATAGTGTAACTGTGATAGTGTGGTGGGCAATCTGGGGCTAAAAGACTGGCTGGGAGGGACATTAACACTTACATCACGAATGACACTAATAGATCCGTGATAATACTGTACACTAATAATGACACTGGCGGAGAGGGGGTTAACATTAAGGGGTTAACTGTATGCCAAACAAGTGTAAGGTGTGCTGCTTTTACTCACAGATCTGGCTGCTTTTTCTCCATGAACTCAGAGTTGATTTAAAGAAGAAGAAAATGCGATATCACTATCTGGGCACTGAGTTTTGTGCGTTTTTAAACAAAGAAGTCTGTGCTGTAATTGGCCACAGCCAATCCACAGGTATAGAGCCAAAATCATAAGCAAAAATACAGCCAAAATTAGTGGTGCACTGAAATGAAAATTCTCGTGCCGAAACCGATACCGAAAATTCAGAATGCATGTGGCCGAAAACCAAACCGAAACCAAAATGTCTCTGTACGTGGGGGAGGGGAGGCTCCAATTTTTTTTTTTTTTATCTACTTTAATGTATATTTATATTTATTTTTTTCAATTTATGATTTTATTGCTATCACATAGGAGACCAATAGTCCCCTATGTGATAGCATATAAGTGACAGCGGTTAAAGGATAAGTTCACCTATTGAAAAATAAAAATAAATTCCCCTTTTTGTTTTTTCTTCTAAGGAGTCTGCAGAGCATTGCACCCGCAATCTCAGGCTCCTGCAGATTCTAAGGATAGCTGTCTGCCCACACCACATACAGGCAGGCAGTTCCAACAGAGCAGGAAGAATCAGCGTTCACCAGCTCCCTTGTAGTTCACTGAGAACTCCAAGCCGTCAGCCGCAATGCCTGACAGCACTTTTAGGCTATTCATTCACTGGAAACTATGAATGAATGATGCGGCCGTATGGCTGTGCGGTTTTTAATTTGTGACAGCAAGTGCTGGGAGAAGAATCCCACTCACTGTCACAGGGAAGAGGGTATAAGGGATGAGGGGTGCTGATGCTGGAACAAGTTACATATTCCACCCTAAAAATAGGCGGAACATGTAACATATTCCAAAGGTGAACGTATCCTTTAAACTGGTCGCATGCATGAGGAATGAATCACATCCATCTTTACACTCACAGGATTAACAGCCACCTGAAGAAATAACACACTTACTTAAAACATTAACTATTTAACTTCATTAACACTTTTTTTAATCTTTACACTTCTTTCGTTACTGTGCATGAGTTTTCTTTCTTTGCAGAAATAAGCAATGCAATTTGACATAGCAGTTGTGTGTTGTCAATTCTGTATTTATAGTCTATGTGATATACAGTATCTCCCAGAAGTGAGTACACCCCTCACATTTTTGGAAATATTTTATTATATCTTTCATGTGACAACACTGAAGAAATGACACTTTGCTACAATGTAAAGCAGTGATTGTACAGCTTGTATAACAGTGTAAATTTGCTGTTCCCTCAAAATAACTCAACACACAGCCATTAATGTCTAAACCGCTGGCAACAAAAGGGAGTACATCCCTAAGTGATAATGTCCAAATTGGGCCCAATTAGTCATTTTCCCTCCCTGGTGTCATGTGACTGGTTAGTGTTACAAGGTCTCAGGTGTGAATGGGGAGCAGGTGTGTTAAATTTGGTGTTAATTGCTCTCACTCTCTCATACTGGTCACTGGAAGTTCAACATGGCACCTCATGGCAAAGAACTCTCGGAGGATTGAAAAAAAGAATTGTTGCTCTACATAAAGATGGCCTAGGCTATAAGAAGATTGCCAAGACCCTGAAACTGAGCTGCAGCACGGTGGTCAAGACCATACAGTGGTTTAACAGGACAGGTTCTACTCAGAACAGGCCTCGCCATGGTCGACCAAAGACGTTGAGTGCACGTGCAGCTGATAGTGACAGCTCTTTGGATCTCATCTTGAGAGTTGACAGCAACAGATTCCAAATGCAAATAGCACACTTCAAATGAACTCTGGACCTTTTATCTGCTCATTGTAATTGGGATAATGAGGGAATAACACACACCAAGCCATGGAACAGCTGAGAAGCCAATTGTCCCATTACTTTTGGTCCTTTAACAAGTGGGAGGCACATATGTTGTAATTCCTACACCGTTCACCTGATTTGGATGTAAATACCCTCAAATTAAAGCTGACAGTCTGCAGTCAAAGCACATCTTGTTCGTTTCATTGCAAATCCATTGTGGTGGTGTATAGAGCCACAAATGTTAGAATTGTGTCTATGTCCCAATATTTATGGACCTGACTGTATTTGCTCCCCCCCCCCTTCCCCAATGCTTACCTGACCTCCTGTATCAATTCAACGCTGTGAGCATCTACAGCACTATCTTCCTGGTCTCACAGGGCAGACTGATAGCAGCAGGAGCCAATGGCTTCTACTGCTGTCAATCAAATCCAGTAAGGATGTGAAGGGAAAAGGAGGTCCAACCCGGTACTAGCAAGGTGTGCCTAATAAAGTGGCCGGTGAGAGTAGCTAAAATATCCACTGACAAAATATTATGTAAACTTTTGACCTATCATTTACAAGGACTATGTAACTTATAAAATAATTTTACAGGGTATTTATTGACATTTCTAGATGTCAGGGGATACTTATTATTTATATTTATTTATTACAGGTACTTATATAGCGCAGCCAATTTACGCAGTGCTTTACATATATATTGTACATTCACATCAGTCCCTAACCCTCAAGGGGCGTATAATCTAAGGTCCCTAACTCACATTCGTACATACACATACTAGGGCCAATTTAGACAGGATCAAATTAGTCTACCAGCATGTCTTTGGAGTGTGGAAGGAAACCGGAGTACCTGGAGGAAACCCACGCAGGCACAGGGAGAACATGCAAACTCCAGGTAGGTGGTGTCGTGGCTGGGATACGAACCAATGACCCTAGTACTGCCAGGCGGAAGTGCTAACCATTTAGCCACTGTGCTGCCCACTTGGCTGCAAAGCTTAAAACACCACTGTTAGCAAAACATCCCCATAAGCATAAGAAAACCTTTGCTGTACAAAGAGAGAAAAAAGGTTTCAGACAAATCAGCCCAGCCAACAATATCCAAGCAAACCAACATTGCTGCTTTTCAACCTGCTTATAAAAGCATAGCAATTTGATCCTTATTTTTTTTTTCATGTAAACAATATGGTATCAATAGAAGTACAGAAGAGCAGAAAGGACAGCAGTGAATGTAGCAGGAGTGCCGTACACATGGGTCTAACACAATCCAAGCACTAAACAATTCTTGGCCTCTCTGGAAAATGTTCAATCCTTGAAATCAAGTCATTGACTTAGATTGGTTCCTGTACTGCATACAGAGCAGACCTGTCCACAAAAGGGATCACTCAGGCAGTATGCAAGCAAGACAAAGTAGGTGCTATAGCAACAGTGTTCATGCATCACCCACCATCACCCACTGCTGCCATCTGAAGAGACAATGGAGGGGGGAGAGATGGAGAAGAGAGGGATTTATGTATTTCAAGGACTGCCCATTACATAAAACCTTTTCAAAAGCTGGAAAGAAAAATAAGGTGCCAATTAGAAATGGAAAATTCTATTAACAGAAGTAATGAAATGGAAAGAATCAAGTAGAGATACACAGGATAGTTTAAGAACGGTAAGGTACAGGTAATAGTGAAGAGGTGACACATGACTCTGGCAAATATGGTGGGAAGCGTGCAATTCTACTAGACTTCAGCTGTGTCATGTGACCAATGACTGTCATATTGCACATGCTTCTGGTTTGAAAGTCCTACAAACAAGACAAGCAAGAGAAGATCTCTGATGGAAAGATGACAAATATGGCACTGTATGGTTAGCTTTATTCTAGGCCAGGTGTCTCCAAACTTTCTAAATAAGGGGCCAGTTTACTGTCCCTTAGACTTTAGAGAGGCCAGAGAGGCCACTGGGAGTAGAAAATGCCCCAGCATTAGTTGGAAAAAAAAAGAAATTACACATTGCATGTAGTCAGCAGGAGGAGGAATAGTGCCCCATCATTGGTGTCAGTGGGAGGAATAGTGCCCCATCATTGATATTAGTTTTAGGAATAGTGCCCCATCATTGGTATCAGTGGGAGGAATAGTGCCCCATCATTGGTATCAGTGGGAGGAAAAGTGCCCCATCATTGGTATCAGTGGGAGGAATAGTGCCCCATCATTGGTGTCAGTGGGAGGAATAGTGCCCCATCATTGGTATCAGTGGGAGGAAAAGTGCCCCATCATTGGTATCAGTGGGAGGAATAGTGCCCCATCATTGATATTAGTTTTAGGAATAGTGCCCCATCATTGATATTAGTTTTAGGAATAGTGCCCCATCATTGGTATCAGTGGGAGGAATAGTGACCCATCATTGGTATCAGTGGGAGGAATAGTGCCCCATCATTGGTATCAGTGGGAGGAATAGTGCCCCATCATTGGTATCAGTGGAATAGTGCCCCATCATTGGTGTCAGTGGGAGGAATAGTGCCCCATCATTGGTATCAGTGGGAGGAAAAGTGCCCCATCATTGATATTAGTTTTAGGAATAGTGCCCCATCATTGGTATTAGTTGAAGGAATAGTGCCCCATCATTGGTATTAGTTGGAGGAATAGTGCCCCATCATTGGTATTAGTGGGAGGAATAGTGCCCCATCATTGGTATTAGTGGGAGGAATAGTGCCCCATCATTGGTATTAGTGGGAGTTATAGTGCCCCATCATTGGTACTAGTGGGAGGAATAGTGCCCCATCATTGGTACTAGTGGGAGGAATAGTGCCCCATCATTGGTATGAGTGGGAGGAATAGTGCCCCATCATTGGTATCAGTGGGAGGAATAGTGCCCCATCATTGGTACTAGTGGGAGGAATAGTGCCCCATCATTGGTACTAGTGGGAGGAATAGTGCCCCATCATTGGTACTAGTGAGAGGAATAGTGCCCCATCATTGGTACTAGTGGGAGGAATAGTGCCCCATCACTGGTACTAGTGGGAGGAATAGTGCATAACTATATTAGTGGGAGGAATTATCTCCCTTTAATGGTGTCAGTGGGAGGAATAGTGCCCTATCATTGGTACTAGTGGGAGGAATAGTGCCCCATCATTGGTACTAGTGGGAGGAATAGTGCCCCATCATTGGTACCAGTGGAAGGAATAGTGCCCCATCATTGGTATCAGTGGAAGGAATAGTGCCCCATCATTGGTATCAGTGGGAGGAAAAGTGCCCCATCATTGGTATCAGTGGAAGGAATAGTGCCCTATCATTGGTATCAGTGGGAGGAAAAGTGCCCCATCATTGATATTAGTTTTAGGAATAGTGCCCCATCATTGATATTAGTTTTAGGAATAGTGCCCCATCATTGATATTAGTTTTAGGAATACTGCCCCATCATTGGTATTAGTTGAAGGAATAGTGCCCCATCATTGATATTAGTTGGAGGAATAGTGCCTCATCATTGGTATTAGTTGGAGGAATAGTGCCCCATCATTGGTATTAGTTGGAGGAATAGTGCCCCATCATTGGTATTAGTGGGAGGAATAGTGCCCCATCATTGGTATTAGTGAGAGTTATAGTGCCCCATCATTGGTACTAGTGGGAGGAATAGTGCCCCATCATTGGTACTAGTGGGAGGAATAGTGCCCCATCATTGGTATCAGTGGGAGGAATAGTGCCCCCATCATTGGTATCAGTAGGAGGAATAGTGCCCCATCATTGGTATCAGTAGGAGGAATAGTGCCCCATCATTGGTATCAGTAGGAGGAATAGTGCCCCATCATTGGTATCAGTAGGAGGAATAGTGCCCCATCATTGTTATCAGTGGGAGGAATAGTGCCCCATCATTGGTATCAGTGGGAGGAATAGTGCCCCATCATTGGTATCAGTGGGAGGAATAGTGCCCCATCATTGGTATCAGTGGGAGGAATAGTGCCCCATCATTGGTATCAGTGGGAGGAATAGTGCCCCATCATTGGTATCAGTGGGAGGAATAGTGCCCCCATCATTGGTATCAGGAGGAGGAAAAGTGCCCCATCATTGGTATCAGTGGGAGGAATAGTGCCCCATCATTGGTATCAGTGGGAGGAATAGTGCCCCATCATTGGTATCAGTGGGAGGAATAGTGCCCCATCATTTGTACTAGTGGGAGAAATAGTGCCCCATCATTGGTACTAGTGAAAGGAATAGTGCCCCATCATTGATACTAGTGGGAGGAATAGTGCCCCATCATTGGTATCAGTGGGAGGAATAGTGCCCCATCATTGGTATCAGTGGGAGGAATAGTGCCCCATCACTGGTACTAGTGGGAGGAATAGTGCATAACTATATTAGTGGGAGGAATTATCTCCCTTTAATGGTGTCAGTGGGAGGAATAGTGCCCTATCATTGGTACTAGTGGGAGGAATAGTGCCCTATCATTGGTACTAGTGGGAGGAATAGTGCCCCATCATTGGTATCAGTGGGAGGAATAGTGCCCCATCATTGATACTAGTGGGAGGAATAGTGCATAACTATATTAGTGGGAGGAATTATCTCCCTTTAATGGTGTCAGTGGGAGGAATAGTGCCCTATCATTGGTACTAGTGGGAGGAATAGTGCCCTATCATTGGTACTAGTGGGAGGAATAGTGCCCTATCATTGGTACTAGTGGGAGGAATAGTGCCCCATCATTGGTTCTAGTGGGAGGAATAGTGCCCCATCATTGGTTCTAGTGGGAGGAATAGTGCCCCATCATTGGTACTAGTTGAAGGAATAGTGCCCTATCATTGGTACTAGTGGGAGGAATAGTGCCCCATCATTGGTACTAGTGGGAGGAATAGTGCCCCATCATTGGTACTAGTGGGAGGAATAGTGCCCCATCATTGGTACTAGTGGGAGGAATAGTGCCCCATCATTGGTACTAGTGGGAGGAATAGTGCCCCATCATTGGTTCTAGTGATAGGAATAGTGCCTAACTATATCAGTGGGAGGAATTATCTCCCTTTGATGGTGTCAGTGGTAGGAATAGTGCCCCATCATTGGTGTCAGTGAAAGGAATGGTTCTGCACTATTGGTGTCAGTGGAAGGAATGGTGCCTCCTTGTTGGTGGCAGTGGGAGGAATAGTTCTCCAAGGGCCGGATAAAGGCAAACAAAAACCCGCATTCGGCCAACGGCCGCAGTTTGGAGATCACTGTTCTAGGCAATAATTTTATCTATGGAATAGCTTAGCATTTTAACAAACCTCCCTGAACTTTACAATCCCAAATATTAAAGTGTTGTCATACTTAAATCTTCAAAAGCAACAATTTTGGGATTTTTTTATGTTATTTACTTGGGTAACAAGTTTATATCCCATTGTGGATAATTGTGTCTTCTCACATTCCATGTATTAAATGTGGGTCAGCAGTTTTTCTCAGGCAAATTAGTGTAATGATAGTTATTCCTGCCCTACAATTTTGACTTTGTGGATTTCTGTTGATTTTACCTTTAAAGTCCGTGACTAATTTGAACATCTGAAGGTACTATAGCTTTCACTAGTGCTCTTGCTATGACACACCTCAGGTGTTTTTTTTTTTTTTTTGCTAACAATAAACTGTGGTTTGTTAGGCTGAATATTTGGCAACAGGCTTCATGTACATATGGTAAGATGAAATTGTCATTCTTTACTGCTTGCTTAACAGACTCTGGCCCTCAAAATGTATAAAAACATATTTAATGACTATGGAAAACAATTCACTAATGTATTGATCAAAACTCATCACAACTAATAATTTTTTTTATTTTTAATTAATATTTAAAGTACTAGGTAGAAGGAAAAAAACGAGTCTGGGTAATGACAGAAGGCAACTAAGGCAGGAGGAAATTATGTGAAAATAAATCATTAATATGTTTGCATTAGTCACATATTTGTCAGTAATCACATTAACCAGTTTCACCACGGATTAACCACGCACCCTCAGCCTGGAAGCACATCAACCTAAAATAATTTTGTGCCAACTCATAGCAGAACATTTATGTTTTAATGGGGTTTCACCAAAAACACTAACAGAAAATGTTTGCCATTAAACAAATCTTCAAACTATGCCACAACGCAAGACAGGAAGAAAGCAGCTTAAAAAGGGAATGAAAGTCATATACCTCCTATGAAGGTTTTCAACTGTAGGCAATGCTGCCGACAACTCCACAACCAAGAAAAGTGTGGAATGGGTAGGCCCAGGATATATGGCAGGGGCAGCAAAAATAGTTTTCTACTACTTAATATAAAATCTTTTTTATGTAGCCCATTGCAAGCCACAAGAATTCAGAATGTTGGGTTATACTGCCAACTTGCATGCCTCAATTTTATTAGAAAGTGATAAACGGGACATGAAAAAAAAACACTGAGTGGTAAGACTTGTGTCCCTCAAAGCACGACAAGAAAAACATTGTACAGCAAGTACAAAAATGTTATCTTCCACTGAAGGACACTGGATTTCAGAAATAGTTGGGATGTCCAAAAGCAGTCCAAATGAGGGGTGAGTTAACAGCCACTGACAGATCCATGAAGGGACCAGGAACCATCTGCAAGACAGGATTAACAGTAGGAGCAAGGCGTGAAACTGAACCAGAGGAGATGAAGATCCCTGCAAAGCAGCTGGGAATACTAGCAACCAAGGAAAAGCCACAGAGCACAAACCTGATGCTCAAAGCTCAACTCCAGGAAAAATGTTAAGTTAGGTCTAGGGGAGGGGAAAAGCAGTTTTACTTACCACATATCCACCACTCCCCTATGCTCAGGAGGTGGACTGTTCCTATGTGCTCTGCACTGGTTTTGATGACATCTTGATAACGTTAGGGTCATTTGAACATTAGACTCTAGGGACAAGAGGCTACAGGGACAGGGCTTACAGCACCAAGAACCCTGCAGGAGCAGAGGATCAAATAAGTAAACTTGCTTTCCGCTGTCCTCAAGATTTAAGCAAGCATTCAGTATCCCCACTGCAATGCAGGATATTTACTTTCCCTGGAGTTCAGCTTTAAGATGAGGACGTAAGAGATCACAACCAAGGGGAATGACTTCACCCGAAGAACACTGAGCCAGCACCAACAAAAGGCTGTGAATAAAAAAACCAAAAGACCCACCAAACAGGCTCCCACAAATTTAGGGTGGGACTTAAAAAAAACAAGTAAAAGGGAGAAGGGGAGACCATGTTGGGGGTGGATGGTAAACCTTTACAACCTAAAAGCCCCTAATAAGGAAAGAGGAGAAATTTCCCTACAAGTTAAGGAAGAACCAAATGACATGTTAAGCCTTCAAACGTTTTCTGATTGGAAGGGTCCAGAAAGACGACCCTCTCTTCCGGGAAGGTTGTCTGAGCATTCAACAATAGGGATGCCAAGTAAAAGCACTAGGATGTGCATAAGGTCCAGAGCAGGTGTCACCAAAAGACACAAAGGTGTTGGGTCCTTGTTAGGGAAGGGAGCGGTGGGAACTGTTCTAGGTCAACCCTGTAGTTCAGGGCAATGCTCAGGGGTTGCAATTACCATGAGGGGGGTCAACCTTATCTGAGGTTATAGAATTCCCTTGAAAGAAGTTCCAAGTTCTCACTAGAGCAAGAACAAGAGCGCAAGAACAAGAGCGCAAGAACAAGAGCGCAAGAACAAGAGCGCAAGAACAAGAGCGCAAGAACAAGAGCGCAAGAACAAGAGCGCAAGAACAAGAGCGCAAGAACAAGAGCGCAAGAACAAGAGCGCAAGAACAAGAGCGCAAGAACAAGAGCGCAAGAACACAGAAGGACCTGGCAAGATACACTGTATGGTGCAGTAGCACAAGAGAAATAGTATGGGACACCTGAAGGAGAGATGTCAGACACAAGGGGTTAGCTCAGCAATGGGCAAACTACGGCCCAGCGGACCTTTTAATCCGGCCCGCGGAGCTAAGCTCCTCTCACAGCCCTGAAGACCGGTGTAGCATGAAAATCTGTGTCCTATGAGGATCTGTCCCCCTCGACGTATCTGCGCATGTGCCGGAGATCGCCGATCGCCTGCTAATGCCTGAAACTGGCACATGCGCAGATACGTCGAGGGGGACAGATCCTCATAGGAGACAGATTTTTATGCTACACCGGAACGGCGAGAGGAACGCGCGGAGCAAAGGTAAGTGAAGTGACACAGGGGGGACTTGGGGACTTAATATGGGGGATGAATTAATATGGGGGATGAATTACTATATGGGGGATGAATTACTATATGAGGGATGAATTACTATATGAGGGATGAATTACTATATGAGGGATGAATTACTATATGGGGGATGAATTACTATAGGGGGGATGAATTACTATATGGGGGATGAATTACTATATGAGGGATGAATTACTATAGGGGGAATTAATTACTATATGGGGGATGAATTACTATATGGGGGATGAATTACTATATGGGGGATGAATTACTATATGGGGGATGAATTACTATATGGGGGATGAATTACTATGGGGGATGAATTACTATATGGGGGATGTATTACTATATGGGGGATGAATTACTATATGGGGGATGAATTACTATGGGGGATGAATTACTATGGGGGATGAATTACTATATGGGGGATGAATTACTATGGGGGATGAATTACTATATGGGGGATGAATTACTATATGGGGGATGAATTACTATATGGGGGGTGAATTACTATGGGGGATGAATTACTATATGGGGGGTGAATTACTATGGGGGGTGAATTACTATGGGGGGATGAATTACTATATGGGGGATGAATTACTATGCTTACTATGGGGGAATATTACTATACTTACTATGGATGACACATACACATCATTCATCTACTCTTGGTCCGGCCCCCGGGTCCAATATATGAACCCATTGCGGCCCTCAAGTCAAAAAGTTTGCCCACCCCTGGGTTAGCTTGTAGCCTAGGAGGGGTGTCCTGAACACCAAAATGCCAGGGAGACAATGTACCTGAGGATCCATACGAACAGACAGCCCTCCACTTCGAGATCCTGTGTAATGGCAGTTAATAAAACTAATGGGCTGTCACAGACTCCCATCAAGAAGATCAACTATGCCCGCCCTTTTCAGAAAGCTACTCCATTCATGGAAGCCATACTAATGCTTATAAGAATGAAACATGATGTATGAATGAAAAAGGCAAACCTAGAATTCTCCTCCATTCAATGATCACTTTCCATTCAGAGAAGTTGAAGTATGGCTTCTGTGACTGGTGATGCTGGGCAGAAAAAGTGAGTATAGTCGGGGTCTCTTGATGAGTCTGTGATAGCCGGTTAGTGACATTAACCCTCATCGCACTGGATGATTAAAACAGCAGGGGTTGGAAAAAGGGCATAGACTGAGGACTTCACCTAAAACAGGCATCGGTACAAAGAATACATCCTCATGACTGTAAGTTATGTCCCTTGTGCTGATTTTTCTGCTTGTTTTAATTCCACTTTAGCTGCCTTTAGACTTTAAAAAATATATTAACATACAATGGATCCAAAACCTGTATTGTTTCCCATTCAGGTCTAAAACGTTTTTCAGCAATGAATATTACTTTTGGTACAGACATGAAAGGAGAAATAAAGCCAAAGTTTTATTTGGCTATATTTTTATGGATCACAGGCGTGCAGTTAATTCTGATGTCACAGAGCCGGTCCAGGATCTGAAAAGATCCCGACCACATGGTCCTGATCCACTCAAACCCTTAGGCCGGCACCTGGTTTAGCCTCTCAGTGATCTGCCAGTCCCAGGTCTCTGCTCAGAGCAGAGGGGGAGAACTGAGCAATCACGGTCTTTGATCTCTCAATTCTCTGTGCAGAGCCATCAGGGGACAGATGCAGCATTGGACCAATGCTGCATCCACCTAGGCGGGTACTTGTCTTTTAAGACCTATGTTGTACAACGCGTTCAAACGTTGTTTACAAGTGAATTCAAGGCTTTTTTTTTTTTTGGCATATTTTTAATGCTTACCCTACACAAAAGTGAAGAAGCTAAAAGCAAAAACTTAATTTTATACAGTGTATGGGCAAGGACAGGAAGGAGTTAATTGGGGCTATTTAAAGTGGACCCAGCAACACATATATGTTTTCATGTTATGTATATGTACACTAAGAAATGTGTTGTGTGTAACATTCCCAGGGATGTATGCTCTCTCATGAAGATCACAATACATCCCCTGACAATCCTTTCATCTGCCTCCTTCATCCCCGGAAGAACAGTGTCATCTTTATTCAGGCATCCTCCACAGTACTCCATCTACTTCCAGGACTGAGATGTGGCTCAGAGATGACACAATCAGATAATACCTGGTCTCTGTGCAGTTCCTTGTAAGACTTCCTGGCCTACAAAGGGATTAATCAAGAATTAAAGGGGCAAGGGCCTACTAAAAATATATATATATTTTCATGTTTGCTTTCAGGGCTCTTTCACACAACACAAAAAAAACAAATAAAAAAAGCAAGTGCATATTGCTCAAAATTCTAGGGCCTGTTCACACGTGCCAATGCTAAAACAATCTGATTAAGCTGCTAGAGGTAAAAATATAGCTATAGGATGAGAGGATAAATTGCAAATGGTAAGGCTTTATTAATGCAATGTTGCCAAGTCGAAATAAAATATCAGAGAAATACACCCAATGTAAGAAAATGCAAGGAGCTTGTTAATGCAGTTTGCAGAAACACTTAACAGGGAAAAAAAAAACAAAAAACTTGTTGCCATTGTCAATATAGGTCTATGATCAGTAACATGTACACAAAGAAAATGGATCAGTAACAGCATTTGTTATGTCAGTCTTCAAAGCTTCTGAAGAATGGAAGAACAGAGGGTCCTTAAAAAAAAATGGGAATCAAAGAGACAACCAATGCTCTTTGATCTGCTATACATATTCCGCCTACACCACTCACACAATTATTCCATACTGATGACAACACAGCAGCAATAAGCCTGACATGGGGCACAAGAGCAGCGACATGAAATGACTAAAGTCTCTGGGTAGTGATTACTAAATGATGGAGAAAAGCAGCAAATAAAGCAAAGTGAACCTGAAAAACCCAATATATCCAGGTTATCACCTCCGATAATGTATATCATTTCAAACATTCACAAACCATTGCATTAGTAGACTAAAACGAGGCTGCAAAAGATCTGGAGCATGTATGTCAGGTATAAACAAATATAAAATTAACAAATTTTAGGCCTCGTTCACACAAGGCAATTACACCTATGCACCATGCAGGGCCATGTTTTACTGGCAGGGTTGTAAGCTGCGTATGTGTAGGTGTGTGTGATGGTACTTCCTCCATGTTCCCCTCCTCGTTGAGCCCCAAGTGTGGATCACATAGGAGGCCTACCATGGGGAAAGTACTTCTGGGCTACACTGGGCACCTTGGACAGCCTCACTTGTCTTGCACATAGGGTACCTTTACTAATGCCATGCTCACCAATGCCCCGGAGAAGGGTGGAGGAAGCTCCCTTAAGGTGGACTTCCAACTCAGAGAGGGCCATGCACCATGTACACCTGAGCAATAAGCTGAACTCCAGTTAACTCTCTCAGGTCCCATGTCAATGTACACCAATACAGTCACTTGTTGCATTTCGGAGGGACATGCTGAGCCTGTGCCCTCTCCACCTCTCCAGCGTATCTCCGCTATCTCTCTTCAAGTAACAGAATGGGGTCCCGCATGCACCTAGTGCAGACTCCAAGTGTGCAATCACTTCAAGTGTTACTAAACCCACAACAGTAAAATCAGTCTGTATAAGCAGTCAAGCATGCTTGTTATACTCACTGTGGAAACTAAGGGGATAATCATCTGCATTGTGTAAAAAGGCTGTTTGATCCTGACTTCTCTGCCCCTCCTTTTGTTCAAATGTCCACACTGATAAGATAGACTGAACCCGTAGCCATTCTGCACATGCTCAGTTTAGTGTGTATTGCTAGAGAAGTTTTTTTTCCTTGGGAGAGTGCATGTGATCAGCACTGTCCAGACACAGGTCAGGGCTTTTGCATTCTCCTACAGCAGAAAGAAAGCTCCTCCTACAAGCTTTAACCAGTGCTCTGCTGAAGTCACAATACTGCTCTAACTTCTGATGAGAAAAGGTATTTAGAAATTTATATTTACTAAAATAATTGCATTTCCATGTTCTGTGTACTGTGGAAGACCAGATATAGTGAATGCAGGGTTCTGGGTTTAGTAATACTTTAACCCTCTCTCTTCTATACCTGTGCCCAGGCTCCCTCACTACAAGAGGTTGTCACACCTCCCACAGGTACAACAGGCAGCTTGTTAAACCTTCCTTACCCTTGGTAACCACTCCAATGTGTCCACTGACCCAGGCGAGAGACCATGTGGATGCCAGTTACTTACATACACCCCTTTAAAATAAATTCAGACCAGGCAAAAGCAACATTAGAATGCTTTACTCAAAATTCTTGGCATAACAGTTCTAAACAAAGTGCCGTCCTTTCCCATCTACCCTAGTCCCTAACACACGCTTGTGGCTGCCCCAGCATACCTGCACATGCAAGAGTTTATTCTTGGCACAGTCCATTTAGATAGTTCCCATGGTGTCTTCAGGGCGGACTACAGGCCCCAGAAGTCCACCAACATTGTGGAATGCTTCCAGATTTGGGGAAGTACTGCACGCATGCATGAGGCCCTCTCTCTTCTGCCCTACTCTCTGCACTGAACCCACACCCCTGCTTCCTTTATATAGCTACACAAGACCAAAAGGTCGGGTCCAGAAAACCTGCGAAACCCAGAGCGGGAAGTAACAGCACAAAATTAATACCATCCCTCCCAGCTGAGGCAGCACCTAGCTTGCTAGTGGTAGACAATCTGCCTACATGGTGATGCAGAGGCGTTGTGTGGGTCCCTCCATGGGCCTCACCATTCATGTCTATTGGGACACAGGGGCTGCACAGACAAAGCCGCTGTGTCCCAATAAGAAATCCGTGTAGATGCGAGTGTGTATGCTGGAACTCACCCTAGGTGCGTTCGGGTCTGTGCACCTGCTAAACACCAATAGACAGCTAGGGAAGTTCTATCTGGCAAAAAGATAGTCACATGACACCAGCAAGGAATTTGATAGAATGACAGAGCGTGTGTGAGCGTGTTTAAAAAGAAAAAAAATACATAGTCTGCAATACAAGCACACTTGCCTATGTTCCCAGCTTCCTGTGTGCCTCTGCTTCACTGAAATCCTGAGCAGTTTAGTCAGCCCTGCCCAGTCCTGTTCTCCTCTACTGGAATACAGAACACCTCCCACTGTTCACATTAGGGAGGTGTACTGTAGTCCAAAGAGTAAAACTAGTTGGTAAATTGGGAGTTCCATACACCAGAGGCAGGGTTGTCAGCTCAAACAAAAAGTTAGAAGCTCTCTGTACTTTATGATATGATGTATTTTTCTTTACTAAACATGCATGGATACCATTACCTTTCATGAGGCATGGCAACTGCAAATGTTCTGTACGTTTATTGACAAAGTATTGCACTCACATTCAGATAAGCGCTGTGCACAGAGTATTCTCATATCCTGGGAACAGGTACACTTCCTGGTGTAGAAAGCAGCGTATAGACGTCCAATGAACAAGCTCCATCGAACACGTTTCCACGCTCCAGACGTCGTCATATGTGACGAAACGCGTGAGTGCAATACTTTGTCAATAAACGTGTTTTATGCGATAGTCGCCCTTTTGTCTTTCTCTGCATAGTCATACTGAGAGGTATAATTGTGAGATTAAGAATGGAGAGGAATTGAAGCCTATATTTCCATCCAGTACCATGATCTAACTTTCTCCAATTCTGAGGGATTCCGTGGATATATACTCATACGTTTGACTCTTGTATAAGGGTCCATATGTTCTGGTAAGATTCCAACCATTTTCTGGTGGTGGAGCACTAATCGTATTGAAGACACGTGGTGATCTACTGCATGGTTCAATATACTGGGACTATTTTCACATTTGGACTTATTTATATAAACTTATATGGTTGGCTTAGTTGTGACATTTGAGTGCATATATTTATTTATATTTGTATACAATTGACCCGATTGTCTTGCCAGCAGCTTTTTTCATTTATTCATATTTATTTGCGGAGCTTTTTTTTTGTTTCTTTTACTTTAACTTCCATACTTGGGAAGATACTGGAGAGTTTAATAAAAAACCACATAGATGAGTTCTTGCTGGATAAAATATTTTAAGCAACAGACGGCATGGATTCATGAAAGACAGAAGCTGTCAAACAAATCTGATTTCTTTTTATGAGGAGATGAGCAAAACCTTGGACAGAGGGGTGGCGGTGGACATGGTATACTTGGACAAAGGGGTGGCGGTGGACATGGTATACTTGGACAAAGGGGTGGCGGTGGACATGGTATACTTGGACAAAGGGGTGGCGGTGGACATGGTATACTTGGACAGAGGGGTGGCGGTGGACATGGTATACTTGGACAAAGGGGTGGCGGTGGACATGGTATACTTGGACAAAGGGGTGGCGGTGGACATGGTATACTTGGACAAAGGGGTGGCGGTGGACGTGGTATACTTGGACAAAGGGGTGGCGGTGGACGTGGTATACTTGGACACAGGGGTGGTGGTGGATGTGGTATACTTGGATAGAGGGGTGGCGGTGGACGTGGTATACTTGGACACAGGGGTGGTGGTGGATGTGGTATACTTGGACAGAGGGGTGGCGGTGGACATGGTATACTTGGATTTTGCAAAAGCGTTTGACACCGTTCCCCACACACGGTTAATGTGTAAGGTAAAGTCTACAGGCTTGGAAAAATCCGAATGTAAATGGATAGAAAACTGGCTCATAGATGGTATTCAGAGAGTAGTGGTTAATGATTCATACTCTGAATGGTCTAGGGTTGTCAGTGGTGTACCCCAGGGTTCAGTGTTGGGACCCTTATTTTTTAATATATTTATAAACGATATAGGGTCTGGGATTATAAATCCCATTTCAGTCTTTGCAGATGACACCAAGCTGTGCAGTGGAATAACGTCCTTACAGGATGTCTCCAATTTACAAGCCGACCTCAATGCACTGTGTAATTGGGCAACTATGTGGCAAATGAGGTTTAATGTTGATAAATGTAAGGTTATGCACTTGGGGGCTAAGAATATGCATGAATCATACATACTAGGGGGGTACAACTGGGGGAATCAATGGTGAAGGAGTCGGGAGTTCTGGTAGATCACAACCTTAATAATGGCATGCAATGCCAAGCTGCAGTTTCTAAAGTGAGCAAAAACCTCTCTTGTATTAAAAGAGGTATAGACTCCAGAGAGAGAGATATCATTTCCCCCGGTACAAATCATTAGTAACACCTCATCTGGAATATGCAGTTCAGTTTTGGGCACCAATTCACAAAAAGAACATTGGGGAACTGGAGAAAGTACAGAGAAGGACAACCAAACTGATAAGAGGCATGGAGGAGCTCAGCTATGAGGAAAGATTAGAGGAACTGAATTTATTCTCTCTTGAGAAGAGGAGATTAAGGGGGGATATGATCAACATGTATAAATACATCAGTGGTTCCTATAGTGAACTTGGTGTAGAGCTATTCACCCTGAGGTCATCACAGAGGACAAGGGGGCACTCTTTACGTCTGGAGGAAAAGAAATTTCATCTCTAAATACGGAAAGGTTTCTTCGTAGTAAGAGTTGGTTCTGGCCAGCTCAGTAGATTGCTTTAAAAAAGGTCTGGATTGTTTCTTAGATACACACAATATAACTGGATACTAACATTGATAGGTAAAATTGACCCAAGGAATATCCGATAGCCTCTTGGGGGATCAGGAATGTTTGTTCCTTGCAGGAGCAAATTGGATCATGCTTTCCTGGGTTTTTTTGCCTTCCTCTGGATCAACTATAGGT
The DNA here is from genome assembly GCF_062004578.1 of Staurois parvus. NCBI lineage: Eukaryota > Metazoa > Chordata > Amphibia > Anura > Ranidae > Staurois > Staurois parvus. The sequence goes on along the minus strand of NW_028317900.1, from coordinate 298,688 downwards.
GTAGGATTATAATTTTTTTTCTATTGGCTGAACTGGATGGACTTTTTTCAGCCAGACTATGTATCTATGTCAATATGGACCAAAATCTCTAAGGAATGTTTGCAAATAAAACCTTGTTGAATCTATGCCACAAAGAATGAAGGTAGTTCTGAAGGCAAAAGGGTTCCAACCCAGTACTAGCAAGTTGTACCTAATAAAGCGGCCGGTGAGTGTATAACACCAAGCAAGTCCTCTTGCTCTTTCTATGATGATTGCTGCCTGGTGTAACAGTGACTGGGATCATTAAAGTATAACTAAAAGGCAAAACTTTTTTATTTTTCGGTTTTGGACAGAGTGAAGAAGATTTAGAACATGTCAGTTTTTATTGTTGTCTGTGCCCCTTAGTGATATTCATTCTCCTTATTTGTCCCATTTACCATTATTATTGAAAGTCACAGTAAAAGAGCCCCCAAATATTGGGTTGTCCCCATAAAAGCAATAGAGGGGAAATTTTCCAATAGGGACACTAGCTCTGATGACTTGGGGGTCCCCAAGGAATTCCCTTAATTTGCAGAGATTCTTACTTCCTGTTTTAGCTATGGGACAGGAAGTGAAGGTAAATCTACCCAATGGGACACAGATGGCAAAAAAATAAACTGACAGGGGTTAGAACCCTCCTTTACTCTATCCAAACTAAAAAAATATATATATTTTTGCCTATAGTTCTACTTTAACCCTATATGCGCATTTGACCATTTACAATCTGATGGCCACATCTTTTTAGTAACAGCCTCTTGTGTGCATGGAGGTGAATTTGGTTTATGGGTGCTTCTCTCACTTGCAGTGGCTCACGTAACATGGATTATTGACACTCATTTGTGTTTGGACACTATTCTCACCAGGAGTGGAAGATTGCTGTCTTTGTTGCATATGGACACTTTAATGGACACATTTTACTTTTACTGATCTCATTTCGTTTGTTGTTTTTGGTGATGTTAATATTGATGATGTTAATATTTTGTATTTACTAACGTGTTTCTATATAGCACTGCCAATTTGAGTTATATGTATTTTTGGGATTGGTATCACAGCTCTTTTGCGCTGGCAGCTTACTGTTTTATATCTAAGCACAGGGGTTCTTCTCTCACTAGATTCAACAAGAATCGGACAAAATTCAAGCTGTCAATGTTCCGCTTTATGAAATCTAAGGCTACAGCATACAATTTACATCAATTTCTGGGCCCATAAAGACAGTTTGCATTAAAGTGGTTCACAGGATATCTCAGCCACAGGTTTCATGGAAATGCATACAAAATACGCTGTATCAATGCATGCACAAGCTTTTCAGCTAACGGTGGATAAACATCCAAAGTGTTAAATCAAAAACTGATAAAATTATAAGCTTTTGTCGATATACGCAGGAGTTTACACTTTTCCTTCACAATGCACGATTTGTTATGAAATCCTCCTGTGATATTCTGTTTTGGAAAAAGAGGGTGAAATAAGTTTTTCCATTGCTACATCACAGCACCATTAAATCTCTCCAGTGTTACTAAGCCTCCTAGCTCCATCTTCCATCAGCCTTTAATAAAAGCAGCGTGTATTTCATATTTCCAGGTATTCAGATCTGTTCTCTGTGAAATGAGCACTGTCAAGCTGTCAAAGCCTGGCTTCATGCATTTAAATAATTTTGCGTTTCTGCTATAAAGCACCTATAAGGTGGTAGTGAAGAATTGCACACCTTGGTATCACACGTATCTAACAGCTGCCAGGTTACAAGGTGGTCTTTGCGAGGTATATAAAGATAAAAAAAAAACATATATTCAATTAAAAATTAAATAAAAAACACTGGTGGCAGAACTGTTCTTCCTCAGGCAGGCAGACAGACTGAAATCATGTCCAGACTACCAAAGCTTAAAACCAAGGTCATAGCCTACATCTATTCAAATCCTGTTTTCACACTCTATCCACAACACACACAGCAGCAAAGCCCTGACCCTTTGTGCACCAATTATAGCACAGCGAAGACAAATACTAGAATTTACAATAAAACGAAGCTAGAGATGACTTGCCTTCCATCAAGTACTATGCTGTCACAATAGAAAAAAAAAAAAAAAAAGAATTGTTATCAGATGGATGTTCTATCAGATGGATGGTCACGTGAATTTTTATACAAAATAGAAAGCAATCTGCGGCATCCATTTTACTGCAGTGCGGTACAATCCCTAATCCTTACAAAGTCAAATTATCTATGCTATTCCATATATCAGCCCACAGGGACTGATCTGCAGTATCTAAAATTGTAAAGATGAATTTTAAAATGTGAAAGAATAAAAAAATGTATTGTGTTATCTTCCCATAGGCAACCGAAGCCATTGTTACCATATACTAATGCTGTGAAAGGTGCTGTAATTATATTTATTGCCACTTAGCAAATTGTATTTCCATTTCTTAGTCACCATATCGTCTACAGTATATAGGCCACAGTCAGCTCATATGGCCTTCCACATGATTCTGGTAAAGAAGAAGCAAAGTTTCATTTCCAAAAAGTGACAACAGGCAAGCTTGTTTATAACAATAGAAATGGTGCAAAGCAGGCCATAGACGGATTGACTCTCGACCGATTCAACAGAGACCAGCCAAGTTTCAATCCGCTAGCAGTAATCATTGTGTTCTGCTGGCCAGGGAAGGCTCCCCGCCGGCAAAACACAACAGCGCTGCGGAAGGGATTCCCCCATCAACACTGAAAATGTTGATGGCTGAATCAAGCGCTTCTTTACTCCCCCGGCCACAATCTTCTGTAACATATCACAGGTCCCAGAAGGCTGCGGGACCATTACAAAAAAGCACAGTTTGCACATGTGCAGTGAGCAGCCTGCTGTGAAGCCACAAGCATAAATAGCTGGCTGCCCACAGTCAAGATGCCCACAAAAGCCAGCAGACAAACAATGAAGAATCAGTCCGGGTGAGGGCTGGATCCTTGGACATGTATCTGTTTATTAAAAGTGAGCAGCTACAGTTGTAGCTGCTGACTTAATTCTGGCACATCTGACTGAAGCTCCTCTTTAAAGGCTCTCTAAACACACATCATAAAAAAAAAATCTATAAAAGTTGTATAAAATATTGTTGATAATCACCCAGTCACTATGGAATTCACATTCTGTATACTGCAAAAAACCTGGTTGATCCTACTGTTGTCTATCACTCCCTTCTGTCCATGTCCCCAGTGCAGTTGGGGATTTTTGCAGAGAAGGGTTGGCAGCTACTGCACATGCTCAGTTTCAGCGAGTTTCTATGCTGAACATTTCCTCGCTGTCGCATCTGTGCAGCCCGTGTGACTATAGAGTAAGGCTTGACAAATTTGCTTTGAATGTAGGAGCTAACTAAAAGTCAGGAGCCAGGTTTTTTTTTTTTTTTTTTTTTAAATAACAAAGCTAAACTGTTCACCCCTCCCTGCTTGTCTCCAGCACTGTGCGCGGGGACTAGCAGGGAGGAGGAGAGGAACCACGATGTGCACGGATTAGCCAATTGCTGAAGGAAAGGGAAGAGTGGGAGAACCTTTCCACACAGCAGCAGTGGATCCACTGGGGGAAAGGGTGGAGAATACACAGGGGAAATGGTATGTAAAGAAGAAAAAAAAACTTCAGCTGTGCTGCGGGTAAGCAGCAGAGCGTAAGTTTTGTTTTGTTTTTAAATGTTAAAACTAAATCAGCTGCCCGGTACTACATGCCCTGGGCATCGGGCAATGGGAATTGCTCACGCCTGGTGCCAACAGTCAATCAGCTGAACAGCGGCGGAGCGTGGGTTGTCAGTGCCCAGGGCAAGGCAAGTAATTTGCACCCCCTAACCTGTAGGCTTTTAGCATTCCCCGAGTCCCTTCCACTAGGTTGTCTCCCACTCGCAAAGCCCAGCTGTGGTCAGTCCTGGGAAGATCTCTGAAATGAGGACCAACATCCTGTTCCCATGACTGCCTTTTATACTGATCCCCAACCCGGTGGATTTCACCGCTCAGACCCTCCGCACTAGCTCTGGGCTGATCAGGGGGGTAGCAGTCTCCCGAGCTGGCTTGACCTGAGACTCGGAGCCATAATCAGAGCCCATCCAGGGGGAACCGCAGCGTCCAGAGGGGCACCCTGCAAGGGGGTGTCCGGCTGGGGGCCATTGCTAATTCGTTCAACACCGTCGGTTCCTGCTCTGAGGTGAGACTGAGAGTCTCCCTAGACAGCTCGGCCTGGACCCACACCCAGTGATCCTGTAGGAAGTGCTAAAGGACCCCAGAGCGGGAGGCACAAGTTCACACCACCATGGTGTCACTGAGATCTGCACAGGGGAAACTTCCTGCCACAGGCTCTGCTACACTCCTGTCAGATCCGCTCCCCCCCTGACCTGCCCCTCCTACTTCCCTACAACTCCCACCATCCCCCCTAGCCCTGCCCTTTGCAGTCCCGTACCTCTCTTCCTTTAACCCGCCATCACAGCATGACCCCTCCCCACCCCCGGCCTCATGCACACACGTAGCACAGTGACACCTGACAGCCACTCGGCAATGGCAGGACTGGGGTATGTTTTGTGCCTTCCTTTAAATGTTGTGCCCAGGCGCCCCACCCCCATATTACGTCACTGGGGCTGACAAAAGCTCAGGCCAGGATGCAATTTCTAATTGCCATGGCGACCTGGTGCCTGGGATTTGTCAAGCCCTGCTACAGATTCACAGATGTTGGCATATACACAGTGGTGAATGACAGCCTACTCTTTCCTCTTCCATGGCCACTAACCAGCTAAAAACAATGGGGGTGGGATATTACATATTGATGGATGGAGGCATCATCTCCCTTATTCTAATACACAAGTTGGAAGGTTCATGATAGCCTGTCACAGGCATAAATCCGACCACACTGTGTTACTGGCAGAAAAAATAAAGATTTTATTTTAAATATATATTTTTATAACTATTTTAAACAGTTTATTGATATTTATTTTTACTCTGTACCCCATGGACTTTTCTTCTTTTTTTTTCTACTGCACATGTGATCAGCAGCAGAGGACTAGAAGCTCCTCCTGCTTATGTTTCCCTGCAGACAGGCTGGGAAAGAGCTGGGTCACGTCACAGTTGTATATCGATTAAAAGAAGGGTACTTAAGATTTTTTTTTTTATTAAAATAATTACAGTGTCATCATCAATATACGGAAAGAGAAAGGATCATGTAAATTAAACAGTGTGTGTTTAGTACCACTTTAAGTCTCTTCTGTCACAGACATGCTTCTACCTACCTGTCAGCCCTTTTTTCAATTGGTGTACACAGAGCCACTCAAGCGCAGCTGAACGTGCAGTCTCTGCATAATTTTGTACCAATACAAAGTGACTCTCATGCACATGTGCAGCCAGCCAGTCAAGCAGCTAACTTATTTTCTATCAGGGTGGATAAAAATCAATGATTTTTTTAAAAAAATAAATAAAAAAAAAAAAAAGAAAAAAAAAATCGATTTCTTTTATTTAAATCGGATTTTTTTAAATAAAATGCTTTTTGAGGAAAATATATTACCATCCAAAGGTTATTCCATCATGAAATAAAGATTAGTTTTTTAATTATGTAGAATAAGGCTGTATAGGTTTAATTTTTTTGGTAAATAAATTCCATGAATCCATTCACAATGTCATGCTCTTCCACAGGTTTTTGTAAGATTATTGGGCAGTTTCTCTGCCTACAAGATATTATCACAAATGCTTGGTTTACTTTTGCAGTTCTCAAAACTGAATTTGACTCAGCGGAGATCACATGCCTCTTCTTCACAGCAAAAATGTTATAACATGAACAGAGTTAAGAAAAAGACCTTAATCCTAACTTCTACAAACCTATGAATACAGAATCAACCCCTTCAGTGCTAAGTTTGAGGAAGTTCAGTGAATAGAATAGAAACAATATTTTTCTGATTGTTTGGAGTGGAATAGATCTGCACAAGAAGAAAGTGAAACTAAGTGTGAGGAGGAAGGGGCTGACAGTCTAAGTTTCTTAAAATATATATATTTTGTTTAGCCAAATTAGTTAACAAACATGGATGTTTGTTTAAGCAAATAACATATGCTGTAATGTTATTGTTTCAGTTGAATAAATCTATTTAAATTGTTATTATTAAGGTAATGATTATTTTTCTCCTTCCTAAGTACAACAGAAAAGTTGTCCAAATATGAATGATTAACCTATTAAACTGGGGATAAAAAACTAATATGAAAAGTTGTTATTCTAAAAATCTTCATCTACTTGCAAATTAACCACTTGCCTACCGGGCACTTATACCCCCTTATTTACCAGGCCAATTTTCAGCTTTCAGCGCTGCCGCACTTTGATTGACAATTGCGCGGTCATGCAACATTGTACCCATATGAAATTTTGATCATTTTTTTCTCACAAATAGAGCTTTCTTTTGGTGGCATTTAATCGCCAATGGGCGCTTTACTTTTGCGCTATAAATAAAAAAAAGTGCAAAAAATTTGGAAAAAAAAAAAGTTTTTGTTTCTATTATAAAATTTTTCAAACAGGCATTTTTTCTCCTTCACTGATGTACGTTGATGAGGCAGCACTGATGGGCACGGATAGGCGGCACTGATGGGCACTGATAGGCAGCACTAAAGGGCACTGATAGGCAGCACTAATGAGGTGGCACGGATAGGCGGCATTGATAGACAGCACTAATGAGGTGTCACGGATAGGCGGCACTAATGAGGTGTCACGGATAGGCGGCACTAATATGCAGCACTGATAGGCGACACTGATAGGTGACACTGATGATGGGTACTGATAGACGGCACTGACTGGCATCACTGCTGGGCACTGACTGGCGGCACTGACTGGCACAACCCCTGGGCACTGACTGGTGGCACTGACTGGCAGCACTGCTGGGCTGCACTGGTGGGTGGCACTGGTGGGCAGCACTGGTGGGTGGGCACAGGTGGGTGGCACTGGTGGGTGGGCACAGGTGGGTGGCACTGCTGGGCACAGGTAGGTGGCACTTCTGGGCACAGGTGTGACACACTGCAGAGTGGCACAGGTGGGTGCACTGCTGGGCCCAGGTGGGTGATCTGCTGGGCACAGGTGGGCGGAGCTAGTGGGCGCACTGCTGGGCACAGGTGGGCGGAACTTGCGGGTGACACTGCTGGGCACCGATCATCAGGGCACTGATCATCAGTGCCCTGATGATCGGTGCCGATCCCCGCTCTGACAACTGCCGGTTCTCGGCAGTACTTTCCTCACGATCTGACAGCGTGAGGAAAGTGCAGCCGAGAACCGGCACTTGCATTTCCCTCTGATCAGCGTGTCACTGGACACCGCTGATCACGTGGTAAAAGGCCGCTGTGATCAGCCTTTTACCACATCACGTGATCAGCTGTGTCCGTAGGACACAGCGATCACGGAGATCGCCGGGTGCGCGCAGGAGAGCGCGTTTTGGGAGGCCGTCATAGGACGTCCACTCAGAACTGGCCGGCCGCAGTGTAGCCGTCATTCGGCTATCTGCGGTCGGCAACTAGTTAAAGTTATACCAGCAAGAATTAGTCTATGTAGAAAACTATGATTTAAATCAAGCCTTACTGACTAGTGATTTAAATAGTGATTTAAATCAGTTTGATTTAAATCAAATTCACCCTGTTTTCCATGTTTTAAAATTAAGAGGATGTATGATAATTAAATGTAAAAAAAATATGCCACAAGCAACATTTATTTCAGGTACTTGTATAGCGCCGTCGGTTTACACAGCGCTTTACACACACACACACATATATATATATATATATATATATATATATATATATATATATATATATAGTACATTCACATCAGTCCCTAACCCTCAAGGGGCGTACAATCTAAGATCTATGCTTCAAGCTGCATTCACACTATGGCAAAACACAATACAAAGATGGTGTGCTGTTCGTTAATAATTAGTTCTGAATCGCACCCCAACACACTTGCTGTGTCGCAGCAAACGACAATGCAGTGGTGCTGTACCGCGTGCTGTGGTACACTGTGTGGAGAAAACTGGTGCAGTCTGGTGTAAAAGGCAGTCATTTAAATGAATGGTTTGCCTTCACACAAAGTACATTAAGGCATGATGGAATGCTCATGATTTAAACAAAATGCACCAGATAGTGATGGAGTAAATGGGACTTTAGTCTACTCCTGTGTCCAAACATCAGTGTAAACACATTCATTAAGTCCTACCATGACCTCTATTGTAATAGTATGCTTTCCATTAACTGCTATTGTCAAGGCTGCAAAGTCGAATGTTAAAAAAAAAAAGCCTATAATGCCGGGCAAGATTCCAGATTTATAGCTCTGTGCATTTCTGTGTACATTCCTTTAGTAGGCCTCATACGCAATGCAGCTGTCAAACGCATTTTGTATTTTATTGCTTACTTAACGTCTATTTAAAACTTCCCATAGAGTACCCTATCCGCTGAGTGACAACTGTCTGATTGCACTGCAGAACAAAACAGTCTGGTTACCCTATTAAAGGACAATGGGAAAATGCATTTACTGGCAGAATAAACCGGTAACATAACTACAGTATGTGAAAAGGGAAAAACAGAAGCCGGTGTGTTATTTAATTGACAAAAGGCAGTATATATGTATTGTTTTTACCTTGCCCATAGTTCTATACATGTTCAGAGGTTGTGTATGTTTGTAATTCCTTATTTGTCCCTTGACAACCCCATTACAAAAACCTAGGAAATCAGACAAACTGGGTGCTAACAATACTCTATTATGTTGGCCATACACCTTGCAAATATCTAAGATTTACCACATCTTTTAATAAGTTTTAGATTGCAAGAATATAAAACAGATCAAGGCAACTTGCCACACAGCATAGCAAAAATGTTGGTATATTCAGATAATGTTTGCACACAGACGCTGGTTGTAAATAGACAAAAATCACTAGAAATTTGTCTGATGTATAACTAGCATTAGTATTTCCTGGGGTCAATCACAAAACCAATAATTTACTGATCTTATAAAAAGTATACAGAAAACAATATACGATTGTGTGGATCATTTGGGATAACACCACTATCAATGTAATAAGCAGAGCGCATTACTCAACTGTCCCCAAATACCGGAGAAGGACCCCTTCATTCTTCTCGGAAGAGATGCTCAGTAAGTTCTATGCAATCTTCAAATGTATTTCGATTGAAATGCAAGACGATAAAACAATATAGTACTCAATTATATCTGCTCTGCATTGCAGATTGTTAGTTTATAAAAGATAATTATCAATAATTCACTGGGTGGGGGTTCATGTAACATATAAAGTAATTTAGTACAATAATTCACTAAAAATGTATGTATACAGTTGCAGTTATCCAGGGAGGATCTGAGGGATTTTCCCTTGTATATAGCTATGACCTGGTATTACCAGTTCCGCCAGCTTATAAGCAGAACTCTAGACTAAGGTGTGCTAACTGAAATATAGGCAGCAATGCCTCCCTCATGACATCAGTAACGAACCAATCAAATGGCCTCTACTGCCTAGTATGGCACGATCTCAGCAAGGTCAGATCTTTGGGGGGAATTCAATGAAGTCCTAATGCCATTTTTCTAGTGGTAGTTTCCTTTAGACGTACCTGCGCCATATTCAGGGCAAGCATTTGCACCAATTTCAGTAACCCAACACAGGCGACAAGTCCAGGTAGTCCTAACTACCACTAGTTTAGGAACCTGTTGCTAAGGCAAACACAGATTCTTAAAGAACTTCTACCTGTTCACACATTATCAAACTGCCAATATTGACCACCAGCTATGAGCTGACATACAGAGGTACGCCAGTACTCAGAGTGGGACATGTCTGTGCTGGAAAAGCTGTCTTGTACATGACAGCTTCCTTCATAGGGCTCTACTCCTGTCCAACTCTCCGCAGATATTCCCTGGACAAAAAATACATGTAATCAAAAGGGGATGGGGATAGTGCCGATATCATTACCCAATATGGTAAAGCCCATATTTCTTGAATGACTTGTCACTGGGTGGTTGGGGCCTTATGTTGAACTGAGGATCCATCAGCTCCACCTTACTTTTGATTGACTGGATGGATTTGAAAGCCACTTTTGGACTGAATAGTGACTATGGACCCACCCACTGCTGTGCGCTGTCTATCACCAGCAAGGTGGACCTGATGAGAAGCTTGTCTCCCTAAGTTCATCAGGCTCTGTCCACCCCAGTAAAAAATTTCTCAGCTATGTATCTTGTAAATGCGATGGACATAGTGGCCAGAGATGGAGGGAGTACACCAGTAAGGACAGTCTGATCTCAGTGCCCAACACCAAATTCACGTACCGGTCTATGCCACAAGCACTGATCATTTTGGCACACTAATCAATAAAATTCAACAGAATGTCTATGATGCCCTTTATGAGCTCCCCCTTACATGTTTCAATAGCCTAGGAAGGACCACTCTTTAGAGCATTTGGTTATTTTTTCTGTAATGAACCCACTGAGGGTGCTATATCCTATTTCTCAAGGAACACTTGTTACCTTTACCTGTTCTTATTACAAAGAATTTGGTAGACTTGACAGACAAGGCTTCAGTCTGCAGTTCACCTATGGCCTGACCTTCATGGCTTATCAATATCCGATATGTTAAGAAAAATAGTCAAGATGATATGTACTTACGTCAAATGACTCAATTTAGTATATTAACTAAAGTATATTAGGACCTTCTTGTACCTAAACATCGGATTTGACGGTGTGAAAAAATTCTATTCTAAGTGCCAGATATACCTTGATTTTTATGTAATGTTATTCCTGTCAAATAGTCAGCAAAATGTTAATCTGTGTTCACCATAAAGAACAATTATTTCTAGGGGGAAAGGAGGCAAGGAAAACAATTATTTTCAGAAACAGACTGTTGTATTTACAAGCAACTCTTGCAACACAAACACATTGCTGACAGACCAGTAATAAAGTAACACATAAGCTCTCACAAGGCCACATACGCTTGAGGGCCACTGCACACCACCAGATGCAGAAGGTTGCGATTTTGAATACATTCCCACTGTAGAGACAAGTTCAAAAATCAATGTTAGCTAATATAGTTCACATTAATTGCACTGCAGTGGAAAAAAAAAATAACAGCAAGCTGCTGCATTTTTTTCATGACGCAAATGTGCATATACAGTACACATGTAAAGGCAACGCATGTAAGTGCGACTCTGGGATAAAAAAAAAATGACCTGACCTTATGATCCCAGATGCAATGCTTTGCAAGCTAAAGGCAATTTTGACCTTTAAAATCATGTGCATTATTTTATTTTTTTTACGAAAAGATAATTTTGCCTTCATTTACTGCCCAAGATCCCATGTGCTCACTTTGGTTCTCCCTGCCTTTGTTGATATTACTAGGTTTGTTAATTACTTGGCATACATCTATTTGAGAAGTCAGAACAACTTGTAATTCCTTAGACAGAAATTCTCCAAGAAATCATTCAAGGCAATGCAGTACAGGCCAGCTTGGAATACTACAAAACAAGCTCACATACCTGGCACACCTGGGCTCTTGCTATGATTCACTGGCCAGGAGGGACGCTCCCTGAGTATCAGGCTTGCCAGTCAGTTATTAACGTCAACATGACACCACCCCAAAATGTTGGCACATGACAAAGTAAGATCTTCTTAAATTACCGTAACTGGAAAACACTTGGTAGTGGACTACCAACCAAAGCTTCACGTACAGTTTATGTAGTACATGTATGGTAAAAGATATGCTACAATGAGATTTTCTTCTAATTTGATTTACTTTCTTTGAAAAAATTCCTGACTAATTAGTAACTGAGCTGTCAGATAAGCAATTAACAATTAGCTTACTAATAAGCTGAGCTTTACCAGCAACCCAACACCAGAGATCCACTGAATTCTCTGCTCTCTCAGCAAGACAACGCAACAATTGTGTGGACATTGATACCTTTTAGCTGGGACACCAAAATAACGCTCTTCTATACTCACAGTATCCAAGCCAAGTAACCTGTTTTTAGCCATTGTTATTGTTCATATTGGCCATCCACATATTCATCAGTACACCTTACAGTAACCTATGTACAAGGTATCCCTTAAAAAGCCCACTAATTGTCAAGGTCCTACCTTTTCCCTGAGGTTATGTTACTCCATGTGCTGGCGTCCATCTTGGATTTCTGCTGTGCATGGTGGGAATCCTTTTATGCCTTCAGGTCTCTGAGGTCCATCCCCCAGAGGGGTGTGGCTGATGACATATAAGCCGGTGGTCCGCACATGCTCTTTGCACTTGTGTCTTTGTGTCGCTATTACTCTGTTCTGACTCTCGTGACTCTCCTGGTATCTGATTCGGCTTGTGACTCGACTATTCTTTGTATTCTCCTTTGATCTGACCCTCTGTTGCTGAACCCGGCTCGTGACCTGTGATTCTCGTCTGCTGTCCTGTACTGTTTTGTCCTGTTGTTGTTGACCTGGCCTGTCTGACTACTCTTTTGTCTCTTCCACCAGCTACAAGCCATTGGCGGCGGCCATTACCGCAGCTGAGGTGTCTCGGGGGCCGCGACCTGGTTCCTGGCTGCGTCAAGCCCATCCCCACCATCAGGGGCCCTGGTGAAGGGAAGCCTGGGACTTAGACTCCGCACCCTGAGGGACTTCGGTCTGTGGGTGGTGGTTGTCGTCAGCCAGTGCATTACATTGTTAGGCCTGCCTGTCCGTTCCTCGGCCCCTGCCCTGACACTAATGAACTCTATCTACAGTTTTCTGGTATGTCAAAGGCTCTTGTGACTACAGCTGGCCATACAAGGGTAGAAATTCATCCGGTTCAATCCAGGTATGGCCACCATTGTGGTTGAACAGAAGTTGATCTACCAATCAACTTCTGCTCAACCGTCCTGTTGGGAAATTTGTGTTCAATCAACACTGCAGGCTATAGACTGCATCACTGATCAGAGTATTGCAAAGGCGGGGAAGTGTCCCCACTGTCAGAATACAAAGAGGCAGCGGGAAAGATTCCCCCCATTCACCTTGAATGTGTGGATGAGAGAAGCGGATCAGGTTTTTTTTTTTTTTTTCAACCCACTGGATAAGCGGAAAACTGACTCATCTCTGGCCAGCTTAACAGTACAAAGCACTTTTCACTTAGGACATACAGATGGATCCATATATATTTGGACACAGGCACAAGTTTCATACTTTTGTCTCTGTATGCCACCAGAATGAATTAAGAAGGAAACCCACTGGATTGTGGATCTGCATAGAGCCCCAGATGGTACTCATTTGTTTGTTTTCCTTTTTATATACAGGTCTTCTATTCCTTTTGAGTCAGGATTGGTTGATATTGCAACTGTTGACTGTTCCCAGATAGCTCACTTGTGAATGGTATTAGATGGAGATATGGGACTATGTTGCTATCCTTTGATATTACTGTATGCCTTTACTATTCTTAATAGTCTCAACAATGTAAAAATGCATACAATGTTATATTATCCGACTAATAAATATGATTGAAATGGGAAGAAAATGATCAAATTCTCTCATCCACACATTTGAGGTACTTGAAAGAATCCTCCAGACAAGCCATTGTGTTCTGACAGCTGGGAGACTTCTAGAAAAACCTGACAGGCTGGTTATACACAAGTCGATCAATAGATCGACTTGTGTACAACCAGCCTGTCCATACGTGAATCGAAATTCGGCAGGTCCCTGCTGAACCAGTCAAATTTCAATCCATGTATGGCTGCCCTAAATAAACACTCCACTAGGTGGACCTCACCCAACCTCCAAAGAACGCATTTTTTCAACTGATTTGTTAGTAGACATTAAAAAAAAAAAAAAAAAGTACATTCTAATAAAAACCAAACATTGCTACCCAGAGGTAAATCAGTTTAACGTCCAATACATTCTAATCTTTTTCCCTATAAATGCTATCCTAGCAGTTTCCATTCACTTCCTGCTTGGCTTTATCCAGCAAGCTGTGATGTCATCACACAACAATCCCAGCTGTGTAGCATACGTGTGTCATGAGGTCATGTCTGGCTGCATGTTTATCTAGACTGTTATTTGCAGGCAAATCAATGTAATAAAAACACAACAAACATAACCAAATTTGCATAATGGACACCAATGGAAATCAATACTTAACTCCAGCTATTGGTCCTTAAAATCGCTCAGATTAATAATCAGTGGTTGTATGAGAAAAAATTATTTTCTATCAAAGTTCCACCACAAAGACTGGCTTTGTTAACGGGAGGGCTAGATATAAAATTGTTATTCACTTTTGTTTACATTATGTATGACAAATCTCAAGACAACGGCTAGCCATAGACAAGGTAGATGCTTCTTGAACAATGGACAGGGCTACATCTCTTGAAACCAAATTTTAAATTAATTTCAAATGACATTTGCCAAGTAATCAAAAGTACTGGGAATTGTCATACAAATTTTCGTATGAACATTCATACAAAAATCTATTAGCTGATGGCCAGCTAAAAGTGGAACTAAACCTTTGCATCCTTTACAGAAAAGGAAGCTGCCATCTTAGTCTCTGCTTGTTCTGCATTTGCCATGCTGCTGCTCACATAATCAACTATCACCATCCATAGATTAGATTAGACCAGGGGTGTCCCATCATGCCTCTGCCTTTGGGGGTCATACTTGTAACTGTCAATCTTGCAATGCCTCATGGGACTTGTAGTTTGGCAACAGCTGAAGGGCCGCCAGTTTGACACCTGTGGGCTTGACAGTTCGGGTGAGGGCACAAATATGAGTTATTCATAGCATGCCTTGAATGTAACAATTTTGGGAACCCACAACAGTAAAATCAGTCTGAATATGCAGTAAAGCATGCCTATTATACCCACTGTGGAACCTAAGGTGTGCCAACGATTTCTTGCTCTTTGATCTCTCTGTACTAGGTCCAACTTAGGACTTAACTGACTTAAAGTGGTTGAAACCTCAGACACGAAGAATGAACAAAGCATATCCTTCTATAGTCCGCAATTGTCTCAATTAAGAGCACTAAGTATCATTTTGTCTACTACTTCATTCTTCTGCTATCAGCATGAATCACTTCTGAAAAGTTTTCCTGACACCAAGAGAAAAATGGGGACAGGGAGGGAGCTTCCAGCAAACTGACAGCCTCAGCTCTATTTCTGTGAGCTGTGTGGAGGTGGGTGTGTCTCTTCCCTCCAATCAGCTCCCAGAAGTCTCCTCAATGAGCTCTGCCGAGTGTCATTTCAGCTCTTCATCCCTTTTTCTGACCTCTCAGACAAGCTTTATAAATTCTGGACTTTGAATGGATGTAGATAAGGTAAGGCCGCAGATAAACAAGTAAAACGTATGTAGGAGGATTTGTTTCATCTCCATGTATATCCTGAGGGAAGTCACTTTACTGGGTATATGTATGTTTACAACAAATTACAATTACTATAGGGTAGTAATGTATCGGGGGAAAAAAAACTTGTCACACATCATTTTAAAATATAGACAGTAGTATCTGACAATGCCCTGAAGTCTTTGTATCTGGTATGCTGGCAAACTCTAAGGTTGGCCATTCATGGGTCAGTTTTTTTTTTGCTCAAAAAGCAACACGAAGTGGATGTAGGAATCCTCCATTGTCATTGTATTCTGACAGCAGGAAGATTCCCCCACCATCACAATACACAGAAAAGCACTGCAGCCTATTGCCTGCTGTGCTGATCAAGTGAAAAAATAATGGTAGGGAGGTTGAACAGAAGTCAATCAGTAGTTCAACTTCTGCTCAACCATAGTGGTAATATATGGATCAAAATTCGCCTTGTCCCTGCTGAACTGGTCAAATTTTGATCCATGTGCGACCCACGTTAGGCTTCATTCACACTAGTGACCAAAAGGCAGTAAAAACAGGAGGTCGAGCCTTCATTTTATCAGCCCGCCTCCCCTTGACCACCCACCTAAGGGCCTGTTCACACCTACGCAGGTGCGATGGTACACATGTGCTTTCATGTGTCGTGTTTAAGGCAGGGCATTCATTTCAATGGGCTGCCCAATGCATGAAAAATCAGAGAAGCATGACCTTTTATAAAATTGTGCTGCACCAAAACAGATAGTACTGTATTACATCCGCACATTAGCAAAGTGCATTAGGTTGCCATTAAGAAATACTGGCATCACCGCACTCCTTCAAAAAGGAACGTTCGAGATTCTGCGTGTGCGTCTGCATCACAAAAATATGAATCTAGCCTAAAAGGACAACATGCAGCTGCTCAGGGCTATACACATACTGCAACACAGGAAACAAATTAGAAGTCCTGTCATGTTCAGTGGGCAGGACCACCGGCCTATTCAAGTGAATAAGGCCATGATGCAACCGCCCTGCAACCTCGTGCAATGAGGTTGGTTGGTTGCGGGACGGTGCAATCTAATCAGTGTTGAAACAGGAGTAGAGTAGGTGACACGTCACGCCTCTAGGCTGCCTATCAACGGCCTTCTAATAAGTGATCCACTGCAGATCGCTTTTCAGAGGAGAAAAAAGAGCTGCCACCGGTGTGAACAAGCCCTAAAAATACATTCCGATCACACAAGGAAAGCCACAGGAAGTTAACCAGCACATTACTGTAGCTAAAATGTCTAAAATGTAAAGGGAAATAAATGTCAGTCCTGGCCTAAAGGCAATGAGCCCTGATCACTTCCGGCTTCATGAACAGGTTTTTGGAGCTAACAGCAATAGTGACACTTGGTATAACACATTGTCTGGGGTGTTTATTTATTGTGAATGCAATAAGAGATGGTTATATGCAGCCTTGAAGAACAGGAAGGGGGGGTAAAGAACAGGCAGTACCTGGGATTCTGAAAAGCCAATCACCCACAGAACCCCACAACCAGTGGGCCAGGGGTGTGGAGAATAAACTCTTGTATATATACACACACACACTTTCCTGAAGGCTGCATGCTCATATAAGGGCCTGGTGTGGATTTTGTGGGGGGAACGGCATGCTCTTCTTTCCCTAGTGATTTTTGCATGGGGTTCTCTTTGCAGTGTATCTCTTGTCGCTTTGTTTACAAACAGAAGGATGTGGCTGGGAGCTGTTATTATGCTGGCAATTTAAATACACCTTTTTCCTTTGTAGTAGGTTGTATACATCACACACACATACATCGCTAAACAGGCAGGGTCAGGGTATCCCCCAGGCACATTATTGCAAGGACTTTTACTTTAAGAAATATTACAAACCACTGTTACCCAACAAACAGAATTTTTAAATTTTTTTTTTACTTGATAAATGTTACCGAGAGCAGTGGCCAGCCCTCCTTCTTAAGTATGCCATTTGTTTCATAATCCCTTGCCTAGTTGCCTAGAAAATAGTCATCACTGTTTTGCGGCTTGCTATGGGGCACCCAGGAACCAAGACCGTTGGAAGAGGAGGAGCTGGACCGCTCTGTGGAAGAGGAGGAGCTGGACCGCTCTGTGGAAGAGGAGGAGCTGGACCGCTCTGTGGAAGAGGAGGAGCAGGACCGCTCTGTGGAAGAGGAGGAGCTGGACCGCTCTGTGGAAGAGGAGGAGCTGGACCGCTCTGTGGAAGAGGAGGAGCTGGACCGCTCTGTGGAAGAGGAGGAGCTGGACCGCTCTGTGGAAGAGGAGGAGCTGGACCGCTCTGTGGAAGAGGAGGAGCTGGACCGCTCTGTGGAAGAGGAGGAGCTGGACCGCTCTGTGGAAGAGGAGGAGCTGGACCGCTCTGTGGAAGAGGAGGAGCTGGACCGCTCTGTGGAAGAGGAGGAGCTGGACCGCTCTGTGGAAGAGGAGGAGCTGGACCGCTCTGTGGAAGAGGAGGAGCTGGACTGCTCTGTGGAAGAGGAGGAGCTGGACTGCTCTGTGGAAGAGGAGGAGCTGGACCGCTCTGTGGAAGAGGAGGAGCTGGACCGCTCTGTGGAAGAGGAGGAGCTGGACTGCTCTGTGGAAGAGGAGGAGCTGGACTGCTCTGTGGAAGAGGAGGAGCTGGACTGCTCTGTGCAAAACCACTTCACGCAGCAGGTAAAGTATAAAATGATTGTTATTTTAGAAAAACGTTCAACCTTTACAATCATTTTAGCAGGAATTAATCTCCCAGACACAGACAGCTATAAAATCCCAACAGGTGTTTTAATCCCTCTCCACTCCATCCAAAATTTTGCCTTTAGTACATTTTTTTTTTACATATATATTACTTTAAGGCAGGGGTCCTCAAACTACAGCTCACCAAAGACGTTTATGCGGCCTGGTGGAAAAAAAAAAATTAAAAATCAGGAAAAAGAAACCCCGGGGCGGGCCGGCAAATAAGCTAGGCTGCCTGGAGAAGCAACCCGGAAGCCCAGGATTTCTCCTGCTGCAGCCAGAGAAGCAACAGGAGATGAGGCACCGGGTACAGTGCATTGAGTTGTCAGTTTACAGTGCATTAGAGTACAGTGCATTGCAGCGTCCAGGGTGTCAGTGTCCAGTGCATTTTGTTGTGCAGTGCGTTACAGAGCACAGCGCACTGCGGCGTCCAGTGCGTTACAGAGCACAGCGCACTGCGGCGTCCAGTGCGTTACAGAGCACAGCGCACTGCGGCGTCCAGTGCGTTACAGAGCACAGCGCACTGCGGCGTCCAGTGCGTTACAGAGCACAGCGCACTGCGGCGTCCAGTGCGTTACAGAGCACAGCGCACTGCGGCGTCCAGTGCGTTACAGAGCACAGCGCATTGCGGCGTCCAGTGCGTTACAGAGCACAGTGTATGGCGGTGTCCAGTGCGTTACAGAGCACAGTGTATGGCGGTGTCCAGTGCGTTACAGAGCACAGTGCACTGCGGTGTCCAGTGCGTTACAGAGCACAGTGCATTGCGGTGTCCAGTGCGTTACAGAGCACAGTGCATGGCGGTGTCCAGTGCGTTACAGACCACAGTGCATGGCGGTGTCCAGTGCGTTACAGGGCACAGTGCATTGCGGTGTCCAGTGCGTTACAGAGCACAGTGCATGGTGGTGTCCAGTGCGTTACAGAGCACAGTGCATTGTGGTGTCCAGTGGGTTACAGAGCACAGTGTATGGCGGTGTCCAGTGCGTTACAAAGCACAGTGCACTGCGGTGTCCAGTGCGTTACAGAGCACAGTGCATTGCGGTGTCCAGTGCGTTACAGAGCACAGTGCATGGTGGTGTCCAGTGGGTTACAGAGCACAGTGTATGGCGGTGTCCAGTGCGTTACAAAGCACAGTGCACTGCGGTGTCCAGTGCGTTACAGAGCACAGTGCATTGCGGTGTCCAGTGCGTTACAGAGCACAGTGCATTGCGGTGTCCAGTGCGTTACAGAGTACAGTGCATTGCGGTGTCCAGTGCGTTACAGAGCACAGTGCATTGCGGTGTCCAGTGCGTTACAGAGCACAGTGCATTGCGGTGTCCAGTGCGTTACAGAGCACAGTGTATGGCGGTGTCCAGTGCGTTACAGAGCACAGTGCATTGTGGTGTCCAGTGCGTTACAGAGCACAGTGTATGGCGGTGTCCAGTGCGTTACAGAGTACAGTGCATTGCGGTGTCCAGTGTGTTACAGAGTACAGTGCATTGCGGTGTCCAGTGCGTTACAGAATACAGTGCATTGCGGTGTCCAGTGCGTTACAGAATACAGTGCATTGCGGTGTCCAGTGTGTTACAGAGCACAGTGCATTGCAGTGTCCAGTGTGTTACAGAGCACAGTGTATGGCGGTGTCCAGTGCGTTACAGAGTACAGTGCATTGCGGTGTCCAGTGCGTTACAGAGCACAGTGCATTGCGGTGTCCAGTGCGTTACAGAGCACAGTGCATTGCGGTGTCCAGTGCGTTACAGAGTACAGTGTATGGCGGTGTCCAGTGCGTTACAGAGTACAGTGCATTTTAAATACTGTATTGTTTTTTCCTGGGTTTTTTTTTTGCACTACAAATAAGATATGTGCAGTGTGCATAGGAATTTGTTCATATTTTTTTTCAAACTATAGTCCGGGCCCCCCAACAGTGTGAAGGGTCGTGATCCGGCCCCCTGTTTAAAAAGTTTGAGGACCCCTGCTTTAAGGGCTTGCTTAGACTTGAAGTTAGGGGGGCCGGTAAAAATGCACACTTGAGGCACATTTTGAGCACCCCCCATAAGCTACAATTGCAGGGGATGGGGTGTTCACATGCTGCAGTCACAATGCTTTTCCCCTGCAGTAAAAATGAGTTGATGTCACGCGTCCATGCAGCAATCGTGGTTGAAATAAGCTGTAAGGAGCCGTCACATTGCCTCCGGCCCACCTGTCCACTGCCACTAAATAGCAATCTGAAAGCAGATCGCCTTTCACAGAAGCTGCAGTGTAGACGCAGGCCTAAACAGTCTTATTAACCCCATTCAAACATTTATGCATTTATAAGACCTTTCCTGGATATTTTTGAACGGTTTGAATTGGATGCCGTATGCTGAGAAACAACACGTTACAATTGGCACAGGACCAGCTTTCTAGGATGTGATCCACAGATCATGAACTTTTGGATTAGTAAACACTATTTGCATTCCACACAATGTAACAAGTGATAAAACCTAAAGTAAACAATTTGTGGATATTAGAGCCGATTTATATTTATTTTGTAACTTGCTATTAGGTCCCTTCACATCGCCGTAATGAAATCACATGTATTGCATGCATTTTTTTTGAAATTACAGATCTGAACACAGCTGCATTGTTATCCATGGTGACATTCACACAAGTGTGTAAGCAGGCACTGCGTTCAGATCTGTAACACAAAATCCAAAAATTACGCCTAGAAATTGCTATTTATATGGTTGTGAGTATAAGCACACGAATATGCCTATAGACACATACGTGCTCAAGCGTGTAAACATGTATCAAGTCCAAGCGCAAAAAAAAAAAAAAGGACGGGAAACAGTTATGCACTATGTACTTACGCATTTATATGCGATCATTTTACTGATAATTAGACTGGAACTTTCCTCCTAGAAAACTCCTGCGTAATACCATCAGTAACATTTTTACAGCTGTATGAATGGAGTCTCAATATCATACAGTTTATCACTGCACAAGCAATTTTTCCATCTATCAAACCATAACAAAAGAACACAAGGTAAAAGCAAAATTATAAAGCAGTATCAAACCCAAACACAAAAAGGTGATATATTGCAACTTATCAATTCTTTGTCTACATTAGTTTTTTTATGCTTTTTTCCCTTAATTTTTACATGGCTAACCAGCCAGTAAGTCTGTTATTTTCTTCATCCCTTTAAAGCGGAAGTAAAGTAAAAGATACATACCTCTGTTCCAATGGTGCAGCACGGGCATCCTCTCTCTCCCTGGCTTGCTTTCAGTGCCGGTCCTTAAGATGTATTGATTGGCAGGCACAGGATGATGTCACTCCTGTACATGCGCAGGCCTTTGCTTTAAAAAATATATAATGTTTGGGGGTTCTAAGAAATTTTCTAGCAAAAAATACTGATCGTTACATATAAACAAAACGTGCCAGAAAAGGGCTAGTCTTCAAGTGGTTAACAGGCCAAGCTGTCCAGCAAAAGTGGCAGTTAGAAGGTAGAGACAAACCATTTAACACTGACATGGGTGCTTACAATGATCAGCTTTTACTCGTGTACATAAAACCTTTATCTCAAAATTAAATAAAAAGTAAAGGGTTACTAAACCATTGACCATGCATACCTGGTCTCCCGCAGTACACACAATATGGGAATGCAATTATTATAAACTGCTAAATACCTTTTCTCATCAGCAGTTGGAGCAGTCTTGTGACTTTTATCAGTGTCAAGCAGTGCACTGGTTAAAGTTTGTAGGAGGAGTTTTCATTCTGCTCTGATTGTCCTATGAGGCTGCATAACCCCTTACCCTCTGCCTGGACAGTGCTCATTGGCCCTTCGCTAATCACATGCACTCTTCCAAGAAAAAAGAAAAACTCTCTAGCAATACACAAAGTGAGCATGTGCAGCTTACCCAAAATGCTCTGTTCTATCAGAAGGATTGGGGACAGTAGAAGGAGAGGATTAGAGAAGACAGGATCAAACATGCTTTATACACAATGCAGAGGATTAACCCCTTAGGTCACACAGTGACTATAACAAGCATGCTTTACTGCATACACAGACTGATTGTACTGCTGTGAGTTTAGTAACACTTTCAGCTTCAATTCGTTAGTCAACTCCAACTAAGACTCCATGCAAACTAACATTTTTTTAAGCTGCTAGAAGCGGTTATTCACATTTTTTTCTGCTCCAAGAAGCTAAATAGTGTTATCCTATATGTCCATGCACACTACTTTAGGCTATTAGCGTTTTTTGAGAAGAGGGTCTAGGAGAAGAAAAAAAAAAATGTTTTTGTATGGCTTTTTGGAGCATTTTTCCAGCAGGGGAAAAAAAACGCTAAACACACCTAAGTGCTACTAAAACACTCCTAACAGCTTCTTTCTACATGTACAGTAAAAACACTAACGCGCCTAAGCGCTTCTAAATGCTACTAAAACCCGCTATTAACAGCGGTATTTGATCTTAAAAAAAATGCTAGTGTGCATGGAGCCTAAATCTGCTAGTGCATCTAACACTGCACTCTTCCCTGATTGACAATGCCACTGGCTAAAAGGGTCTCTACTGCTCCTCCATCCAGAGTGGAGATTCCCGAAGACAGCAAGTACTGTATATTACTGGCCGGATCACCAGGTGAAAATATAGGGAAAGAAAAGCCTAAACAATTGCTTAGGTGCAATATATTACACTGTGATTTTGAGTTTAATACAACTTTAAAGTGTATGTCTAGACAAAAAACATTGAGTACATCTCTGCATTCATGTAAAGTACAGAAAAATACCTATTGATCCTGGCAGAAATCCAGTGAGCTCCGAAGTTTCTGGTGTTGGCTGACAACGCAGTGCCTCTGCTACACTGAAATCAAAAGCAGTCTTCAACCGTCTGCTGAGATCTCCCTTCAGGACTCCAGAACTCCACCTATCCTGTCTCCACTGTGTCCCTCTTGCATGCCCTGATATCTTTCCCAGCAAAACAAAGCTTTACTCCTTGAGGCTCGGTTCACATTAGCGTGGTTTTGCGGGCCGCAGCAAATCACAGGGAAAAGGTCCCTGCACCTTCCCAGAAATCTCAGCCCACACTGAAAACTGCACTACAGTGCGGTTACCAGTACGGGTGCGATTTCCAGTGAAGGTGACGTGCCATTAGGATTAATGGCACCCGCCAACAGGTCCCGCGTTTTGTGTGCACACGGTTGCAGCAGCGGCTTGCACACAGCACTAGTGTGAACTGAGCCTGACTCCCAATGGCCACCCCACACAATATTCATAGGGAATGTCTCTCGGCAGATGTAGCTCTGGGGCATACTACATCAGAAATGTGCTCCCAGCAGCTGCCCATGCAGGAATAATACAAGCTTGGTGGAGATGTCACGGTGAGTAATCAAAGCTATTACTTGCTACAGGAAGTTACAAAAACAATAATGCTACGGCATACTCTAGACCAGGGCTTAAAGGTTCAAGTCCTGAGCTACTAGCCAGGCCTTAAGAGTTACTCGCCACCAACAAACACACACAGAGACACCTGTACACACACAGACATATATACACACACAGAAACATGCACACACACGCACAGAGACACATGTACACACACAGGCATGTACAGACACGCATACACACAGATACATGTACATACACAGAAATACACACGCACAGACACATGTACATACACACACACAAAGACACATGTACATACACGCAGACACCTGTACATGCATACATAGACACACACACACCATCTGCCCCCCCCCCCCCCCATAAAAAGTTGCAGTACTTCGTTGTTCACTCACAGAGCCGGGTACTGCACTCTAGGGGGAGGCAGAGAGCACAGCACACACTCCTTCCTTTGCTTTCACTGCACTCAGCTATTGAGCAGTCTGACTGCTCCCAGTACCAATGACAGATCCGGCCTGAGCTCTGAACCTGCTCAGCAAAACGGCCCTGGGGGACACACTCGCCCCCACCATAATTTCCACTCGCCATTGGCGAGCAGGCGAGTGGAAATTTCAAGGCCTGCTCTAGACGCAGAGGAGAATTTTGGGGGTGCATGTGCATCAAATCTATACAAATCTTTGAAGCCACCGCTTAAAAAGGATAGTGACTAACTGCAGTGAACTACCTGTTGGAAATATACTGGTTGAGTTCATATAGACATAGGCCGGCTGGACTGGGAGTGCCTTTGCCAACTCTAAGGCTGCATTCACATTTGAGCGTTTTGTAGCTTGACGCTCCAAAAACGCTCAAACTTAAAAAATCAATTGTTCTCTATGGTGCCAGTTCACATCTGATCGTGCAAACAGGCACCTTAGAGAACAATTGATTTTTTAAGTTCGAGCTTTTTTGGAGCTCTGATCTTCAAGCAACAAAATGCTCAAGTGCGAATGCAGCCTAAAGACTACCTGACCAGCTTGCTTGTGAAGGGCTAACACTTGAAAGCACACCTCACTGCACTCATAGTACAAACAGGCATTTCTGAGGTTATTTTCAATAACAATATATACTATTTCCACATAAATAATTCTCACAAAATACACTTTTTTGGACTTTCAAGGCATCATATGTATCAATTACTCAACTTTACCTGATGGCTCCTGAAATGTGCTGACTGTCTCAAGAATGGTGCCTACCCAGCCAAGGTCTCTTACCTCCTCTGTTGGGGTCCACTGCTGGCGCTCTCCATTCCTCGTCTTCTCTGAGTGCCTCCTAAGCAAGCCTTGTGGTGAGGGGACAGTCTTGTGGGCACACACCCAAAGCCAGGGGCTGAGTGAATTCATAGACACACAGAGTATCTGCCAAACAGCCCACTACCTCCTCACAGGATTTGATTGACAGAAGCAGGAGCCAATGTCTCCTGCTGTTCTTGGTGCGTCCTGTGAGAAGAGAAAACTGCAGAGGCGTACAGCGCTGAAGCTATGGGGTAAGTGTGTGGGGGCAGGAACAATCAGTGGAACACTTTTACCTTATTGCAGGGAATACATTAAAGCGGAGCTCCACCCAAAAGGGGAAGTTCCGCTTTAAAGACTGGTCCCCCGCTCCCCATTAAGGATTGGCACCTTTGGGGGGCGGGTACCCAAATTTGACAGGTACCCGCTCCCACTTCCTCTCCGATCGCCTAGACCAGGGGTAGGCAACCTGCGGCTCTCCAGCTGTTGCAGGACTAAAAGTTCCATCATGCCTATGCAAGTCATAGCTGTAATTTTCAGTTTTGTAATGTTGCAATTCCTCATGGGAAATGTAGTTCCACAACAGCTAGAGAGCTGCAGGTTGCCTACCCCTGGCCTAGGTGATCAGAAGTGGAAGGTGTCCTCCCTTCCTCCCTCCCCATAGTCTTTTGGGACATGTGACAGGTCCCAGAAGACTACAGGACCATTCAGGAAATGCAGCACTACCCACGCATGCGCAGTGGGTACCCGGCTGTGAAGCCGCAAGCTGAAGGGTGTCCACACTGAAGATGCCGGCGCCCAGGGAAGGAAGACTGCCAGTAAAACAGGCTGCAGGGGACACAATGTGGGACTGAGGGACAGGTCAGTGTATACTTTTTAAAAGTCAGCAGCTACAGTTTTTGTATCCAAAGAACAAAAGATATACCGCTCAGGCAAACAATCCAGATCAATCCACGACAGGTGCAAGCTCTGGCTCGCTACCACACACGATGCAACAGGAAGAAGGGTCAGCCGCACACTGGAGGATAGATGAATATAGTGTGTATTTATTGATCCATAGGACACACAAAACACCAGGACATGAATACAGGACAGATCATGTGAAACAGGGTAACAAGTCCTGTATTCATGTCCTGGTGTTTTGTGTGTCCTATGGATCAATATATACACACTATATTCATCTATCCTCCGGTGTGCGGCTGACCCTTCTTCCCGTTTTTGTAGCTGCTGACTATTATTACTTGACAGCGTGAGTGAAACTCCGCTTTAAGGTAAAAAAAATGCTGTGACGTTATTACATGTTTCTGTGCTTATCATTTAGTCTGATAGCGTTGAACATGAATTCCAGGTATGGCTATATTGGGGAGAATCAGATGGGGAACCTAATATACGGGGGGCTATGATGTATAGGTACCCAGATGGGTAATTCTTGGCCTGCAAATATTTGTAAATTATATTATATGGCCCTTGCAATAAAACATTTAAAAACCCCTTGAAATAGGGGAAGCACACAAAGAGAATGCTCAAGACATCTAGAAAGCTCACTCAGCATTTCCCTGCAGTTTTGAAGCCCAGAAAGCCAGATGCCACGAATTTGGAGTCCACAGTATTGCACCTCCATATATTTGTTACAAGTGATGTTCTTCACAATCTGGCACGCACCATGATTTGTGTTTCAGCTTACTCCGAAATTGCTCAACCCTAGAGCACTTCCAGATGTGCTTTATGGACAACATTCAGAAATGTGAGTTCTAGTCAACCCAACACAGAACAAGTCAATTAAACCTGATAAGGATTTAACCCTAATTAAAATGGTGGTCAGCCCTAAATAGGCTACATTTTGAGCTTATTGCCCCTGTTCTCATTTGCCACTCAAATGACCTGTTATGTTGGTGATTTAATTTGTGACCCTCACAAAAACTCAAGTATCATCATAGCAAGGTGGGGCATGACCTCTGTATGCAGGCTGTGCTAAGCACCCAATGAAGCCTGTGCTGAGGGTATAGAATAGCCAGGTCTAATAATACATCACACAGTTGCTATGCTACCCTATGCTCTGCATACAAAAGATGCTCTCCTTTATGCTACCTACTATATAGGCACACCTGATCCCCTCTTACACAGCCCAAGGCTCTTCGCTTGGTCACAAGCTCTTTATTCCACAAGTGTTTCTTCTGAAAATATCTAATTTGGTCATTGAGGGTAAAAGTTTAAACAAAAGGCACTGTGTTTATTTTTAGTATGCATGTGCTTTACGGAGAACTGCAGATAAAATGAAAAGCATTTATGCCACATAAAGATAAGTCATAAAAAACATTATTCATAAAGGTTTCTGTTACAAAGAGCTTCTTCAGTAATTTGAAGCATACTGCAGGCAATATTGCAAGGCTCTGCACTAGGTCCTGTTCTGTCGTTAAGTAATACAACTGAGAGTTTGGCAGGTGAGGGATGTCTTTCTGTTGATCACAAAAAGGTGCGCAATAGGTTTGGTATTCCATGAGGTGTTTGAAACGTGGAACATGACTGGCATTGTGGGAAGAGTTCAAAGTAATGGAAAGTGCAGTTCAACATTTCTAAAAGGCAAAATAATGCAGTTAGGGGAAAATAATCGCTTGATAGAGTAGAATATTGGGGGAATGGTGGTGGACAGAACTGGAGAAAAAAAGATTTGGGGTACTTATTTCAGAAGATTGCAAAATAAGAAGTTTGGCATGCATCACTATAGTGGTTACCAGCAGAAGGAAAGAGGTCCTGATTCCTCTATATACATCTTTAGTTATCACTGGAGGACCACAAGCAGGATAAAGGAGGTCCTGATTCCTCTATATACATCTTTAGTTATCACTGGAGGACCACAAGCAGGATAAAGGAGGTCCTGACTCCTCTATATAGATCTTTAGTTATCACCAGAGATCACCAGCAGGAGAAAGGAGGTCCTGACTCCTCTATATAGATCTTTAGTTATCACTGGAGGATCACAAGCAGGAGAAAGGAGGTCTTGACTCCTCTATATAGATCTTTAGTTATCACTAGAGACCACAAGCAGGAGAAAGGAGGTCTTGACT
The DNA here is from genome assembly GCF_062004578.1 of Staurois parvus. Taxonomy (NCBI): domain Eukaryota; kingdom Metazoa; phylum Chordata; class Amphibia; order Anura; family Ranidae; genus Staurois; species Staurois parvus. The sequence continues at coordinate 270,960 of NW_028317900.1, read as the reverse complement.
CCTCTATATAGATATTTAGTTATCACTGGAGGACCACAAGCAGGAGAAAGGAGGTCCTGACTCCTCTATATAGATCTTTAGTTATCACTGGAGGATCACAAGCAGGAGAAAGGAGGTCTTGACTCCTCTATATAGATCTTTAGTTATCACTAGAGACCACAAGCAGGAGAAAGGAGGTCCTGACTCCTCTATATAGATCTTTAGTTATCACTAGAGACCACAAGCAGGAGAAAGGAGGTCTTGACTACTCTATATAGATATTTAGTTATCACTGGAGGACCACAAGCAGGAGAAAGGAGGTCCTGACTCCTCTATATAGATCTTTAGTTATCACTGGAGGACCACAAGCAGGAGAAAGGAGGTTCTGATTCCTCTATACCAGGCATGTCCAAAGTCCGGCCCGCAGGCCATTTACGGCCCGGGGGTTGGTTTAATACGGCCCTCCAACAGCCCTCCCTGCTCTGTGTAATGTGGCCCTCCCACGGCCCTCCCTTCTATGGCAGACAGTCTTCTGCTTGAGAGCAGAGGGCAGTGCACATGCCTGACTGCAGCGCGTTCTCCCTGGTCTGTGTAAATGCGGCTGTCGCACGGCCCTCCCTTCTGTGGCAGACAGTCTTCTGCTTGAGAGTAGAGCGCATGCGTGACTGCGCCACGCTGGGAGCGACAGAGGGCGGTGACGTCAGGGCCGGGCTTCCAGCGTGAAGCGTGTTTCTCTTCCCCTCCGGGCTGCCGAGCAGAGACTTCAGCACCAGCTACCTTTTTCACCCTTCACATTAGTGCAGGTAAGTTTTTTTTAATTTATTTTCAATACATTGTGAAAACTCAGCGGTCAGTTGATCTTAATGTTATGAAATGAAAAGTATGTCGTTTGCAATTAACTTGGCATAAAATAATTTATTTGCATTTAATTGTAATGGTTCAAAGAATGTTCGGAAAAATGTTCGGCCCTCCACCATGTTCACTTCATCCAATCTGGCCCTCTTTGAAAAACGTTTGGACACCCCTGCTCTATACAGATGTTTATTCATCACTGTAGGATCACCAGCTGAGGAAAGGAGGTCCTGATTCCTCTATATCAAGGGTTTCTAAACAAATGGTCAGATTACTCTCATTCAGACTTTAGGGGGGATGGATAGTGGCCAGTGGGAGTAGATTATGCCCTACGTCACTGGATTTAAATAAGACTTGGTTGTCAGTGGGAGTAAAAAATTACATCATACCTATAGTGAGGAGGAGGAGGAATAGTGCCTCATTATTGGTATTGGTGGGAGCAATAGTGCATGATCATTGGTATCAATGTTGGAAATTGGGCCCCATTGTTGGTGTCAGTGTGGGGGGGGGGGAATAGTGTCCCATAACTGGTGTCAATAGGAGGAATAGTGCCCCATAGCTGGGGTCAGTTGAAGCAAAGATGCCTCATCTTTGGGGCCACTGAGAGGAATAGTGCCTCATTGTTGATGTTAGTGGAAAGAATAATGCCTATATCAGTGGGAGGAATGGTGTCCCAAGGGCCTTTGAATGGCAAGCAAAGAAAAACATTTGCCCACAGGCTGCAAATTGGAGACCACTGTTCTGTGTAGATCTTTAGTTTTCCATAAAAGATCACCAGCAGGAGAAAGGAGGTTGTGATTTACTCTCTAGAGGGATCACCAGCAGGAGGTCCTGATTTCTCTCACTAGAGGATCACCAGCAGGAGAGAGGAGGACCTGATCTCTCTATATAGATCTTCAGTTATCACTGGAGGATCACCAGCAGGAGAAAGGAGGACCTGATCTCTCTATATAGATCTTCAGTTATCACTTGAGGATCACCAGCAGGAGAAAGGAGGACCTGATCTCTCTATATAGATCTTTAGTTATCACTGGAGGATCACCAGCAGGAGAAAGGAGAACCTGGACTCTCTATATAAATCTTTAGCTATCAATAGAGGATCATCAGCAGGAGAAAGGAGGTTCTGATGCCCCTTTACAGATCTTTTGTTAGACCCCATTTTGATTACTGTATGGACTGTCCTGAAGACCTCACTTAAAAAAACAGTGTTACGACACAACGAGTCCAGAGATGGGCTATAAAAGTGGTAAAAGGTCTGAGTAATAAAACATATAAGGAGAGACTTCAGAAACATAATATCTACAGTCTGGAGAAAAAGCAGGGAAAAGGAAGAAATAATTGAAGCCTTTAAAACACATTTAGGGTGTGAATGAGTATCAGGCGGGGCGGTATTTGCAACATGAAGCTAACATTAAAAACATGTGGACATTACCTCAAATTAGCAAGAGGAAAGTTCAAAACTGATCACAGAAAGTATTATTTTACCAAAAGAGTTGTTGATGCTTGATACAGAATTCCAGTAGAGGTAGAGAGTCAGTAAACTGAGAGTAAATTTAAATACGTTTGGGAAAAACATACATCTGGATTCATAATGCATAATTTGACATAAATGTTACGGAAAAAAAAAACAACAACAATAATGCGGTAGGGGGGGTAACTCAATGAACACTTGATCCTCTTTTGCCATTGCTCTTCTATGTTTTTATTGTTGGTGCCAAAATTGCATACACTGCAAAAGGGAGGCTTTCATTTTCAATTGTTATATGGTAACCCAATTAACAAGAGCTTGCCCACTTTTTAGAGCACAACTTGACATAACTTATCACCAAGAACATTACCAGTAGGCCAGGTAAACACCAAGAATGTACCAGAGGGTAACAAAGCAAGCATCTTTGAGGTGTCCAGATGTTATCCAGCAGTCACAAAAGTCTAACATTTTAATGCATGATACCTTTAAAGGCCAAGCTCACTTTTTTTTTTTATTTTATATAAAATTCAGCTCCCCCATGCACTAATATACCACTAACATACCTCAGTTACAAAAATATTAAAGCTCTCTGGAGAGCAAGGCCTTACCTTAGCCCTTGGTAAATTTCTTAGAAAGCTTTTTCCATTCCTGGAATATAGACAGAGGAGCAAGTAGGACCCAGGAAGCAGATTACCAGCTGATCTCATTAGTACACACATCCTGCACTGACCTCACTAGTACACACCCTTCACCCATCAACTATTTTTCAAAGCATCCCCGGGATCTCTCCCCATGTGCATTTGCCTGGCTACCCCGGCATCCCTTCAGATAGGCTCGGGCTGCCTGCAGCCCACAGGACACCCCTGATGTAATGCAAGGACCTGCTTGATTGGACAGATACGGTATCCTCCTTTTATATAGTTTTGGTAAATCTAAAGGAGATTGTACAACCAGATTGCATCGCGTATAGCCACATTTATACACCTAAAATTAACTAGTTACGCTTTCAATGTCATTAATTGTTAACGGCACACCAAACACAGAAACGAGCACAACGGGTGCAACTCGCATTATGCCAAAATGTCTGATGAGCTATTTTGCCTTGTGTAACGCAACCCATTGCAATCAACAGGCTGCCCTATGTGTGTCACTGGAGAAACAAGTCAAGGAACATGCGCTCCGTCTACTCTCAGTGTGAATGGGGCCTGAGACTTAAACTGGTGTGTTTACACAGAACAAAGAGGCTCCATTCACAGCTGGGTGTTTCCGAATGCATGGCAATCTGCACAGAAAATGTGTTTCAGAAGCATGCTGCAAATGTGCGTTGTGTTTGAAATGTCATTACATGTTAAAGGCACCCCCAAGTTTTGCAAACGCAAAAAAAACTTCAGTAATGCACCGTGCTCTGCTCCAAAAAAAGTTCTGGAGCTTTTCTGGGGCAATTGCTGCGAGTACAGCAGCCCGTTCAAGTGAATGACGAGTGAAAACACTCCAAAACAAATGCATGTGGGAATGTGAGTCTTCACTACCTGGAGATGTGAATGGGGCCTGACAACTAAGGGCTCCTTCACACTAGACTTTATTTCTAACTCTGGCCAAACGCCCCTACAGCATTTGACAGGAATTAGACAGGCATTTGGGAAGAGTTTTTAACGCTCCCCAAACGCTCCCCAAACGTGGTTTTGAGGCAGTTGATAGGTGTTTGGCAAGCGTAAAAACCGCACCACAAACGCCTATAATGAAGTTAAATGGTATTAACGCCTCACAACCGCGGAGCGGCACCATAGACTTGAATGGGAGGCTTCAACTGCTCCCGACTCAACACGAGGCGTCAGTTTTGCCACAACGTGACGCTAACGCTTCAGTGTGGAATTTTCATAGGCGTTTGAGAAGCTTTCCAAAGGCCTGTCTGACGCCTGCTGACAAAGCTAGTGTGAACTGAGCCTTAGTGTTTCCGTCCACTCCCTTCTATGTACTTGTATATAGATGGCCATACACTATGCAATCTGATTGCACAATCTCTGTACAATTTCCTATAGATTTACCAGAACTATGGAATAGGAGGACACACCAGAACAATCTTTTCCATTTGTATCAAATCAGACAGGCCCTTGTACTACATTAGTTGATGGGAGGAAGGTAGTATTGTATAGAGAGAGGTGTGGTCCAGAGGGGTGAACACACCCTATCACACCCTCTTCTGTGATGCAAAAAGGAAGTGAAGGCTTCTGGGAAGCAGCCTACAGGATGTGAATGATGAGAGACCATCTACAGGAAATTATGCAATCTGAAAATCTGTTCAAAAACTGACAAAATATTAAACGTCCTGTGGATGAGGTAAGTGAGAGAAAAGCACATTGGGATGGCTGGGCCACAAATGGCATTGGAAAATGCTTCTAATTATTATAAGTGAAATTCTGCCTGAAAAGGTGAACTTATTCTTTAAGGCCTAGTTCCCACCTTTGTGTTTTTATGTGCACTTTGGAACACAGAAAAATGCATGTGTAATAAAAATACATTGAAACCAATGAGTCCATTCACATCTGTATGCAGCATTGAGACGGCAAGAATGAGTCATGTCTGTTTTATATGTATTTTCTGGCCAACTGAAGTGTATAGAAGTGCATGTAAAGGCACAGAAAAATGCAGTGAAAACCGACACTGATAGATGTGAACTGAGCCTAAGGGTCCAGCACATTAGTAGGCATTAAGAGGCATATTTAAAGCTCAGCATTTAGAGGCAGAAAAAAACCCTCTGATTTGTGATTTTTGGGAGGAGTTTTGTGGCGGAAAAAAACGCTAAATGCTCCTCAACAGGTGTATAAAAACGCTCTATATGAGTGTTTTCTTCTGCCAAAAGAACTGGATTTTTTTTTTTTAAGCCCAGTGTGCATAGACCCCACGACTGACCACAGTACAATCTTCTTTAGAGCTACCATCAAATATGCAGTGTAGGAGTCTGTTATTGGACACAAATTAAGTGGGGTTTTTTAATCATGTCATCCTATTACATAGTTTTTGTAAAACCCAAAGAAGACTGTATAATCTGATTGTATGGTACATAATATGGCCAGCTTGAAGCAAATATCAAGGCAGAATTAAAAAGTACACCTCCCACTCTATTTGCCCCTAGCTAATCACATCATTTTAACTACTTGCCAACCGCAGATAGTCGAATGACAGCTCCACTGCGGCCGGCCAGTTCTGGTAAGGCGTCATATGATGTCCTCCCAGAATGCGCTCTCCTGCGCGCCCCCAGCGATCTCCATGATCGCTGTGTCCTACGGACACAGCTGATCACGTGATGTGGTAAAAGGCCTTTTACCACGTGATCAGCCGTGTCCAATGACACGCTGATCACCGGGAAATGCAATTGCCGGTTCTCAGAGCAGGGATCAGCACCGATCATCAGGGCACTGATGATCAATGCCCTGATGATCGGTGCCCAGCAGTGCCACCCACCAGTTCTGCCCACCTGTGCCCAGCAGTGCTGCCAGTCAGTGCCACCAGTCAGTGTCCAGCAGTTGCTGGAGTCAATGCCTAGCAGTGCCACCAGTCAGTGCCCAGCAGTGATGCCAGTCAGTGCCACCTATCAGTACCCATCATCAGTGCCGCCTGTCCGTGACACATCTTTAGTGCTGCCTATCAGTGCCCTTCAGTGCTGCCTCATTAACGCACATCAGTGAAGGAGAAAAATTACCTGTTTGAAAAATTTTATAATAGAAACAAAGAAACTTTTTTTTTTCTAATTTTGTGCACTTTTTGTGTTTATAGCGCTAAAAGTAAAGCGCCCAGCGGCGATTAAATACCACCAAAAGAAAGCACCATTTGTGAGAAAAAAATTATAAAAATTTCATATGGGTACAATCTTGCATGACAATTGTCAATCAAAGTACGACAGCGCTGAAAGCTGAAAATTGGCCTGGTAAAGAAGGGGGTATAAGTGCCCGGTAGGCAAGTGGTTAATGGACGTTTAACAGCTTCCCATCTGCCCATTGCCTATAAGTGGCAGACAGGAAGCAGTGCCAATGCAGGCTAAAGTAGCTCTACGTCAGCCCGCATCGGCGGCTCCTGCAAGGCTCACAAAGCGCACACCCAGGAGCCAGCCCGTCATCTGTCCCAGTGCTTACAAAAACACTGCCATAAACCATACCAACATCCTGATCACTGCCATAGCAGCATCCTGATCACCACCATTCAGCACCCCAATCACCACCATACACCGTGCCGGTGCCCTGATCACCGCCCCTTCACCGTGCCGGTGCCCTGATCACCGCCCCTTCACCGTGCCAGTGCCCTGATCACCGCCCCTTCACCGTGTTAGTGCCCTGATCACCGCCCCTTCACCGTGCCAGTGCCCTGATTTTCGCCATACACTGTGCCAGTGCCCTGATCTCCGCCATACACTGTGCCAGTGCCCTGATCTCTGCCATACACCGTGCCAGTGCCCTGATTTCCGCCATACACCGTGCCAGTGCCCTGACCTCCGCCATACACCGTGCCAGTGCCCTGATCTCCGCCATACACCGTGCCAGTGCCCTGATCACCGCCATACACCATGTCAGTGCCCTGATCACCACCATACACCGTGCCAGTGCCCTGATCACTGCCATACACCGTGCCAGTGCCCTGATCTCCGCTATACACCATACCAGTGCCCTGATCACGGCCATACACCATACCAGTGCCCTGATCTCCGCCATACACCAAACCAGCGTCTGGCATTTGAGGCTCTCAACTAATCAATTTTCAGATATATATCCCATAGTTTGTAGACCCTTTCACAGACTAAATAATATACACGGTTTTGGATTATTTTATTTTTCATTTATATAGCAAAAAAAATATTAAAAACCCAGTGGTGATTAAATGCCACCAAAAGAAAGCTCTGTCTCAAAAGAACTATGAAAATTTCATATGGCTACAGTGAAGCATGACCGCGTAATTGTCACAAAGTGTGACAGCGCTGAAAGATGGAAATTGGCCTGGACTGGAAGGGAGTGAAAGTGTCGGGACTTGAATGGTTAAAGTACAGGTATTGTGCCACAACAAGAGTGTGGTAACCACTCAGAAGAACAGCAAATAACCACTGGCCCACCTCATGGAGTGGGTACCACGAAGGGTCATGCAAGAGCAGATTCAGGGGTGGTGGTGGGAGAAAGAAATCAAACTTTTTATTAAAGTAACTAAAATGTGAAAATGAGTCTTCTGGTTGCTACAGGCCACACTACCTCACAGCCTTGTATAGTATGTACGGAAACAATCAGTATATACATAATATAGAATAAGCTTCATGTAAGTGGGTGGAAATTAAATATTCTCATCATATTCCAGGGCCAGAGGAAAGCGGGAAGCCTGAACTGGCTTGCTCTGTTCTTTATAGACCGTCTTTCAGGATGTGGGAATGGAAAGTTTCTGCTGCTGGTGAAGTGTTTGGTTTAACACTGTGTGTCCCTGTTAGACTCTAGGAAAGAAATCTACATAACAGCATAATCAGACCAATAAATACAGATACATATTCTACTACGGAGCATCAGCACGAATGTGCATATTACTCCACTTTAGTTTAAAGCAAAACTGCCATGTTGCAGGTGGCAACAGTTGTTGGAAGAGGCACAGTGCATTCATAAAGTATTCAGACCCCTTTACCTTTTCAATTTTATGTTGCAGCCTGACACTACAGTTTTTTTTTTCTCATTAACCACTTGCCCTTCAGAGGAATTACCCCCCTTCCTGACCAGGCCATTTTTTGCGATACGGCGCTGTGTTATTTAACTGACAATTGTGCGGTCATGCAAAGCTGCACTCAAATTAAATTTATGTCCTTTTTTTCCCCACAAATAGAGCTTTCTTTTGGTGGTATTTGATCGTATCTGTGATTTTTATTTTTTGTGCTATAAACGAAAAAAAAAAATTGACAATTTTGAGAAAACAATATTTGACTTTTTGCTATTAAACATGTCCAGTAAAAAAAATTGTAAAAATCTAATTTCGTCATAAATGTAGGCCAAAATATATTCTGCTACGTCTTTGCTGAAAAAAAATCCCAATATGTGTAAATTAATTGGTTTACGTGAAAGTTATAGCGTTTACAAATGGCGGTGTATGTGTACATATATATAGGAATTTTATTTTTCTGGTAATGGCGCTGAGCAGTGACTCATAGTGGGACTGTGGTGGGCATTCTGACACTAGGGGGGAACTGACTTGGTGTCACTGACATCCCCAGTGACACCAATACATTGATCAGTGATAATATAAACATGTTTTGCATTGTATTGGTATTGTTCTGTCACATGTTCTGTCCCCCTTTGTAATGTACAGCGCTGAGCGAACCATTGGCGCTTTATAAATACTGTATAATAATAATAATACAAAGCACTTACACTGTACTAATGGCACTGAGCAGGAAGGGGTTAACATCTGGGGCAATCAAAGGGTTAACGGTTTGCTTTTTTTCACTACTTGGGCTGTGTGTGTGTTTCACTGTAAGCACACAGCTTTTTATGGCTCTGTTATGTAGAGCCATACAAAGAAGTGCAGGAGCTGACGGGGAGAGATCTGTGCTGTTTATACACAGGTCTCTCCCCTGTAGGAGATACTTGGCGATCACCAGCCGAAACCCAGTGACTGACAGCCAAGGCTGCGAAAAGTGGCGCGGGTAGGGCGTGTGCCCCCTACCCGGAACTGTACACGTGATTTTGCACACTCGTGCCACCCTGTAGCAATATTCCTGCTAAAGGCAGTGCAGAACTGGTTAATCTACAATCAGTACCCATTAAGACAAAGTGGAAAGAGAATTTTAGAAATGCTTGTAAATTTATGAAAATGGAAAAGCTGAAATATCACACTGGCGTAAGTATTCAGACCCTTTGCAAGAACACTTGAAATTTAGCTCAGGTGCCTCCCATTTCTCTTAGGCTCAGTTCACACTAGCTTTGTCAGCAGGCGTCAGACAGGCGTTTGGGAAGCATTTTTAACGCTTCTCAAACGCCTATGAAAATTCTACACATGGCAGCACACAGTGCTGTTCAAACTGAAGCGCTGGCGTCATGTTGCGGCAAAACTGATGCCTCGTGTCGAGTCAGGAGGAGTTGAAGCCTCCCATTCAAGTCTATGGTGCCGCGGTTGCAGAGCGTTAATACCATTTAACTTCATTATAGGCATTTGTGGTGAGGTTTTAACGCTTGGCAAACACCTATCAACCACCTAAAAACCGTGCATGGGGTGTTTGGGGAGCGTTAAAAACGCTTCCCAAACACCTCTCAAACGCTATAGGGGCGTTTGGCAAGAGTTATGCAGGCCATAGATGGGTCGAAAATCGGCCGATTTGTCGGCCGAAAATAAAATCGGCCGATTTTCGGATCGTTAGTGGGCGATTTGGTCGGCCGTTTTTTGGGATTTTGGCCGTTTTTTTTTTGGTAAAGTTGGAAAAAAATTGGCCAATCGGCCGATTTTCGCGGCATTAATGGGCCAATCGGCCGATTTTTTACCGATAAAAAATCTGCGCATGAGCAGTGACCTGCAAGAGGAAGACAAAAAGAAGAAAAAGAAGAAGAGGAAGAGGATGAAGAAGAGGATGAAGAAGAGGATGAAAAAGAGGATGAAGAAGAGGAAGAAGAAAATGAGGATGAAGAAGAGGATGAGGAAGAAGAAGAAGAGGATGAGGATGAAGAAGATGAGGATGAAGAAGAAGATGAAGAAGAAGATGAGGATGATGAAGAAGAGGATGAGGATGATGAAGAAGAAGAGGATGAGGATGATGAAGAAGAAGAGGATGAGGATGAAGAAGAAGAGGATGAGGAAGAAGAAGAAGAAGATGAAGAAGAAGAAGAAGAAGAGGATGAAGAAGAAGAAGAGGATGAAGAAGAAGAAGAGGATGAAGAAGAAGAAGAGGATGAAGAAGAAGAAGAGGATGAGGATGAAGAAGAAGAGGATGAGGATGAAGAAGAAGAAGAAGAAGAAGAAGAAGAAGAGGATGATGAGGAAGAAGAAGATGAAGAAGAAGAAGAGGATGAGGATGAAGAAGAGGATGAGGAAGAAGAAGATGAAGAAGAAGAAGAGGATGAGGATGAAGAAGATGAAGAAGAAGAAGAAGAAGAGGATGAGGATGAGGATGATGAAGAAGAAGAAGAAGAAGAAGAGGATGAGGAAGAAGAAGAGGATGAGGAAGAAGAAGAAGATGAAGAAGAAGAAGAGGATGAGGATGAAGAAGAGGATGAGGATGAAGAAGAAGAGGATGAGGATGAAGAAGAAGATGAAGAAGAAGAAGAAGAAGAAGAAGAGGATGAGGATGAAGAAGAAGAGGATGAGGATGAAGAAGAAGAAGAGGATGAAGAAGAAGAAGAGGATGAAGAAGAAGAAGAGGATGAGGAAGAAGAAGAAGAAGAAGAAGAAGAAGAGGATGAGGATGAAGAAGAGGATGAGGATGAAGAAGAGGATGAGGATGAAGAAGAAGATGATGAAGAAGAAGAAGAGGATGAGGATGAGGATGATGAAGAAGAAGAAGAAGAAGTAGGATGAAAATAAGAAGAATTCCAGTCCAGCAAAAAAGTATCTCTGCAGAGAGCTCCGCTATTTCTGACAGTTCTCTGACAGTTCTTTGACATTTACAGCGGTTGAAACATTGTATCTATTTGTTTCCGAATAAAAACATCTGTATCCTAAATGGAAACAAATAGATACAATGTTTCAACCGCTGTAAATGTGAAGGAACTGTCAGAGAACTGTCAGAAATAGCGGAGCTCTCTGCAGGGACACTTTTTGGCAGCTGTAGAAGGGACGAAAATCGGCCGATTTTTTTTACCATTGATGGTAACGTCGGCCGCTTGAACGACCGAATTTTCGTTTTTTAAAAGAAAAATCTGCCGTTTTTTCTCCCCATCTATGGCCTGCATTAGAAATAAAGTGTGAACGAGCCCTAATGCAGGCCATAGATGGGGAGAAAAACTGCAGATTTTTCTTTTAAAAAACGAAAAATCGGTTGTTCAAGTGGCCGACGTTACCATCAATGGTAAAAAAAAAATCGGCCGATTTTCTACCCGTCTAGAGCCGGCAAAAAGTGTCCCTGCAGAGAGCTCTGCTATTTCTTTGACAGTTCTCTGACAGTTCCTTGACATTTATAGAAGTTGCAACAATGTATCTATTTGTTTCCATTTAGGATACAGATGTTTTTATTCGGAAACAAATAGATACAATGTTTCAACCGCTGTAAATGTCAAGGAACTGTCAGAGAACTGTCAGAAATAGCGGAGCTCTCTGCAGAGACACTTTTTGCTGGACTGGAATTCTTCTTATTTTCATCCTTCTTCTTCATCATCCTCATCCTCTTCTTCATCATCCTCATCCTCTTCTTCATCATCCGCATCCTCTTCTTCTTCCGCATCCTCTTCTTCTTCCGCATCCTCTTCTTCATCCGCATCCTCTTCTTCATCCGCATCCTCTTCTTCATCCGCATCCTCATCCTCTTCCTCTTCTTCCTCATCCTCTTCCTCTTCTTCCTCATCCTCCTCATCCTCATCCTCCTCATCCTCCTCATCCTCATCCTCCTCATCCTCCTCATCCTCATCCTCATCCTCCTCATCCTCCTCATCCTCATCCTCTTCATCCTCATCCTCTTCATCCTCATCCTCTTCATCCTCATTCTCTTCATCCTCATCCTCTTCATCCTCATTCTCTTCTTCCTCATCCTCATCCTCTTCTTCCTCATCCTCATCCTCTTCTTCCTCATCCTCATCCTCTTCATCCTCATCCTCTTCATCCTCATCCTCATCCTCATCCTCTTCATCCTCATCCTCCTCATCCTCCTCATCCTCCTCATCCTCATCCTCATCCTCTTCCTCATCCTCTTCCTCTTCATCCTCTTCTTCATCGTCTTCGTCTTCTTCTTTTTCTTCTTTTTGTCTTCCTCTTGCAGGTCACTGCTCATGCGCAGATTTTTTATCGGTAAAAAATCGGCCGATTTGCCCACTAATTGCCGCGAACATCGGCCGATCGGCAAAATCGGCCGATTTTTTTCCAACTTTACCGAAAAAAAAACGGCCAAAATACCGAAAAACGGCCGACCAAATCGCCCACTAACGATCCAAAAATCGTCCGATTTTATTTTCGACCGAAAAATCGGCCGATTTTCGACCCATCTATGGCCTGCATTAATCATTGCTGAGATATTTCTACACCTTGATTGCAGTCCACCTGTGGTAAATTAAATTGATTAGACATGATTTGGAAAAGCACACACCTCTCTATAAAAGGCCTCACCGATGACAATGCATACTGTATTGGAACAAAAACAATGAGGTCAAAGAAACTGCCTGCAGAGATAGGATTACTGCAAGGCACAGACCTCAGGAAGGCTACAAAAAAGTTCTGCTTCACTAAAGGTTCCCAAGAATACATTGGTCTCTAGAATTGTCAAATGTATTGTCTCCCATTGTAATGTACAGCGCTGAGCGAACTGTTGGCGCTTTATAAATACTGTATAATAATAAAAAAATAATAATAAATGGAAAACATTTGGCACAACCAGAACTCTTCCAAGGGCTGGTCGCCCGGCCAAACTAAGCAATCGGAGAAGAAGAGCCTTAACCACCTCCCGTCCGGCCGTTGTATATAAACGGCCGGGCGGTGGCAGTGCAGGGTCGGATGGCTGTTTATAAACGGCCTCCCCGCACCCTGCTTGTGTGCGCTCCCTGGGAGCGCGCAGCAACGCGATCCGGTGCCCGCTGTGTCCTCCACTGATCGTTGGGCGGGACCTCTGTACGAGGTCCCGATCATGTGATCACTGATTGGCCAATCAGTGATCACATGCAAAGTAGTAAGCAAGATGTCACTTGTGACATTATTGCTTACTACGTGTGAAATCTGTGAATGATCACAGAGATCACATGGTACAAGGCTATTCACAACAGCCTTGTACCATGTGACAAGCTGTGACCAATCACACCTCACTCAGTAGTTCTCAATGACTGCAAGAATGCAGACAGAGAGAAAGAGAAATGATTGCTTTTACATCCTATATGGGTGTAAAAGCAATCAGTGTAAAAAAAAAATATTCATCACCCCCCACAAGTAGTACAGTGTCACAATGGTGACACTGTACTGCTAGGGTGACAGTATGTAAAAAAAAAAACAATTAAAAAATGTAAAAAAAAAAATGTTTAAAAATTATAATTTTTGGTTATAAACTAAACACTTTTTTAAAAAATGTTTGGACTTTTTCATTTACGTAGCAAAAAAAAATAAAAATCCCAGCGGTGAATAAATACCACCAAGATAAAGTTTTATCTGTCTCAAAAAAATTTAAAAAAATTCATATGGCTACAGTGTTGCATGACTGTGTAATTGTCATTCAAAGTGTGATAGCGCTGAAAGCTGAAAATTACCCTGGACAGGAAGGGGGTGAAAGTGTCCAGACAGGAAGTGGTTAATAAGAGAGGTGACCAAGAATCTGATGGTCACTCAGGCTGAGCTCCGGTGATCCTGTGTGGAGATGGGACAAAGTTCCAGAAGGACAACCATCACTGCAGCCCTCCACCCAGCTGGCCTTTATGGCAGAGTGGTTAGAAGGAAGCGTCTGCTCATTGCAAAACACATGAAAGCCCGCTTGGAGTTTGTAAAAGCTTTTTTCTTTTGTATTGGGTCAGCAAATCAAGACAGCAATGAAGTCGAATCATCAGAATGACAGCTAAGAAATTGGCAATCTCAAAAAAGAGCTGAGCAATACCAGCCTCTAATAATCTCTCAGTAGTGTTTCTTTAAAGCAGACCCTGCCATTCAAACCGAATACCTGGTGAACTTCAAGCTACTCCACTGCTGGTCTCTGACAGATGAATGTAGCTCAATGCTAATATCATATAACATCTAAGTATCCTTGTACATGAGCTCTTAAAGGACATCAACGTCCTCCCTAAACAGTGGTTTAGCAGTTCATTTATCATCAATGACAGAAAAACATGTTTCAGCTATCCAGAGGAAGCGTGCAATTACATGCAAATAGGTACTGGTGGCTGGGGAAACTTTGCACCTATATTCTGTGAACTGATTATGTTCCATTAAAAGCCCTGTCAGTGGAGTGCAGGATTGAATAATATCTTCATTATTACATTTGGAATATTGCTATTCTAGAAACTCCTGTACCAGTCAGAACAAAGTCACATAACAGCCGAATGAATGCACTTGTGTAGTCTGCCGAATGCCAGGATACACAACTCTCCATATACAGTGAGGAACTGAAGTATTTGAACACCCTGCGACTTTGAAAGTTCTCCCACTTAGAAATCATGGAGGGGTCTGAAATTCACATTGTAGGTGCATTCCCACTCTGAGAGACAGAATTTAAAAAAAAATTCAGGAAATCACATTGTATGATTTTTAAAGAATTTATTTGTTTTGCACTGCTGAACATAAGTATTTGAACACCTGAGAAAATCAGTATTAATATTTAGTACAGAAGCCTTTGTTTGGACTTACAGAGGTCAAACGTTTCCTGTAGTTCTTGAGCAGGTTTGCACTGCAACAGTGATTTTGGCCCACTCCTCCACACAGATCTCCTCTAGATCTGTCAGGTTTCAGGGCTGTCGCTGAGCAACACAGAGTTTCAGCTCCCTCCACAGATGTTCTATTGGATTTAGGTCTGGAGACTGGCTAGGCCACTCCAGAACCTTGATATGCTTCTTACGGAGCCACTCCTTGGTTATCCTGGCTGTGTGCTTCGGGTCGTTGTCATGTTGGAAGACCCAGCCACGACCCATCTTCAATGCTCTGACTGAGGGAAGGAGGTTGTTGCTCAAAATCTCACAATAACTGGCCCCATTCATCCTCTCCTTAATACAGTGCAGTCGTGTCCCCTTCACAGAAAAGCACCCCCAAAGCATGATGTTGCCACCCCCATGCTTCACAGTAGGGACGATGTTCTTGGGATGCAACTCAACCTTTTTCCTCCAAACACGACGAGTGAAGTTTAGACCAAAAAGTTCTACTTTGGTCTCATCTGACCACATTACTTTCTCCCATGCCTCCTCTGGATCATCCAGATGGTCATTGGCAAACTTCAGACGGGCCTGGACATGTGATGACTTGAGCAGGGCAACCTTCCGTGCAATACATGATTTGAAACCATGACGGCGTAGTGTTCTACCGACCGTGTTCTGACCTTTGAAACTGTGGTCCCAGCTCTCTTCATGTCATTGACCAGCTCCTCCCTTGTACTTCTGGGCTGATTCCACACCTTTCTTATCAGTGATACCCCAAGAGGGGAGATCTTGCATGGAGCCCCAGTCCGAGGGAGACTGACAGTCGTCTTTAGCCTCTTCCATTTTCTAACAATTGCTCCAACAGTTGATCTATTTTCACCAAGCTGCTTGGCAATTGCCCCGTAGCCCTTTCCAGCCTTGTGGAGGTCCACAATTTTGTCTCTGGTGTCTTTTGACAGCTCTTTTGTCTTGCCCATGGTAGTAGTTGGCGTCTGACTGACTGTGGGGTGGACAGGTGTCTTTAAAGAGCTCAGACAGATGCGGAGTTAGATTAATGAGTATAGTAGAGGTGGACTTTTTAAAGGCACAGTAACAGGTCTTTGAGAGCCAGAATTCTTGCTGTTTCTTAGGTGTTCAAATACTTATGTTCAGCAGTGCAAGACAAATACATTCTTTAAAAATCATACAATGTGATTTTCTGATTTTTTTTTTAAATTCTGTCTCTCAGAGTGGGAATGCACCTACAATGTGAATTTCAGACCCCTCCATGATTTCTAAGTGGGAGAACTTGCAAAATCGCAGGGTGTTCAAATACTTCTGTTCCTCACTGTACCTACACCACTGCAATGAGCCTGCATTACACATGTGAAACTTTTTCTACTGCCTTTTAAGTTTGTAAAAGCAAAACAATAGTCATCAATTTAACGGTTTCTCAGAATAGTTTCATTCAATGCCATCAATGATAACGGTCACATTTGCTTGTGCTCTCAACCGAACAGTCAAGTCCTCAAATGGCTAGTGTCATAACTGATCACATGTGCAACAGATCAAACAAAGGCTAAGGTGGCAGCTCCCTTAGCTTTAAAGGATAGGGGGGTTTAGCTCCACTTTAAGCCATTTAGCTGGTCGTACATGCACCATTTGTATCATCTGTCCAATTTCAACCACTTTTGCAAGTACTAGCCAGAAACTAAACAATCTAATACACACAAGGTCGATAGAATTCAGTCAATTGTAAAGTCAAAACTGGGCATTAAACTAATTGCTTCAATGCAGTCTATTGAAAGATCGATTTGAAATGGAATTGGAACAGAAAAATACATTGCAATTTTGTTGAACATGAATAGATTTTTTTCATTGCTTTTGGCAAATTTCAATCCCATCTCCTTGGGGTTCATTGAAACCACTACTGTATGCCTTTGGTGGCTTTGGGATTTCAACAAAAAATTGGATAAAAAATTAAATTACTAATTGCCACATACAGTGAAGGAAATAAGTATTTGATTCCCTGCTGATTTTGAATGTTTGCCCACTCACAAAGAAATGATCAGTCTAAAAATCGAATGGTAGGTGTATTGTAACACTGAGAGACAGAATAGCAGCAAAAAATTCAACAGAAATGCATGTCTAAGAAATGATGCACTGATTTGCATGTTCATGAGGGAAATAAGTATTTGATCCCCTTCACAAAACATGACTTAGTATTTGGTGGCAAATCCCTTGTTGGCAATCACAGAGGTCAGGCGTTTCCTGTAGTTGGCCACCAGGTTGACCATTTCTTTGTGAGTGGGAAAACATTCAAAATCAGAAGGGGATCAAATACTTATTTCCTTCACTGTATTTACTTTTTTTTTTTATGTGGTGCGGCTATTCATAACAGCCCCACCAATGTAGCACTGCCCACGGGCTGAGCGACAGCGGGACCAGTAAAAGAGCCTGCTCTCTATTCATCACTTGTAGGAGGCACCAGCACTGCAGATAAATGACAATGGGCATACATGTGCTTCGGAGTGTGCAAGCACAAGTAATTTTGGGAAATGTAGTCAGAGCATCGCATTTGGTGACCGTAACATAAGTGCACTGCTTGTACTTCAACGCTGGAAGTTGGGGAAAAGCGGAAGTAAACATTGTTTGGGGATTAAAATAATGAGGTGTTGCTTTACTTAATATGCTGCAATGTTCATTTTAGCTTCAGAATTTAATGACACTCTAAGGGAGATTTACTAAACCTGGTACACACAGAATCTGGTGCAGCTCTGCATAAAAATATGGGCAGCACAGTGGCTAAATGGTTAGCACTTCCACCTGGCAGTACTAGGGCCGTTGGTTCGACTCCCATCCACAGCACCTCCTGCCTGAAGTTTGCATGTTCTCCCTGTGCCTGCGTGGGTTTCCTTGCACACTCCAAAGACATGCTGGTAGGTTAATTGGATCCTCTCTAAATTGGCCCTAGTATGTGTATGTATGAATGTAAGTTAGGGACCTTAGATTGTACAGCCCGTGAAGGTTAGGGACTGATGTGAATGTACAATATATATGTAAAGCGTTGCGTAAATTGACGGCGCTCTATAAGTACCTGAAATAAATAAATCAGATTTCAAGTTTTGTCAAAATTTAACTTAACAAGCAGAAGTTTGAAGCTCATTGGCTACCATGCACAGCTACCCCAAATTCAGAGTTTTAGCAAATCTCTCCCTTAAAGCGGAGCTCCACAAAAAAGGGGAAGTTCCGCTTTAAGGACTGCTCCCCATTAATGATTGGCACCCTTGGGGGGTGGGGGGGAGCAGGTACCCGAATTTGACAGGTACCCGCTCCCACTTCCAGTCTGATCGCCTAGGCGATCAGAAGCGGAAGGTGTCCTCCCTCCCTGTAGTCTTTTGGGACACGTGACAGGTCCCAGAAGACTACAGAATCATTCATGAAGTGCAGCGCTACTCGCGCATGCGCAGTGGGTACCCGGCTGTGAAGCCGCAAGCTATCACAGTCGGGTGCCCACACTGAAGATGCCGGCCTCCTGGAATCCAGGACGGCCGGTGAAACGGGCTACGGGGGACACACCGCGGGACCGAGGGACAGGTAAGTGGCTGTTTTTTAAAAGTCAGCAGCTACAGTTTTTGTAGCTGCTGACTTTTACTTTTTGACAGAGTGAGTGGAACTCCGCTTTAAGTCTGAGAGTTCACTCAGTATGCCTTGACCTTAGTCCTCTGTAATCACTTGCAACCTGATTTCACATAGTTCCTCACACTCGGGGTAGGTGGGTTGGCTTCCTGAAACCTGGGGCTGTGTAATTTCTGCTTCCTGCATTACTTCAAATTTGACTGGGCTGTACCTTTAACTTGCTTTATTCAGGCTATGTATGATCACTGTATGATTTAGTCACTCCTGTCACACTAAACACCATTGATTTAGGATTTTAGATCCTACAATCCATAAAGTGACTTAGACAACATTTAGAATTCCATTGGGGTAGAGCACTGAAAGCACAGGTGCTTGTCCCCAGTTCAGGTACCTGTCAGACAGCTACATCATTTTCTGTCCACATCTGTACTGAGCAAGGAGAGACCACACTGGGCACCCCTTGCACCCCTGCCATCCCTCCTCAGCCACTGTGCCTCCACACTAAGGGCTCGTTCACACTTGATTCATTTCTAACTCTTCCAAAACACCCCTATAGCATTTGACAGGCGTTTGGGAAGCTTTTTAAAGCTCCTCAAATGCTCCCCAAACGCCCTATGCACATTTTTGAGCCATTAAAACCACACCACAAACGCCTATAATTAAGTTAATGGTACTAACGCCCCGCGAACACCTTGCATACTCCCCGCAAACACCTGCCAGGCTTCAACTCCTCCTGACTCTACATGGTGTCAATTTTGCCGCAACACTAACACGTCAGTGTGAACAGCACTGTGTGCTACCATGTGTATAATTTTCATCGGCATTTGAAGAGCGTTAAAAACACCCCTCAAACGCCTACAAAGCTAGTGTGAACTTAGCCTAACAGAAGCAGGCCAAAAGGGTTTCATACTAGAGGTTGGCCTACCCAAGGGTGCAGGAAAGAACATTGCATCGTCTATAGCCAAGCTTTAAAGAGCAGTTAACCCTCGCAGTGTGGGTGGAGTATAATTTGCCTAATTCCTAGAGTTCAGCTTTAATTCTAACCTTCACTCGTAAAAGATAAACATTTGATTTTAACAGTGATCTAACAGAAGTTGAAATGTATTAACTGACTATAATCCCATTAAAATGAAATGACATACTAGGAAAAATGCATTATGTAGATTTAGTTTCAGGTGTTTACTTTGTGAAGGGACAAGGTCATCCTTTAATGTAGCAGCAGGTTTTGCAGTTCATTCCATAGCAATGCAGCATGGCCCTCCGGCAGCAAAAGGATTAAAAGCCCCGGATGGAGGGGGAGGAGAGTAAAACGAGCTGTTCTCCACCTCTCCTAAATTCCCGGAGATTCAGGAGGAGGAGGAGGAGGGGTGGGGTGCATCTGGAAGCAGTGCTTGACATCAGACACACAAAAAATGGAAAAGTTCAGACATATAAAGAAAAAATTACATCTAAGAGAAAAATATAACTAAGAAGACACATGGTACAGTATATCCCCATTCCTCACGATTGTACAACTCGGCTGGTCCTACCCCAGGAACATGTAAACCCATCAGGTAGCTGAAGAGAGATTTTTGTTTTTGTGTCAGAGAAAAGGCAATATTTGTAATCACATTTATTCTATTCATCTTATTCTATTCATGTTGATCCTTTAAGACTTTATATTGGCAAAGCAAGGGTTAAATAAAACTTTTATTGAGAAAAACATTTAGGTTGCCATCACAGACTTCTCATTCTGCTGATGGTAAATGCATGGATGTCAGTCTACTCTCCAATAGGCAATTCTCCATGTCAGCCAGTCCATTGAATCCAGAGGGCCAGGATAACTGACAGACAGCAAACAATTTTAGCAGAGGCCCAACAATGGCACCCATGTTTGTCCCCAAACAAGCAGTGCCCACAACACTGATCATTACATTCTGACAGCGGGAAGGTTCCCTGGTGTCATATTACAAAGGCACAGCAGGAGGATTCCCCCATCCTCATGGAATCAAGGCATTTCTGTTGGTTGAATGAAGAAAAAATTCATAATGTATGGGCTGCCTAAAAATAGGTAAGTATACATATCTTTTTTTTTTTTACATAGGATAGGTAGGATAGATAGCAAAAGGGGGAGGGACTAGTTAGCCCTAGGATGCAATTCTACTTAAAATACATAACAGTAGTTACTTGTTATACTGAAGGAACAATTAAAGATATTAATAACAAACCTAGCCAATTAAAAATGAGCACATAATGGGAAAAAAAAAAACGCATGCATTAGCTACCGTCAGGGGACCCTCCTGGCTCTATATTGGTCAGTGCAGGCAACCATTTAATAGCCAATATTGAGACTTGGGAGGTGAGATTGGGAAAACCCCAAAATCAGTAAAGAGATTTGTTGTATTCAACAAGACCACCCCAATCAAGGCAAAATCGCGCCCCGTAGACTTCAAGGCAAAATCGCGCCCCGTAGACTTCAAGGCAAAATCGCGCCCCGTAGACTTCAAGGCAAAAATGCCAGCAAAAATGTAAAAAACGTTTGCTTCGGTTTTCGACAAAGTGCATCCTTTGGTTTCCGCACTGGAATTCTCATTTCAGCGCACCACTGGTCTGCACGTGCATTCCTGGGTCTGAACACATGACATGGACATTATTTTGGGGTTCCCACTTACACTGCTATATATATTCACTTTTGGGAATAGAAAATGCTACAGAAGATGCAAGAGCACGCAAAGGTGATTGGAAACTCCCAAAATGTCTAAGTGGATAGGACAGGAACGTTAGTAATTATGGTAGAGATCCAAGCAATACGGGAAGTCACGATCTGGCTCATCTATTCCATTATTTTTCGTGGACTCAAACTTTAAACTACTGACTGCCTTCAGCCACTTCAAGCAACTTGTTCAGTCGCAGGTTATGTTCACCCAATATGATCTGATTATTCATTATTCTTCAAGCAAAAGAGGTACAAGAGCTGCAAGTCTGATCTGAAACTGCAGCTTTTATTCAAATAACAATGGGTCAGTCTACAAATTTGAGAAACTTTTTAGACAGACCCATTATTACTTGAATACCAGCTGCAATTTATAGAATCTTGCAGGAATGCCAAAAGGCAAGACCTATGCACTTGCACTTCCAGATTTAGCCTAAAACTAAAATCCCTTACAGATGAACAGGCCTGTTAATACAGGCATCGTTACCGGCATTGCTTTTAGAACACTTTTTGAAACTTTTTGAGGGTCATGCATACAGCTGTAAAGCCTCCATGAAAATGTTCCTAGGATCTGCAGCTAATACTCACAGCCATCCATAATCAATTAGAAGGAACAATTGTACATGGTTATGTGCCGGAGGTTGAGTAAAGCACCTGCATGTGCATGGATGCATGATCTGAACAAACACTATCTGGGTTGGGTGTACATGTGCATGGATGCATGATCTGAACACACACTATCTGGCTTGGGTGTACATGTGCATGTGCATGGATGCATGATCTGAACGCACCTTATCAGGGTTGGGTGTATGTGCTTTACACAATCTGCAGTGCAAAAGAGGGTAGAGCAGCAACCTCTCACTGATGTCTATGGGTGACTGTATGCAGCAGCTGGGGGTCCCCAGAAAGTTTTTACATTGGTGCTGAGAGCTATATGGCTGTATGATCATGTGCATGAACCCTAACGCAGGCCAGACATGGTTCGAATTCCGAACGATTTTCGTACGAAAACCAGACCTAAGAATAATTGGCTGATTTTTGCTCTGTTAGTGGGGCAATGGCATTTTCGTGGTTCCTCCCCATTTCGTTTATCGGGCATGCTGGAAAATTTGTGAAAAACGACCGATTTTCTAAATCATCACCATCGGATTACAGAACGAACGACGTTTCGATTTTCGGAAGAAAAATCATTCGGAATTTGAACCATGTATGGCTGCATTAGACACTAATCAATACATTCGGTTAAGTGTTATTCTCATTGTTTGTATTTTTCTCCATTTTAACATCCCTTCCCTCCTGGATATCAAACACCCATTTTCTACATGTTACAGATCAGAATAGTGGAGAGTTTCCAGCCCACTCTCATTTCTCTCTACATAACACACATATTATCATATTTGAACTTTTATCTTTCATGTTCTTCGCCCCTTGATTGCACCTGCAGGGTTTTTATTTTGTTTCATGACCCAATCACTTTTTATACATAAACCTGTTATAGGACACGAGCACAATGATGACATCAATGTCCTGAGAAAGGCACTACAGGAGTTCTGGAGAATCTGAGGTGCTGCAATCACGGACTGGACTGGTGACATCAGCAGACATGCACAGATCCCCGCTGGTTGTCATCTGAACTGGTAACAGCTAAATGACAACTGCATGCGGAAGCTCAGTGTGTCCCAGTTACTGACAATGACGTCACTGCACTAGACTTTTGGCATTCCAAAGGCAGTAAATGATATAGATTTACATGGATAGCAAGACTGTAAATGTGCCAATAAACAGACAGTGTGTTACCAGCCTGCAATAATACACACTGCTGGAAATCAGATCATCAGCAATGACAGAATGTAGGATCAGTAATAAATAGCAAAGCTTAGGAAAATCCCTTCTGTACTCATCAATAAATGATTACTAATGATAACATATCAGAACCACAAAAGAGATTACAAATGAATTCAGTCAAACAAAAGTCAACTCTTTCAAAAGCAGAGTGAATGTACACAGACAGCTAACAATCTACATCACATACGGAAATAGGAGCACATTGCAGTGACCTGACAAGGATGCATACAAGGCGGTTTACAACCAATACCCTATGTTATCGACTCTACTGCTGAGGAATTTCTACATGTGTATTTCACAAATCCGATATGACATACCGAGACCCACAATAGTGTTACCTTTTCCCATATTCCCTTGCTGCCCTCTACCCCAAATACCCTTTTACCTGTACAGATACAGGAACTCTCTATGGCAGAAGATCACACAGTAAAGCTCACCATACACTATACAATCTGATTGTACAATCTTCTTAAGTGCAAGGGCCTGACTGACTGGATACAGAGTGTTTGGATAGATAAGTGTGCTCCTATTATATAGTTTTGATAAATGTAAAGAAGATTGTACAATCAAATTGCATAGGGTATGGTTACCTTAAAGCGGAGTTCCACTCACACTGTCAAAAAATAAAAGTCAGCAGCTAGAAAAACTGTAGCTGCTGACTTTTAAAAAACAGCCACTTACCTGTCCCTCTGTCCCGTGGTGTTTCCCCCGCAGCCCGTTTCACCCGCTGTCCTGCATTCCAGGAGGCCGGCATCTTCAGTGTGGGCACCCGGCTGTGATAGTTTGCGGCTTCACAGCCGGGTGCCCACTGCGCATGCGTGAGTAGTGCTGCCGGCTTCACAGCCGGGTGCCCACTGCGCATGCGTGAGTAGTGCTGCCGGCTTCACAGCCGGGTGCCCACTGCGCATGCGTGAGTAGTGCTGCCGGCTTCACAGCCGGGTGCCCACTGCGCATGTGCGAGTAGCGCTGCTCTTCATGAATGGTCCTGTAGTCTTCTGGGACCTATCACGTGTCCCAAAAGACTACGGGGAGGGAGGACACCTTCTGCTTCCGATCGCCTAGGTGATCGCCTAGGTGATCGGACCAGAAGTGGGAGCGGGTACCTGTCAAATTCGGGAACCCGCTCCCCTCGCCCCCCAAAGGTGCCAATCCTTTATGGGGAGCGGAGGAGAAGTCATTAAAGTGGAACTTCCCATTTTGGGTGGAGCTCCGCTGTAAGTCATATCCAAGAACAAACAAGGGTAGGCCTCAGTATCAGGAATCAGCTGATCAGAGTTAAAATGGATTTAAATCCAAATACTAAAATCTTATATAAACCTAAACACGTCAGTATAATGGAGCCATGATGGTCATTGTTAAAGCAGAACTACACTGCATCTGAGGACCACAAGACAAAAATGCTGTTCAATTCATTTTTAATATTCAAAGCAAACTCCCCCATCCATCCATGTCTCCATGCTTTATTTTGCTAAGAAATCACTTTGAAAAACACCCCCAGCTTTTCTGCATGTGGCCAACATGAGAAAGGGCAGATGCTTCATGTAGCATTTACTTAGTGGAATCCATCTGCCCTTAGCTCAGTCATGCAGGCAGAAGGGTGTGCTTAGCTGAGAAAACCCCTCCACCACTTCTGAAGACTCCTGGGATATATGATATTTGCCTGAAGAAATGTAAAAAAAAAACGGTTTAAAATATGTTATTATATTATGCCACAAGTGCCAGTAGTCACTGACACCACATCCTCCCCTTGATTCACGGTACAGAAATTGCTCTTTAAAACTTCAAGTTTCGAGGACGTAAGCTGTTAGAAAAATGATGGGGGGATGGGGTATCTGAGTGGGTGGCGGCTCAAGAGACATACTTTCCCACTTCCAGAGTTCCAGTAATACGTCTCCGCCCTGGTTCGGACATAGGTGATTCTGGATGCGTTTCCAAACGCACAGATTCACATGACTTGCTGCATATGATGTGTTCCTTTTGAGGTCGTTTACACTGATGCAATCCACAGTCATTGCGTTTTGAGTGCGATTCAGAATGGCGCGTTCCAGACTTGTAAGTGCGAGTATAGTGGCAGGCTGAAGTTAGTGTTCACATGGGATTGCGATTGACAGGGGTTTTCATATCAACGTCAATGGAAGGCGATTTTGCATTGAAGTCAATGAATGGAAATGCAGCACCTCTGGTGAAAACGCACTCAAACTGCAGTGCTATTCACACAGAAAGACATGTATAAATCGCAGTACGATTTCAGCACCCGTGTGTGTACCCAGAGTCCATCTGATGGAGGAAACACAAATACTGATGAGCAGTTCCCTTAGAACAACCTTTCCCTTCCCTGGTTCACACTGATGCTGTGCGATTTCTATGCGTTTTCAGGAACAGTTCCAGTGAGGTTCTGCAGGATTCTGCTGTGATTTTGCACAGCTGCAATTTCTGTTCTGGCTAATTTTGTGACATTAGAAATAGGTGTATCTCGCATTGAAATCACATTGCAATTGAACACCTATGCATTTTCACTGCTGTTTCCTTCCAAGTCTATGGGGCTCAAAAACACACCACACACGCACAGGACCCTTTGGAAGTTGCATCTCTTTTGCAGGACATAGGTCTGAATGACCTCTATAGAAAGCCATGTTATCTCCGTTGTGAATCTATGCGATCTGGAACTCATCAGATTCGCATCCATGTGAACTAGGGCTTAAAGAAGAATTCTGGGCAAAAATTATTATTTTGTCATACAGTGGGCTGTACCCACATTGCATTGGTTAAATGCTCATTTTTGTCTAAGGGTTTGGAAAGCAAAGGTATACTTACCTAATGTTCCGATCCTCCGAGTGCAAGATCGATCCCCAACAGTCCTTCTCCCCCACACATTAGCGGTCTTGTGAATGGGCTGTTCCTGACGTCATCACGTCCATAGACCAGCTCTGGACATGAGGACGGCAGGAACAGTCCACCACTGGATGTGGGGAAGTTCGGTTTTCTGAAGGATCGGAGGTCAGGGTAAGTGCATCTTTTCCCTGAGCCCATGGACAAAATGAGCATTTAAAGTAAACTCCCATTGGACACTTGTACCTACAGGTATGCTGCGCGAGAGTGCAGTCATCGCAGCTCAGCCAATCAAGTGGCCAGAGCCAGCGAAACCCGAAAGGAAGACTGGGTACAGAAGGAAGCCCTGTCAGCAGTGAGAGCGCACCGCTGGAGGGCTTCGTTCTAAGGCAAGGCTTTCATAATGTGCTAGAATGCGATGCCCTCATGTTTTACATTGTGGTGTTGTTCTGTCACATGTTCTGTCCCCCTTTGTAATGTACAGCGCTGAGCGAACTATTGGCGCTTTATAAATACTGTATAATAATAATACTAGCACATTATGACATTTTTTAGGACCGATTGCAGTGTGGGCACAGCCCCACTGCATGGGAAAACAAACGTTTTGACCAGAGTTCTGCTTTAAAGATTATAGTGATTGTTTACTGTCTCCAGGGGGCGGAATCCTGCTCTTTCATGCGTTGTCACGACTGTGGAAATATTCATTGCTTCCAGGTATGAGGATCATCTGACCTTCCCCTTCACCAGGGGCGGACTGACCATTTGGAAACTCTGGCACTGCCCGAGGGCCCGGGGTCAGTAGGGGGCTCCATGAGATGCCCCTGGTACCTTTTTCATAGGCTTTTTTGAGTTTGGGCAAGGACACAGGGACCCCATGATCCCCTATTGCCTGGGGGCCCCATGAGTTGTCAGTCCGCCCCTTCCCTTCACCCCACAAAATGTGAGTACAACTGGATAATGGTGGACTTTGCTAGCACGCAGCCTCCCATGGAAATCACCTACAGGATGCGACTGTACTTGGGTATGCACCAATGCTTGCATGAATACGTAAGACCATACATCTCTGGACACAATCTGCATCCAGGATAGTACACCCATGCACATTTACACAAGTGCCAGAGTATCCGCTTTCCTGCCGCCCTATAGCAGATATACTGCTACAGGGCGGCAGGGGTGTGCAAAATCACGTATATTTACGAGATTTTGCATTTCCGGGTAGGGGGCACACGCGCGCCCTACCCGCATTGCCATTTGCGGCTATCAATCATTGGGCCCCTGCCGGTGATTACCCGCCGGCGCCAGGTGCTTCATGAGGATCTCCGATGGGGAGGACAACTGCTTTGTTACTAACAGTTCTCCCTGTCAGCTCGGGCACACAGCCATCCAGAGCAGTGTGATTACAGAGAAGCACACAGACACCGCCCCCTAGTAAAACACTCCCTGCACACAGTTAACCCTTTGACCGCCCCTCATGTTAACCCCTTCCTGCCCAGTGCCATTAGTACAGTCAGTGCTATTTTTTAACACTGATCACTGTATTGGTGTCGCTGGGGATGTCAGTGACACCAAGTCAGTTCCCCCCCAGTGTCAGAATGTCCGCCCCAGTCCCGCTATAACTCGCCAATTGCCGCCATTACTAGTAGAAAAAAAAAATTTGCACTATCTCTACCGCCAATTTTTAAATGCTATGACTTTCACGTAAACCAATTAATTTACACGTAGTGGGATTTTTTTTTAGCAAAGACATGTAGCAGAATACATTTTGGCCTAAATTTATGACAAAATTTTATTACAATTTTTTTTACTGGACATGTTTAATAACAAAAAGTCAAAAATACTGTTTTTTTTTCTCAAAATTGTTGGTTTTTTTATATAGCACAAAAAATAAAAACCACACAGGTGATCAAATACCACCAAAAGAAAGCTCCATTTGTGGGGAAAAAGGACATACATTTCATTTGGGTGCAGCGTTGCATGACTGCACAATTGTCAGTTAAAGTAACGCAGCGCCATAGCGCAAAAAATGGCCTGGTCAGGAAGGGGGGAAAATCCTCTGGAGGGCAAGTGGGTATACTTGTGTATGCTGAGAGTTCCTTTGGTGGCTGTACACAGCAGTGGTGACTCCCAGGCAAGGAAATCCACCTAAATGTTGTGTCATACTCTCCTATGCACATGCCTTAGAAAGTGTGAAAACAGCATGCATTTTAAACAGAAAAAAGCTGGAACAATTCCTAACCTACCCTGGTTTACTATCAGGATGTTAATTAGTCTAAGAATGGTTTGTTAAACAAGCTATACAAAGGACCGGCCAATGTAAGGAGGTATAAAGGTATGTAGTAGTCACACCATGTGACAATATAAAAAGGGAAAATAGGGGAAACATTCGCCATGATCACAAACAAAACAGGGCGATAAATAAAAATGAAGCAAGCAGCATCCAAGCAGTTAATGCCCAACTATAAAAAAACAACATCAAGCACATTGCTCCCAGCAAAATACCTGCATAAGCTGAAACATTTGAGGATTTTTTTCGTAGTTAAAATACCCACACTTAACTGATGTGTTTAGCATTTGACCCAGTAGAACATAATGAAACAATAAATCCATGAATAAAAAAAAAAAAAAACATAATTGTGCTTAACTTCAATATTGTTCCTATGGTAACCATTGCTGCCGAGGCTACAAAGTAACTTTACAAACAACTGGGAGGACCAGAGAAAGAGCTGAAGATCAGCCTTGACAGGAACAGAACACAAAGCAGCTTGTAAACTTCTCCACTACCTAGAAATAGGGGACCTCATACAATAGAAGCATTCCATCAGCTTTCAACCTATAGGGGAAAACTAATAAAAAGCATGAACAAAAGCAACAACTGTCATTTAGCACTGTTACTGCACTATGAGATCACGCGTGCTTCACCACTCGCCCGCCTAAGGATTTACCCCCCTTAATCTCCAGGCCATTTTTTGCGTTACTTTGACAATTGCGCGGTCATGCAAAGTGCACCCAAATGAAACTGACGTCCTTTTTTCCCACAAATTGAGCTTTCGGTGGTATTTGATCACCCGTGCAGTTTTTATTTTTTGCACTATAAAAATAAAAAAGACCGACAATTTTGAGAAAAAAACTAAATTTTTTACTTTTTGCTATAAAACATGTCCAGTAAAAAATTTTTAAAAAATCTAATTTTGTCATACATTTAGGCCAAAATGTATTCTGCTACATGTCTTTGCTAGAAAAAAAAAATTCCCAATACGTGTAAATTAAAATGGTTTATGTGAACGTTTTAGCGTTTACAAATGGCGGTATAGATACTGGAATTTTTTTTTGTACTAGTAATAGCGACAATCAGCAACTTATAGCGGGACTACGGCGGGCATTCGGACACTGGGGGGAACTGACTTTGGTTCACTGACATCCCCAGTGACACCAACACAGTGATCAGTGCTAAAAAAAAAAAAAGCACTGTACTAAGGGCACTGGGCAGGAAGGGAATAACATGAGGGGTGATCAAAGGGTTAACTGTGTGCAGGGTGTTTTATACAAGGGGGCTGTGTCTGTGTGCTTCACTGTAAGCACACTGCTTTGGATGGCTGTGCACAACCATCCAAAGCAGTGTGCCCGAGCTGACAGGAATAACTGTTAGTAAACAAAACAGTTCTCCTCCCAGTCAAAGATTGTCGGAAATCACCAGGCGCCAGCGAGTAATCACCGGCCTGGACCCAGTGATTGATAACCAAGGCCGCAAGTTTCCTACCTGGAAATGCAAAATCACGTATATATCCATGATTTTGCACACCCGTGCCGCCCTGTAGCAGTATTTCTGCTATAGGGCAGACAGGAAGCAGTTAAAGCATATCCAACCCCCAAAATAAAAACTTTACATAGTACTTTGAGATACCTGGATTTGATTTTTTTCAGGATTTTTAATTTTATTTTCACCCTGTAATCCTGCAAACCAGTGTCCCCATTGGAAGATTTTCCCTCTAATACTTTTCTGGGCACAACCCAAAATTTGGGATTTTCTTTCACTTTCACTGTCAATGATAATGTTACACAGGACAAATAGGGAATCTATGGGGGAATCTCATTAATGGGGACACAGGCGGCAAAAAAAACGACAGGTGTTCTAATCCCTCTGCATTCTAACTAAAACTAAAAAAAAAGTTTTGCCTTTAATTATACTTCAGGAAGTCTTTATGATTTCAAGTGCTTGATTCTGACTAGGACTTTAGTTAAAAAAATGTATACTGACCCCGGGTGACAAAAGCAGGTCCCCAGAGTTATGCAGATAAGATCAAGGCATGATCAGGGGAGTAGAATGATTTATGTCTGTGTCCCGAGTAGATTTAATTACTCTCTGGTTTGTTCTGGTTGCCGCTGTCAGAAACACGGAAAGTGCCATCCTTTACAACTCATGTGCAGCGATGAGACTTGGTCGCCAGTTTTCCTTGCTTGGACCACTTCTGGTAGGTGACCAATGCAGACCGGGAACATCCCACAAGAGCTGCAGTTTTGATGATGCTCTGGCCCAGTCGTCTTTCCGTTATAATTTTTCCCTTGTCAAAGTCGCTCAAATCCTTGCACTAGCCCATTCTTGCTGCTTTCAACACATCACCTGCAGGGACAATGTTTACTTGCTGTCTAATATATCCCATTTACTTTCAGATGCCAATGTAATAAGATAATTAGTGTTATTCATTTAACCTGTCAGTGGTCTTTGGTCTAATGTTATGGCTGATCCTTGTATATAATATTTACAGTACTTGTTTGTCTTTTTGTTTGTTTTTTATACATTTTTTCAATTGTGTTCTGGTTTATGGCCTACGCCAAAAAGTCATACATCCCAGGAGTCTTCATGAACATTTTATTCTTTCATCTGGAGGAGGGGTTTTCTCACCAAAGCACACCTTTCTGCCAGCATGCCTGAGCTAAAGGCAAATGGATTCCAGGAAATAAATGCTACATTGATCATCTGCCCTTAGTCAAGATGGCCGTGGCTAGGAATGCTAGGTGAGGGTTTTTCAAAGTGATTTCTCAACAA
The DNA here is from genome assembly GCF_062004578.1 of Staurois parvus. NCBI lineage: Eukaryota > Metazoa > Chordata > Amphibia > Anura > Ranidae > Staurois > Staurois parvus. The sequence continues at coordinate 240,160 of NW_028317900.1, read as the reverse complement.
AATAAAGCATGGAGACATGGATGGATAGGGACATTTTCTCTGATTAAAAATGAATTACATAATGTTTTTGTTTGTGGTGCTCAGATACAGTTAAAGGAAAAGTTCACTTTTACAAAAAAAAAAAATAAATGCACTTTTTCTGCATTTATTTTTGTTAGGAACCTGTAAAGCATTGCACCAACGATCAGCAGATCATGGGTGTAATGCCACAGTCCTGCAGACTGTCTGTATATCTGTCTGTCGGTACCTCCAATACAGGCAGGCAGTTACACTCTGACAGGAAGCTCGATGAACTACCTAGCACGATCAACAGTGCCCTACACAGTGAACTACAAGCAATCAGCCACAAAAGCTGTTGGAACTTGTAGTTTTCCCATTCACAGGTTGTAACAGATAAAGAAGATCCCCTGCTAGCTGTTACAATGGGGGATGGAGGGGGCCAGTGCATTTTGAACACCTGAATATAGGTGAATTTCTCCTTTAAGGTAGAATTAAATTGAAAACGATCTTCATTTTTGAAAAGAGTAAGGGAGATTAAAACCCCAGTCCGTTTCACTTCCCGCTCATACAGCCAAAACAGGAAGTGAGAGAAAATTGCTCAAAAGTGAGGGAATCCCTGGATCTCATCTATCCAAAAAAAAATTTGTCTTTAGTTCACTTTAAGTTCTGCTTAAAAAAATAAATTCTGGCTATGCATACACTAAGGTGTCAAATAGAACATGCATTATTTTCAGACTTACAGATTTGGATTGTGAAGTGGTGGAGCAGTAACACAATCACTGTGTAGCATGGAAAGTACATGTGACAAATAGGGACACCCATGTACTTGTATAATTGCAACTACAGAGATACAAGGTTTGAAAAAGTATCGATTCATACTTGTGACATTTTACAACCTCGAACTTGGATACAAAACTCTTCCTAGAGGGACTTGACTATGTTCTCCACAAAGCCGTTACCAGAAGACACTCGACTATTGTGACATCTCTGTACCAAGACAAATGTAGGTTATGTCAGGGCAGCGGCAACACGGTAATTATTATTGCTGTTATGAAACGGTGCAGAAGACCAATCAACATCATCTTTCCAATGCAGTGCTTCCAATGATCAGAGGGAACGGCAATAGTAATGGAACAGACAAGAAGCACATTTGAGCAGGCTCCAGAAGCCATCTTGGAAAAGCCCATGTTTTTAAAAGGAGGCAGCACTGGTACATAACACATACTGCATCTATCTTTCTTTAAAGAACAAGTTTACTTTCAGACAAAATGCACTTATTAAGTGTTCTTGCATGACAAGACCACCTACTGTTATCTCACATATATATTCTTATTATTATAGCCAAATTTACCACAATAACTCCTCCCACAGTTTTTATACTACATAGACAAGTAATATAACGAAATGTGCGGATTGTTCCTGATTGGTGAGCTATTACTTTGTGGAACGTTTTGCCGAATGGTTCACGAAATATCGGCGTTTTTGTGGTGAAATTGGTCCCATAGGAATGAATGGCGGAATGTTCAAAACTAGAGTGGGAGCTGACAAAAGCTAGAGTGTGAGCTGAAAAATCAGGACATGATTTCTAAACTGCCATCACTCCCTCATTTTCATGTCCACCTACACAAATCTTATATCAAAACGTTCAGCTATCCCTGCTGCCACTAAAAATGTCCACGGCTAAGCCATAGTCCTGATAGTTTTCACAACATGACCATTTGTTTGCAACTCACGCCGCCCATTGACATTCATTGAAACTCCACCTCAGATTTGAAGGGCAATTTCTAAACTGCGACTGTGCCTTCATTTTTAATATTTCAGAGACAAACTATGCATCAAAATGTAGGTCTGGGTCTTATGATTCTCACAATATAAAGCTCTTCGGTGTAAGATTTATAATTTTTAACAACCATTTGAAGATGGCAACCGCCAGTGAAGTGAGCAAGTTGGAGCAGTTTGTTTTTAACCGCTCTTCTCTGCCCTTGCTGTAGAGTGAGTTGCCATAGGAACCCAGGTGTGTGAGCAGGCAGCAGAGTGGAGGCAAGAACACTTCACACAATTTCCACAGAAATTGTAGCTTTCCTAGTTCTTTTTGCTCCTTTTAGGGAAGAGGATTTTTTCAGTGGAGCCTACCTATCGCCTAGGCAAGAATGACACCCCCCTGCCCAAAGCCTCCTGGGATAACCACATCATGTATCCCAGAAGGCTTCGGGGCTGTGTGAAGTCCACTGTACATGATGACGTGACAAAGAATATGTCAACTTTGCAATGGAAAAGCACTGTGCAAGGAGGGGGGTGGGGGGGTTGAGTGCAGTCACATGACCACTGCATCAGTAGCTTTTTTTTCTTCTTCCCAGCTATAAAAAAAAGTTTATTGGGGACAACACAATACGTAAGCAAAGAAACAATTTTCACTTCTGAAAGTGCAAACCTGAAAGATTTGTTGTTTTGGCCTGACCTGTGCGTGGTAAATATTCATTAGACACACTATCAAGTCATAGCGGCATGCAGCGCTGAATCAAGTCTCTCGGCACACATTTCCTCTGAACAGTTTGTTTTCAGTCTGTTTGTGAGAGAAGTACGTCTGCTGTTGCGTTTCCTCTCTTCCTTTTCACAGACACAGCTCTTCCCACAAGTCGCTCAAAGAACATAAAACACAGACGTCGTCGCACAGTTCAGCTCTATGTCTGCTCCTCCCTTTACTCAATGCCATCAAGGGATGCTAGCGCCTCTGTACGAGGTGTACATCCTGGCTACACAGAGTAGGCCCAGCCATACTAGAGCAACAGGCAGAAATGTAAACAATCTATAGTTGTGTGTGATTGGAATAAAGAACCGGACTATCAAAGGATCGTGAAGGAAATGTGTACACTGCCATTGCCAAACACCACAACTTCCCTGCCTCCGATTCTGCTTCTCAGGCTCTACTATTAACCAAGTCCATGACCAGGAACAAGCATGCAGATGAGGAATTCTGACTTAACTGGCCAGCTGCTTGTTCCAAACCAGGGATTCACTGAATACCAAAGCTGCTGGAGCCATAAGGCTACGTTCACACTAGCATTGTGTGCAGGCGGCAGAGAGGCATTTGGGAAGCGTTTTTACCGCTTCCCAAACACCTCTGGCAATTCTGCACATTGCAGCACATGGTGCTGTTCTAACGGGAGCATCGCGGCAAAACGGACGCCTCTGGACGAGTCAGGAGGCGTTGAAGCCTCCTATTCTTGTCTATGGTGCCGCTTCGCAAACACCTGGCCGGCGTTTGCGACGCGGTTGCGGGGCATTTGTGGAGCGGTAACACCATTCAAACTTCATTCTAGGCAATTGTGGGGCGTTTTTAACGCTCGGCAAATGCCTAGCAACCGCTGCTAAACCGTGCATGCAGCGTTTGCCGAGCGTAAAAAACGCTCCTCAGACGCCGGACCAATGCTTGACAAACACTATAGGGGCGTTTGTCAAGCGTTGGTAAAACAGTCAAGTGTGAACGAGCCCTAAGACAGCTAGGAAATGATTTCTGCAGTGAGGAGGATGGTAGGTAACACATTTCTCTCAAGACAGGTTGTCTTTAGGGCCAGATTATACCACATGCTGTCCAGTGCATTTTTTTCTGCATCAAAAACACATTGAATTAGGTTATATGGTTTCCAATGGCACAGTTCACACCAGTGTGGTCAGTTCCAGGGAGTTCCAGTTCTAGAAAAAAAAAATGGAGAACATGCTGCATTTTTACTGAACTGGAAATGCATCGAAAACACATTAAAAAAATGCACTGGACCCCAGTACAGTGGGGGAAAAAAAAGGTAGAAAAAAAGCATCTGGAATGCATCAGAAAAAGCATCAAAAACACACTGGAACGCATCAAAAACACGTAAAAAAAAAACGAACATGCAGAAACGCATCTGGAACAGAGTGCGTTTTTGTGGTGTAAACTGGCCCTTAAACTGGAATTTCACACTCTCAGTCAACATAGACTATTTTTAATCCTCATGTTGCTGCATCAGTAAATAGATAGGAAAGTATATCATATTTACTTGTTTTAAACTTTTTTTTTTACATTTCTTCAGCTATTTCCTGCTCTTTGGGCCTAGGCAAATTGCATCATACATTGCAGATGTCTTCAGCAAGGAAAGAGGGGTTTTCTCACCTAAGCACATCCTCCTCCCTTCACACCTAAGTTAAGGACAGATTGATTCCAGGAAGTAAATGCTATAGGGTTCATATGCCCTTACTCAAGATGGCCACGGCCAGAAATGTTATGGGGTGTATTTCAAAGTAATTTCTCGGCGAAAAAAGCATGGATTGATGGGGGAATTTGCTTTGAATATTAAATATGAGTTTTGGTTTGTGGTGCTCAGGTGCACCTTAAAGAACTCCAGGGAAATAAAATAAAATCATCTGCAGTGTATAATCAATTGACGTTTTAGGAGGTACATAACACTTTAGAAATTCCTTCAGGTGAGATAGTAAAACTCTAGCTGTGGCTCATATACACAGAAGCAGCACTGTTGTCCGTCCACCCCACCTACCCCTTGTCCATTCACAGCATACAAAGCTTTTTGTGAATGGACAAGGGGAGAGGAGGACAGACAAACAATGAAGCTTCTGTGTATGAAAGCCATAGCACTCATAGCTGCTCTCACTACACTTCTGGCCTCAATGTAAATATTACAAGACTACAACCATACTTACAGAGTTATTATACCCTAACACTTTAAAGTAAAACTATAGGCAAAACTATTTTTTCATTTTGGATAGCGTAAGAGAGGGTTATAACCCGTCAGATGTTGTTTCGCCATCTGTGTCCCATTGCGGAGATATCCCTTCACTTCATGTCTCATATCCAAACAGGAAGTGAGAGGAAATCACTGCAAATTAAGGGAATTTCTTTGGGATCCCCAAGTCACCAGAACTAGTGTCCCCATTTGGAAGATATCCCCTCCATTACGTTTCTGGGGACAATCCAAAATTTTGAATTTTCTTTTACTTTCATTTTCAATGACAATGGTAAACAGGACAGATATAGAGGGTGAATCTCCCTAACATGGGCACAGACAGCAATAAAAACTGACAGGTGTCCTGATCCCTCTCCACGCTATCCAAGGAAAAAAAAAGTATTGCTTTTAGTTATACTTTAATATGATTAACAGTCGCTGACATCAGTACTTACCTTCTGTGCAGTTTCTCCTTCAAAATCTCATCTTTCTTCTTCAATCCAAACATCGCTGTCCTAGTTTCCCAGTTTTCAGGTGGCTTCCCTGCCTTGCAGGGTCCTACAGAGCCACCTTTTCATGCATTCATCAGGGAGAGAGACTCCAAGACCATGCTATGACGCTGCCTGTCCACACACACAGGCAGCCAGGAAGGACAAGACAGAAAAGGTATGCACAGTGGCTGTGTTGGGGATTATAATTATGGGACATGTATTCCCTAGGGAAACAGTCAGGGGGACTTTCAAAGAAGTAATGAGTGCATGATACCCGAGCGGAAGTTCAGGGAAGCAGCAAACAGGAATCAGGAAGTTGTGGTGTTGAATATTTCAAATTGTGTGGGAGAATTTTCCTCTCAGCCAGCATTTATTGTTCACTGCTCAACTGTTCTAAATGTAATTAAGACAAAATGGGAGCCTTTAGTATTACTTTAAGGGCACTCACCTCCTATGACTTCAAGCGTATTACCTCAAATATTAAGATGCAATATGCATTGTTTATGTTAAAATCTAACCGTCAAATTCTATTTATAGTTTACCTTTAACAGTGATCCTGACAGTTATTATATTATACAGGATTTATATAGGGCCAACAGTTTGCGCAGCGCTGTACAATACAAGGGAGACAGTACAATCCACTTCCTTAAACTCAACCTCTCCAAAACCGAGCTCCTAGTCTTCCCCCCAGCCCGCGCACCCCCGACTTCTCCATCACGTCCAACAACGCCACCATCAAGCCCACCCCGCAAGCCAAAGTACTGGGTGTCATTCTTGACTCCAATCTATCCTTCCAGCCCCAAGTCCAATCGATAATGAACTCATGTAGACTCCACCTCCGCAACATCTCCAAAATCCGCACGTTCCTAACCCCAGAAACCACTAAACAGCTCATCCACTCCCTCATCATATCACGACTCGACTACTGCAACTCCCTCCTCACTGGCCTGCCTCGCCACAGGCTATCCCCGCTTCAGTCGATCCTGAATACGGCTGCCAGGCTCATCCACCTTACCAACCACTCCGTTTCCGCCACCCCCCTCTGCCAATCCCTCCACTGGCTCCCGATTGCCCAACGGATTAAATTCAAAATGCTAACACTGACATACAAAGCTGTCCATAATATCGCCGCAAAACTACATCTCCGACCTAATATCCAAATACCACCCAAAACGCACTCTCCGCTCCTCACAAGACCTCCTTCTCTCTAGCTTCCTGGTCTCCTCCTCCCATGCCCGCCTCCAGGACTTCTCCAGGGTGTCACCCATCCTCTGGAACTCCCTACCCCAATCCATCAGACTATCACCTACTCTCCTCTCATTTAGGCGTACCCTGAAAACCCATCTCTTCAGGGAAGCCTACCCCGCCCCCTGCTAACTGCCGATCTCGCCACTCCTCCTACCACTCCATCCCCCACAGCTTTTCCTCAGGTACCACTATCCCCTCCCTCCTAGATTGTAAGCTCCAAGGAGCAGGGCCCTCGAACCCCTCGTGTATCTCATTGTATTGTTATTGTACTGTCTCATGTATTGTCTCCCATTGTAATGTACAGCGCTGAGCGAACTATTGGCGCTATATAAATACTGTATATTAATAATAATTACAATACATTTCAGTACAGAAGGAATAGGAGGGCCCGGCTCATGGAGCTTACAATCTAAAGGAAGGGGGAGGTGATACAAAAAGTGATAGCTGCGGGGGGGATGATCTGATGGAGGTGATTCAAGTATAGTTCTTAGGTGGAGGTGGGGTAGGCTTCCCTGAATAAGTGAGTTTTCAAAGATCGCCTAAAGGCAGACAGGGTAGGGGCTGACCGGACATACTGTGGTAGGGAGTTCCAGAAAATTGGAGAGGCACTGGAGAAGTCCTGGAGGCGAGTGTGGGAGGAGGTGATGAGGGAGCTAGAAAGGAAGATATCTTGGGAGGAGCGGAGTGGGCGATATCTGCGGATGAGGTTGGTGATGTAGATAGGGACTGTGTTGTGGATGGCTTTGTAAGCTGTAGTTAGAATTTTGAATTTTATACGTTGGGATAGTGGAAGCCAGTGAAGGGATTGGCAGAGAGGGGCAGCAGTCGCTGATCGGTTGGTAAGGTGTCTTCTGGGTTCCTGTTTCACACAGACCACTACAAGCAGGGAAGCAAATCCATGCTTCTGTGCTCGGTCTGCCTCCCCATGATTGCCGCTGGGAGTTACAGGATGCTGTGCAGACGCACGGTGTGCCTGTATCTCCTGTGGTCAATTTTGTAGCCACACCCCCTCCCAGTTCATTTCAGCAAGGGGGTGGACTTCTTTACACATACACAGTGAGGAAGTTCCCCATCTGTAGATTATATCACACACGGTGGGTGGTATTATGTAATACAACAAGCTGGCTGGTGAGTAATTTGACATTGGAGAGTGAACAGGCAAGCAAGAAGGCTTGCATTGCAATCACAGCATGGAAGTAACTTCCACAGCCAACTATAGTTCTGACAGCCAGGCTCCAGCTGGGATCCACTGGTTCTGGAATGAGGCACACACTGATGGGGAAGTTGCTTTCCTGCTATAGGTGTTATGTTAGCCTGTTGTGTTATATAACCCTGCCAGTCTGCTATGATTTAATCCTGCCAACTCTGTGAGACATACACCACACATAGGGAGCTTCCCCAGTGTGTGTACAGAGGGCCAACCCCTTAATAAATGGGCACTGCTGTGGTAGAGGGGGTTGTGATCAGGTTTTGCAGTCATATGGCAAACAGTAGATTATCAAAAAAGGAAAAAAAACATGTAATTATATTTGTTGTACTACAACAGGCTTTTTCTTCACAAATATTTTAGGGCCCCCTTCACACAGGGCAGACTCTGATATGATCAGCGAGAGACCTGTCCGATGATTAGAATCCACTCGGCCCTATGGGTGGCCAGGTGTAAACAGACTCCCCTATCCATTTACACGTGACTGCCCTCTGATCAGATTCACCTATAAGGGGGGGGGTCCTCCTCCTTTTCTTTAGCAGACCAAATCGGATTGGAGGTAGTAAATGGACACAAGTCTGTTTACACCTGCCAATCCTTAGGGGTGAATGGAGAATCCAATCAGGTCCGTCTGGAAAACTGACAGATGGACCTGATTAGACCCTTTGCGTGAAAGGGACCTAACTTGAATTGGAGGGTACTGCTGATTTTTTTTCTGTTTTCATTTTGCCTGGCATTCTGCTTTTAGGAAATGTAGGTACAAAGGACAGCAGAATGGCTAAATGGTTAGCACTTCTGCCTAGCAACAGGCATGCCTAGGGTCATTGGTTCAAATCCCAACCATGTCACTACCTGCCTGGCGTTTGCATGTTCTCCCTGTGCCTGCGTGGGTTTCCTCCAACACTCCAAAGGCATGCTGGCAGATTAATTGGCTCCTGTCTAAATTGGCCCTAGTATGTGTATGTATGAGTTATGGACCTTAGACTGTGCGCCCCTTGAGGGTTAGGGACTGATGTGAATGTACAATATATATACATGTAAAGTGCTGCGTAAACTGACAGCACCCTCCTATTCCTTCTGTACTGAAATGTATTGTAATTGTACTGTCTCCCTTATATTGTAAAGCGCTGAGCAAACTGTTGGCGCTATAGAAATCCTGTATAATAATATAAGCACCTGAAATAATCAATGACAACTAGAAGTTTTGTTCAGGACAGAATTGGTATACAAAGTAGGTAAGAGATTTAGCAATCACTTATCCTCAGCAGAACAGGTGGGTAACCTGTGGGACAGAACACCAGCGAATGTATCTGGGTGTATGAGATCAGACTGCACTGCCACACAAAACACAGGCTGATGTGTACAGCAATGGAACACAAACCTTTACCGTCACGAAGGATCAATGCTGTACAAGGACAATGCAAGGCTCTAGATTATATTATCCAGAATGCTGTTTTTGTCTCTTACCTCATTTATACAAAGCGGTGACAAAGAAAATATCCGGAAAGCAGCTTCCATAGATAATTTATGGAAACTATGAATAACACTACACGATTACCCTCCTCTTTTTTTGGGGGGGGGGCAACTGATCACACAATGTCTGATATATATATATAGAGCGGCCTACAATACAAACGTATTTCTTGGAATCTGAATAGGGCCCTGGCCTACAGGAGGTACAGTGCTAGGTTAGGGGGTGTAGAAGTGGTTGGTCTGCCTGAATGTGTCACCCTGGAGGAGGCAATGTACAGCTCCACAGATACAGTCGCACAAAATGTAATTCATTGAACACACTTTTCTCATGAGGACACACACAGGTGAACTGGGCAATCAATGTGTTTCGACAATAACTGATTTAAAACCATCTAAAAGAAATTCTTCCACAAAAAGACAAAACAACATGGATAGTAAGCAGATCAAAACCCAAACTGGACGACATTTAAAATGCTAAAGCACTATACAATATGTCAACCAATTCATTTTTTCCTTCAAACCCTTTTTTGTCCTCCATCATCGCAATACAGCTGGTCTCCTCCAGACACTTCCTGTCTATATGCGCTCACCCCAAGGTCTCCTGTACATCATATTCCTGGTTAACACAACAGTCACCTGTCACCTTAACTGGGAGCTCCTATGACACGGTGGGTGACAACACCTGAGAAAACTTGGAGACTGGCTGTCACGCCAAGGTCTCCTGTACATCATATTCCTGGTTAATAAACACAACAGTCACCTGTCACCTTACCTAGCAGCTCCTATGACACGGTGACAACACCTGAGAAAACTTGGAGACTGGCTGTCACGCCAAGGTCTCCTGTACATCATATTCCTGGTTAATAAACACAACAGTCAGCTGTCACCTTAACTGGGAGCTCCTATGACACGGTGGGTGACAACACCTAAGAAAACTTGGAGACTGGCTGTCACGCCAAGGTCTCCTGTACATCATATTCTTGGTTAATAAACACAACAGTCACCTGTCACCTTAACTGGGAGCTCCTATGACACGGTGGGTGACAACACCTGAGAAAACTTGGAGACTGGCTGTCACGCCAAGGTCTCCTGTACATCATATTCCTGGTTAATAAACACAACAGTCACCTTAACTGGGAGCTCCTATGACATGGTGACAACACCTGAGAAAACTTGGAGACTGGCTGTCACCCCAAGGCAGGAAGTGTCTGGAGGCCCTTGATGGTAGGATCACCAGGTATTGTTTTATTGAGAACTGCAAATTAGAAAAACAATATTTGTGAAATAACTAACATTTTATGTAACTTGGTTTAGATTTACTTTACAATCATGTCATGTCAAAGCCATAGCAATGATCCTGCCAGGAAGATTCCCACACAGCTGGAATAAGATGACACAAGGGGCCCCCACAAGCCTAGACATAGGGAGCCCCCCTGAGCAGGATATGGGGAGCACAGTGACCGATGATGGAGGGAAGACTCCATTCACACATGTGCGACTTCAAAGGTGCACGATTTTCATACGGCTTTGCGGTCTCTGGCACTCAAATCACATCAAAGTATTGCAGGAACCCTTTCAAAGTCCCACAGATCTGAATGGGTGCCATAGGAAACAATGGGCTGTGACTTGTCATGCGACTTTATGTGTACAAGGTTGGATGACAAGTTGCACAAGTGTGAATAGAGCCTAAGGGGGAGGGGGCCTGGTGATCGAGAGGACATGGGGGGACAGAGACCCAGTGATGAGGTATGGCATGGGGGGCCCCAGTGATGGGGGAAGATAATGGAGGGACACTGGTGATAAAACAAGACATATTGGGGGGGGGGCTGCAATCAGGCAGGACATATAGGGGGCCCTGTGATCAGGCAGGACATATGGGGGGCCCCAGTGATGACGGAAGACATGTGGGAGCCCCCAGTGATCACACAGGACATGGGGGGCCCCCCAGTGATCACACAGGACATGGGGGGGCCCCCAGTGATCACACAGGACATGGGGGGCCCCCAGTGATCACACAGGACATGGGGGGCCCCCAGTGATCACACAGGACATGGGGGGCCCCCAGTGATCACACAGGACATGGGGGGCCCCCAGTGATCACACAGGACATGGGGGGCCCCCAGTGATCACACAGGACATGGGGAGGGCCCCAGTGATCACACAGGACATGGGGAGGGCCCCAGTGATCACACAGGACATGGGGGGGGGCCCAGTGATCACACAGGACATGGGGGGCCCCCAGTGATCACACAGGACATGGGGGGGCCCCCAGTGATCACACAGGACATGGGGGGGCCCCCAGTTATCACACAGGACATGGGGGGGGCCCAGTGATCACACAGGACATGGGGGGGGCCCAGTGATCACACAAGACATGGGGGGCCCCGGGTGATGGGAGGCACAGGCAGTGAAGTGGGAGGGAAGTTGCTGGCAAGCAGGCACACAGAGTACAGGACAGTCCGGAGGCCTCACCTTCTGGTCCACGATGGAGCAGGCCATCTCTCGCACGGCCCCCAGGCTCAGCTCCCCGGGTTCGGGCAGGACGACGGGCTCCCGGCTCAGGCCGATCTGGATCTGGAGGGAGAGGCCGTGGCCCGCGGGGCTGGGCGGCCGGATGACCGGGGGGGCGCTCATAGACAGCTGGGCCCGCCAGCGGGAGACAGCGGAGGGGACACGGGTCAGCGACACTCACACAGGCGGCACCCCGACAACTAGAGCCGCATACAGCCCGGACAGGCCGGAGGCTCCTCCTCTCACACACGGCACCCGGACAGCCTCATGTCCTTCCCCGGCTCCCCGCCGGCTCTCCGCCGCCTCACACCGAGCACACTGCCGCCTCTTCCCTCCCAGGAAAACTTTCACCAACAACAAGTCCGAGCGGCGCCCACACACACACCGCACTCACACACTCACACACCGCCTGGCGGGGCGCGCGCCCCCTGCTGGACGCTCCGCGGCACGGCAACTCGCCGGGCCCCCTGCTGGAAGGAGCGCGTCATGGCATCCTGCACGCTCAGAGGACAGCTCCCCGCCTGCTGGTGACACAGGAAGAGATCTTCACTGACAGGGGACACGCATCTGTACACCACTGACGGGGGACACGCATCTGTACGCCGCTGACGGGGGACACGCATCTGTATGCCGCTGACGGGGGACACGCATCTGTACGCCGCTGACGGGGGACACGCATCTGTACGCCGCTGACGGGGGACACAAATCTGTACGCCGCTGACGGGGGACACGCATCTGTACGCCGCTGACGGGGGACACGCATCTGTACGCCGCTGACGGGGGACACGCATCTGTACGCCGCTGACGGGGGACACGCATCTGTACGCCGCTGACGGGGGACACGCATCTGTACGCCGCTGACGGGGGACACGCATCTGTACGCCGCTGACGGGGGACACAAATCTGTACGCCGCTGACGGGGGACACAAATCTGTACGCCGCTGACGGGGGACACGCATCTGTACGCCACTGACCGGGGACACGCATCTGTACGCCACTGACCGGGGACACGCATCTGTACGCCACTGACGTGGGACACGCATCTGTACGCCACTGACGGGGGGACACGCATCTGTACGCCGCTGACGGGGGACACGCATCTGTACGCCGCTGACGGGGGACACGCATCTGTACGCCGCTGACCGGGGACACGCATCTGTACGCCACTGACCGGGGACACGCATCTGTACGCCACTGACGTGGGACACGCATCTGTACGCCACTGACGGGGGGACACGCATCTGTACGCCACTGACGAGGGAACGCATCTGTACGCCACTGACGGGGGGACACGCATCTGTACGCCACTGACGGGGGACACGCATCTGTACGCCACTGACGGGGGACACGCATCTGTACGCCACTGACGAGGGACACGAATCTCTACGCCGCTGACGGGGGACACGCATCTGTACGCCACTGACCGGGGACACGCATCTGTACGCCACTGACCGGGGACACGCATCTGTACGCCACTGACGTGGGACACGCATCTGTACGCCACTGACGGGGGGACACGCATCTGTACGCCACTGACGAGGGAACGCATCTGTACGCCACTGACGGGGGGACACGCATCTGTACGCCACTGACGGGGGACACGCATCTGTACGCCACTGACGGGGGACACGCATCTGTACGCCACTGACGGGGGACACGAATCTCTACGCCACTGACGGGGGACACGAATCTGTACGCCACTGACGGGGTACACGCATCTGTACGCCACTGACGGGGGACACGAATCTGTACGCCACTGACGGGGGACACGCATCTGTACGCCACTGACGGGGGACACGCATCTGTACGCCACTGACGGGGGACACGCATCTGTACGCCACTGACGGGGGACACGCATCTGTACGCCACTGACGGGGGACACGCATCTGTACGCCACTGACGGGGGACACGCATCTGTACGCCACTGACGGGGGACACGCATCTGTACGCCACTGACGGGGGACACGCATCTGTACGCCACTGACGGGGGACACGAATCTGTACGCCACTGACGGGGGACACGCATCTGTACGCCACTGACGGGGGACACGCATCTGTACGCCACTGACGGGGGACACGCATCTGTACGCCACTGACGGGGGACACGCATCTGTACGCCACTGACGGGGGACACGCATCTGTACGCCACTGACGGGGGACACGCATCTGTACGCCACTGACGGGGGACACGAATCTCTACGCCACTGACGGGGGACACGAATCTGTACGCCACTGACGGGGGACACGCATCTGTACGCCACTGACGGGGGACACGCATCTGTACGCCACTGACGGGGGACACGCATCTGTACGCCACTGACGGGGGACACGCATCTGTACGCCACTGACGGGGGACACGCATCTGTACGCCACTGACGGGGGACACGCATCTGTACGCCACTGACGAGGGACACGCATCTGTACGCCAATGACGGGGGACACGCATCTGTACGCCACTGACGGGGGACACGCATCTGTACGCCACTGACGGGGGACACGCATCTGTACGCCACTGACGAGGGACACGCATCTGTACGCCAATGACGAGGGACACGCATCTGTACGGCACTGACGGGGGACACGCATCTGTACGCCTCTGACGGGGGACACAAATCTGTACATCGCTGACGGGGGACACGCATCTGTACGCCACTGACGGGGGACACAAATCTGTACATCGCTGACGGGGGACACGCATCTGTACGCCACTGACGGGGGACACAAATCTGTACGCCACTGATGGGGGACACGCATCTGTACATCACTGACGGGGGGACACGCATCTGTACACCACTGACAGGGCATCTGTACGCCACTGACGGGGGACACGCATCTGTACATCACTGACGGGGGACACGCATCTGTACGCCACTGACGGGGGGACACAAATCTGTACATCACTGACGTGGGACATGCATCTGTACATCACTGACGGGCGACACTCATCTGTACATCACTGACGGGGGACACGCATCTGTACACCACTGACGGGGGACACTCATCCATACATCACTGACGGGGAACATGCATCTGTACATCACTGACAGGGAACATGCATCTGTACATCACTGACGGGGGGGACACGCATCTGTACTGCTGTTCTGGAGCTCATACTCTGCATGCTCTGCCTGTCACAGAATGGGAACCTAATCAGCTCCTGTGCAGTTAGTGTACTAACAAGTGTAAATGATAAAGTATTCCCTTGACCATACTCAATACAATCTGATTGTACAATTTCCAGGAGTATAGGATCATATATGCCGCAATATCTGCATTCACTCTGCGTTTCTGCATGTGCGTTTTTGAAATCATTTGTGTATTTAGTTATTTTCTATATCAGGTTGCCTTTGTACACATTCAGGTGCATTTGCAGTGTGTTTGCACACATTTATATGTATTTGCAGTGCATTCCTGTGCAAAAAAAAATGGAGCATGCTCTATTTTTTTTTTAAATACACAAAAGCACTGCAACGGTGTGTACTAGGCCTATCGGAATACAATCATTTTTTTCTGGCAATTGCGCGGTCATGCAACACTGTACTCAAACAAAATGTTTCTGTTATAAAAAGCAGAAGCAAACTGCATCCGTTTAAATCCTATGGCGTGCTTCACACTGGTCAGTTGTGATTAAAAAAAAATCCTGCTTGCTTCATTTTTTGTGCATGTTTTGATCCGGTTAAAAAAATGCACTAAAAATGCATTCCTCCATTGAAATGAATGGAAACTGCTTCAAAAATGCAACGCACTGCTGGGAAGTTCTCAAGCCCCAGTATCCAGAACACGTGTCAAGGGAAATCACATTACATTCAATGGTGCCCTTCTAATCAACTCAGCACAGTGCGATTTTGATAAGGGTTCCTGGTGGATTTCCATCCATAGAGTCTATGTTGGCTCAAAGAAGTCACATCAGCATAGATAACAAGCATTTCTATGCAACTTGGATGGATTCAGCGGTTTTTTTTTAACACTCACCTCTCCTCCCTCATCCTTGTTGCCTAAAACCTAGGTTCACACTGAAGCGGTTTTGATCCTTTCTTTTATCGATCGATCCTTTTATTGACTGATCGATCTTTTTATTGATCAATCAAACCTTCCATTTATTGGTTGATCAATCAATCATTTCTTTTGTCAGTCTATCCCTCCTATTGATTGCTCCTTCTTTTTGTTGACCTATCAATCCTTCCTTTTATCAATCGATCCTTCCTTCCTTCCTTTTATCGAACAATCCTTCCTTCCTTTTATCGATCGATCCTATTACCAATCAATCCTTCCTTTTATTGATCGATCCTTCCTTCGATCGATCAATCCTTCCTTTTATCGACCCTTCCTTTTACCAATTGACCCTTCCTTTTATCGATCTGTTGACCCTACCTTTTATCAAGTGATCCTTCAATCAGTCCATCTTTTTATCAATTAATCCTTCCTTCTGTCGATCAATCTTTCTTTTTATCGATCAATCCTTCCTTTGAATTATCAATCCTTCCTTTGACTGATCCTTCCTTTTACTGATCCTTCCTTTTATTGATCTATTGACCCTTCTTTGTAGAAAGCAAGCGATCAACCCTTTCATCGATCAATCCTTCAATCAACCGTTCCTTCGATCAATCAAAGGAAGGATAAAAACCGCTTCAGTGTGAACCTAGGTTTTAGGCAGTAAGGATGAGGGAGGAGAGGTGAGAGTTAAAAAAAACACTAATCAATCAAAGTGGTATAGGAATGTTACTTAACTATGCTGCTGCTAAACTCTCTAAGCAACATCTTCAACCTCTCACTCTCCATGGGCACCTTTCCCTCCCCACTCAAACATGCACTGGTTACCCCCATTCTCAAAAAACACAAATATAACACAAATCTATGTGTGAGCTCTCCCATAAGGGCTGGACATTCACAGCATGGGAGGTGGGGCATAAGTGTCAAACAAAAACATGCTAAAAGTACAATATAAAATTACAATATAAACATTACATATGTGTACAATTGCTATCCATATATAAAAATAAAAAATACATAGGTGTACGATATTATAGATTACGTGCGTTCTATGGATATTTGCGATGGTGGCTGGAACGCACTGCACAAGCGCCCCATCAGATGACACACACAGGTGTGCATTCCAGAGGCACCAGGAGCTGCCCCTGCCTCTCTAGTCTCCCTCTTCACTGCTTTTTTCATGCAAATACTGCCTATAATATTATAGTAGTGACACAGAGATTGCTCCTAAATCTGTCTAAACCCTTCAGTGAGTAGAAACTAGTTCTAGATTACTCCTGAAAGGATTCGTATGTTTTTAATTCAAAAGTTGAAGGTAAAGCTAAACCTTTTTTATGTTTGGTAGTGACCACTATCAGTATTATACAGTAATCTATATTATCGTACATTTATGTATTTTTTATTTTTATATATGGATAGCAATTGTACACACATGTAATGTTTATATTGTCATTTTATATTATCTTTTTAGCATGTTTTTGGTTGACATTTATGCCCCACTTCCCATGCTGTGAATGTCCAGCCCATATGGGAGAGCTCACACATAGATTTGTGTTATATATAGAGGAGGGCATTCTCGGTTCTGTTAGCTCTGAGGAAGAAGCGATCTCCCTTCGAAACGCGTCAGTTTCACTCTGAGGTCTCCCCTCTCGATGGGATTCGCACGTGTCTCCTACTCCAGTGTTCCTATTTTGGATTTTATATGCCTTATATACAGCCACTTTTGTGAGTATACATCTTATTTCAATAAAAGTACACCTTTTTACTGAGGTAATGTGCAAGGCTGGTGCGCTTTCTGTTTTTGTTCTTCATTGCAGTTTATGTCGAGCTTCCACAGCCTTGTGTTAGAGCTGCACAACCTTTGCTCCGTTGGAGGACGAACTTTCTTAGTAGCTAATCCATCTACCCACTTCTGATCTGGGTCCCTGAGCGCAGGAGGTGTTGTTTATGTTTTCAGCCGCTCATACCAACCCAGAGAGTCAAGTGTGTAGAGAGTGGACTCTCTGGTCACGCCCTCTGATGTGTTTTGCCCCGCCCACCAGGGCTTGATCACAGAGACCAATTAATAGAATTAAATATCAAAAATATATACCCACCATGTTCTTACTATCCTATCAGAAATAATGACACCATTCTTATTCCTTGAGCATCAAACGTGATAAGTTGTTTGGATCTGCAAAAGGTTCAGATATTAGCTTGAAATAGCCAATCAGCACTCTAGCTGAACACAGATCCTCCTCTTTGGCAAGGCGGAGCTGGGTGTGTAGGCAGGTGCAGTCTGCTTTCTTCACTGCAAGTGACACTCATCCGGAATGGCAATGCAGCTGGAGGAGGAAATAAAGAGAAAATGGGCTTCTTTATGATTTCCTTGGTCCTCTGGGTTAGTGTTACGGGTGGTTACACAGCATTGAGATGACCCTGGTGGTCATCTTGGGTCAAGCAGACTCTTTTTAACCACTTGCCCTCCAGAGGATTCCCCCCCTTCCTGACCAGGCCATGTTTTGCGATACAGCGCTGCATTATTTTAACTGACAATTGTGCAGTCATGCAACACTACACCCAAATGAAATGTACCGTATTTTTCGCTCCATAAGACGCACCTGACCATAAGACGCACCTAGGTTTTAGAGGAGGAAAACAAGAAAAAAAAATATTTTGAACCAATGGACTGCAGACACAGTACAGGGGATGACCAGAGACTGCGTACACAATACAGGAGATGACCAGAGACTGCGGACACAGTACAGGAGATGACCAGAGACTGCGGACACAGTACAGGAGATGACCAGAGACTGCGGACACAGTGCAGGAGATGACCAGAGACTGCGGACACAGTACAGGAGATAACCAGAGACTGCGTACACAATACAGGAGATGACCAGAGACTGCGGACACAGTACAGGAGATGACCAGAGACTGCGGACACAGTACAGGGGATGACCAGAGACTGCGGACACAGTGCAGGAGATGACCAGAGACTGCAGACACAGTGCAGGAGATGACCAGAGACTGCGGACACAGTGCAGGAGATGACCAGAGACTGCGGACACAGTGCAGGAGATGGCCAGAGACTGCGGACACAGTGCAGGAGATGGCCAGAGACTGCGGACACAGTGCAGGAGATGGCCAGAGACTGCGGACACAGTGCAGGAGATGGCCAGAGACTGCGGACACAGTGCAGGGAATGACCAGAGACTGCGGACACAGTACAGGAGATGGCCAGAGACTGCGGACACAGTGCAGGGGATGACCAGAGACTGCGGACACAGTGCAGGGAATGACCAGAGACTGCGGACACAGTGCAGGAGATGACCAGAGACTGCGGACACAGTACAGGAAATGACCAGAGACTGCGGACACAGTGCAGGGAATGACCAGAGACTGCGGACACAGTGCAGGAGATGACCAGAGACTGCGGACACAGTGCAGGGAATGACCAGAGACTGCAGACAGTGCAGGGCATGACCAGAGACTGCAGACAGTGCAGGGAATGACCAGAGACTGCAGACAGTGCAGGGGATGACCAGAGACTGTAGACAGTGCAGGGGATGACCAGAGACTGCAGACAGTGCAGGGAATGACCAGAGACTGCTGACCTTTGGGGAGGGAGGGGGAGCGGGTACCTGAATTTGACAGGTACCCGCTCCCACTTCCGCGGAGTTGTCCTTCTCTCTTCTTCCCGGGCCGGCTTCTGTGACAGCCGGGTGCCCACTGCGCATTGTGAATGGCCCGGCGCTTTCTGGGACCTGTCATGTGTCCCAGAAGACACCGGATCATTCACAAAGCGCAGCACATGCGCAGTGGGCACCCGGCTGTCAGAAGCCAGCGCGGGAAGACTGTGCAGCGCTGGAGCGAGGAACAGGTAAGGCCCTGCAGGAGAGAACAGCTGAGCGGCCGGCCCGGTATTCTAACATGGTGACAGCAGAAATACCGGACCGGCCGCTTTATATTCGCTCCATAAGACGCACTGACATTTTCCCCCCTTTTTTTGGGGGAAAAAAGTGCGTCTTATGGAGCGAAAAATACGGTATGTTCTTTTTTTACCACAAATAGAGCTTTCTTTTTGTGGTATTTGATCACCTGTGCGTTTTTTATTTTTTGTGCTATAAACAAAAAAGACAGACAATTTTGAAACAAAAACAATATTTTTGACTTTTTGTTATTAAAATATATCCAATAAAAAAGTTAAAAATTAAATTTCTTCATAAATTTAGGCCAAAATGTATTCTGCTACATTTTGCTATAAAAAATTCCCAATAAATTGTAAATTAATTGGTTTACGTGAAAGTTATAGTATCTAGAAATGGAGGTATATATACTGGAATTTTTTTTATATATATACTAGTAATGGCGAGGATCAGCGACTTATAGCAGGACTGCGGTGGGCATTCTGACACTGGGTGGGAACCGACTAACTGCAACTGACATCCCCAGTGACACTAATACATTGACACTGTACTAATGACACTGGGCAGGAAGGGGTTAACATTTGGGGCGATCAAAGGGTTAACTGTGTGCTGCACGTGTTTTACACTATGTGCTGTGCAGAGAAATATTAAGCAGCATCTCCTTGCTGACAGGAGGGAAACGTGTGTTGTTTGCACACAGGTCTCTCCCCTGTCAGATTTCCCCAACGATCACAGAGTGCCGGAGGGGGAATCGCCGGCAGGGACCCGGTGATTGACATCTCTACCTGCCAATAGCGGCGCGGGTAGGGAATCGTGCATGCGTCCTCTACCCGGAAATGCAAATCCTGTATATATACACGTGATTTTGCGCAGCCCTGCTGCCCTGTAGCAGTACTTCCACTATAGGGTGGCGGGCAAGCAGTTGAGTCCCTGCCCCTGGCTTTTGGCATGCAATTACTAGTGTAGGGATAGCTCAGTCATCTGTCAGGGACAGCACTAGCAGCAAGGAGAGCTTCCAGTGGTGGAGGGAAACCTAGGGATTTCATCTGCAACTGAGCAAGCTCCCTTTTGGGCTGGACCAGCCAGGCCACACTCTGCACTTCTTGACAGGCACGGTCTCTCTAGCTCGGGCACACTCACTCTCCAGCTCGGGCACACTCATCACCAGAGACTGACAACTCATGGGGCCCCCAGGCAATAGGGGATCATGGGGCCCCGTGTCCTTACCCAAACTCAAAAAAGCCTATGAAAAAGGTACCAGGGGCATCTCCTGGGGCCCCTACTGACCCCGGGCCCTCGGGCAGTGCCCGAGTTTTCAAATGGTCAGTCCACCCCTGCTCACCACTGACTCTCCGCTCTATTGTGAGATTTCTGGTTGACTGTGCTTCCTGCTGGGTTGTTGTAATGTTTTCCAAGTTCTACATTGTTTGCTGCAATCCAGGACTCTTGTGTGTTCTTTTGCCACCACACCACACTGCACCCACCTAACAGGTGGATTTAGTTTTTGGATTCTTGCATATCTTGAACTCTAACACAGAAAGCTGTTTTCCTGACCATTTGAGAGTATTGGATGTCCTCTCAACTTTGCATGATCCTCCATCTCCTACTTCATTCTCCATAATATACAATAAATAAAAAAAAGGCGAGAGCGCGTCATAATGGGCATGGCAGGTGTGCAAATCTAGGAACAGAAGTGTTAGATCTCTCCAATAGAGTCCTGAGAGATACTGTATAAGAAACTGGCTGGTGGCTACCATATTCTGAAATATCAGTTTTGAGTGGGCTGATCTTTATTGGTGACATGTAAATGAATAATACATTCAACTCTGCTGTGATTATTTGTTCTCTATTCTAAACATACCCAAAAATACAGATCATCTACTGTAGTTTCCTGTGCAGAGCAGGCAAGAGAATACTCTTGATCCCTGAGCACAAAACAGTATGTCAATCATGGATTATATGAAGAAGGAAGTAGTCTTCTGCCACAGGAACTGCTGTCAGTACATGATATCTGTGCTTTAAAAACATGATTAAAGCATATTCAAACATTAAAGATAAATAAATGTAATATAATGCAGCTTACTAGACAATGTGTTTGCATTTAGTTCCCTTTTTCAGGCTTCTTCCCCCTTAATTTTACTTGGTAATCTTGCAAATAACATGCTTCCTGTCCACAGAGAAAGGAAGGAGCACCGCTCACCAATCTAGTGCCTGAATATGTGGATGAGTGTGGCCTCAGTCAGTGCCGCTCCAGCCATGCTCCCTGACATGTTTCGCCCTGCACATCAGGGCTTGGGAAAAGAGAGCCAAGCAGAAGTTTATATTTCTCACTACCTATGCTTGGCTCTGTTTTCCCAACCTCTGTGACCAGATGATGTCAAGAACAGCCCATTCACGAGACTACTAGCTTGTGGGAGGGGGCAGGAGCGTCAGGAACTGGTCTTGCGCTTGGAGGATTGGCAGATTAGGTCAATATATACATTATCTTTGCTTTTTGAGCCCCTGGAAAAAAATTAGCATTTAACCAATGCAGTGTGGGCACAGCCCAACTGCATGGGAAAATAATTTTGCCTGGAATTCTTCTTTAAAGCTTAGCATTAGTATAAATAATTTTTTACTGCAGAAGAAAAAGGCTCTGTATGTCTCTGCTAAAAATAAAAGCTTATTTGCCTGCTAGCAAATCTCTACATAGAGCCGCTCATGCACAGCACAGTGTAAAAAAATCAATGTGCCCTTGGGGCTGGGATAATTTACAGCATATCAAACCCAAAGAAAAAAAATGTAATACATTGCAGCTTACCAGTCCTTAAATTTTGTGGCCGCATTCATTTGTAAGCTTTTTTCCTTCATTTTTCTCCTGGTGGTCCCAGGGGCGTATCTGCCACGAGGCAAACAAGGCGTTTGCCTTTGGCGGAATTTTCCAGGGGGGCAGTGCTGCCCTCCCAAGCAGAAGGGACCAGTGGCGTATAGGGGGTCAATTGTCCCCTGCCAAGGACAGACTGTATCGAGTGGGCAGGCTCGGCTTGGATCGAGCATGGAGGGCAGTTTCAGCTGGGCTGTTCTCGGGTGGGGGGCGGATTTGGCTGTGCTCTGATGGGGAGCGGGCTCAACTGTGCTCAGGTGGGGGGGGTGGGGTCAACTGTGCTCATGTGGTCTCCGCTGTGCTCGGCTAAGGAGGCGGGTTCGGCTGTGCTGGCACGGTCTCGGCTGTGCTTGGGCGGTCTCGGCTGTGCTCAGCCAAAGGGCCAGTTCGGTTCGGCTGGAGGGGTGAATCCACAGTGAAATCAGAGGTTTTCCCATATATTTCACAATCCTGGATCACAAACCAAGCTGACAGAGGTATTTTTTTAGTTCCTTCATTACTTCAGTATATTGACCATCTACTGTATCCTGTCTGCAGTCTCTGACAGTCTCCTGCATCCTGTCTGCAGTCTCTGACCCTCTTCTGTATCCTGTCTGCAGTTTCTGACCATCTCCTGTATCCTGTCCGCGGTCTCTGACTGTCTCCTGTATCCTGTCTGCAGTCTCTGACCATCTCCTGTATCCTGTCTGCAGTTTGTGACCTTCTCATGTAGTATGTCTGCAGTCTCTGACAGTCTCCTGTATCCTGTCCACAGTCTCTGACAGTCCCCTGTATTCTGTCCGCAGTCTCTGACCAACTCCTGAGATGGAGCTCTAATAGGAAGAGGAGGAGCCTAAAGAGGAAGGGGCAGAGTTTACAGATGAAAGAGTGCGACAAATTTAGATGGGGGGAGTCCTACCTAGGGCAGCACAAAACCAAAATACACTACTGGGTGGTCCACTAAGTTAACCTGTTATTTTTTAGTTTCCTTTACAAGACCAAGCAAAAATGGCAGTTGGAGGGTTGAGACAAACCATTTACCACTGATAGGCTGATAGGGGTGCTTACAATGGTCAGCTTTTATTAATTTATGTAAAACCTTTAACCCTAAAAGGAAAAAAAGTGTAATATCTGCTTAATATCCAACTCTTACTACTTATACAGCCCTGCCAGACAGCACAGCTAGTCTGGAGACCTGATTTTATCAACTGCAGTTGAGTAATTCAAATAGGTCTTGTCCTTGCCCTCACCCTGTGATTGCACAGTGAAGGGGAACCTGCAGATTGATATATTCATCTCCCTGTCACTCTGCTCTCCTCCTATCAGCTTGTTCCTTGTGGGCACATGAGTAGTACAGCACACCTGCTTCCCTCTCAGCTCTGCTGAACAGGAGATTGTAAGGCCTCATGCAGGGGTGGACTGACAACTCACGGGGCCCCCGGGCAATAGGGAAACCTGGGGCCCCTGTGTCCTTGCCCAAACTCAAAAAAGCCTATGAAAAAGGTACCAGGGGCATCTCATGGGGCCCCCTACTGACCCCAGGCCCTCGGGCAGTGCCCGAGTTTCCAAATGGTCAGTCCGCCCCTGGCCTCATGTACACTGCTGCTCCTAAACATGAGCTTAAGCGCTTTTGGCATTTTTTTGCCAAAGCCCCTGAACTCAACTCAATAAAAGCCTATGTGTCCGTCAATGGTCAGTCCGCCCCTGGTGTCCATGTACACATAGGCTTTTACCTGAGTTTAGGAGCTGCAGAGTTTAGGGGCAGTTAAACATTCCTCTCCTCAACGGATTCTTCTGCATTTAGGAGAGGAACGTTTTGGCCAAAAAATGCTAAACACTGCAAAAACACATGTAGCCACATTTATTCATGTCAATTGAAAACACTATGGCCAATAAAATAAATAAACGTCCAAACGCTAAGCGCGACTAAAAGCGGTACTGCGTTTACACATGTTTTTGCCACATTTAGCATATTTCTGCTGCCAGGAGAGCTAAACGACTAGGCAGGGCTGCTGTTAGAAACCACGGGGCCCCATACAGCCCACCTAACAGGGCCCCCTAAAGAAAACAAAGTTTCATATGCCTCAGTTATGAATGAACACAGTGAGGATCGGTACTCATCACTCATTGTGTTCATTCAGGAAAGGAAGGGGCTAGTAAATGTGAGGAGGGAAGCTGGCAGCACTGTGGGGGTGGGGGCACACAGGGGGAAATGCATGGTGCACAGGGAGGGTGATGGGTAAGGCGGGGGGAAATTACTGGAAACAATCCCCTTTACGTCTCTCTCTGCAGCAGCTGAAAGTCAGCAGGAGGGAGAGGAGAAAAAGCCAGCTGCAGAGAGAGCCATACAGGGGATTGGTTGCGGTAATTACCCCCCACCGTGCCAATCACCTTCCCTGCCTACATTCGATTCACCCAGCTGCCTGGCCCCTCTTGCTGGCTTGGGCCCCGTACATGAGGACTGGTGTTACCCCTTTATCCGTGGCCCTGCATCTAGGTGATTCATGTGTACATGAGGCCTAAGAGGATCATACCGAATCCAATGCAGCTATTTACACTGCTTATGTTTAAGGCTCCACTCACATCTGAATGGGCCCTGAAACTATCACAATAGTCAAGTAAGCAAGAGCAGCAGCCAGGTCAGGAGAGGGAGCAGTGGTGTTTGCTGATGGGAGTTATGTCAAAGGGGTGCATTGGTGCCCATTTGATCTGCCCTTCTCAGTGGTAGAGGCCCAATTTTAGGGCCTGCTGGAGAATGGAGCTTCCAAGGGATTGGGCCTGGACCACTAAAGTACAAGAATAAACATAAATAATCCGGTGTCGCTGTGACCAACTATTGAGTGAAACACAAGTCCACCCTCGGGCTTTAGTATGATATTGAGTTGCCAGGGAGAGATACTCAGCCATGTGTGCAAATGGTAAACAAGCACTGGAAAGGGTCAGAAAATGTAATAAAGAGATTCAATTCTTTCCTGCAATGTCTTGTCTTTGATATGTGAATGAGTGTACAGGAAACTGCGAGACCAGATTATTGTTATTTGACTGATGCCGCTGACTAATAGCACATTGTTGCGGATAGACAAGAATGCTCAGATGGTTAGTCATTGGGTAATACAAAAGAAAGAGATGGTTTACAGAATCCAGCTTTTTATCACTGAAATAAAATTATATATTACTGAAATTAAATAGAAATCCAGAATGCTCAATTTTATTAAATTTAGATAGTTTAAAATTAGCAGTATTTTTTTAACATAACAATGACTGGTGCAGCACTGAAGACACATTAGAATATAAATACAATTCCCAGATACTTGCCCAGGGTTCTGTTAAAAAAAGAATGGAACTCTAGAAGCTGTGCCCAAAAAGTGCCCAAAAAAGTGCATGCAGATGGCCAGAGGACCAGACACTAGTACTGTCTGTGGTCTCCCTGCAGCTGATCTTTTTCCATTACTGACTTACCATGCCTTGTTCTGCACTGTGCTTTTATATGGAGGCAGCCATCTTGGTAGAGATTGGGGTTTACTTCCTCATGTCAGAGACTAGCCGTCAGAGGCAGCAGTGCTGACGTATCATACTGCAGATATACAGATA
Source organism: Staurois parvus (assembly GCF_062004578.1). Classification (NCBI taxonomy): domain Eukaryota; kingdom Metazoa; phylum Chordata; class Amphibia; order Anura; family Ranidae; genus Staurois; species Staurois parvus. Next base: position 214,187 of record NW_028317900.1, on the reverse strand, counting down.
TGATGCTGTAGGTACAGGAGTGCCTAGGGACAAATATGTGTTGGGTGTTTTGCTGTGATGTGGAATCGTGGACAAAATTGCAGGAATTCTGTCTGCAATTCCAAATCATCTAATGTGAACTGGGCCTAAAAAAAAGAGTACAACAGAACCTTCCTGCCTGGTGGTTGGCTATGTCTATGTCAAAGCTCAGCTGGAGCTATTTTATAAGGGATGAGTCGCCAGTGTGACACATTCACTTGTGTATATAAATTGCTACTGAAGTTGCAGAATTCTGTTAACAATAGGCAAGAAGAACCTCTAAACATGTTAAAAGGAGTTTTCAGTGTCACCTACTGGTTCAAAAGGAGAATACTTTTTTATTATGTTTAGTACAGTGACTCAAAGTATTAAATGCTAAAATAAAAAGCAGCATTATCTGGCCACAAACACTTTCCATGTGCCAGCACCTGATATATCTTAGTACTTCCTCTGATCAGTTTGCAATAGATAAGAATCAATTCCAACACATATTTATGATAACATTTTTAAAACAAGACACCACAACAAAAGTGAGGGATTGCTCATCTCTACCAAGCAAGATTTTATAAATGGTCACCTATTAACATCTGTGGTTTTTTTGCATCTGAGGGAGGTGCTAAGTCTCTGATTTTCTATTTAAATAATATTATAGACTTTTAACATTGTAATTCAACAAACCAGTATCTCCAAAGTTGAGTTTGCATATTTTTATTAACCACAATATACTGCGGATGGGCGGTAGCTACTACATACGTCGCTTCGCTCTTCCGGGTTTAGAGCAGGCCCCCCCCCTGCTGGTCCCCACTGTCATTAGCTGTAGGAGATGCATGTTAGCAGGTCTCGGCCAGTGACTTTTGGCTGGTGCTCTGCTGATCTCCTACAGTGAATGGAGAAGCAGAGCTGTACCTGTATTTGAAGATATAGGCACAGGACCTAGGGATCTTCTCTCCCTGGAACCATTTTGTTCCAGAGAGAGCAGGAAAGACAAAATACAAAAAAGCAGCACATTGTACCCACACACCTTAGATAGAGACATTTAACCCCTTGATTGCCACATTAACCCATTGATTGCCCCCTGTCACCCTGCCTGTGCCATTAGTACAATGTCAGTGTACAGTATTTTTCACTGATCACTGTATTACTGCCACTAGCGATGCCAAATAGCATCAGGGTCAGTTAGAGCCCCTCCCAGCCAGGGTCAGCTAATGTTAGATTGCACACACACTATCGCACTCACACTATAGGTCACTGATCACCATCATTACTAGTATAATTTTGTATGGATCAATATATTGAGAACTATACCAGTGCTCCCTTAGTATTAGTGTCCTAAAAAATGCAGTGTTAGCTGGATCAGTCCCGCTCATTGCCAGCACTTGCATTTAGCCCCAGCGTTACCCCCCACCCCCCCCTAACAAGAAGTGCATTGTCAGTGTAATTTCTGATCACTGTCACCTGTGATACATTGCACACAAAACCACAGCATTAGCAGAATCAGGCCTGATCTCTGCTAGCACTAGCAGGTGAATTTTATTGGTAGTGGTTCAAGCAGTCCCTGACAGTCAAGTGTTCTTTTTCCTGTGAGTCGCACTAGGTACCTGTAAATTTAGAACCCAAAATGTTCCAAAAAAGGTACACTAGGGAAGAGGCCTACAAGATTCTGAGCATGTCAGATGAGAGCGAAGGGGAAGCCTCTCTGAAAGAATCCACCTCAGAATACGAACCTGTAGAAAGCAGCGGAACCCTGTCAGGTAGCTTGGACGATGGAGAAGAGGTTCCTGTTAAGATCAGGCTTACCCAACCCCAAGAAGCTGAAGTGCTAGGAATGCATGACTTGTCTCATATGCAGCAGAATGCCAGTACTAGTGCCGCACTACCTTTTGGTGAACTGGTGAGCACCAACGGCCTAGTACATCCTGGTCTATTTCATAACAGCACTGCAGTATTACTTGGTGACGTGACAAGTCCCATAAGTGCAGTACAAGCTGGTGCAGTGGCAAGCACAAGTAGCATCCCGCAGCCACCAAGAGTTTGCACACAGGCCCATAGAGCCAATAGTGTCCTTCTGGATGTGGTTGAAAATCTTGATTGGCAGCCAACAGATTTTGCAGCACCCGCACTTCCCCCGTTCACTGCCCAACCCGGAATTCAGATATAAACAGCAAATTTAACTTCTCCTCTTGATTTTTGTTTTTCACAGAAGATTTGTACAATTTGATTGTGGGCCAAAGCAAATTTTATGCACAACAATATATCACCGCCAACCCAAATTCAGCTCTTGCCAGACATTTTGGATGGAAATCTATTAGAGTTTCCGAATTTAAAACATTTTTGGGCCTACTCCTCAACATGGTCATTACAAAAAAGAATGGGTTACGGTTGTATTGATCCACTGACCCAATTCATTATATGCCGTGTTCTCTGCTGCCATGGCCAGGAATAGATTTGAGACTATAATGCGCTTCATGCACTCAGTAGTCCTTGTGGTGACCCTGAACATGATAGGCTCTAAACAATTTGGCCCCTAATAAAGCACCTCACTGAGAAATTTGCAGATGTGTATATGCCCCAGCAAACAATCTGCATGGATGAGTACCTTGTTCACTTTTCTGGCCGCCTTGCATTCAAACTGTACCTCCCCAGCAAGCGCACCACATCTGGGGCCAAACTGGATAAGCTCCGTGAGAGGGCCAGAGGATATACACAAAATTTTAGGGTTTATAAAGGAAGAAACAGCGAAGTAGAGCCCCCCAACTGACCAGACTACATGGGAAGCGGTGGCACAATTGTTTGGGACTTGGTGTCATCTTTGTTTCGCAAGGGGTATGTCAGGAATGGACTTGCCAATAGTGGTGGGACTCACCTGCCTTGTGGGCTGCAGTACCAGGGCTGGCCAGCGGGTGCTCTCAACAACCAGAGGTTCACTTCAGCAATTAGCCATCACCTGGGGCTGATTGCAGGTGGTGTATTTAAGGGATGGCCAGACCTGCAGTCTGGGCCTTGGTGTGTGTTTTTCCATGGGCCCCTGTACCTTGTAACCTGCATTCCTGTTCCTGTTTCTGCCTGACTTGTTGCCGACCCTGCCTGATCCTGACCTCTGCTGACTTCTCCTGTTTGATCCCTGGCTTGTGACCCTGACCATTCTCTCTGCCTGCTCCCCCTGTACCTAGCTGCCCGATAGTTATCGACCCGGCCTGCCTGACTACGTTGTGCTCTATATGTGTATGTACCCGTGTATCTATATCAGTTTAGGTTTGGGTTTGTTTCACCTTGTTGTATGTATTTGTGTTAGCTTGGGGTTTGGTGCACTGCGTTTATATTTGTATTGTTAGTCTTAATAAATTGTCTTGTTTATACCATATCTGGAGCCTGCGTTCCCTGTGTCAGTACACACATCTCTGGTCACACCCGCATCCCTGACATTGTACCACTTATATGTGGACAATTTTTATACAAGCGTTCCACTATTTAGACGTTTGTACAATCTTGGAATTGGCTCATGTGGCACCTTGCCACTTAATTGCTGGGGCTTCCCCCAACGACTTGTAAATACCCGACCTAGAAAGGGGGAGAAAGCCTGCTTGAGAAATGATGAATTGCTCGCAGTGAAGTGGAAGGACAAATGGAATGTTTTTGTCCTGTCTTCCATTCTCGCAGACATGACAGTCCAAATTAGCATGGTATCTGGCATTGCTGAGAAATCCCTCTGTGTCCACGACTATAACCTTAATACGGGAGGGGTGGACTTCAATGACCAAATGATGAATCCATTTCCCAGAAAGCTCGACACTGGTACAAAAAGGTGTCTATTTATTTCAATTGGCTATATGTAATGCTTTTGTAATTTACAAAGCAACTGGACGAGGTAGATCCTTCCTAAAATCTCAGGAAGAGATCATCATGGCCCTTTTGTATCCAGAAGGTGCTGTGGCCCAATCCCCAAATCCACATGCAGTTAGATGGCTGCATGAGAGGCATTTTCTAGATGTTCTCTCTGGTACCCCAACCCAAAGGTCACCCCAAAGAAGATGTCGTGTCTGTAGCAAACATGAAATAAGACGCGACACACGCTTTTTTGCCCCTCCTGTCCTGGCCAACCTGGTCTCTGCCTCAAGGACTGCTTCCGTTGCTACCACACACTAGTGGAGTATTAGTATGGAGTACAGCATGGCACAGTCTAGGGCAAATGTTTACAATGTGCACACAGGATCTTGAAAGATGTTAGATAGGAAACTGTCTATCGCATTTTGAGAGACCTTAAAATCAGTGGCTGTTCTTAAAGGTTTCAAAAAAGTTTTTTAAAAAGTCACAAAAAAATTAAAAAAATTTGAAATTAATAAATAATTAAACTCCCAAAAAAATGTATCGCTTTGTTGAGTTAATGTACTATTGTTGCTTTGTTGTATTGTTAACCGTTCCTTGCTTTGCAGGAATATCTTTCAACTGCAGCACCGATCTGTTTATTCTGATAGCAATGGGGGTCTTGCTCTCAGAATATACGTCAGTGTGTGCAGCGCTGTTGGATGAGATTTTTCATCCTCAGTTAAAAGAAGAACATATACACCCAAGTATGGGGGCCTGGGGTAGTCAGTGGGTGGATCGTCCCTATGCTTCGGCATATATTTTTGTATATATTTTTTTCTGGCAGGAATTTCAATTAAAAAAGTTCTTGTTTTATTGAGTTAATGTTCCATTGTTACTGGGTTTTATTGTTAACCGTTGTTGTTTGCTTTGCAGGAACACCATTCAGCTGCAGCACCGATCTGTTTTTTCTGACAGCAACGGGGACTTGTCTCTCAGAATATACGTCAGTGCCCAAACATGGAGGCCTGGAGTGTTCAGTGGGTGGATCACCCCTATGCTTCAGCATATATATTTTTCATTTTTTCTGGCAGAGATTTCTTCATCCACATTGATTGTTGTAAGAACATTACATGTATGTCCAACACTAGAAGTGGGTGGATGCAGGGCGGTAAATTCTTAAGGTGGGCATACCACACGCTTTTTCTGGCAGAGATTTCTTCATCCACATCGGTCGATGTGAATGGAGGAATCTGTTAGGTACTCTTTTTTTGTTCAGCCCACAGGTTGCATGAAAAAAAAGAATATTACATATGTGCCCAACAAGGACCAGTGATGTACTGGTATGTCGTGGGACTTCCTGCAGTTACAGGCATCATCCTGGTATTGTTTTTTTTCAGTCGAAGGTCAGCTTTTATGTAAAAGCAAGCCTAGTGGCTAATTAGCCACTGGATTGCTTTTACAAGCAGTGGGAGGGGATGACACCCCCCCAGGAATGCAGCCGATGGTTCTGCCTGCCGACCATAGAGCTGTCAGAGACTGGAATGGCTCCAATCATCTCTATGGTCTAAGAAACTGGAAGCTCCGACCACTTCATCACTTCGGTGTTGTCTGATATAAACAGCTGCTTTAAGGGCAGAGGAAAGATCTACAGTCTAATAGACCCCAGATTTCTCAGAAAAGAATACCTGTCACTGCCTATTGCTATCATAGGGGATATTTACATTCCCCGTGATAACAAAAAAAGTGATGAAAAAAAAATAAGTAAAAGGGACAGTGTAAAAAAATAAAATAAATAATAAAAAAATATTTAAAGTACACCTGTCCCCCTGGCACTCGCGCGCAAAGGCGTACACAAATGTTGGTCTGTGTCAATATGAAAACAGCGGTCACACCATGCATATGAGGTATCGCTGCAAATATCAGATCTGGGGCAGTAAGGCTCAGTTCACACTTTTTGCAGTCGTTTGAGAGGCGTTTTTAATGCTCTGCAAATGCCTATGGAAATGATACTATGGGCAGCACACAGTGCTGCTCACATTAGCAAAACATGAAGCGTTAGTGTCGCGTCACATCAAAATTGAAGCCTTGTGTCGAGTCAGGAGGAGTTGAAGCCTTTCAACGCCTCCCACTCAGGTCTATGGTGACACTCCTCAAACGCCTGGCAGGCGTCTGCGGGGCCTTAATACCATTAAAGTTTATTACAGGCATTCGTAGAGTGGTTTTAACGCATGTAAAATGCCTATAAAATGCCTCAAAAACGCACATAGGGTGTTTGGGGAGCGTTTTTAATGCTTGCAGAATGCCTATACTTAACGACTGTCAATGCTATAGGGGCGTTTTGGAAGCGTAAGAAATTAGTCAAGTGTGAACAAGCCCTAATTCTAGCATTAGACCTCCTCTGTAAATTTAAAGAGGTAGCCTGTAAAGGCTTTTAAAGCGTCGCCTATGGATATTAAAAATGTTTGTAGTTTGTTAACATTGTACGGGGTGTGGGAAGTTTTAAAGTATGTCATGTTTGGTATCTATTTACTCAGCATAACATCATCTTTTATATTTTACCTAAAAATTGGCCAATATATTGTGTTTTTGTGCATTAAAATTAAACTTGTTTTCCAAATATATTGTGTTTCAAAAATCGCTGCGAAGTACTGTGTGACATAAAAAATTGCAACACCCACCATTTTATTCTCTAGAGCCTCTGCTATAAAAAATATATAATATTTGGGGGTCTAGTGAAAAATATTTTTAGAATGTGAAGAAGGAGTGTAAAAAAGGCCTTGTCTTCAAGTGAATGGAAGAGTGGGTGATGTGTGCTAGTGTTGGACATAGAATGCCAGGATAGTAAAACCCACCCAAATGACCCCTTTTTGGAAAGTAGACACTCCAAACTATTTGCTGAAAGGCATGTTGAGTTAATGGAAGATTTTTTTTTTACCACAAGTTTTTGGAATATGACAAAAAAAAAAATTTTTTTTTTTTTTTACACAAAGTTGTCATTTAAATGATATATTGCTCACACATGCCATGGGTATATGTGCAGTTACACCCCAAAATATATTCTGCTGCTTCTCCGAGTATGGGGACACCACATGTGAGAGACTTTTTGGTAGTCTAGCTGCGTACAGGACCCCAAAAATCCAATAAGCAACTTCAGGCTTTTGTAGGGCTTTATTTCCTCATTACACTTCCTGACTAGTTTCACAGTTTCAGAGGCCCTGAAATGCCAAAGCAGTACAACTCCCCCCCCCCCCCCCCCAAATTACCCATTTTTGAAAAGCAGACACCCCAATAAATTTGAAAAGAGGCATGGTGAGTATTTTTATTTTGCAGATCTCATTTGTTGCCACACATTTTTGAAAAATGAAGGAAGAAAACAAAAATGTACTTTTTCTTTTTTTTTTCCTTTTTAAAAATTTGACAAAAAATTAGATTGGCAAAACACTCACCATGCCTCTTATTAAATTCCTTGGATTGTCTGCTTTCCAGAAAAGGGTCATTTGAGGGGGGTTGTGCTATCCTGGCCTTTCAGGGTCGTTGAAACTGTAATAGGTTGTGAGGAAGTGAAATGAGGAATTTACACACCGTCAGGTTTTCAAAAGGACCATTGGATTTTGGGCTCCTATATGCGGCTAGGCTGCTAAAAAGACACACAGATGTGGTATCCCCATACTCGGGAGAAGTAGCAGAATGTATTTTGGGGTGTAATTCCACATATACCAATGGCTTGTGTGAGCAATATATAATTTAAGTTACAACTTTGTGTAAAAAAAAAAATGTTTTTTTTGTCATATTCTAAAAACTTGTGGTAAAAAAAAATATTCCAATGACTCAACATGCCTCTCAGAAAATAGTTTGGGGTGTCAACTTTCCAAAGAGGGGTCATTTTGGGGGGGGGGGGTGCTATCCTGGAATTTCAGAGCCTTTGAAACTGTGATAGGTGGTGAGGAAGTGAAATGAGGAATTTACACATCATCAGGCATTCAAAGGGGGTCATTGGACTTCGGGCTCCTGTATGCAGCTAGGCTGCCAAAACGTCTCTCATATGTGGTATCCCCATACTCAGGAGAAGCAGCAGAATATATTCTGGAGTGCAATTCCACAGGCAGCTGAGCCATGGTTTTTCCAGCCCCCAGCAGCCCACATAAAGTGTAATATACAGCAGGAGGAAGCTGTTTGCAATTTGTTGCGTGGCAACAAATTTTCAATGACATGTCAGCTTGACAGGAGGTAGCACCCGTCAAACTCGGCCATTCAAGTCAACAAGGTCACGCAGCAATCACGATCCAAAGGCTTGGCTCATGGTGGCAGTTGGTTAGCCCTAATTTAAATTGTTGATCAATAAAAAACAGGCATTTTTAGCAGCTGCTTAGCCACATTCTAAACAGCAGCTGAACATTTTTAAGCCCTGATTCACATATATGCGGCAGTGTGGGGCGCGTTTTGTTGGGGCACGAGAGCCCATTCATTTGAATGGACTCCCGTGCCCCGTGGCATGCAGAGAAGAAGTCCCTGCACTTCTTCCAAAAATGCAGCCCACACGGGAACCTTGGTTCCCAGTACGGTTGTATTTTCCAGTGGAGCCATTAGAACTAATGGCACCCGCCCACAGGTCCGCATTTCTCTGTGCGCGTGGTGTGGCTGCATGGATTTTCATGCAGATCCGTAGCGGCACCACCCGCACAGATGTGAACCTAGCCTATGAGACTGGGTTAGATTGAACCAAGCCTTCGTTCCCACTTGAGCGCTGCTGCAGCGCTGCATTTTTGGCATATTTTTTTGTGTGTTTTTGGAGCAGCATCGTTTATTTGAATGGGTCTCCCTCCACTCCAAAAATGCAGTAAAGAAGCTCAAGTTCCAAATTTTGGACATGAGCCAAGAGTGTTTTTTATTGCATGTTTTGTTTCGTGGCAAAATGAAGAACTGCTACTTGCGTTTGGGGTGCCATTAAGAAATAATGGCACCACAAGTGAGTTGCGTGGTTTAGTAAGTTTTTCAAGTGTCTGCAGAAACGCAATTAAAACATTCATTTCTGCCCACATTTCTGCTACATCCAAGTGTGAACAGGACCTTATAGGGCATTTGGGGCCATTCAAAAGGAGCCATGCGTTGTGGTAACACACATTTCACTAGTCATTACTGCACTGCACTAGTGTGCATGAGCTTGTGAATACATGGGAATACATGCCTTTTTTAGCTCATATCTCTTATATTGCATTTAACAAAAGTTCATAACTCACTTTATTTAGCTTGCTCTATTCAAATAGTTTTTTTTCCATGCTGGTACATTTGTACTGTGTTGGTTTAGTGATCCATATAATAAAAATCAATATAAAAGTTAATTCTTAAGGATTATAACAAAGGTTATCACTACTTAAAATATAAATCCTAAATCGATATCTTTTTTTTTTATAAGTTCTTTTTATTAAATAAATCAATTATATTTAGTTTGCTTAAAAAGGGCCCCCACTGTATAAAACGGCTAATACAGAAGGTATGAAATAAACAAGTATACTTACCTAAGTCCATGTCGCTTTTTTAAAAAGTTTGCTTTCTGCCTCTGTGCTGCCTGGGCCCCTGCATCGCCATTTTTAAAATTTGCTTCATGATTCTGTCATACTGCACCGTGCCAGATGAAGTACATGGCATCATGCACCTTATCTTGCTCATGTGCAGTACAACATTAAATGCATCTGTTATCTGAAATAAAGAAAAAAAAATCTGCCAATATCTTGTGAGATGTTAGGGAACTGTTTTTTTTTTTTACCAGCAAGAGAGTATATGCACTTCATCATGGGAGGTATGACAATACTGCAAGATCTTGCGAGAGCTCACAGTTTAGGTACAAGATTTAATTGCAAGGCAATGGTGACGTTGCCTTCCTAGGGGACATTTCTGTGGCCGGGCTACATCACCACTGCCTTCAGGGAAACCAGTGGTCACCAAAGCAAGGTAAGTAAAGCAAAAAAAAAATTTTTTTTTTTTTTAGAGAAAGCAAGATTAGGCAATTTCACAGCAGTGTACCCACATGGAATAAAAATATATTTGAAATATGTTTTTAAAATATTCTTCCCAAATATTTTGCCACATATATATTTGAAATGCTACAATTTTGGCCATATTCAATATATTTCAATAAATAAGTAAATATATATATATATATATATATATATATATATATATATATATAATGCTTGTTGAAATGCATTTTTATTACAAAATATATTAAAAATATTTTTAAAAATACATTTCAAATATGCTGTATGTCTTTAAAAATACAAATCTACATTTATGGAATTCATTTACAAATATATGTAAAAATATATGTTAAAATGACTTTAAATCTGAAGACTATATTTAAAAAATATATATATTTAAAAATATTTTCATATATTTTGTAATAAAAACGCATTTCAACATGCAGTATATATATATATATATATATATATATATATATATATGTGTGTGTATATATATATATATATTTATTGAAATATATTTTGAAATATATTGAATATGGGCAAAATTGTAGCATTTCAAATATATGGCAATATATTTGGGAAGAATATTTTTAAAATATATTTCAAAAATATATTTTCTTCCATATGGGTAGGTCGTACTGAGCTGTGGATTAGACATCATAAATATAAAACTGTAGGTTTATATAGAGCACCCCAAATCTAGACTATAGCCTATACCGAAATAGATAGCTCTATGTGACAGGCAAAGCAAAGTAGAGTGTTAGAGTTCAACAGCAGCAGTAGAGATGGATACAAATTTCCAAACTCTGAACTTCCATCTGCATATTTGTTTTACATGTATCACAAAATGTACCCAGAGTTGGGGCACTTGATCCCTTAACCAGGAAAGCTCAGACCCTCAAACCATAAATTTTTTGATATTCATGTAAAATAGTGCATGTTTCACTATTTTTCTTAGAGGAACATGCTTGACATAAACAGCATCTCGCTCAATTTTTTTAGAATCACCTGACCATCCTGCAGAAAAGCAGGTTGACTTCCTGACAGTTATACACTGACAGAAACAATTATGTCTGCCATGCCAGTTTGGCCATTTTATGTCATCATTTTGAAATGGCCAAATATATTTAAGGTTTGTATGATAAGGATATAAAAGGGATAATACCGATCATATTAATAAATTAAATACATTGCTATTATTATAATATGATTAATTAAAATCTGTCAGTGTTTATTTATGGCCATACACTCTGTATGACCAAAGAAATCCACAAACAAGATCAAGTAGATATTATATACTAATCTTGGCTGCCTTAGGACCTATACTGAAAACAACATCCCTTTTCTTACTAACTGCTTCTTCATTTAGCCCCGTACATACACAGCCACACATACACAGTACATACACTGCCCTCATACTCACACCTGCCCCGTGGCCACATTCTTACCTTCAATGCTGGCTTCATCCTTCTTCCCAAACTGGTTGAGCTGTTTCTGCTCAGCAGTCCTCTCCTCACTTTGTTTGGTTATGGTCCCTCCCTTTCTTCACAGACCTGTAATTCACAAGCTATTGCGAGGGAGTTGATAGACATTGATTAGCACAAGTGGTGTTTAAGTAAAAAAAAAAAAGTCATTGTTATTATGTTGCTAGACTATATTTAATAACTATTAAAAAAAAAAATCGCTAGATGAATATGTGATCAAAAATAGTTCTAATCTTTGTGTGTTAATATTTTTCAATCTCTGGTGCTTCATTTTATAAAAAAAAACCTTTGAACCAGTTGGATTGAATTTAAAGGGGGGGGGGGAGGGGTTGAAAAATAAAACGTTTAGGAATGGGAAGGATGTGTCAATCCCAAGAGTATCCAACAGAATAAATTAATCATTAATTAATTATTATTTATAAAGGTAATTATTTAAAATAATTATATATAATAAATTAATAATCTGATGACCTTTGAAAATCACTGTTGGGGTATCGGTCCTTAGGTTATACAGTTCTCCTTATACAGGACATCTTTTCCAGTTTAATTTAAAGAGGCAACCTTCTTTAATCAAAAATACAAGTAAACCTTTTTTCACTGTTTGGTCACTGACATTCAGTACCATTCAGTAAAGTGATATTATTGGCCTGTTTCTTTAAATTTTTTCTGCATAGATTATGGAAATTAGTGGCAAGTTCTAATTAGCATGAAGAAATTATACTAGGATATGGGAGAACAAAATAATGGGAAGCACATTTAAAGCTGAACTTCATGCAAACTACAAAAAAGAAAAAAGGCCTTCATTTAGGTCTTAAGAGAAATAAACAATATCCTAATTAAGAAAAAAAAAACGCTAGCTTTAGTACACATGATTTTTTCAAAATCTTCTGTACGGCTGATTTACTAAAACTGGAGAGTGCAAAATCTGGTGCAGCTCTGCACAGAAACCAGTCGTCTTAAAGGTTTTTGTGTCACAGCTTATTTGAACAAGCTGAAGTTAGAAGCTGATTGGCTACCATGCACAGCTGCAGCAGAATTTGCACTCTCCAGTTTTAGTAAATCAACCCCTTACAGTAGTAGGGAGGGCTGTGAGCTAGTCATGTACAATACTGAGTATGCGATGACGTCCAATTCAGCATCTGGGGAGCAGTCAGGTGAAGCAAGGTACCGCAACAGTGAATTTCAGTCCTGCCTAAATAGTGTGGCTGGTGTGTGCGAATGACAAGTGTAGTAGTAACGAATTTCAAATATATTTTACATACATTTACCTGTATGGTTAGAGTTCTTTTTTAAGAGACCCTGCCTGAAGATCTGCTTGATGGAGTGCATCCCATATGAAGTTGGCCTAAATTGCCAATTGTCTTTTGAAATAAATGTGTTTTAAATCACTACACTCAGATGCACCACTGTTCCTATTTATCGCTTCAGAAAATCTTCAGTCTTTAAAGTGTTCCTGAACCCCATAAAAGTCCAACTTGGAAAACTTACGGAACTCACTCCCTGATCATAGGTCATTTACACTTCTGTACCATAACCTCCACCTTATATCCTATTCCTCTTACCTCTCTTTGGTTCCAGCACTGTATCCTCGGAAGGCCTTTTGGACATTCAAAAGGTTCAAGTGGAAGGAACCAATGTGTGGCTGGGGGCAAGAGGTTTTCCAATGCCGCAGAACAAAGGTAGGAGAAAGTGGCCACCAGAGAGACGAGTATAACCTGTCTACTATTGTAAGAGAGTATTGACTTTTACTCTTTAGAGACCTGACAGTGTCTTCTTAAACATAGGTTATAAAGTGGAAAGAAAATTTTGAAGCGGAAACCATTGGGTTGAATCTTGGTTTCTTCTATCTATCCATTATCCAGCAACAAAATATCTTTGCAGAAGTTCCTGACTCCAATCCTGTTACATTCATAATTGAGAATGAAGAATGCAGAAGTTAGAAAGCAGTTAAGAGCTGCTACAAGTGAGATCCTCCAGGCCAGAGACTTCCAAGACTTCCAAGCCTTAGAGAGTAAAAAGCAGGTGGGTGTCCTACTCACCAGCATACACACAAAACAAAAGTATCAGATTGGGCACAATTGATTGCGCGGTCATTATGGGGTTTCATGTGGATTGGAAATGTTGTAGCATCGATCTTTCCTTATTGAATGACTGAGCTAAATAAGAAAGTCAGCATGGGAACTGAAGCACGGGGATCTCTCAGAATCTTTGATTACTTTTTCTCTATTGAACCTCTGTTATATTCAGTCCTTCTGGGGTTGGAAGCTATAAAAATATAAAATACTGGATATCAACCATTTGCAAGTCAGCTCAATCTGCTGCGCACATTGAACCTAGCATCTTACCTCTTGCAAACAGTCCTTATACGTGAACTGAACAGTTCAACAAACGCAAATCACCAAAGATCATTTGCTCTGCCACCCAGTAAATGGTTATAGGACACCATCTGTTGCATGTGAACCAAATTTTGATTTGGAAGGCAGTGCTGGGACAGCCAATACACACAAAGAAAGTTTACACTGTCTTCATGAAAAGTTGAAAGGTACAGACTCAAGGCTCAATCCACAATTGGCAAATAAAGCTTATAGCTGAGTATATTGAGTCTTTAGATCCCAGTGTGTAGATAGTATTTTAGATCTGGATGTTTTTGTTTGACTTTTTCAGAAACAGATGCCTGGCTTTCTGGATATTTTAAAATGAAAGTGTATCTCTAGTAATTTTTTTTTCATTGGTTTTGGATAGAATAGAAAATGTTGTTTTTTTTTATCCAGTTCCAGTATCCAGTTGAAGGGGGGGTTCCTATTAGTGCTCATGGGATGGTGATCCTTAAAAGTGTACAAAAAAAGAAGCAAAGCTCCAAAGGATCTACCAAAAAAATAAGAGGAGAAGTGGAGGAGCCCTTACAGCATAGTAAGTGGATGGTACTGGTAGGAAATACTGTATATAAGGTAAGAATAGGCAAGGAAGAAAAAAAATTACATTTGGCAAGGTTGCAAATGATCAAGTGGTATGGTAGAAGTAACCTTCTGACTACATGTTTGGAAAATATCTCTGTCTCTGGCAGGAGACTTCTTATTACTTTATGTCCTGGATCCACAACTGGTTGTGAAAGGAACTCTCTCCAAAGTGAAAAAAGTGCCCCATAAAAGGACTTCCCCTTACCTCTTTTAATAATGTTTTGGTTAGATAGACTGTACACTTGAAAGGGTTGTTACTTTAACCATGTTAACCATGAAAGAGATCCAGTTAGTAAGAACAAGAACTTCACATACATAGCTGAAAGGTGCAGAAATGTTGACAGCAAGTCAAAATATCCCTGGGTGCTCCTCTGAATTATAGACAGCTATACATGTTCTGTACAGAATTCTGTACTTTCTGCCTTCTTTTTGTAAAACGCAATGAATTACAATAAGAACAATTTCAAAAGAGTAACTATGACTACATTTTATTTACATGTATATAAAATAAAATGTGATAATTTCCACTTTTCATAATGTAGACATTTCCGTCAGCGATGGATAAAGGCCTCAACAGAGCTTACAGCCTTCCATCATTTTCTGCTTAGACCCAATCTGCAGAAACACAATAGTGCTTTAAATTAAAGTCCTATGGATAATGGCAGTGCTGGGCTGCAAATCTTTTTGGGAGCAGCGAGGCAGGCAAACAGTAAAATGAAAATTGCCATCAGAAAAAGTATGCATGTATTGTACTCATAAACCCTGCTATGTACTACCTTGTAATTTTCACCTGGGATAATAGTACAAGCAGCAAGTTTACTCTGCACAAATATTTGCCTGAGTTTTTCTTCCATAACATTAGACCCCACAGAGTAGCCAAGGACATATTTTATTTACAGCTACATTTGTAAAAATGTTCAGCGCCAACTATTAACTCATTCACAGAGGTAAACCAAAAAAAAATTCAAATTCACTGCTTAAGACCATATCTTTAACATATCCAGCTGAAACCCATTGCACGGCATTGTGAATTAGATCATTAGCTGTGCTCCAAAACGAAAGAAAGCTTATACAACTGTGCATTGTGTGGTTTACTCCCAAGGTTACATTCAGATGGTCAAATAGCAGTGGATAGTTTGCTGCATCTAAAGGCAGCTAACCGCTATGGGCATATACAAACTAGCCATCTGATATCATTCATGGTCAGTTGGAGGCTCTATCCACATATAAGTATTCAGGTAAGACTGCGTCCAAGGTCAGTCGGAGGCCAATTGGGTGCATCCAGTGAGGGTCTAAGGCTTTATTGTAATCGCTCAGATGTAAATGCTCAGATGAGCAGTTATATGTCAATGGTAGTGGCACTGGCCATTGATTTATACAGTGTACAAATCTGACAGCTTCTGCTTACAGCCACTGATGGTCACACCCAGAATGTATAGCCAGTGTTATGTAGTCCAGTGCTGGCTAACTTACCTGTGCCATCGCAAGGCATTTATATATAAGAACTATTGTCAGGGACCACCGCGACGCATGAGTCTGCACATGCGTAGGTGTCCGACAAGGCATGCAGGTAGGTGGGCACTAGGACCCAGGCACGCCTGGGTGGGCTACTTAAACCAGCCCTGCACAGACACAAGTTGCCTGATGGTCTTCTCCCTGTTCCTGCTCTTCCTGTATGCTGATTGCCTTGTTGCTGACCCTGCCTGGACCTGATACCGCTGTCTTCTCCTGCCCTGACCTTTGGCTTGCCCTGACCATCCTCTGCCTGCTCCTTTTGTCTGACCTGCTGTTACCGAACCCGGCTTGTGACCTGATTACTCTTTGTCTACCGATCTGTACCGTCTGCCTCGCTGTTACCTACCCGGCTTGCCTGACCACGTCACACCTCTTCACATCTGGCTCCTACCCGCTACACACCAATGGCGGTTGCCTTTACCACGGTTGGTGTCACTCAGGGGTCGTGACCTGGTCCTGGTCTGCTTCAAGTCCATCCCCACCATCAGGGGCTCTGGTGAACCAGCAGACCTAGGCTTAGACTCTGCGCCCTGGGGGACTCTGGCCAGTGGGCCACTAGAGGTCGCCATCAGTGTTCGTGAAAACTATGCTGAGCTAGTGCTTCCTCTAGTGTTTAGCTGTGATAGTGAAATATTGTTCAGAGGCACTGAGAGAGAGAGGAGGGCCCAACAAAAGGGTCAAGGATTGTGGGATGAGCAGAGCATTGTGGAACATGTAGTTCAGAAGGCTGGATTGCAGGACCAAAACTGTTGTGAATTACAAGTTCCAGCCGGCTGGAAGGGGAAGTGGAATGCTGGGAGAGGATATATAAATCAGACCCCGGAAGAAATGCTTTCTCTTGGGACCATGGGCTGAAGCCTAGAAGAAAGACCCAGCTGCTTGTGAAAGTTTAGTAGGCCACGTGGTCTGGACGGTGTGGAAGATCTTCAGTGGGAGAGTTACATACCTACAAGCAGATCACCCGTCCCAGCTTCCTGTCAGCAGAGTGAGTGTCAGACTTGGTTAGCAGTATCACCGCCATGGTCACAGCGGTGTCCCAGTGTCACATGGGGCTAGGCCTGACACCCCTAAACTGGTGCAGATTCTGCGGGAGTCCTTCCAGGACATCCTGAATCCCTTGAGTTGCAGTGTCATCAGGATTGGTGAGTGGGCTGATGCCCACACTGTGTACACTCTTCACTAGGGACACTGCATGCTGACACCTTTGCCATATGTCTGTTTGTAAATCTGTCAACTTTACCTGGAGTCATTTACCTACATTATCAGGGATTGCTGGTCACCATTGCACAACTATCTTCTTGGGGCTCTACTGAGCTTGCCGGATATTCAGGACGCATGTCTTTTCAAGACACTCTTCCACTACTCTTCAAGCCAAGGACCCTGTGCCTCACATCGGTGCTAATATTAAAGGGGAGCTCTGTTTAGAATTTATATATATATACAATATATATATATATACAGTCATGGCCGAAATTGTTGGCACCCTTGATATTTTTCCTGAAAATCAAGTATTTCACACAAAAAAGGTATTGCATTAACACATGTTTTGCTATACACATGTTTATTCCCTTTGTATGTATTGGAACAAATATAAAACAGAGGCAGAAAAGCAAATATGACATAATGTCACACAAAACCCCAAAAATGGGCTGGACAAAAGTATTGGCACCCTTAACTTAATATTTGGTTGCACACCCTTTGGAAAACATAACTGAAATCAGTCGCTTCCTATAACCATCAATAAGCTTCTGACACCTCTCACCCGGAATTTTGGACCACTCTTCCTTTGCAAACAGCTCCAGGTCTCTCTTATTGGAAGGACACCTTTTCCCAACAGCAATTTTAAGATCTCTCCACAGGTGTTCAATGGGATTTAGATCTGGGCTCATTGCTGGCCACTTCAGAACTCTCCAGCGCTTCTTTGCCATCCATTTCTGAGTGCTTTTTGACGTATGTTTGGGGTCATTGTCCTGCTGGAAGACCCAGGATCTTGGACGCAAACCCAGCTTTCTGACACTGGGCCCTACAGTGCGACCCAAAATCCTTTGGTAATCCTCAGATTTCATGATGCCTTGCACACAGTCAAGGCACCCAGTGCCAGAGGCAGCAAAACAACCCCAAAACATCATTGAACCTCCACCATATTTTACCGTAGGTACTGTGTTTTGTTCTTTGTAGGCCTCATTCCGTTTTCGGTAAACAGTAGAATGATGTGCTTTACCGAAAAGCTCTATCTTGGTCTCATCTGTCCACAAGACGTTTTCCCAGAAGGCTTTTGGCTTACTCAAGTACATTTTGGCAAACTGTAGTCTTGCTTTTTTATGTCTCTGTGTCAGCAGTGGGGTCCTCCTGGGTCTCCTGCCATAGCGTTTCATTTCATTTAAATGTCGACGGATAGTTCGCGCTGACACTGATGCTCCCTGAGCCTGCAGGACAGCTTGAATGTCTTTGGAACATGTTTGGGGCTGCTTATCCACCATCCGGACTATTCTGCGTTGCAATCTTTCATCAATTTTCCTCATCCGTCCACGACCAGGGAGATTAGCTACAGTGCCATGGGTTGCAAACTTCTTGATAATGTTGCGCACTGTGGACAAAGGCAAATCTAGTTCTCTGGAGATGGACTTGTAACCTTGAGATTGTTGATATTTTGCCACAATTTTGGTTCTCAGGTCCTCAGACAGTTCTCGTCTCCTCTTTCTGTTGTCCATGCTTAGTGTGGCACAGACAGACACACAATGCAAAGGTTAAGTGAACGTCTCTCCTTTTTATCTGCTTTCAGGTGTGATTTCTATATTGCCCACACCTGTTACTTGCCCCAGGTGAGTTTACAGGAGCATCACATGCTTGTAACATTCTTATTTATCCGCAGTTGTGAAAGGGTGCCAATACTTTTGTCCAGCCCATTTTTGGAGGTTTGTGTGACATTATGTCGAATTTGCTTTCTTTCCTCCCTTTTTTTGTTTTGTCCCAATACACACAAAGGGAATAAACATGTGTATAGCAAAACATGTGTTAATGCAATACGTTTCGTGAGAAATACATGATTTCCTGGAGAAATATCAAGGGTGCCAACAATTTCGGCCATGACTGTATATATATATATATATATATACGAGGGTAGCGCTAAATTTGGGGGATAATCTGGGATATCCCTCATGGTTGGCTCTAGCAAGCCGACTGATAAGCTGAGAGACAGAGAATGAATGTACCCAGCCACAGCGGCAGTGTGGGGCCAGGGACAAGGTAGTCGACTGGAGCTGTGTACCAGGGCATATATATATATATATATATATATATATATACATAAAATTCATATATATTATATGTCTAGCTCTCACAAAGTGTGTTGATATTTTAATACCTGTGAAATCAGGATTTTAAGGGAACAGTCTGACTGTCACGTACCTGGTTGGGGAGCCTGACGTGGAGAGGAGGCATCCTCTTACTATTCCCGCTCAGAGCCCCTGATAGTGGGAACAGAGGGCGCGGAGCCAGAAGTGGCACGAGTGCTGGGTGAGTATGGAGCTGACGGTAGGCAGGTGAAGACCCAGAAGATCCGGATGCAGGCCAGGTGCGGATGCAGGAATGTGGGTGCAGCAGCAGCTAGGTATGGCAGCAACCAGGATGCAGACCGGGAATGGACACAGGAGCGTAGGTGCGGCAGCAGGCAGGTATGGCGGTAACCAGGATGCAGGCCAGGTGCAGGAGCGTAGGTGCAGCAGCAGGTGAGTATGGCAGCAACCAGGATACAGGCCAGGTACAGATACAGGTATGTATGTGCAGCAGTGTCAGACAAGCCAGGTCAGGATCAAACGAGCAAATCAGGTGCAAGGGAGCAGGCAAGTGGATAGTCAGGGATAAGCCGGGTCGGTGTAGGAGGAGTTCTTTCTTAGTCAGGTTCAGATCAGATACAGGCAACAGAATCAGGTTATGGAGTGCAGAACCAGAAGGCATAGGCTAAACTGTACTGGTGGTTTAAATAGCCTGCCTTGCGGTGACGTGTACGCTAGTGCGCACTTGCACACTCCTGTGCATGCGCTCCCGCGCATGCGCACTCGCACCGCTGCGGCCAGAAGGGATCCGGCGCCGCCGCACGGCTGCGCGGAGGAGGGATCCCTGGCACTGACACTGAAGAAAGGTCTTTCCTCTCTCTTTCATACCTGAGGTCAAAGGCTCTCTTTCAGTATATTTGAAATACTGTTGACTTGTGTTCACTAATTCATGTATCTTTGTGTTTCACTTTGAGATTAGTAGTCAGGTTACTGTCTTAAGAATTATTTGCTTTAACTGCCTGCAACTAAAGAACAATTAGTAAATATTCAGTTGTTTACTGCAATTTGGTGTCTTTGAAATCATGACTTCTTGTGCATTATATCTGAACCCAGGGTGTCAGAGGTGTCAGGAGGGTTGCAAGGTCAGGGCAACCTCTGCGGACCGTTATCTTACAGTGGCCCTCATGAGGGTAGCGCAACATTAAGGAGCTCGTCTGGGATATTCCTCATGGTTGGCTCTAGCAACCAGACTGATAAGCTAAGAGACAGAGAGTGAATGGACACAGCCCGCAGTGTGGGGCCAGGAGCAAGGTAGCCGAATGAAGGTGTGTACAGTGACAGAAATACCTGGGAGTGAATGAACTGTTAGTGCTTAGACCCCGCACCTCAAGTGAGCATGTGTAATTTCCCAGGGTGACCTGCTTGTTTACCTATCCTGTAGGTTGGTCTGCTGCTATAGCTACTGGTCTCTGAACCTGACCTTTCACCGTGACAATGGCATTCATCTGCTCATTGGGATTCTTCGAGTTCAATTCAAGAGAATCTATCCAGGGGCAGTGGACCCCTCAGTGTAAGGAAGCTTTCAATTACCTCAAGAGAAGCCTCAAAGAAGCACCCGTGTTGGCTTACGTAGACCCAGCTAAGCCATATGAGCTTCATGTGGATGTGAGTCGAGAGGGGTTGGGAGGAGTCCTATAGCAGGAACAGGATGGTGCCCTTCACCCCATAACCTACGTGAGTCGAAGCTTGGTTTTGTCTGAGAAGAATTATCCTGTTTCTGGCCCTAAAGTGGGCAGTAGTAGACACGTTGAAAGACAGGGAAGCACAAGTTGGCAAACCGCTGGTGATCCCAGCCTTACATCATCTGCAAGCAACTCCCTGGGCTACCAGTATACCAAATTTGTCCTGAGAGTAAGACCAGCTCTCTGATAATGTGGCATCAAAATCATCTGC
Source organism: Staurois parvus (assembly GCF_062004578.1). Lineage (NCBI taxonomy): Eukaryota > Metazoa > Chordata > Amphibia > Anura > Ranidae > Staurois > Staurois parvus. The sequence goes on along the minus strand of NW_028317900.1, from coordinate 193,203 downwards.
TTCCTCTTTCTAGTGCCGCCAGAGTGCCCCAGCCTATGGCCCCTCAGAATGATGAATCACCATCTCTCTGAATCAGGTCACGACAATGAGGACGGATAAATCAACCAGTGGTAATAGAAGATGAACTGATGAAGAAGAGATAGTGCCTTAATGGTATGGCCGGACACTCAGAACACTGTGACCAGTAGTCATGCAGCTGAGGAGGAAGGAGGAGGGTCCTTGAGTTCAGAAGTAGAAATTCTAGCTCCACCCAAAAGGGCCAATGAGGTTAAATTGCAGATAGTTAGCCCATCAAATGAAGGGGGGATAGAAGATCTAATCAGTTTCAGTGATGATAACCTTATCCAACCCAGATTTGATAATCTTCCTACAGTCGAAAACACACTTGCAAATGTTGAGTCGGATGAAAGGATGGGATCTTTTGAGGGAGGGGCCCATGCAAGCCCTGCTTTTGAGAACACTGAACTTTTTTTGCTGAGTTAGAGGGAGACCCACACCAATTCGACGAGACGAAACATAAACCCGCCCAAAAGACTAACCTATAATATATTAGGAGAGAATTCAGATGAACTAATACCTACCATCAAACGGCAGATTTTTTGTGTTGCTTAGAGCAGCACAAATTCTAAATACACTCTTGGTTTCAGCCACATGCTACTAATACTAGATCAGAACAGATGATTATGCAAGTATTTCTATGATCTAATAGTTTAATTTCAGCTGCCTATAACTTCTTGAGTGTACTGCAGACTCCTTGTGACAGAATATCTCTGTCCTTTTACTATCTCACATTCACAATGCCAGATAACTAGGACTGCATTCCAGGCTGGTTGGGTAATGACTGAAGGGTTTCCTCATCACCGCAGTTCTTGTCTTCAGATATCCAACAAAAAGACAGATGCCACATAATCCTCAGGAGCCCCTGCAGTGGGACTTTGCTACAACATTTATCTGGAGGTAACTCTATAAATAATAGCACAATTCCACCAGGACTCCTACTGAGCTCATAATATTTGTTTATACATTGAATGCTGTTATTAATATTTTCTTCTATATAGCTTGTATTATTTTTACACTGATGTTCATCTACATATGTGCTTATTGTTAATGTTATACGCTGGTTGCAGTAGTTTTTCTGCTTCCAATTACTTTGATTAGATTACTGATTCATTTCCAAGGAAAGGAATCCCCTCTTTTCACAGTCCCTGTCCTGGGTGGAGGCACTGTCAACTTTATTATCAGGCCCACTCTTCCACTTAGAGCAGGTTCTGGTTCTTATATTTACCCAAAGGTTTAGCACAAAATTTTGTTTGGGGAGGGCCATTTTTCATCACCCTCCCCAAAAGAGGGCTACACTATGCATTGTGGTTAATTGTTCAAAAATGGTATGCAAAGTCTTAGAATTTTTTTTTTTTTTTTAACATAGAAAATCCTGTCCCCTGCCAGCATGATGCAGATAAAAATGTGTCCTCTGTGTGGAATCAGTAGCTTCTCTGCAGCTTTCTAATCAGCAGGGAGAGTGAGCTTTTCTGATTACAGGGCTCTCTCAGCAGGGGGCAGTTAATATTTTTTTCTATAAACATGCAAGCTTGCACTGTGAGAACCTACATTTGTGCCAGTGGGGACAGGAAGATACTGTCCTGTGGCATTCCTGCTGATCATCCTTCCCCTGAGAAGGCTCAGCCATGAAGCCAGAGATGTGGAGGGAATTGAAAACTAATAGATGTTTCCCCATCTGAGTGTGAACAGCTCAATCAGGTAAACATTCTCTAATACCTTTAGGTATTTACAGCATTTGTAAGCACTTTACATCACTTAATTGTCCAAAATTTGGAAGCATGCATTTTGTTCTAAACAACTTTTTTATTTTTTTGACTATTTTTGATCTATTGTTTCAAATGATGCAACATTTTTGACAGGTGGGGCTTCAGGCTAGGTTCACACTTATGCGAGTATTTTCAGGTGCAGGAATCACACCTGTTCCCTCACCCGTAACTACTCGCAGCCAAACGTACTGCTCTCTCTCTCTCATTCATTCTTAATAGCACACCCACACATCTAAAACGCAGCGTGTTTTCAGGTGCAGGATATCGCATGGTGTGAAAGCACTACGTGATTTCCCTGCAACTGCTTTTTAAATTAGGTGCAGGAAACTTTTTCCTGCATGAAATGCAGGCACAGCAACCCATCAAATAATTAGACTGCTAAAAAAAATCAGAAGAATATATTTTAAAAATATATTTTTTAAAAATATATTTTTTTAAAATACATTCTTCAGATTTTTTTTTAACATATAAAAAAGTCATTTTGACATATTTTTTTACATATATTTGTATATGCATTCCAAAAATGTAGATTTGCATTTTTAAAGACATACAGTATATTTGAAATGTATTTTTAAAAATATTTTTCATATATTTTGTAATAAAAACACAACATGCAGTGTATGTGTATATATATATATGTGTGTGTGTGTGTGTGTGTGTATATATATATATATATATATGTGTGTATGTATGTATATATATATATTGAATATGGCCAAAATTGTAGCATTTCAAATATATCAATATATTTGAGAAGAATATTTTAAAAATATATTTCAAATATATTTTTCTTCCATATGGGACCACCAGCAACCATATCCACAATGGCAGTCCCAGAGACAGGGGCGGACTGACCATTCGAGCCCTAGGCCCCGGGGTCAGTAGGGGGCCCCATGAAATGCCCCTGGTACCTTTCTTATAGGCTTTTTTGAGTGTGGGCAAGGACACAGGGGCCCCATGATCCCCTATTGCCCGGGGGCCCCATGAGTTGTCAGTCCGCCCCTGCCCAGAGACCAGCAGCGGTAAGAAGAACCAGCTGTGGGAAGACAGTGCTGAACTTCAGGCACTGGTAAGTACCTTATTTTTAATAGTCAACAGCTACAGATCCTTTGTGACCCCGTATTCACCATCTCAAGGGCAAAACCAAAGATGGTCTTAATGCGATCTATTTATTCCTTCTCTCCTATCAATAAAAGGCCTGGTGTCATTTAAATACTTAATTTACGAAGAAAACAGCTAATAAGGAAATCGCTTTAATTGCTTTGCTTCTGCACTACAAATTATGACACTGTACAGAAGGGTAAGACATACAAGCCTATGGGTCCTAGTAAAACTCAGGATCTCAAGTACAATCGCAGTGTATTTCCCACAGCCTAATTGGCACCAGAGAGAGCTTCCCTCTGAGAAATGTACAAAGATTAATTACTAGCATTAGAAGATAATGGAATTTAACAATTACGGCGTAATAAGTGATATAAAAAATAAGCATTCACGGAGGGGAAAACTACAGTGTTAAGCTTTGATTAACACTTTTTAATGGCTTTTTGCTGAGATTGTAGCTATGCCTGCCGCTCCACAAAATCCCTCTATCCTGGCTCATTCAGGTATAAGGCACGAGGCACAGCAGCTCAGTGACCTTGTCTAACTCATGTTATCGACCTGTAGTCACACATAAGAATATTCAGTCTTTAAAATAATTTTCTTCATTACATAGCCCTGTGGCAGTACTGCACAGTGTTTTCTAAAGTACTGTTCTACCCAGCTGAGCTACATACAAATGGAGCGCATTGCTTACCCTTACAAGTTACACTGCTCTGTAGTTATACCAGATTATTAAGCATCTATAGGGAATTCAGGGATATTTCTATATAAGATTCATGATTAATAGGCAATACAACTGTTCATATACACTCACCGGCCACTTTATTAGGTACCCCTGTTCAATTGCTTAGTAACACAAATTGCTAATCAGCCAATCACATGGCAGCAACTCAATTTATTTAGGCATCTAGATTTGGTGAAGATAAATTGATGAAGTTCAAACCAAGCATCAGAATCAGGAAGAAAGGGGATTTAAGTGACTTTGAACATGGCATGGTAGTTGGGGCCAGACGGGCTGGTCCGAGTATTTAAAAACTGCTGATCTACTTGGATTTTCATGCAACTGTAACTCACATAACCACTCGATACAACTAAAGTATGCAGAATACCATCTCTGAATGCACAACACATCGAACCTTAAAGCAGATGGGCTACAGCAGCAGAAGACCACACCAGGTGCCACTCCTGTCAGCTAAGAACAGGAAACGGAGGCTACAATTCATACAGACTCCCCAAAATTGGACAATAGAAGATAAGAAAAACATTACCTGGTCTGATGAGTCTTGATTTCCCTACAGATGCTTGTGCGTGAAAATCCCAGTAGATCAGCAGTTTTTTAAATATTTAGACCAGCCCGTCTGGCACAATCAACCATGACACGCTCAAAGTTACTTAAATCCCATTTCTTCCCCATTCTGATGCTCAGTTTGAAATTCAGCAAGTCATCTTCACTATGTATAGATTACTAAATGCATTGAGTTGCTGCCATGTGATTGGCTGATTAGTGATTTGTGTTACCAAGCAATTGAACAGATGTACCCAATAAAGTGGCCGGTGAGAATATAAAGCTTCAATTACAAAATGAAAAGCACCAATGTACTAAAATCCAAAAGCCAATCATAAGTCAGCTTTTAGCAAGTTGAACCAACCTTTCTTAACCTTTTCAACACCAAGGAACCGTATCAATTAACTTTCTGGTCCCAGGGAATGCTTGCTAAAAATGACTATATCTACAACTCATGAGACATTCATGTGATATTCAGTGGGAAGAACGCTGCATATACTTAGGGTCATTGGGAAGATTTGCTCCCTTACATATCCGCTTGAAGACCAGACCTTTTCTGGCACTTTTTGTTTACATGTAACAATTAGTATTTGTTGCCAGAAAATGTCTTAAAACCCACAAACATTATAGCAGAGGTCCTAGAGAATAAATTGGTGGGTTTTACAATTCTTTTTTCAAATGCAATTTTTTGGGGGAAAAATACACTTTATTGAATTTTAATGTAAAAGAACATAATACATAACTTGATTTTTTTGCAAAATACAAAAGATGATGTTACGCTGAGTAAATAGATACCAAACATGTAACACTTTAAAACTGCGTACACCCATGTAAGAGAGACATACGGCCTAAATTTTACTATCCATAGGCGATACTTTAAAAGCCTTTACAGGCTGCCACTTTAGATTTAGGTCTGGTGCTGGAACAATTGTCCATGACGTAATCTTCAAAGTGATATCTCACATGTGTGGGACAATCGCTGTTTGCGTATGTGCGGGACTGACGCGTGCATTTTTTTTTTTTTTTACACTGTTGCTTTACAAAAAATGTTTTGATCACTGTCATTGCTGTCACAAGGAATGTAAACACCCTTGTGACAGCAATAGGCATGTGAGAGGTTCTCTTTATAGAGAGACCTGGGGTCAAATCCCTCCTCTGCCCTTAAACACATTTAATTACACCAAGATTGGTGTCATCAGATGCTTTTCATTTTTAAAAATGGCGCCAGTTATTTCCAAGTAAACCAGAAGTGATGTAAGGTCATTGCTTCTGGGTTACTATATCATGTAGCCAAATAAAGCCGACCCATTCATTGTTCATCTTTGTGATCAGCAAGTGGAAGTGCCAATTGGTTGTTCGGGACTCCCCGTGGGACGGGGGGGGACAGGTTGGAGGTGCTGCTTATAGTAGCTCGGTGAGGAGAATTCTGAGAGTTGATTGGAGCGAAGGGACCCCCTCCTTTGCACACAGGAACAGAGCTGAGGCTGTCAGTCTGCTGGAGCTTCCCCCCCCCCCCCCCCGTCACCATTTTTCTCTTGGTGTCAGGAAAACTTGTCAGAAGTGACTCATGCTGATAACAGAAGACAGAAATGAAACTTAGTGCTCCTAAATGAGACTAAAAACTATAGAGGGATATCCTTTGTTCATATTTCATGTCTTAGGTTTACAAACAGTGAAAATGATAATTGGTGTCAGTAGAAACTTATCTAAGATGCAGAAATTGCTCATTGCTCAAGGAACCCCTAGCAACCTCTGGAGGAACCCCAGAGTTCCATGGAACCCTGGTTGAGAAACCCTAAGTTGGACTGTTGAAGTCTAAAGGATAATACATTTGCCTATAATTCAAAAGCAGATGAAAACCTGCTCTCAATAATTGAAAAGCAGAAGTTCTCCTCGACCCCCGCCCCCCCTTCCCCTGTAGTCTTCTGGGACACGTGACAGGTCCCAGAAGACTACGGGCCATTCTCAATGCTCAGCGCTGCTTGCCCATGTGTAGTGGGCACCCGGCTCGGAAGCCACAAGCTGTCACAGCCCACACTGAAGATACTGGCACGGGGGACAGAGGACAGCTGGTGAATCCGGCTGTGATGAACACACGGCTGGACCGAGGGACAGGTAAGTGGCTGTTTTTTAAAAGTCAGCCACTACAGTTTTTGTAGCTGATGATTTTTATTTTTTTCAGAGGAGACTGGAGCTCTGCTTAAAGTTACTTTTTTTTTTTTTTCAAATCAGCACAAGAAAGGTACTTATATTCCTTTGGCCGCCCTCCAATCATAGAGCGTGTTTCATTTTTGAAAGCTAAAGCATAGAAAACAGACAGGTGTTCTAATTCTTTCTCCATTTTATGTAAAACATGATGAGCATACACCATAGTTACCCTTTTAACTCACTTAGCATTAGTGAGAAAAGAAAAAATACATTAAAAAGTGGAGCTTGAGTATGCATAAGCCTGGGTTCACATATATGCGGTGCAGTATATCGCATGTGATTCGCACAGGAACCGCACTACAAATCACATGCGATTTGTGTGCGGTGCGATTGGAGCTAGAACCGGATCGCATGGGTATTCACACCTATGCAATCCGATTCTGCACATCGCACCGTCTTTTGCCGACCAATTTTGGGATGTTGTTAACTTAACATACACACTCGCAGCAGTTCGTATGAACGGGGTGTGATTGTGATGCGGTGCAGAATACGCACAGAAAACACTGCGAATTTCGCACCTCATCAGTGTGAATCAGGGCTAAAGCTCTAATCCTTTCCAGTGTTACAAGTGATCACGAAGAGTCATACAGGAGACTACAGGGGGTACTATGAATGTTTTCCGATGACACAGCCAGGGGCGGACTGACAACTCATGGGGCCCCCGGGCAATAGGGGATCATGGGGCCCCTGTGTTCTTTCCCACACTCAAAACACACCCAAAAAATCCTATAAAAAGGCACCAGGGGCATCTCATGGGGCCCCCTACTGACCCCGGGCCCTCGGGCAGTGCCCGAGTGCTCGAATGGTCAGTCCGCCCCTGGACACAGCCCAGGTATTACTTTTATATTATATATGTTTGATATACCCTATTTCCACTCTCTGATATACAGTCCTCACTGGTATATGCTGCCCACATCTATGTGCTCAATACTCAAAGGTTTATGGGACACTTGCCTTCTCTTTTTCCAGATTCTGCAACAATTACAGCTGATTTGCCCCTTAAAGTGGTATTAAACCCCAAACTAAAAATGTAATATATTGCAGCTTACTAATCATTTGATGTAGTGGCTGCATTAGCTTTCTTTTTAGGCTTTTTTCCTTCTGATGATCTGAGCAGTAACACACCTCCTATATTATAGTTCCCCCACTCTGAATGAAGGAGACACCTCTGCAAAGCAGCATTGTTAGCCTATGGTGAAGGAGTGTTAGCTAGAGTTCAGCTTCAATTTGGTAATGTATTTAAATCTGCTAGTAGCGGTTACAGCAAATGTTTTTTTTTCCTTTTGGGATCAAGGTTTTACATATATAAATATAAATAAAAGCTAAACATTGTAAGCACCCCGTCACTGTTAAAATATTTGCCTCAACCCTCTAACTGCTACATCTGCAGGACAGCCTGATCTGTTGAAAAACAACAGACTCTTAGATTGTAAGCTCCAAGGAGCAGGGCCCTCTTATCCCTCTTGTATTGAACTGTATTGTTGCTGTATTGTCTCCCGTTATATTGTACAGTGCTGAGCAAACTGTTGGCGCCATATAAATCCTGTATAATAATAATAACAAACACAGAGAATCACCAGATGAAAATAAAGAATAAAAACCTAACAAAAAAAAACAAACAAATGCAGCCATCACTTTTAAAAAAAATAGTAAGCTGTAATATAATAAATGTTGGCTTTTGGGTTTAATACTGCTTTAACATGTCTCAACTCACATTTCACCTCTGCAGATCAGGAGCTACATTTTGCTCTAGAAAAAAAAAATGTCCAAATATACCCCAATGCTTTGCTGTAGAATCACAATACTGATCAGTGTTAGGCAGGGGCAGATTGACAACTCATGGGGCCCCGAGCAATAGGGGATCATGGGGCCCCTGTTTCCTTGCCCAAACTCAAAAAAGCCTATGAAAAAGGTACCAGGGGCATCTCATGGGGCCCCCTACTGACCCCGAGCCCTCGGGCAGCGCCCGAGTTTCCAAATGGTCAGTCCGCCCCTGGTGTTAGGGTGAACCCAGGGAAATTTAACAACTTCTAATTTTGCCATATTTTCTGCCTAAGTAAAGCTGTACTATCTCTTCTATGAATGATATGCAGTCTATGAATGGAGGACAGGCAGATGAATGAAAGGTCCTATTCCACCATTCATAGACTGTTTTCATTTATAGACGCTATAATACAGCTTTTACTGTATGAATGGAGGAGGTGAGCACATTGGGCGAGCACAGTCTGAAATCTTGTTGAGTGTATACGACAGGTTCTTCGGCTCTATTAACCCCCAGCACACTGGAAGTATAGTGAGGGGCATCGAAGTTTAATAAAATACAGATGTTTAAGCCTCGTTTACATGGGGCAAATACACCCATGCCCTGTGCAGGGCTGTCTTTTACCAGCAAGGTGATGCACAGGTGTCATAGGGCAGTGAGAAAAGAATGAAAACTCCTCCTACAAGCTTTAACCAGTGCTCGGCTGGACACTGATGGAAATCACAAGACTGCTATATACTCAGGGGTGTATTTACCACAAGGCAAACAAGGAGGTTGCCTAAGGCACCATTTTTCAGGGGGGCAGCACTGCCCCCTGGAAAAAGGGACACTTGCAGCATGGGGGCCAGGTAGGAGCCGAGAGAGGCTGCCGACTGCTTGATGGTGTATGCAGAGCCCAACTCTCGTACCCAGGGATGTCCGGAGCTGTAAAGGTGAGTGACTTTCTCTCTGGGTTGGGGGGGCAGGGGTGTTGTTGGTCAATGTCAGGCTGGTGGGGGGGGGGCGATTTTTGTGTTGCCTAGGGCAGCACAAAACCTAAATACACCACTGTATATACTGCTGATGAAAAAGGTATTTAGCAGTTTATAATTGCTAAAATAATTGCATTTCCATGTTGTGTGTACTGTGGGAGACCAGATACAGTGAATGCAGAGTCCTGGGTTTAATAACACTTTAAACCCTAGCTACGGTTTCAGCTGCCCCAGCATACCTGCACAGGTCTTCAAAAAAATAGGTTGCGCTTAAATACATACAAAAGTGTAACAAAAAAATAAATAACATAACAATAAGAAACAATATTTTAAATCAAAATAAAATCCAGCAAAAATGAAAAAGTCCAAAAGTCCAAATAATCAATAATGTCCAAAATAATTCATCACCAAGTAAATCCACCACCAAAAATGGTTAAAAAGAACTCACCAGAGTAATATGCTGATTGTTGAAAAACCAGCATATAGTACTTGTTATTTTGTGAGAAATGAATAATATGGTGACTACAACACTGAAGAAATGGGGGATGAACTCCAACAGATGATATGCTGCAAAGTCGAAAATCCACTCCAAAGGTGATTTAGTATCCAAACTGAGAGATGATCAGACCGTCACTCAAAAGAAAAAAGTGAACAATCATGGTGCAGTATGTTTTAAAAAGCATCAAACTTTAATGAAGAAATGCACTTACAAGCAAGGTGTCCAGACTGACACCAGTATAGACAGCGTGTGTAATGAATACAGGCAACTCAGACCTAGCCAACCATGCACATGCAACGTGCAGACAAACCAGGAGTATTCTGCACCTCACATCCAAAGGCACCACCCTAAGCTTTTCGTCATCGACGTCCTCACGGAGCGAATACCTGCACAGGTGTAGTCCATTCTTAAGAACCAGCAAACACAAATGCTCCTGCGCTTGGGGATAGACTCGATGCAGGCTACAACCACATTAGGAATGTCCTGGAACATGCACACCTTGCTGAACTCAAATGGAGTGGCTCTGAGGAAGAGGCAAGTCCTCGAAACGCGTCAGCCTTTTGGATGTCTATACTCCCTATTGCGGACTGTTACTCAGCGTGGTGTTGACCCAGCTGTTCTTTATGACGTGCCTTGACTATATTGTCGTTTGTGAGTACAACACATACTTTATTTTTTATTAAACATTTTTTATGGTAATGCACTAGGCCTGTGCGCCCTCTGTTTTTTCTTTCCTCATATAGTCCATTCTTAGCAAGTCCATATTGGTAGCACTCAAGGAACTGTCCTCTTCAGGGCAGACTGGAAGTTCCAGCAGTCCCTCTACATTTTGTTTACAAACGATTTTATTGTACATAAGTAGACAGTAAAACAACAGCACAGTATGAAAGTGATATTGTCAACAAAAATAGGGCATATTTGAAATGTACAATACATAAAAGTATATTAACATAAAAAAGAAGATAGAGGAAAAAAGAAAGTTATGAGTGCATGAGATACATAAATGATAAAATAGATTGAGTGATACATCTATCAACAATACATGTCAGCCAATCTTTACCGGGGATGTTGTCAATCATGCAATAAATGTCTACAATCCTTCCATGACTCCCATTTTTTATCGTATAAGTGCATCTTTTCCAGTAGTGTATAATGAATACGTTCCATAAGCATTACAGCGTCAATTCTGTGTAAAACGGAGTCCAAGGGTACAACATTGGACCGCCAATGCAGGGCAATGGACCATAAAGTGGCAATACATAATGTATGTAGCAATCTCAGAGTGGCATCAGGGACCCCTGGGATATGAACCCCCAATAAACAGGTCTGTATGGACAATTGTATCGGGTTGCCCGATAGTGAGGTAGCCACCTCAGATATCTTACGCCAGGTCCCTCTACATTTTGAAGGCACGGGCCAACAGCTGCAGGACTCTCAGCGTTCCTCTTTCTCTCTTACTCCTCTTTCCCTTTCCTCTCCTGGATCCAAACCACTGACCTTTTTATATCCCACAGGATCAGGGGGTCTGACCCAAAAAGCCCATGAAGACAGACTGGGAACAGCAACAAAAACATTAACTCCTTCCCTCCCGGCCGTGGCAGTAAACTATCTAACTAACGCTAGGCAACCTGCCTACAAGCGTGTTTTATCTTACATAGAGGACATTGCAGCAGAAAATGACTGATGCGCTAATGGATTTAAGGGTCTTATATTCATTGGATTCAAGAAAGAACTACGGGCTTGACCGGTGCAGAGATGTTTGCAGTTACATATGAAGACTCGCTGCCTCAGCAAGCGGAAGCCATGCTCCAGATTCTCCTGAGCGCTACTTGTGCTTACCTAATTACAGCAGAAGCTGTGCTCATTATCTCCTCTCATCTGGCTTACTGCTCAGCTAAATATTCTGTAAATGAGCTGACAATTATGGCAGTATTACCAGCACTAGCTCGGCTCCCAGCTACAGGCCTGCCTTGGATGCTGCAACTGCCGGTATTATCAGGTTAGGAGTTTTGTAAACATATTGAAGCACTTAATTGGAGAACTATTAAAACCTGAAAATAGTTCTGCAGCACGTGCCTGCTAGTTAGTTAGTGTGTTTGTGTTTGCAACTGGAAATGAGAGAATGTGATTATTTATTACCTAACCCAAATCATTATTGCTAGAAAAAAATGCTGGGCAAAGTTTGTGACTGCGAAAAAATGTAAAAATATGAACGGTGAAATGTTCACCATGCAACCAACAGAGTTAATTATGAGGTCCAAAGGCAAGGTGTGTTCAGTGCAAAATTAATGACCATCCCCGTCCCAGATCCCCCTAACCTGCAGTGCATATTGGCTTGTAGCAGCCATTTTGGGGCTAATAGCCATGTATAATAATATAACCATAGGGTTCCACTTCTGATAATTCCACGGTCAGCTCCAGAATGAGCATAAATGCATAGTTACATAGTTTAAAAAAAAACAAATTAACCACTGCCAGCCCAGCCTATTGCAAAATGACGGCCAGGCAGGACTTTCGGAGTTCCGGGTGGACGCCATATGACAGTGGTTCTCAAGCTTCCTAATGCCGCGACCCTTTAATACAGTTCCTCATGTTGTGGTGACCCCCAACCATGAAATTATTTACCCAGTAATTATAATTCATGAAGTGTCGTTTTACCTCCAATACTGCTGCTTTCAGCACAGTAGCTGCTTTCAACAGAGTAGCTGCTTTTAACAGAGTAGCTGCTTTCAACACAGTAGCTGCTCTTTACACATCAGAAATATGTGTTTTCCGATGGTCTTAGGCGACCCCTGTGAAAGGGTCGTTCAACCCCCAAAGGGGTCGCGACCCACAGGTTGAGAACCACTGCCATATGATATCCTCCCAGAACGCACCTCATGTGCAGCTGTGTGGCCATGCTGCATCTGTCACCAGCTGTGTCCACCAAAAAATAAAAAACCCAGTGGTGATTAAACACCACCAAAAGAAGGGTCTATTTGTGTGAAAAAAAATGCTAAAAATGTTATATGGGTACAGTGTGGCAAGACTGCGCAAGCGCTGAAAGCTGAAAATGGGTAGGAAGGGGGTGAAAGTGCCCGGTATTAAAGTGGTTAATTCAACCAATAGAAAAAAACTAATCAATAGAAGATCGCAATACACAGAACACTATACCAAGAGTTGATACAGAAGAAAGCAAAAGAAAAAAAAAGACTTTAGGCTTTTAGGTGTTACTGGAGTAAAAGGTCAAAACAATCACAATAAAAGTAGGCCCTAAAAATGCGTTATCCCATTTGATCGATTGCACAAGATTACTGTCAGTGTACTGACATTACTGTCAGATTTACATATAAGTGTAAATGTGACAATAGAGTATAAACTGAAGGAAGGCATTTGTAACAGCCTCCAACTGTCATTTATTCAGCTTTTTTTTAAAAAAAGGTTTTGTATATTACTGAGTTCTTTTTATAACTGTTCCCAGGTATCTGATTTGTGGTATGCTGACTTAATAATATGTACATACCTTTTTGTCATGTTGTTAGTGCTCTCATATAGTACTGGCCACCATAGAAACGACATGGCGGCCAGTATGTGTGGGAATAAAGCAGCATGATGACTCCAACTGTAGTTTGGTGCATGTATTGGCAGCGTGCGGGCTTTCTTATAACTGGTGGATCCTGGTGGAATATATTAGTGTGTACTGGAATATTCATGTTCATCTCCCCCACTCTTCAAGCTTGGATTTGTGCTGTTTATTATATACATCTGGTCATTGTTTTATTTTCATCTGCCACCCACAGCTATTTATTCCATCTTTTAAATGTGCCTGTTCATTGCCATTGTTGTGGTTTAAATTGTCTTTACGTTTGTGGCTTACAATATCAGCAGCCATTTTCCCATACTATATGAGTGCCCAAACATTGTTCTTTACTGCCTTGTCGTCCCTCTTGGTGGGTTTGGTGTGCCTGAAGCACCCCTGTGTCCGCCCCCCATGACTGATATTAGGACTCCCTAATTGTTGCCCTCTCAACCTTTGCGGGTTCTGAAGAAGTGACAAATCGGCAGAACGCATTTACCTACTACAACTGGAAAAGCACAACTGATACACTGTTTATTTCATTGTATTATATTGTATATATGTTGTTCTATGTATCAGTAATTGCTTTTTGCCATATTTCCAGTTTCTTGAGAATGGTGTATTTGGGGGACTTTTTGTCCCCTTTTTGGGTGCCTTTTTCTCGTAAATTGATATTTTATCTTATATATTTTTATATTTTGTAATAAAATTAATGGTTTTATAAGCAAGTGTCTCTTATGATATGCCGATACAGTCTGGTTACCTTTGGGTTGGATTAGCACCTAACCCTGTTTTTCTTTTTTTCTTTCGGATGTTGGCAATTGAAAGTCTGACTTTTGACAGTAGTGCAACCTAATGCAGGTGCATACAGGCTATGCCTCAAATGATGACAAACCCTAACAGGCACCTGCAAGGCTACACAAGTGATGCCTAGGCACTGTCATATGTGCTGCTTCTAATTGAAAATTATATACTGAATTAAAATTTTACTCTTTGCTTCACCACAATAAATTAATTTATCCCAATTTCACAGCAGTAGAGGTCCACTTAAAAAAAATTTTCAGAGATGTTTTCCCACACAACTAGGTAACATCGATTACTCCTTTGACCCCACTTTTTGTCCCTGTCTTTTAGGTCACCCCTCAAGATACTCATTTTGCTTTCAAAATGTTTCCTGTGTGGTTTTTACAAATGCCTGGCTCCAACCTGCCATTGATTTGGAGCCACTGTCCCTCTTTTAGAACCAAATCCACATGTCCTTCTTTCCTCATCTGCTGTCCCTCTTTTTGATCTGAAGTACAGACCTCTGTAACAATAAATACCCTATTTTGATGAAACTAGCACTTGTTGGTTTATTCAGTAATTGTTTGCCTTTCACTTCTTCGTGGTCCACATAACTAGAGGTGTGTCCTTTAACTACATACTTTGTGCTAAATGATGTCCCTCTTTCTCATCTCAGAAAGTTGGAAGGTGTGAAAATGTAATACGCCAAAAACTGTTAGCCTGAAACTAGAGAGGATCACAGTACAGTCCCATCTCAGACTGAGTGGGCTCATTGTGCAGGCACCACCATCAATGAAGATGATTTCAATCCGGTAGTTGTATAGAAATGAGAAAGCAGTGGTTGTCATGCTGATGAAACTTAGTAGGTAGGTATGGACTTTTCTGCTTGGTTTTGTTCGGGGTACTAAGCAGGGTCGACTAATTAGTAATATAGAAAGAGCAGTGTAAATGCAGAAGAGAAGATTAGTTTGATTGAGAACCAAGGGGAGATCATTGGAGGGTTCTCCTAAGGGTCCTTAGGAGCAAAGGCAGGCAATATTTGTTCTAATTATCTTGGGTATCCATGAACAGACACTCTGCTGAATCAGAGCAGAACAGAATAGATCTCATTTTTATGTCTGCATCCCCTCAGGTTTTTGCCATCACAACAACGCAGCTTAATAGACTTATGTTAGGTCTATGGGCAGGTGGATGTAAACTGCAGTGCATATGTTTAAATCCTTTTACCTCTGCTTTGTCATATTTAGATCAGAAAAAAATGGATAAGGTTGTGAACCTTTTCTTTTTTGGATCTAGAAGAACTTCAAGGTAACTGGATGTAAATATAAACACATCCATTTACAGTCAACTGTGTAAAGGAGCCCTATTGTTCTGCTGCCCCATCCATTAAAGGATATCTGTATTTTCATCTGTATTAGGTCTGGGCACCCCTTCCAAATCTTATGCTTACCTATCCCCACAATTCTGAGATCTTCACTGTGTGACCCACTCCACAGTGAAAAGCCTCTGCTTCAAGCACCTGGCAGTTGGGCTCTACTCCTCCTGTGAATGCAAATCTTCATTCATTCCTACAGAAAGGCTGTCCACTGGCAGGGATAAAGTAACAAAAATCTGGTTTGAACATTAACAGGTAAGTGCTGGGGGCGTCTGACCATTTTAAGTATAATGCTACTAAAATTACAGAGAGATTAGAACGCTGAGAAAAGGAGCCGCGAGGAAGCGGTGCGTGTTTTATGGGGAAATAAAGTTGAATTTGATATCTTTATATTTATCTCTCTTTATTTATTACAGGATGCTTTAACCATATTATCATGTTTTCTTACAGTTCTCCTGTTATTAAACTGCACTTGTCATTTTCCAATAAATGATATGCTGGAAAAGAAAGGTTAGACATTACCCTTGTTTTTCAGCTGTAACAAATTCAGTTATGTTTTCCAATGGCAATGCTAAGCCCAACTTTCTTTGCTTTTTTTCTTCTGCTTTCCATGCAGTTTACCCTTATCCCTTTGTATATTCATGCAGTTATGACCGGGGCTGCTGTTAGAAATTATGGGGCCCCATACAGCCTATCTGACCGGGTCCCCTTCGACCCTACCTTGGCTCTGCCCTCAACCACACCCTTGGCCCCTCCCCTGACCCCACCTCAAAACAAAATGCAGCTTTGTCTTCAAGTGCATGCAGTAGAAGAGGAAGGAGTTACAAATCCCAGTATAAATGAGGCCTAAGGCTACAAGGCTTGTTTTCTCATAGAATAGGTGCAGGAAGTCTATCATGCCCTCATCACACCACTCGCCATTAATATCAACAACACCCCCCTTAGTGTGCTACATTCAGCAAGGCTCAGCAATTTATTATGTACAAAATGCAGAATTCAGGGGTGTGGAATGAACATAGTGCAGAGTTGAGGAGTATGTTATACAGGGAGTGCAGGGTTTGAGCAGTTCTCCTTGAGTGCAGGGTTCAGGATTGTACTATGTACAGAGTGCAGGGTTCAGGATTGTGCTTTGTACAGAGTTCAGGATTGTGCTTTGTATAGAGTGCAGGGTTCAGAATTGTGCTATGTACAGAGTGCAGAGTTGAGGATTGTGCTCCCTACAGTGTGCAGGGTTCAGGATTGTGCTACATACAGATTGCAGGGTTCAGGATTGTGCTATGTACTGAGTGCAGGGTTCAGGATTGTGTAACGTACAGTGTGCAGGGTTCAGGATTGTGCTACGTACAGATTGCAGGGTTCCAGATTGTGCTACTTACAGAGTGCAGGGTTCAGGATTATGCTACATACAGAGTGCAGGATTCAGGATTGTGCTATGTACAGAGTGCAGGGTTCAGGATTGTGCTACGTACAGAGTGCAGGGTTCCAGATTGTGCTACTTACAGAGTGCAGGGTTCAGAATTGTGTAACGTACAGTGTGCAGGGTTCAGGATTGTGCTACGCACAGATTGCAGGGTTCCAGATTGTGCTACTTACAGAGTGCAGGGTTCAGGATTATGCTACGTACAGGGTGCAGGATTCAGGATTGTGCAATGTACAGAGTGCAGGGTTCAGGATTGTGCTTTGTACAGAGTGCAGGGTTCAGGATTGTGCTACGTACAGAGTGCAGGGTTCAGGATTGTGCTATATACAGAGTGCAGGGTTCAGGATTGTGCTACATACAGATTGCAGGGTTCAGGATTGTGCTACGTACTGAGTGCAGGGTTCAGGATTGTGTAACGTACAGTGTGCAGGGTTCAGGATTGTGCTACGTACAGATTGCAGGGTTCCATATTGTGCTACTTACAGAGTGCAGGGTTCAGGATTATGCTACGTACAGAGTGCAGGATTCAGGATTGTGCTATGTACAGAGTGCAGGGTTCCAGATTGTGCTACTTACAGAGTGCAGGGTTCAGGATTGTGCTACGTACAGAGTGCAGGATTCAGGATTGTGCTACGTACAGAGTGCAGGGTTCAGGATTGTGCTACGTACAGAGTGCAGGGTTCAGGATTGTGCTACGTACAGAGTGCAGGGTTCAGGATTGTGCTACGTACAGAGTGCAGGGTTCAGGATTGTGCTACGTACAAAGTGCAGGGTTCAAGATTGTGATACATACAGTGTGCAGGGTTCAGGATTGTGATACGTACAGAGTGCAAGGTTCAGGATTATGCTACGTACAGACTGCAGGGTTTAGGATTGTGCTATGTGCAGACTGCAGGGTTCAGGATTGTGCTACATACAGTGTGCAGGGTTCAGGATTGTGTTACGTACAGTGTGCAGGGTTCAGGATTGTGCTACGTACAGAGTGCAAGGTTCAGGATTATGCTACGTACAGACTGCAGGGTTTAGGATTGTGCTACGTACAGACTGCAGGGTTCAGGATTGTGCTACGTACAGACTGCAGGGTTCAGGATTGTGCTACATACAGTGTGCAGGGTTCAGGATTGTGCTACGTACAGACTGCAGGGTTCAGGATTGTGCTACGTACAGACTGCAGGGTTCAGGATTGTGCTACGTACAGACTGCAGGGTTCAGGATTGTGCTACATACAGTGTGCAGGGTTCAGGATTGTGTTACATACAGTGTGCAGTGTTCACGATTGTGCTACATACAGTGAGCAGGGTTCAAGAATGCATTACGCACAGAGTGCAGGGTTCAGGTGTGCACATTTCACAGGCCAGTCCCCCCCACCTATTTTCTCCACTTCCAGATCTTTCCTCTCCTCCCTGTCCAGTACACAGTACTCCTCTCCCCAACAGGAAATATAAAAGCAGGCTGCTGAGCCACTGGGTCAGCTTAAAATAAGCATTTTTAAATGACAGAAAGTTGCTAACATGCAGCATTCTGTAGCAAACTCCAGACGGTGTATTTGAAATCCACCTATGTGTCAGCATGGAGTGGTGGAGCTGAAGAGCTAGATGATGGAATTTCGGATCCCGCTGAGAACTCATGCGGCCGTCAATTACAATACAAGGTCAAGCTATCGGCTTGGGCTTCTAGAGATGCTGCAGGTGTGAGGATAGAGGTGTGTGCATCCCCTACCCCCTCCTTTATTGTATATGCAGGGAGAGCAGGGGGGGTTTTCAGTTTGTCGCCACCTCGCCAGGAGAGGATCACTGTCACTTATAAGGGACAGTGGTGAACAGCAATTCAAGGGGCATTGTGGAACATGAAGCTGCCAGCTGGCTGGGCCCCCCTGTCAATGTGAAGGGCCTGGGCCCCCTACAGGAGGTCCGGAGGTACCCCCCTATCAGTGGCCCTGGTTAGGTCAGATGGAGAGAGTAAAGCATTCCTGGCAGAGGGGTAAAGTTAAACAGCAGGTGATAAGTCTTGCTTTATTTTCTCTAACATCTTTTTCCTCAATAACACGTGCCAAACACAAGGCCCGCGAGCTGAATCCAGCCCGCCGGGACATTTCATTTGGCCCTCACACCTCTCCTGCAGCTGCTGCACCCCCCTATTCTACATTCCCTTGTTATCTCAACAGTTGGCAGCAGGTAGGAGGAGAGAACTCCTCCGCCAGGTCCTGTACTTCTCCATGCAGCTGCAGAGAGGCTTGTCTCTGACCCCCCCCCCCCCACAATTCAGCAGTTGGCAGCAGAGAGGAGGACAGAACTCCTTCTACAGATCCTCTGTGTAGCTGCAGAACCCCCCTGGTCTCAGAATTCAACAAACTCCAGCAGCTGAATCCAGCCCTCCTCTGTTCCTCCTCCAGACCCTACACTTTCTGCTTACCAGCTCCGCCCTCAGCTTCTTCTCAGCAGCAGTACAAGGTAAGGGGTTGCACTGTAATGTAAGGGAAGGTGGGGGATTCTTGACTTCTGATGGTCGGAGGTTCTTAATATCTGATGTAAGGGGGGTGGGGTGCTCTGGACATCTACATATAAATTATGAGAATAATAAAATTCTATGCCAGTTAAAAAGGCATGTTACACACCGCTGGTATCAGCCACAGCAAGACATTTGAATGGTGTAAATGTTTCAAAGATGGCCGTACATCCGTCAGTGATGATCCCGGCCACGGTGGTTCCCAGCAAATTAAAGAAGAATTCCAGGGAAAACAAAATTGTCCATGCAGCTACAATAAATGTGGGGGAGGCAGAACCAGGCATTGGGGGGAAAGCATGACCTTACAGGGCAAAGAGAGCACATGTGTGGCTCCCCATTAATACCTAACCTGTACATGCATTGCACCCCATTAACACCTAACTTCCGCCCTCCCTGCGCCCCATTAGTGCCTAATTTCTTCCAACATCTGTCCTCCTTCTTTCATCGTTCAGTGGATTTTCAAACACAAACTTTTTGGAAAAAATATACAATAAATTTTAATGTACACAAACACACTCTAATACCCAGTTTTTTTTAAATTTAAAAGATGTTGTTATGCATAGTAAATAGACCTAACATGTCACACTTTAAAATTGCACATGCTCATGGAATGGCGACAACCTTTAACATGGTAACATTTTACCAGTTTAGAGTTAGGGAGGATATCTGGTGCTAGAATTACTGCTCTCACTTGCGACAATACTTCACATGTATGGTGCGATTGCCGCTGATGTATGTGTGCGGGACCAGCGCATGCATTTGCCTTTGAGCACAAACACAGGGGGACGGGGCACTTTAATTTGTTTTTTTACACTGTTTCTTCAAAAAAAAATTTTTGATCACTTTTGTTGCTGTCACAAGGAATGTAAACATCCCTTGTGACAGCAAAAGGCAGTGACAGATACTCTTTATGGAGAGATCTGGTGCTGGATGTCTCCTCTGCCCTTAAAAGCATTTGATCATACCAAGGTTGGTGTGATCAGCTACTTTCCAAATTTAAAAATGGTGGTGTTTACATTGGGGAAGCTGGAAGTGACAAAAATGCTTGTCGGTTACGGATTAAAGTTAGAGTTCCAGTCCTCGTCAAGCTGTGTGGTAGACCGGCAGGACTGCCGGTTTTCATTTTGGGCTCATCAGTGGGACGGTAGAGCCCGAACAGGCACCGGTGGGGGGCGGGTGTTGACCACTCCTGCCGCCTGTAAAAGCTTTTACATTCAAGCCAGCCACCAATGGGAAAAGACAATACCGGGATGATACCTGTAGCTGCAGGCATCACTCCTGTATAACCACTTAAAGTCAAATGATGTACATAATTTGGCATTAAGTGGATATATAGATGGGCCTTCAATAGCCCCTATGTTAATCTGTCCCTGTACGTAATGCCCACATGTAATTCTGAGCCTCCATGACTAAAAGCACTGAAATCCAATAAATGAAAAGGACAGGCCAAAAACAGTAAGGATGGGGGGGAATGAGCTAGATAGTCTAGAATGTCCGGGAAATTAGGTAGGATCTATCCGACTTGCTGCAGCTTCTAATGTACACTGTAAGAAGCTCACAGCATGCAGGGAGTAAGAGTAAGCACTTTCACTATAGGAGATAAATCTGTACGACCAGGGGCGGACTGACAACTCATGGGGCCCCCCGGCAATAGGGGATCATGGGGCCCCTGTATCCTTGCCCAAACACAAAAAGCCTATGAAAAAGGTACCAGGGGCATCTCATGGGGCCCCCTACTGACCCCGGGCCCTCGGGCAGCGCCCGGGTTTCCAAATGGTCAGTCCGCCCCTGTGTACAAATGTGTAAGACCAAAGGGGAAGCTGGAGTTTAGTTCTAAGGTGTATATAAAGTCAAATCCTTTGATTCGTTTTGTTTGCTCCAGAGTTTAATAAATGAGAGGAAGCTGCCTGTAGTAAATCAACCCCAGTGGGTTTCTCCAGAATTTGAATGTGCAGAATGTGCAAGGGAATCTCCCCAATGATGACAAAGGCAATGATAAAAATGAACAGAGGTTCTAACACTGCCCCATTCTGCAAAAGATTGTTTTTTTTTTGTTTGTCTCTGTTTGGGAGATGTAGCTCATTTCCTATTCAAGAGATTCAAGGTCAGTAAGTAAGCAGACATCTATAAAATGGGAGACACAGACAGCAGTAAAAACCTTACAGATGTTCTAACCCCTCCACCCTCTAAAACGTAAAATACAGTTTTGGTTGGAGTTAGCCTTGAACAGAAATGTGCCTGGATTTCTGGAAAACATGGCCTGTTAGGGGTGTTTAAGATACATTAGACTAGAGGAATATACACGTTGTGCTTTCCAGTTAGGAGGGCGCCATTATGGAAATCATATGGGTAACTGGCTGTCTAGACATCATATGTTATACAGACGTTCGGAGAAACATTCATCACACTTCCAAAGTCCTGTACAGTAACATAAAATGGAGGGAATACTGGAATAAATGTTTTTCAGTTCTTGGCAGATTTGGGAAATGCTGGAGGTCATTTTTAAAACTAGCACAGCCTAAAAACAGAGCAGTGTCTGCATTTTGCACATTTTTGCCAATTTTCTTATTTGTATTCAAGTTTTTTACTGTTTTGCCTATATAATATATTAGGAGTGATACACATTTGTAGGAAAATGATCCACATTAAAAAAAATGAGTGTTTTATCATTTCAGAATGCAATTAAATGATTGAATCTGAATATGCTAAACATTACAGAAATCTCGGATAGGATGTAACAGGTTAATGTAATTTCAAAAGTCATCTTTAATATTTTTAAATCTGTAACATTCATTACAATAATAACTGGTGATCCTGTCACGAAGGTCCCTCTTCAGGCATTTTCTGCTTTAGGCTGACAATGCACTGAGGGAGATTTACTGAAATTGGACAGAGCAAACTCTGGTGTAACTCTGCATAGAAACCAATCAACTTCCAGATTTTATTGTCAAAGCTTAATTCAATACTAAAGGCTTAACTTTTTTTTTCTAAAAATAACAAACATGTCTATACTTACCTGCTGTATACAGTGGTTTTGCACAGAGCAGCCCAGATCCTCATCTTCTTGGGTTCTGCCACAGGCTCTCCTGTCCCCTTCCTCCTGTCAGGTGCCCCCACAGCAAGCAGCTTGCTATGGGGGCACCAGCTGCTCCATGTGTCCATTCACACACGGAGCCGCAGCTTGGCCCCACTCCCTCTCTCTTAGCATTGGCTCACCGGCTGTGATTAAAAGCAGTGGGAGCCAATGACTCAGCCAATGAGGAGAGGGAATCCCAGGATAGCTGGGATTCCAGTGCACATAGCTGGATCAAGAGGGGGCTTAAGTCAGTATTGGGGGGGGGGGGGGGGGGGGCTGCTGCACAGAACAGGCTTTTTACATTCATACATAGAATACATGAAGGTAAAAAAACCTTGAGCCTTTACAACCACTTCAACTGAACAAACTGAAGTTAGAAGCTGATTGGCTACCATGCACAGCTGCACCAGGTTCTGAGTGTTCCAGTTTTAGTAAATCTACCCCATGTCTCTGTCTCCCAATTGCCCTAATGTATTATCATTTGATAGAGACTTCAAATGGCCTTTTCAAGCACACATGGTCCACTATTATCACCATCAAGAAACCCACCCTGATCAATGCCATGCAGCCATTGTTAGAGTCATGAAGTGGCTTCAGCAGATCAACAGCACCAAGATGCAACAAAGGATACAAAAAAGTAAAAACAAGTATTTTATTACAACAAATGGCAATTGTTTATTATGCACTGTGCTTTAGCCAGTTAAGCCAGTCATTCAGTTAGAGTTTGCATCTACTTTAAGGAATTGCATGCAGAAAGGTGAAATTAAAAAAGTTCAATGCTTTGTAATTGGGGCGTATGCTGAGGCCCAGTTGAGGCGAGAGATGAGTGATCAATGACTCAGCACATAACTGCAGTATGCTGAATCAGCTTCTCAGGAACAAGCTGGAAAGTCAAGCCCTACCAGCTACTGCCTGTTGAAATAAAGTTCACTTTTTACAAATGTTGGAGGGATTATTTCACTAGGGATCATTCTTAGTATGAACTTTTTGTTCTCCAGGCTGGATAAAGAATGAAAAAAGAAATATAGTTGCACATACCTGTAAACTCTGCAGAGAACTGTGGTCTTAGAAGTGACAGCAGCAACAATCACCATGGTTCCGATGGCAGATATAGATAAGTAAATCCTCGTGGTCATGTCCAGTCCATTACTGGTGCCTCCGTGCTTCATTCTACCCTACTGCTACAAATGACTCACTAATTCATTGAGAATTAGCCAGCCTGTGACTCCCCTGTTCAGATCACCTGTG
The DNA here is from genome assembly GCF_062004578.1 of Staurois parvus. Classification (NCBI taxonomy): domain Eukaryota; kingdom Metazoa; phylum Chordata; class Amphibia; order Anura; family Ranidae; genus Staurois; species Staurois parvus. Next base: position 169,588 of record NW_028317900.1, on the reverse strand, counting down.
ATTGCGCATGGCAAAATAGAGAAAAGGTGCTATATAGTGAAATTACCTATGCACAAAAAATATTATGCATGAAGCAGTGGCAACACCATAGACTCCTATGGCCCATTTGTTGTCGGTGGTCCCTCCTCTCCCTTCCATCTGCCGCTGACTGACACAGGGGAGCTGAATCACGTGACCGGACCGAAGCAGGCTGAAAATAGATAAGTATGTACATCTTTCTTACACAGGTTAGTCATTGCAGGTGTTATGGAGGAGGAAGGGAGCAATGTTAAGACTAGTTAGGTTTAGCCTGGAATTCTAGTTTAAATGACAGTAAGTTATGTTTACGTAAGTCACCAAGAAGGATCATTTCGTATACTCAACCCAATGCACCAATACACCACTGGACAGCTAGATAAGGACCCCAGGAGATATGATCATTCTTAATGTCCAATGGTCAGAAAATAATTCCAACTTAGACTTGGATCTTTTGTTCTTATTGTTGATATAGTATACTTGTATGAGACCTGTCCCATAACCCTGCTCTTTCTTTTCTTTATGTTCAGATTGAACCAAAAAATAATTGAGAAGAAAATATATACAGATATAAATTGGGTCAAGGATATCAAGCAGAGATTGGGGTACACTCATTTACACACCATGCTTTCCAGTTAAGGAGGTGCAGTTATGAAAATTATATGGGTAATTCTAGTCATCTAGACCAGATATTTGCAACAAAGGTTCCTCCAGAGGCTTCTAGGGTCCCTTCAGCAGTGGCTGATTGCGCTATAATCTGATGGTGCCTTCATAGTTCCAGGTTGAACAGCACTAGACAGAGCCAGTAGATTGGCACCAATGTCGATATTAGCTGACTGTAAAGGGCATTCTTTACACTGATCACCAATGTAAGGGGTATTTTCCTTTTGACCCCCATGATTTTTTCTTAACAGGGTTTCCCTGAGATTTGAAACTTATTTCAAAGGTTTCACTACAGTAAAATATTTTGGGAAAGGCTAGTCTAAATTGTACATGTTATGCAGACTTTCAGAGAGGCATTCATTCTAGTTCCAACGTCCTGTACAGTAATGTAAAAACATTTCTCCTGTAATACTAGAAGGAAAACTGGAATACATGCTCTATATTCCAGAATATTTATCCCAGATAATTCTAACCTGGACTTCACTGGAATCATTTGCCTATGTTCTTGCTGTTGAAAAAAATATATACATAAATAAATTGGGTCAAGGCAATAAGGCATAGATTGCATACACGATGATGGCTGAGGAGCCATAGCAACAACCAGGAGAGAACCCTCAAAAAGATATAGAGAGATATTAGTTCTAAGGTTAAAACGTGCTATATATAATGTTAGTATAATGAAATGAGACTGAACCTGGTCATGAAAACTAGACAGCATATGCACAAAAGGCAAGGCAGCCAAATATTGGTTCTTCCAGGAGACTTCAGGATAATTTGGCACACTCGTATTAGCCAAGTGAGCTGATAGACTCCCAGCTCTAGTGTTATCTCAAATGATCGAAACTGGCCACAAAAATCCAACCGACCTGGCACAGACATTTCGCTGATGGTGGTGTCTACTGATGTTGAAGTGCCCACAGCCAGTCCTAAAGCCTTCCTGTAAGACCAATGGAATTGATTGATGACCATTTAGAATAGAGCTACACTGGCAATTTAATATTGTGCTGCTGAGAGATTTAACCAGTTGTTGACAATCATCTCATTATCAGCACTTTGACTTTGTGTGCTTGTGAATACAGTAACTGCCAACAAGTGGTTACATTTGTGAGTAGGGAACTAATATCATCCATGTAGTCCTGTCTTTGAGAATCTATGGAGACAACCTTAGCAGCTTAAGCATAATTAAATTAGTTTATAAGACAATAAACAAAATCAGTACCATGTGTTCGCCAATCAGATTTACTTTGTTCCATATATGACTTCAATAATGGTACAAAATAGCTTACCACTGATTGGGGTACACTAAACTTAGCTGCTTTTGGCATTTGCCATATAAAGAACGGAACTCCAAAATTACTTATAGTATTTCTATTTACAATTTACATTATTCATAATGTTTGCAAAACATATAAAATATCTTACATGTAGAAATTCTTATACCCAAGTATGTTTAATTGGACTGAGAATTGTAATCATGCTCTGGAGTAATTTCAAAATATGTCATGAAATCTAACTGGCCTCTTTATTAAGTCATATATCACAGCAGCACCATCTAAATGTAAAATATACTTTACTGGTGAAATCTTGCTTTTCTCCAGATGTTGTTGATGACATCATTTATTCACACTGTCAAGTTTATTTGTAAGACAGTATTAATGGGCAAAATGCAGTAATCCATAGACACCTGAATGACAATTGAAAATCATCTACTGGTTTGACAACTAAAATTGCATTTTTTCACATTTTAATTGTATTTTACACTAGGTTCCTAAAACGGTATTAAACCCAAAACCAAAAATGTATCATGTTGTAGCTTACTAATCTTTAAATGTAGTGGTTGCAATAGTTTTCTTTCTTACTCTTTATTTTCCTCTGGTCTACACTGGAGGAGCAATGGAGACAACCTTGGACAGTAGTATTGTCAGTTTGGGAAGAGGGTAGTGTTGGACTAGCAGATTTAGATGGGCTTAACTAACAAATAGAAGGTGAGCTCCTGCTAAAATTTTTTAGGCAGTTACAATGACAGGTTTTTTACATATATGAATTAAAAAGCACCATTGTAAGCCTTTATTGGTTTGTCTATACACTCTATCACTTTTGCTGGATAGGTTAAAAACAGCTGAAAAATAAAAGACTTACTGGTCAGATCACTAGATGAAAAAAAGCCAGAAAAAAAAGAAAATGTTTGCAGTCACCACATTTATAGAGGGGATATGATCACAATATACAAATCTTTGAATGGTGAGGTCTCTACAGAAGACACACAGTCACACAATGAAGTTGGACAACATTCAATTTTAAAGTGCACAAGGGGTTCTTTATTGTTAGAGTGGTAAGGATGTGGAACTCTCTTCCATAGTTGGTGGTGTCAGCAGGGTGTGTAGGTACATTCAAAAACTTTTAGATGTGTTTCTTGAACCAATGTACAGGGATATGGAAAATCTGACACACACACACTGTTGAACTTTACCAACTATGTATGTTACTACTGTATCTAACGATCTAAAAATTGGTAAGCTTCAATATCATATATTTTTGGATGTAACATCTAATTAAATATGCCTGTGAATGTAATATGATTTACATAATTTTATAACATACATATATCATATTCAGCCTGGGTTCATAAACATGCTGTGCGGGGTATCGCATGTGATTCACACAGGAACCGCATTCCTGTGAAAATCACATGTGATTTGTGTGCAGTGCGATTGGAGGCATACATTTTGTATGGCTCTAATCGCACTGCACCAAAAACGTACAGGACCGTTTTTGGGTCCGCACTAGAATCGGATCGCATGGGTATTCACACCTATGCGATCTGATTCTGTACATCGCACCACATTTTGCGTACCGCTTTCGGGGAGTTGTTACCTTAACATACACACCCGCAGCAGTTCGCATGAATGGGGTGCGATTCTGAAGCAGTGCGGAATTCGCACAGAAAACGCTGCAAATTCCGGACCGCATCAGTGTGAACCAGGGCTTAAGTAATTGCTATATTTACATATATGCACAAATTACTTGTAAAAATTATAAATTATAATGATGAACCTGGAATAAATATTATGTTTGGAGGGTGTATCCTGTAATGTAAACTATTAAACTAGTGTATAGTATGTCAGAGAAAATATTCCGAATGTTGGAAAGGAAGTCCTTTTGTCTCTTGGGTTTATTCAGAGAGGCAGAATGCATTGTGCAAAGTACCGAAACCCACTGCAAGCAATGCCTTTCATCCTTCATTCTCATACTACAGACTACTTAAAGTTGGTTGCTATGGGTTTCTGTATTTTGAACATTTCTCTTTGCACTGCCTTATTAAATAAAACTTTTTCTCTTAATAACTCCCTTTATTTTTCCTGAACCTGATTCCATTTTTACCTTACATCTGCATTTGTTTGCACTTTTACCTTTTCATGCTCATTTTGCTCTTATTATACTTCTTTTTCTCATGAGTTTCATATTTGCATATACTGTACTTGTATATGCAAAATATGTATGTGTAAGTTTTGCTACTGTCCGGAGACCTGTTACATTGGTGCTTTACTTTCATCCTACTTTCATTCTTTTATTGTAGATTTTTATTGTTCTTTTTTTTTTCTATTTTATACTTTTATGATGCATTGCTATAACTTATACAACTTCATACATATGAGGGATATTATAGTGAAGAATAGTGACTTACCTTTGGGAACTTTATATGTCATCCTTTATGTTCAGTCTTATTACCTTGAAGTTCATTGTGATCATGAGTCACTACTAGTGTACTGTTTTATTTAGTCCTACAACATCATTTTATTTAGTCCTACATCACAATTAAAGTGTACAGTTGTGACCAAAATTATTCAACCCCCAATGCTGTAAAGGGGTTTAGGGACTATAGTGTACATTTGGAATTGTATTCAGAATCAAATCCTACAAGGACGTTGTAACTACCCAAATGCAACTAAAATGACATCAATTGTTTATGTAATACAGTAGTAAATGGTTCTTATGTGGTTTCTTCATTGCCACAATTATTCAACCCCTTAAAGACTACCACTCTGAAGAACAGAGGTTCATACAGGTGCTTTCCATCAGGTATTGAAAACACCTGTGGATGTCACCGAGCAGCAATCAAGCATAATAAGCACCAATTAGGCAGCTTTAAAATGACTGTGATACTCAGCTCCTTCTAGACATTTACTGGTGTGGTTACAAACATGGTGAAGGCAAGAGAATGGTCCAGGAAGACAAGAGAAGAGGTGATTTCTCTTCACAGGAAGGGCAATGGCTATAAGAAGATTGCAAAGATGTTAAACATACCAAGAGACACCTTAGGAAGCATCATTCGCAAATTCAAGGCAAAGGGCACTGTTGAAACGCTACCTGGTCGTGGCAGAAAGAAGATGCTGACTTCGACTGCTGTGCGCTACCTGAAGCGTAGAGTGGAGAGAAGTCCCCGTGTGACTGCTGAGGAACTGAGAAAAGATTTGTCAGATGTGGGTACAGAAGTTTCAGCCCAGACAATAAGACGCACACTGCGTAATGAAGGCCTCCGTGCCAGAACTCCCAGGCGTACCCCCTTGCTGTCTCCAAAGAATAAGAAGAGTCGACTGCAGTATGCCAAAAGCCATGTGGACAAACCACAAAAGTTGTGGGATAGTGTTCTGTGGACTGATGAAACAAAATTAGAACTGTTTGGGCCCATGGATCAACGCTATGTTTGGAGGAGGAAGAACAAGGCCTATGATGAAAAGAACACCTTGCCTACTGTGAAGCATGGTGGAGGGTCAATCATGCTTTGGGGCTGTTTTGCTTCTGCAGGTACAGGGAAGCTTCAGCGTGTGCAAGGTACCATGAATTCTCTTCAGTACCAGGAGATATTGGATGGAAACGTGATGCAGTCCGTCACACACCTGAGGCTTGGGAGACGTTGGACCTTTCAACAGGACAATGATCCCAAGCATACCTCCAAGTCCACTAGAGCATGGTTGCAGAGGAAAGGCTGGAACATTTTGGAGTGGCCATCGCAGTCACCAGACTTAAATCCGATTGAGAACCTCTGGTGGGACTTAAAGAAAGCAGTTGCAGTGCGCAAGCCTAAGAATGTGACTGAACTGGAGGCCTTTGCCCATGAAGAATGGGCGAAGATACCCGTAGATCGCTGCAAGACACTTGTGTCAAGCTATGCTTCACGTTTAAAAGCTGTTATAACTGTAAAAGGATGCTGTACTAAGTACTAAGATTGAATGTCACTTGGGGGTTGAATAAAACTGATAATGCTGTGAGCACAGAAAAGACATTTGTGGTTATTTCATTATAACTGTTATGTTATATTTGTCTGACCTACAAGTGCCTCTTTAATGTAAATGTAAGCAAGATGACTGAATGATCAAAAGCAATGTCAAACTGGCCAAAACACTCAATTTCAGTGGGGGTTGAATAATTTTGGTCACAACTGTATGTGCATGCTCAGTGCTGTGGTATAGTGAGTGTGCTCCTGAGACATCTCAGCTGGCCAGCATTTCGTTCATGGATCTACAGAAAACTTTGTCATTAACAAACTTGAATGGTTAATATTTCAATTTCAAAAAGCCTTGACCTACTGGGATAAAAGGTACATGCAAAAGACTTTCATGTCAGTTAATAAAAATGGGTTTTATAGTATTTTTTAATATAACTAAATGGCTTCAATGCATATTTATTTGGAAGGCAATGGTTCCATAGATCCCTAGGTTTCCTCTAGAGGTTGCTAGTGGTTCCTTGAGCAATGAGCAATTTCTGCCTCTTAGAAAGGTATCCACTGACAATTGTGGTCTTTTTAGCTATCTGTAAGGGGAATGTTTTCCAGTGACCACAAATGAAAAGGAGCATTCCTCCCACTGACCATCACACCAATATACTGCAACTTATATATAAAATAATTATTAGCAGGGGCTCGCTAAGACCCAAAAGTTATTTTAAGGGATGAGGAAGGCTACTCTACACTGACCACGCTGCATAGTTTTTGCCCCCATGACCACTCATGTTTTAGGATGAAGTAGGGGGAAGTTTTGTCACCATCACCAAAAGACCTCAATTTTAGTCCATCATGCCCTCTTAATGTGCAGAACAGATCTACAAACTGCATCTCTCTCCTATAGCTGCAGCATTATTAAGACTTTTCCAGCATGACACATTTCGCTCCAGCTTGACAATTGCTATTACATTATCCTCTGTAAACAACTCTCTACTGGCACATCATTCTAATTTTTCTTACTTTTTTTCTATATGTACAAACAGTTACACAAAGGTTTATACACAAAACCGCAGGTAAGATTTCAAAAGTGTCAAAACTTCCCCTGAGGGCATTCATGAGGTTTTTGAAGCGTGGAGATCCTAATCCTGGGGTTATGCTGCCTCTTAGTGGAAATTTGATGAAACACTTTTCCTCAGAAAATCCATTCTGCATATTTCTTTAAAGCAAAACTGGACATCCACAAGCCGTAAACTCCAGTAAGCACCAAAAAAAAAGATTGTTGAGCAGGGGAAAGATTTCAGAACATGTTTAATAGAATCCCAAGAGAAAATCTTCCCCGTAGAAAGTGTTGAAGCCTTTGGAGATGCAGGCATCCAGATTTTGATTGGCTTTTCTATTCCAGAAATCTGGTAGACAATTCTTCTCTGCATTAATCCTTGCAAGTATTTCCTTTTGGATTGTTCTTGAATGTCCAGAAGTTTTCATTTACCTTTCAAAGGAATAAAAAAGAATCAGACAGTCCTCTTTGCTTTTGATTTATGCTTCACCTTCACTGCATATAAGACTGGAGAGCTCCCATGATCATTAACCTTTCCACCAAGCAGAGCAATTAGAAAATTAACAGCGTTGATAAAATTGCACCAAATGTGCTGGAAGTCTCAGGGTGGTGTCTGTACATCCCACTTCTCTCAGTCTCTCCCAGATCTTTCACCTTCTTGTAAAACTGCCGCTTTCTCCATCTTAACAGGCTTTCTCACTTGGGGGGAGGAGAAAACTCATTATATGTCACACTGTCTGTCTGTCAATCGATGGATCAATCAATCTGGCTAATCATCCATACATCCCCTCCCTTCATCCTTTCATCTGCTCCCTTCATCCTTCCTGTTAGCAAAAGTTTACTGTTTTCTGCTTTTATATCTGTCATTGTGTCTCTGTTGTTCCTTCTTCCTGACTTGCACACCTTCCCAATTTATTTTTCACCTTTTAGTCCACTTGCCTGCATCCGGCTCACTTGGTCTTTTAGCAGATCTTGGATCTCCTGCTGCTTACTTTTACACCCTGTCTCTCTGAGTATTTTGCAGTGCTGCCTACTATATAGTGTCAGTGTTGTTCAATGAAGCAGAGACAAAAGGCTCTGACTTTGTATGCTCCATTGACAGTAAAGTGCTGTGACTGGGAGGATGTGAAGTGTGTCTCCATCATCTCTACAGAGACATGCTCACTCTCACTCAGCTGGACCCTGCACTCTTCCCCAGCTTGTGGGCGCATTCTTCTCCCCCACTGCTGCCAGCTCAGCTAGTGTCTGGCACGCAAAGCTAGCAGCTGTGTTCGCCTCTAACCCATGTCTTTCAGCTCCATTGCTCACAGCCTGTCTGACTGGACATGATCTAGGTACTGGTGGGACATCCATTTAAAGCGAAATCTCAAATATTCCAAAAATATCCACAGTAACCGACATGCTACAGCAGCCATACATATTATGGTCCCGTAGCCACATTATAGTAGGGTCGCCCAGGATCTAAAGTTTTATTCTTAAAACTTGATTTAAAAAACTGAAACTATTTTTGTATATATTATTATTATTATTATTGTGGTTTATTTAGGTTTTGTGCTGCCCTAGGCGTCACAAAAATCGGACAACACCCCCCCGCGGAGAGAGCCTGAGATTGATCAACAACACCCCTGCCCCCCCCACCTGAGGGAGCCTTGCACTAACACACATATCCCCCCCCCCTATTGAGAGAGAGAGAAAGACACTCAACTTCACAGCTCCGGACCTCCCTGGGAATGAGAGTCGGGCTCTGCATACACCATCAAGCAGCCCGTAGCCTCTCTCGGATCCCACCTGGTCCCCATGCCGCATGTGTCTCTTCTTCTGTCCTTTCTGGGGGGCAGTGCTGGCCCCCTGAAAAATGCCTCCCTAGGCAAATGCCGTGTGGTAAATACGCCCCTGCTTATATAGCGCCATCAATTTACGCAGCACTTTACATATTATCATTATTATAATACAGGATTTATATAGTGCCAACAGTTTGCTCAGCGCTTTACAATATAACGTGAGACAATACAGCAACAATACAGTTCAATACAAGAGGGTTAGGAGGGCCTGATCCTTGGAGCTTACAATCTAATATATATATATATATATATATATATATATACACATATATACTGTACATTCACATCAGTCCCTAACCCTCAAGGGGCGTACAATCTAAGGTCCCTAACTCACATTCCTACATACACATACTAGGGCCAATTTAGACAGAAGCCAATTAACCTACCAACATGTCTTTGGAGTGTGGGAGGAAACCAGAGTACCCAGAGGAAACACACAATATTACAGTTTACCAATCCCTGTATGTGGTGGATGCATTCTTTTTAGGAGTTATTTCATTTATTCTCAACTGCTGGTCCAGCCAGTAGCACACGTCTTGTCTTAGCCCAGGTTCACACTTGTGCGGGGCTGGAATGCTCACAAAATTGCACGCGTTTCCCACCAACACGCATGATGCTGCTCTTTAGCAAATGTACAGGGGTTCCATTATTTCGTAACAGCACCCATACTCATCAGAAAACGCAGCACATTTTTCACGTGTGTCAAAATCACAAGGTGCTGCTGCACCATGCATCTTGGTGCATCAAGATTTAAAAAAAAAAAAAGAGGCAGGGACTTGTTTTCCCTGTGTTTCCGCAGGTAGAGCAGCCCATTAAAATGAATGGGCTGCCTTCTCGCAGAAAGCAGGTCACACAAGTGTGAACCTATCCTTAGGGTCACTCCACTCTGCTGAAGAACAATGGAGTCACCTTTAGAATGCAGCATTGCCAACCTGTAAAGAGGGTAGAGATTCACTAGCCAATTTAGATGAATTTTTACTAAACAAATTAAAAAAAATAACTAAACCCAAGAACAAAAAAGCAATGTATTACATCTTACTGTTCTGGGATGTGGATCATTTTATTTATTTATTTCTTTATAATATATTTTTTAAATATTTTGTTATAGCAATAGGTTAATTTTGATATGACTTTTTGAGAAACTTGCACTTCAGTATTTTTGGTATTTATTAGACACAGAAATGTGAAGTTTAGTCACTGAAGGGTGATCTCAGTTTAGTGCAATACTCCGTGTTCTGTCACAACTGCTGATTTATGCACTAACATACCTCTGTAGAGTTCGATCTCTCCAGACAGGTATAGCCACTTGCTGATTCCTCAGAATCAGCAGAAAGCTTAAAGGATAAATTCACCTTTTGGAACATGTTACATGCATGGGTGGACTGACCATTTGGAAACTGCGACACTGCCCGAGGGCCCGGGGTCAGTAGGGGGCCCCATGAGATGCCCCTGGTACCTTTTTCATAGGCTTTTCTGAGTTTGGGCAAGGACACAGGGGCCCCATGATCCCCTATTGCTCGGGGGCCCCATAAGTTGTCAGTCCGCCCCTGGTTACATGTTTTACCCATTTTTAGGGTGGAACATGTAACATGTTCCAGCAGCTGCAGCCTCTCCCCCTCACCCAGCTCCCTGTGACAGAGGGTCGGGGTTCCTTTCCCCGTGCCCACTGTCACAATTTGAAACTAACATGGCCGTGTGAGGCACCACCCACACGGCCGCGTCATTCATTCATAGTCCCCAGTGAACAAATGCCTGCAAGTACCATCAACCTTTGTAGCTGATGGCTTGTAGTTCTCAATGTACTGCGGGGGTGCTAGTGAGCACTCTCATGGTCCATTGAGCTTCCTGGACTGCAGCAACTGCTTGCACATATCAGAGGCACAGGTAGACAGTGTACTGACAGTCTGCAGGAGCCCTGATATTGCACTCACAATCTGCTGATCATGGGTGAAATGGTTTACAAAAAAAAATGTAAAAATGCATTTCAGAAAAAAATAATCAAACTTCACTCTTAGAAAAATGACAACATAGGCACCTTTAGAATTGTTTAGTAATGTCAATCTACAAACAGACACTTAGAGATAATTTCAGTCATTTTATTCTTTGCATATCTTATTTTAATTTTTCCCACACTGGCCAGGTCCAGTAGGGGGCAGATGAACCCAGCTCTCTTTACTTCCGGAAACCCTGGGTCTGCCTCCTTCTGACAGGACATTCCCATGATGCAGTTGTGATGCCAGGGTTAAATCATCAGTGCCTCACTCAACTAGGAAGAGGAAAACAATAATTATAAGTAAAAGACAAAAATGTTTTTAATGTAAGATGATTTCATGCAGAGGTGCATGCTGAAGAGATTTTTAGGAAGGGGGGGGGGTCGGATTTCATTGTCTAACAAGGCTGAAGTTAAATAGTTAAATCCAATGCAATTTTACTTCAAGTGGTTGTAAACATACATTTTTTTTTTTTAATTTCAATAGGTTTTTATTAGTTTTAATCAGCATAAAACAGAGGCGACAAAACATGCCCCCACAGGGGCTATCAATTGCACCGATAAGATAAAAAACATAATAATAAAAAAAAACAGTGCTCTAACTCTAACAAGGCAGAAGATACGCCCACGCAGGGGCTATCAATGGCACATAAGTTACAATAACGTTAATGAAATTCTAACTGTAACTAAAGGCAGCTGTCCACTGTCACCCAAAAACTAATAGAAAAGGGGAGAAAGAAAGAGAACACAAAAAAAAAAGGGGGGGCAGGGGTCCAAGAGCACCACCATCAAACGCCAATGCCAAACGCCATTACATCCCCATACTAGCCAGGGGGAGCGTGGGAAAGGCATATTGCAACCACGGTTCCCATATTTTCGAAAATTTGCATTGGGAGTCGTTGCATATACTCGACATCTGTTCATTGAGCATCATATTGGTCATACGATCCCGCACCCCCTGAAAAGGGACAAACGGACTCTTCCAGGCCTGAGCAATTGTTCTGGTGGCCGTCAAAAACAAATAGGACGCCAACTTCTGCTGATGAGCCAAGAGACCCAGTATGGGGCAATGAAGCAAGGTATACCGAGCATCCCGGCATATGGATAGATGAAACAAAGTGAAAAGGAGGCCAAATACACGAGACCAAAAAACGAACCAGTCTCAGGCATGACCACCAGGTATGCAAGACATCGCCACGATGGCCACAACCCCGGAAACATCGATCACTACAAGCGGGGTTAGCCTGGGCCAAACGAGCAGGAACCCAATACCAACAAAACAATACCTTATAGACTGCCTCCAGCGTGGTCGTATTGAACAAGCATTTAGCTATGAGTGACCAGGCCTTATTCCAGTCCTCCGGATCCACAGCCACTCCCAGGTCACGCTCCCACTGAACAACATATAAAAGAGAAGTATGCGACGAGCGTCTGTTCAGAGCTGCATAAAGAAGGGAGATAAGGCCCGGGGCGCCCGGGCGCTGCTGGCAAAGCTGTTCAAAGGCAGATTTCTGGTATGGAAAAGCAGAAGTGCCCTGCAGCGAGAGCAGCCAGTGCCGCAATTGAAGGTATCGAAAAAATTCCGCCGGGGGAACATCCCGGGACTCCCGAAGAAGATCCCAGGTGGGGAAGGACCGAAAAACCAAAAAGTGTCGCACCTGCGAGAACCCATTAGCCACCCACCAAGAGAACGTCCTTGGGTGATCTAAACCCGGTGGGAAAAGAGGGTTGTTAACAATTGGGAGCAAAGGCAGAAAGGGTGACATCAGGCCACTGGAGTAACGTACTGAGTCCCAGACTTGTAAGCCATGGAGCAACATCGGGCTCAGCGCCATGTAAACATACATTTTTTTTTAAAATAACAAATAGGTTCATACTTACCTGCACTGTGCAATGGAATTGGACAGAGCGGCCCCAAACCTCCTCTTCTCAGGTCCCCTGCTGGCGCTTCTGGCTCCTCTTCTCTGTCCAGTGGTCTCATAGGAAGCCGCCTCCTATGGAGGCACTTGTGCATGCTTGCTCCTGAGCCCTGCTGTCTGCGTCTATTGACACAGACAGCAGCATTCGTCACTGCCCCCCACCTCCCCTGTCACTGGCTTTGATTGACAGCAGTGGGAGCCAATGGCAAAGACTGTGAGACCCAGAACTAAAGGAAGAGGAGAGATGAAGACATGCGCAGCGCTGGATCGAATAAGGGCTCGGGTAAGTAAAAGAGGGTACTGAATCGGGATACTGATGCTTAAACATTTTTTACCTTAATGCGAGGAATGCATTAATGTAAAGAATGGTTAGGCTTTATAACCACTTTCACATAGTACAGTAAAAAGGAAGTTTTTAAAGTCTTTTTATGTTGGTGTTTATAAATGTTGTTGCATTCACTGCCTCCATAATTCGTTGGCAATGAAGAAATCGATCACAATATGCAACATATTTACAATTTGAGTGATTGTTCCAAGTATCAGTTGCAAGTAAAAATTGCCGCAACCATTAAATAAATATGTGGTTCCATATGCAACAGTGCTTTTTCTGTTCAGATGAGCCAACCCAAGCTACAAGCCCAGCATGGAGGTAGTGCAGAAGTCCAGTCAGTAAAGAGCTCAGGAGCCCTGCTAGGAGACATTGTAGAAACCTGGCCAGGAGATAGTTCAGGAGCCTAGACAGCAAGCACTTTAGGAGCTCAGTCACAATACATTTGTGGAGTCCAGCTAGGTGGCAATCCAGGAGCCTGTCCACCATATCTGCTAGGAGCCTGCTCATGATTCCATTCAGCAAACAGAATAAGAGCACATCCAGAAGTCCTGATTGTCGTACCAACAGGAATCCTACCAAAAGTTCCGCCAGTAACACTAATATCTCTAATAGGAGCCCATGGGGAGTAACAGTATTTTAAAAATATAATTATATTTTTGTTCATTTATAATAATACAAATAAAATATGTGTGATAAAATTCATTTTAAATGTAACTAAATTATTACAAAATTTCAGTCATTATGAGAAAAAATTGTTTTATAGTTTTTCAATTAATTTGTGCTCATTTAAGAAGTGTTCAAATCCCTTTCTCACATTTACATCTGAATGGCAACAAAAACAGTTCCAAGGAAGCTTGTTGTACTTGAAAAATCTTCTGCTGAAATAGCGGCAGAATTGTAGTATTCATAACGTTTCAATAGTGTGAACCCCTGTGGTACCACTATATGTTGTAAAAAGATGTAAGTGTCCAATTGAGGAATTAATAGTGAAAGTGGTTGCAAAGTCTGAAGTCTGATTCTATGCATGAAGGTAAAAAACCTATGTGCAGCAGCCCCACAAGCACCCCTAATACTTACCTGAGCCCCATCACGATCCAGCAATGTTCACAAGAGCCTCGGCTCTCCAGGGACTCTACCTCCTCATTGGTTGAGACAGCAGTGGGGGCCATTGGCTCCTGCTTCTGTCAATCAAAGCCAATGAGGAGAGAGCCGAGCCGTGGCTGTGTTGAAGGGATACAGAGCAGTTGCACGGGGGTGAGCCTGCTTGGGTGCCTGCATAGCAAGCTGCTTGCTCTGTGGGTGCTTGGCAGGAGGGAGGGGCCAGGAGTGCCAGATGGTGACCCAAAAAGAGAAGAATCGGGGCTTCTCTGTGCAAAACCACTGCACAGAGCAGGTAACTATGACATGTTTGTTATATATTTTTTTTAATTGCCTTTATTATCACTTGAACTGCTGCTGCTAACACCTATTTGTGTTCCCACAAAAGCACAATAAATAATCTAAATCGTGGTGTTATGCTGCTAGAAGTGAGAAAATAAAATAGATAAATGAATAAACTGGAATAAAAAACAAGAATAATATATGAAAATGCACACAACACATATTAGAGTTTCAGTATTGTCACTGACAGTCACAAAACCTAAAAAGACGAATTGCACTTTAAAGTGGAACAAGCAAAAGTTGTTTCTGCAACTGAACAGCACATACATTTCTGATGCGACTACTTAAGAAAAGACATATCTGCACTGATAAATGTCCCTTAAAGGAGTTTGGACTGACTCTGGGTCACAGGACAGCAAAATAATTGCATTGCTATCACCCAGAAGAGAAGTATGGCAAAAAAAAGCTTTGGCCATACAGTATTTCTATTCTAATGGATTTCTAAGTCCCGCATCTGTGAAGAAACTAAAAATAAACTGAAAGAACACAAGAAAATCAGAGAAGGCCTAGCTGGAACAATTTTAAATAGCACAAAAAGAAGAGCAGGGGGCAAAGAAACATTTCAAAAATACAAATAAAAAACACTGCTACTGCACTACGCTAGGTGTAGTGCATCAATTCTCGATGTAATGCCCTCCAGTGTAAGATATTTTTTTGTGTGTATAGTTAGAGGCTTGCTAGAAGCCTGGGTATGAGTCAGCCTGGGAATGAGTCAGTGAGGTTACTTCAGGTTAATGCTGGAGGGCTCTACAGGTCAGTTCTCTGATACCTCCCCCTGCTGTAGACACTTGGAGAAGTATCTAGAAGCTAGTAGGCGGGGGCAAGGAGGGGCTTATCTGCATACTTAGGGGAATCTGACGAATCCCCAGGCAGGAGGCCTGGTATGGTGGCTAGGTCAACCCTTAAATGAGAGAGCCTGGTCAGCTGTAGAGTCGGGTGGAAGATGGAGTGAGGAAGTGCTGCTGGTGTGGAGCCTGGAGGGGGTCCCAGAGGAGGGGGGTCTGCCTACAGGCTAGAAGCTAGAAAGAAGGACCTCCACTGTCTACCGGGAAGAGACAGCCTGTCAGCAGGGAAGGAGCCAGCCCAGTATAAGGCCTGAAAGCAGCTTCAACCCACAGGACAAGGACAGTTTGAGTACTATACCCCCTGAGCCAAAGAAGGAAAAGGACGGTCATGTGCAATACCCAACTAGTTCACCCTGGGACTACATTACTCGTGTGTTTCAGAATGCCGTGCCCTGGGATATTTTCAAACAGCCAGGTGGATGAGGATATTTTCCTCTGGGGTCTGAAGAGGTTCATTTAAGGGGACCAAGTGCTCCTTGCAAAGACTGTGTGCTGACTTTTGTCTTTTTTGTGCCTAAGAAGTTGACCTCCAACTTGTTTCAGTTCAATTGGGCATCCCATATACCCCTAGACCCTATTCAAGTTGCTAACACCTAATAAAACAGCAAAAACCAGGCTCATGGTCTGTTTACTGACTGTGGATGCAAGTGTGGAAAATGCATGTTGCCTAGCTGTGCAGAGCTTAGGGGGACTTAAAAACTCAGCAGTACTCAGGAGGGTAGTGCTACATCAATAATACAGTGCAACAGTAATAAACATACCATAGCTAGGGGACAACAATCCCTGCCTGAAATCTTTAGATTTCACTCTGATAAACACCACATGTAACATACGAGGGGTGTTCAAGTCAAACTGAGACTTTTGAGTCTATATAATAAAAGAACACATTTCAAAGAGCGGAAACTGCATTTATTTTTTAAATACTCCCCTGCTACACTTATACACTTATCCCAGTGTTTAACTAATGCCTGGAAAGCTTAAAAAGACTTGTCAGTATGCCTGAACCATCCTAGGACAGCCTGCTTCACTTCATCATCAGTGCAGAAATGCTGACCTCCGAGGAACTCATCTATGATTCATCTCTTGTGCAATTTTACGACAGGTTATGCGTCACTTATCCAGGATCAGGCGTTCCACACGGTGAATGTTCACAGGAATGACTGCTGTGGGCTGGGAACCACCACATTTTATAACATCCAAAACTTAGACTCTGTATCTGTGTTGACTCTACTCCTGTAGGAATTATAAACTTCCAAATCAGCCACTACACAACATGCTTGCTCACTTCCTTCCCAGCAGAACCAGGTTCTTTTTTAATAGGCCTTAGAAGAAGGAGACACCAGTCTTAGGAGTTTTCAAAAATGTACTTGATAACTTAATTGAAGTGATAATTCCTGTTGAGAACTCTTAGCAGGACAACACTCCAGAACATATCACAGGCTCTTCACCTGTGGTTTCTCAGTGCGTCCCGGAAACCAAGCTAGCAATACGGCCTACAGACTCCTAATAGTGAACCATGGCAAAGCAGGATAAAAAAATGTGGGTAAAATCTCCTGGTGAGTGGGAACATCTCCAGCAGTTTGGAGGAGAGCTCAGGTCCATTTTATGAACCCTATATGGGGTAAAAAAGGCACTGTGTACAATTTTTAAGTGAATAGGTCTGTCCCTCAGTGAGACAAGTTGTTTAAAGGGAAAGTCCCAAATATCTGAACAGTCATCTCCATCAAGGTTTGGGATGTCTGCCAGCCATCTGTAATATTGACCATACATAAGTGATTATAAAGAATAAACATGGGTTTGACAGAACACTCTGATTTCAAAACTTCCACAAGGTCTGACATAGTTAAGAACACAGGAGAATTGGAGAATTGGCTACACAAAGTATGAGATAATTGCCAGTATCAGAACAAATGCGTGGCTGGAACATTTTACTTTAAGCGGAGAATGAAAGCAATTTTCATTGATCAATCAAATGAGAGAGCAATTTAATTTTGTATTTAGTCCAAGCCTGAGGGTCTAGAAGAACATACTGATGCTGTAGTGTGGGATTCAGCCATAACGCTGTGTTTGGGGAGAACTGTTGTGGGGTATGGGGTTCAAACTTAATCTCTAAACCCTAAGGGTAGTGAGCATGGATGGTGTGAGAAAGCAGGGGGAGTAATCTGGCCCTATGTTGAGAATATTTGGGGACCCCTGCTTTAGAATGAAAAAAAAAACCTGCAAACAGGCAGACTTTTTATTGCAGAATAAACATACGATGTCTCTTCTGCAATAAAAAAAAAAGAACTTCTTACCTGCCTATTTGCAATCCTCATTAGAATGTGCATCTGAATGTACTTTCTCTACATACAGGAGTTTTATCATCCTGGCCTGGCCAAACAAGATGGTCAAAGATTCTGAACCAAAATTAAAACCAGGAGATGATGCCAACGCCTGCGTATGAGCAAGAGAAGCTACGTATGGTTCCCCTTTAACTGTTGAGATAACATATCAGCCATATTATCCACAAAGTTAGTGTACTGTTGACTGGCTCATAGACATGCATTGTGAAAGAAAGCAAAAAAGCACCACTACTGTTTCGCACTGCAAATCAGCAAAAATAGGACTGCCACTGTATACTTCTAAAACTTTAGAATATACATACAGTATATAGAAACTAGTTTTTCATACCATTGTTACTTGCAGTATAGCTAATATTATGTCATGATACTGACTTTATTTATACATCAATATTGAAATCTTGAAATTATAAAATACTATTAGCTCAGTAGGGTAAGATTCATACTCATGGTTACCATATACTGTACATTTATGTAATGAGCACAATGGTCCCCTCGTGGAAGCATGAAAAAGCACACACACATCTGAGGTTTCAGAAAAAAGTATGCCAACACATACTATATATTTTAAAACAGAGATCCTGGAGGATAAAAAAGTGCTGGTTGCAGTTCTTTCTCTCACGTGATAGTAATGCACAAGTTTGTCAAACCTATATTTTCAGTAAAAGAAAAACAACAAAAAAACACACTAACATTAATTGTAATGCACACAAACACAATAGATTGCCCATTTTTTGGAGGCTGTGATGTGTTGAGTAAAAAGATACCAAATATGTCAAGCCATAAAACTGCAAATTGGTGAAATGGCAAAAAACTTTGGTAGCCAAAACTGTCTGTAGACAACACTTTAAAAGCCTTTACAGGTCATCATTTTAAAGTTAACCATGATGGCCCCAGAATTATTGTTCGCACTCTGGCACCCAACATGCATGTTTATATTTGTATGTACATGGGCATTTTTTTATATTGATTGTATGGTACTTTACATTTTTAATTGTTTTACTTTATTGCTATTACATAGGGGGCTAATAAAAATAACAAGCCTTCTTCAAGGAGACATCAGGGGTCTATTAGACAATTAATGTTACCTTTGGGCCCCACTTACCTGGCCAGAGCTGCCAGGAAATGACAGCACTGAACACAGATGTGAAGAAATGCTCATTGCTTCTGGATTCATCCACCAGGACACTCACCACGCCCATACTTAAGATGGCAGGAGGGACAGTCAAGCCAAAAATACATGGTGGGGTGGTCGTGCAGTAAGGGGGAATGTGCCTTCTGCAGTGTATAGAAGTGATCAGGTGGTTTTACAGCCACCTGAATTACTTTCAACAATAATCCAACAAAGGAAACCAATAAGAAAACAAGGTGTGGATCCTCTACTACAGTATATGTATACTATTTAAATTACCTTTTATCTCTGAGTATTGGTGAGCTACTAGGAGACTATATTAAGTTGTGCCTCATTTCCCACAGTTAAATCAGTAAGATCTTGCAATATACTGTGATACTTACTATCTCCCTCAGGCTCTGTTCACACTTTTGCACTGGGGGAACTCATGCCTTAAACTCAACATTCAAAACACACATATTGAACATTGGGGTGGCACAAGTGTCAACACACATGGGCTTTAGCATACCAAAACACACAGTAATACACTACCGTGCATTGTGGTACACTGCTTTTTTCAAAAAAGGAATGCACTTTATTTCATGCTTTTTAGATTGTTAAATCGCATATTCAAACATATGGGTTACCCTAAAGTAGCGAAAACCAACAAGCCTTGTGTTAATTGACCAGAGTTGATTATTATTGCTGTCTATGTCCCTGCTTTTTATGTGCCCTGGTGACTGTTATCACCAAGCAGGGGTGGACTGACCATTTGGAAACTCGGGCACTGCCTGAGGGCCCGGGGTCAGTAGGGGACCCCATGAGATGCCCCTGGTACCTTTTTCATAGGCTTTTTTGAGTTTGGGCAAGGACACAGGGGCCCCATGATCCCCTATTGCCCGAGGGCCCCATGAGTTGTCAGTCCGCCCCTGTCACCAAGATGGAAAATATAGGAAAATCCAACATTTTGATTTATCACTAATAAAGGAACAGAGGAAAGCTCTGCCAATAAGAATGCTTGTTTTGAGGACAAATGTCTAAAAATGGATTTGGCCCATTTTGTTGGTTTGAAACAATGCTGTTTTAATATGCTGTTTCTTTATGGATTTATGTAAGTGCACTACTTTAAATAAATGAGCCTACTATACTATGAGATGTTCTACTCTCTCTATGATCTGAATATTTGGGAGAGATTATTTCTGCATAGTGACAAACCAATCTTGATGCTGGGGAGAGTGGACCAAGAGGTGTAAACTGAAAGATTGGATTTGTCTGGTGTCTGGCCTAAACTTTTGAGCCTAACTGCACTGTTTGACCACTTCCTCTTTAGTGGTCATGGATATCTGGTAAGAGGCTATGTTTGATCACTGATGGTGGAGTACCCCCCTGGTCTAGCTAACATCTATCCCCACTCATTGACCCTTATAAGAACTGTGAATGAACTGGCTGAAATTTTTTGAATTGAACTCCACTGTATATATTTCTATTGAATTAGCACTGCACTTTATCATCTCTTTATCAGTTTTAATTTGTTGCCTGCAAATTGTGCTAGCTGCTTTTATTCATGTATATATTGTGCCCTAGTGTGAGTATTTATCTGTTATAAAAATAGATTTACCTTACTTGAGAGATTTCCTCTGTGCAAGCACAGATGGGAAAAAAAGTTTTTATTCTGGGTTATTCAGTTTTTATTGAAGAAAATAAACTATTTTAAAAAGGAACCAATGAGGGTTTCATTATTACTTAAAACTGATTTTTCATTTTTTTTTTCCCTCTGTGTTCTGTTGGGCAGAATTCTCTTTATGTTCTGCCCCAGGGGCACAACAGAAAGTGATAAGAAATCTCCCCAATGTGAGGGGAAATCCCCACTTGGACAGTTATCAATGGAATAGGTGTTCCCATTGGAAGATATTCCCTCAGTACATGGTGACAATTGTAATATTTTAGGTTTCCCATCACTCTTTCTCTGTGATGGTGGTGGCCAAGATTTTTTTTAGATGTTGAAACTCCCTTTTATTTTATTTTAGGTATACAATATATCAAATACATTTGGAACCCCATTCTGCCTTACGAACACAGGCAATGGTCTATTATACAGTACATATCACTGGAGTTTGATCCTAATGTGGTGCATTATATATGTGTAGAGTTTGTATGTCACCGTGTTTACAATTTCTCAGGTTTCTGCTGTTTCCTTCCAGCTAGGTTAAATGGTTCCATCCAAAATTGGACCTAATGTTTGTAAGGTATTAGACCAGCCTTTCTCAACCTTTTTGCCCCAGAGGAACCCTTGCAATAACTTTAAAGTGATTCTAAATGTACATAAAATAAACATGTTATACTCACCTGCTGTGTGCAAAGGTTTTGCATGGAGCAGGCCCGATCTTCTTCTTCTCGGGTCCCCCACCAATGCTTCACCCCCCTGCAGAGAGGCCCCATAGCAAGGTATTAGCTATAGGGGCACTCGTGCTTGCTTGCTCCCAGTCAGCTCTGTGTGTCCATTGACGCGCAGAGCCAGCTAGGCCCTGCCCCCTGCTCCCTCCTCAATGGCTGTGATTGACAGCAGTGGCTGTCCAATGAGGAGAGAGAGAGCTGGGACATCCACTTCTCTCATGCACATCACTGGATTGCGATAGTGCTCAGGTAAGTATAAGGCGTGGCTGGAAGGGAGAAACTTGCCAAAGGCTTTTTTAGATTAATACATAGAATGCATAATGGTAAAAAAAAGTTTTAGACCTTTAGAACCACTTTAGGGTCTCAGGAAACCCCTGATAAAAATAGTTACATCTACAGGTCCTGTTACATTATCGTGATCAGTAAGGTGTAGAACATTTTAAATTAAAAAAAAAGAAAATTGCATAACTAGAGTATTTGACACCCAGAGCTATCCTATACAGCAATAACAGATAAGGTAAACAAATAATATTTGCCAGAAAACAAACAAAAAACTGCAGAGATTATAATATGCCCTTATGCCAGATATCAGTGGAATAATGCCCCCTTCACATTGGTGTTCAGTTGAAAAATACCCCTTTACATTGGTGATCAATGTAGAAGTGACCCCTTATGTTAGATGTCAGCGTGTAGGCAAGTGCAGACTGCTGTCTCCACTGTAGGTGTTGCACACCCGGAACAGTACCATAGCCTGGAGACATGGTGTATTTAGGTTTTGTGCTGCCCTAGGAAACACAAAAATTGGCTACCCCCCTCCCACGCAAGGAGAGCTTGACACTGACCAATACCCCCCCTCCCAGTGGAGAGAGACTGACATTGAACAACAACACCCCTGTTCCCCCACCCGAGAGAGCCTTCCACTGCCATCACCCCTCATACACCAGACATCCAACCTACTGGCAAGAAAGAGAAAGACACTCACTTTCCCAGCTCTGGACATCCCCAGGAACGAGAGTCAGGCTTAACATACACCGTCAAGCAGTCCGCAGTCTCTCTCGATTCCCACCTGCTCCCTGAGCCACGTGTGTGCCTTCTTCCATCTGTTCTACCAAGGGGGCGGCGCTGTCCCCCCTCAAAAATGCCACCCTAGGCAAATGCCTTGTTTGCCTTGTGGATACACCCCTCCCTGAAGAGGAAATCAGAGAAACCTGGATTCTCTATTGTTTCCTGGGTCCTTAAGGTAGCATTTTGGTTGGCCATGCTGCATCTAGGTGATCCTTGGTGGTTATTTTGGGCCAGCAGTCCATGCACGCAGGTTTGGGCACACATTTGCAAGTGGGTAGACTAGGGTCGGGTACTATGCCTGTTAGGGACACAACTAGCGCCAGGGAAAGGTTCCTGATGAGAAGGGAAAGCATAAGGCTCACAATTTCTCTGAACATCTTCCCACTTGGGTATGACACAACCAAGCCGCACTCTGCCCGTCTACACAGGCGCGGTCAGTTTGGCTGAAACCTGCTCTTTACTTGCTGTTGGGATCGTAAGTGTCCCAGGTTGAGGTGTCTTCCCACTGGGTTTGTTGTGACTATTTGCATTGCTCCAATAAAAGTTCTTATTTTGCACTTGGACTGTGTGTATTATTGCCAATGCACCAACCTGCACCCAAACTACAAGTGGAAAATTGCCCCCTTTACATTGGTGGTCATCGTACATTGGAGCTCAATCTGCCACTGTTCACGGGACCACTAGCAACCTCTGGAGGAGCCCTAAGGTTAGTGGTGTATTTAGGTTTTGTGCTGACCTAGGCAATCACCCCCCACCCACCTGACATTGACCAACAACACCCCTTCCCCCCAACCCGGAGAGAAAGTCACTCAGCTTTACAGCTCCGGACATCCCTGGGAACGAGAGTCGGGCTCTGCATACACCATCAAGAAGTTTGCAGCCTCTCTCGGCTCCTACCTGGTCTCCATGCTGCAAGTGTCCCTTTTTCCAGGGGGCAGTGCTGCCCCCTGAAAAATGCCGCCCTAGGCAACTGCCTTGTTTGCCTTGTGGTAAATAAACCCCTGCCTAAGGTTCCACGAAACTTTGGTTGAGAAAGTCTATAGAGAAACCTCCGATGGGGTATGGCCTGCTGTGTATGTTTCTGTGTGCACTCTGTAAAGCAATGTGAAGTTTATTGTTATTTATTAAATGAATATTCTCTAATGTGAAAAATCATATTTATGTAAATAAATCCCACACAGCATACTTAGGTTGTTAACAATGCAAATGGAAAAAAATCAGTTAATTTTCTTTTTAATAATCATCTCACCTATGTTTACTCAGTTCTTAAAATATCTTCCCCTATACTTCTCGTTATCACAGTAGTTTTCAAAGCTCAGTGCAAATTATGTCTCTGCCCTAATAAAATTTAGGAGTTTCGTCACCTCCCAAAGCTGTTGCCTCTCCTTCTGGGATATGTGTAATCAGCACTAATCCTGCCACTGACAATTGGTCTCTAGTGTTAATTCCAATTATTGCTTTGACACGTGCAGTTTTAACCTGTCTGCATTCATCCATTCGAGTATTTGTAACTGATTCCGATAGCTCATTTTCGTAAGAGCAAATGTGTTAATTGAGCAAATTTTTTAAAGGGGTGATTAGAATGCTCTTGCGACGCCCTCTGGCCATTTAACACACCCTTAAACTGTAAGTGTTGATGTGGAATAGAACTGTGTGATCTGTGTGGTCTAGTGGGAAGAGGATTCAAAGCATGTATATGTTTCAATATTTTATATTTAATGTTGTTATTTCAGTCTTATTATTCACACATTAATCCAGTATCTGACGGTTTGAAATTCTCCTATATGGTGTTATTATGTTTTAAAATTCAATAAAATAAAAGTGTCATATACAAAAGCAGCTGGGAAAGACAAATATTTTTCCTTCTGTTGTATTCATATAAAAGATGTATCTCTGCATAGCCCTGTTTAATGAAAGCAAATCTTTGTTGGAGGCAGACATTCAATGATCTCCACTAATGGTAACAGCTCCATGGCAGATACCTACACCACTGTCATATGTGGATTGAGATGAATTTACGAATACTGGAGCAGACAGAATCTGGAGCAGCTAATTCTATTATTATTAACCTGCGCTCAGGACAGATAATCTGTGAAAAACAAAAAACAACAAATGTGTGTATCCCAATAAACAATGTGATATGATCTAATATTAAAATAAAGACAAGGGCTGCTGCTCCTATAAAGGATATGAGCCTCATTAACTATACAGCATACATTTAAGAGCTCTATCAAATATAATATATAACCAAAACAAATAACATATATATATATATAAAATACATGAAATAAAGTCCTTATTGCTGAAATAGTGCACGTGCTGCTTCCATTTAAACTTTGTGATTCATGCTCTGTTCTCCCCACCAGTGGTCCCACTCACTCACCATCTGTTGTGGACTCTTATCATTACACAAGAGTCTATCTCGCTTTGGTGGGGCAAGTCTGGTTCTGCTGAATCTTGTAGTCCTCCTAGGATTGACTTTACTTATCACCCTCAATCTCCTCCCATTTTCACCTATAGGGAATATAGGTCAAATGGGCTTTAATATTAACCGAAATCCAACCATCTCTCCTCTGTAAGCGTACTTTACTGGCTCCTTCTCCAATTCCTCATCAGAAATCCATGTTCAAAAAAACATCAAAGGACATCTCATAGTGTAATACGTCCATGTTTAATGTATAAACACCAGGTATAGAATACTCAACTTTTAAAATCAGGCCCTATGCTATGTGATGTACGGTGATGTTTTTTTGAACATTGATTTCTAATGAGAAATTGGAGAAGGAGCCAGTAAAGTACGCTTACAGAGGAGAGATGGTAGGATTGATAGTAAAGAGCATTTGACCTATATTCCCTATAGGTGAAAATGGGAGGAGATTGAGGGTGATAAGTAAAGTCAATCCAAGGAGGACTACAAGATTCAGCAGAACCAGACTTGCCCCACCAAAGCGAGATAGATGTTTTTTGAACATTGATTTCTGATGAGGAATTGGAGAAGGAGCTAGTAAAGTAGGCTTACAGAGGAGAGATGGTTGGATTTCGGGGTGGATATTAAAGCGCATTTGACCTATATTTCCTATAGGTCAAAATGGGAGGACTTCTTCCCTGCGTGTCACGGGCATGGGAGTTCATTCAAATGAATAGGCTGTCATGCCCGTGCGAAACACTGCCTGCACGGACGTATATATGTGAACCGAGGGTAAATGTATGTTGTATAATCTGGAGCAGCTGTGCATAGCAACCAATCAGCTTCTACAGTTCATTTTCAAAGCTTAACTGAACATATTGAAGATAGAAGCTGATTGAATACTATGCATAGCTGCTCCAGATTCTGTTTGCTCCCCCCCCCAACCTTTGTCCTGTAACTAGTATGTGGTCCAGATATGGGGCAAAGGGCAGTGCCTGGGAAAGGTTGCGAGTATTGCATCAGCCAAAAGTGAACCTTTGAGTGTTGCAAATAACTGACCAAGCTTACTGCTATGTGCCGCTAGCCCCACTCATACACTCTGGCTGCATGTTAATGTTGATTAGTATGGGGGCACCCTGATGAAGTCACGTGTTGAACGTGACGCAACGCGTCGGTACGTGGGGAGGAGCTTCCGTTAACGCGGTGACGTCATTTCCGGCGTGGGGGCCATATTGGATCACCCTGTTGTAATACCCATGCAGTACACCCATAGCATGTGGTAGGAAGCTGGAACAAGTCGTGGCTAATGTGAGTGGAACTCTTTCAATTTGTTTATTTACCTAATAAAACTGGTTGCACTATGGAGGGTCTCTGCTTGTGTCTCATTATGACCCTGGGAGGAGCTGGCTGCTAGTCTGGTGGACGCTGGAGGTGAAAGGGGAAATCCAGAGAGGAATCCATTCTGATAGGATCGTTTGATCCTCAAAGCATGCTGGCCCTGTGGGATCTAAGTAATGAGGTAAGGGGGCATTTTGGCTGTTAAAGGATTGGCACGTGTGAATCACGCACACTGCACATTACTTTTGCATGAAGAGTGGAGTGGGAAGACCACCATAAAGCATCGCATAATTATTATTATATTGTTTGGACTTTTTGCAATTGAATATTGGTTCACCAATTTTGAGCACCGTATGTTTTTTTGCCACTATATTGTATTAAGATTGTATTTGTCACTTTTTGCACTGGATATTCCCCACGAGGGAATTCACGCATGACACTATTACTTATTTCTTTGTTTATCATTCCGGATACATATACCTAGGGGGTGTATATTGGAGTTTGTTTATTGCAATCACTTATTCACTGAATATTCATATATATATATTATTTATTAGCGCTACACTGTTTATTTTAATTGACTCATCACAGTGCAATGCCAGTATTACAGACCTAGAAACATGGTTGCTTTTATGCAGCACACAGCAATCAATGGTTCAGGCACCATGTATCAGCATCTTGATGTGTCTTGTGTCACATCTTTTCAGTATTTTTATTGAAAGACAAATAAAGTTGACTTCTTCTGTTTGCTAGGTAGTATAGAGAAAAAAGTGACAGTACATACATCGCATTACAACAATATGATAAAGCCTTGTCACAATATAGAGAAATGACCTTATAATCAACAGAGAACAAAGACATTGGTGTTCAATTAATCAAGTCAAATAGGCTGGTCACCTTACAAGGAAAGTGGCATTTCGCAAGGGAATTTGCCCCAGAGTTTAGTAAATGTGGTGAAATTCACTTTGCAATGAATACACTGAAAACATTTTTGCTTGCACGTGATTGGATGATGAAAGTCAGCAGAGTTTTACTTCAATCACTAAGCTCTAGGGCAAATTTCCTTTCAAAGTGCAGCTTCTCTTGCCAAGTAAATAGTCAATTTGCCTTTAATAAATCTGCAACCAAGCTCATCAAAACAAGGGATGTCCTCATAGTGTAGTATTTTGAAAAAACGCTTGTTTTTATTTTGAAAATATTGCACTTACACGTACAATGGGATAAAAAGTCATAAATCACAGTAAGCAGCCAGCAGGGCTGCAGCTGCCACATCACTTCCGGTATTGGCATCTGACTCCGCCCAATGCATGTCATCATGGTCACATGACTTCTTCAGAAGTGGACATTTATTATGTATATTTGTTTAATTAGGGAAGGCACTGCTAAACTATCTATTTAATAATTTACGGGACTTAAAGTATCTGCTACTAACAGCTTGGTGCCAGATACTACAGCATACCATCAGAAGCCTAGTGGAGTCCAGGGCTGTTTGGTGGCAGTAGGGGATATACTAAATATTTGGTGGGTGGTCATAAAGTTATGGATGACAGATGTATATTTCTGTAGTATGTAGCTTGTATTGCCAGAGCAAATTAATTTTTTGTGCTGTTCTAGACACAAAGCATTTACATGTATGATTTCCCCATACACAGGCTTCAACTATTTTGCTCCTAATCAAGCGTCATTGGAAGACCAGGCAAAAGACAAAGTTTGAAAGCTTTACTTAGAAGGATGTAAAGCATGATAAAGTCCCACAGATAAGAACAGTCTTTTTCTTCCCTAATCCTAACTCAGGCTTAAGTGCTGCCCTGGCATACCTGCAAATGTAGAGTCCATGCATAATCAGATCCATTAGTGACCTTTAACATCACACCAGTCTTCTAAAAATGGTACTGCAAGACCACAGGCCGGGACCTCTCTCATCAGCCCCTCTGGCCTCTAGACCACTGCCCTCTTTTATACACACAGGACTAGTGGGGCAGACCCAAAAAAACCCACCAAGTCAAACACCTGGGAAAAACATTTATCCCATCTCTCATATCCAGGGCAGCACCTAACTAGCAACCTAGAACCCGCTTACAAATAGTATACCAGATCAACGTGCTATTGTGTTTCATCCCTGCTGCGTAACAGATTAGCCCAAGGAACTATGAAAGACAAATACAGTCCATGGTGCGCCATGTTTGCAAAGCCAGGAGAGCATTTTAGGATCTCAGGTGTAAAATGCATGTTTAACGGCTAGGCATAGACATACATTTCACTTGTCTTCTTCTGAGACCAGAACATTTGCTCTGTATTCACATTATTGTGTTGAAAAGGGAGCCATCTATTGAGTATATTGAAAACCTGAAACAGGAATTTTCACTCACTCATCAGTCCAGAGCCATTTTGGCTTCTAGGACACCAGTGAAGGCTTTCCTCCTCCCTTTGATTCACATATGCCTGTAAGTTCTTTCATTGTGTTTTTCATATACATAGCTAGATTGCATTTAAATGTATTTAATGCGATTTGTAGGTAGCTGTTTGCAAGAAATGTGTCCATTGTATGCATTTCAGAGAGACATGTATACAAGCATATTGTAATTTCAGTTTATGTGATTGTATTACTGTTTTACAGAACTATTCACAGAACAAAATTCAGTTTTGGAATGAAACACAAGGCTGCTTCTGTCCATTTTGTTAGCTAGCTGTCGACTAACCATTAGTAGGACAGCATAATGTTTTTTGTGGCTTTGCAAACCAAAGCCTGGTAATTTTATTGCCAAGACAGCATTCTTGGCAGCTAAGCACATTCTTCCCTGGCCAAAATTATTACAATTAATATTTTCTTTGAAATTGAAAATTCTTTTCAGCCATCTACCATCTAGATTCCTGACTAACTCAAGCCTTAACATTCCTTAAAGGGCACTAATCATAACTTGACTTTTGCCAAAGTCTAAATATTCGGTCTTAAATGATCATAAATGTTTAGGTCAACCTATGAAATATTTCTATTTGTCCTTTATATAGATTAAAGCGGAGTTCCATCCATTTTTGTGTTTATTAAAAGTCAGCAGCTACAAAAACTGTGGTTGCTGACTTTTAATAAACACACACTTACCTGTTCCAGAGTCCAGCGATATTCTTACATGCGCTGTCCTTCTCTCCTCCACCGCGCCGGCATCTCAACTGTGAGCACCAGGCTGTGACAGCTTGCGGCTTCCCAGCCTGGTGCCCACTGCGCATGCGCAAGTCACGCTGTGCCTCCTAATTGGTCCGGCAGTCTTCTGGGACTTGTGAAAGTTCCAGGAAACTGCGGGAGGGAGGAGGGGGCCGAACTTGCGAATCACTTCACCGTGGCGAACTGAGCCGGAAGTGGGAGCGGGTACCTGTCAAAAACCCGCTCCCCCGCAAAAGGTGCCAAATATAGCAGTGGAGGGGGGGAAAGAGGCAAATAAGCGGAGCTTCCGCTTTTGAGTGAAACTCCACCTTAAGTTTAATAAGCCATTGGAGATAGATATGAGAGGACTGCCAGTTTGTACTCAGCCAACAATCGGCCCTTATGCTGGTGACACACACTTCTAAATGTGTCTAATAATGTCCCAAATAGAGCTCGACAGGCTAGGTTTACACTGAAGCTGTGCAAATTCCTTCAGATTTTAAGTGCGATTCCAGAAGCACTTGCTTTGGGGTCAAAAGTCGCATGACAGGTAGCACCCCATGTTTCCCAATAAGTACCATTCGAATCTGTGCAACTTCAAGTTGCAGTGACTTGAAAGTAGTTCCTGCACTACTTTGCTATGACTTTTGATGCATCTTTTAAGTCCAGTGAATGTAAAGTCGGATCAAAGTCGCACTGGAAATCACGTGACTTTGGAGATGCACTAATGTGAATGTGGAGCCTTAGGAAGACAGGATGTGTTACCTTCTCAAATACAGAAAGTTGACAGGGCAGCAGCTATACCTCAGGTGATCTCTCACCTGTGATACAGTAAAGAAAAATAGGGCAGTTATTGCAAATCCTTCAAAGGTAGACCTGCACGTCTGATTATTTAGGATGGTATATTCAGATTCTTGCATAAGCTTGATTGTATCTGGTTCTCTTTAAACCTGATCGCCATCTGAGGGCACACAAAATGACAATAAAACCTGGACATTATATAGAAAAGAGTGGGTAAAACTAGGTAAAGAATGAAAATGTGTACCAAAAGTACTTAAATATTTGAAAAATGTCACAAGTCAGTTAAGAAAATGTTATAGATATAGGTAGACATGTGCATTACGTTTTGTTACGATTCGTTTTTCCGTCAAAAATGTTATTTTCAGAGAATCGGATGTATATGAATCTCCAAATGCACATAGAAATGAATGTCAACAAATCTGAAAAAAGTTATAATGAAATTAGCCAATGCATTCAATTCTTTTGTTTCATTTGGATGACGTCACATGATGCAATAGTAGTTTGGGCCCATGGGATGTTAATTCGAAATCGGATTCGGATAATGAATGGATCCAAATTTCGTTCCATTCGTTAATTTGGATGCACATTACGCTAGTAAATAATGTCCAATCAGTTCATGCCATTTCTCTTGGTGGGTTTGACTAAAGTCTGAAAATAAAGAATTCTTCCTATTCGAATCTGTCTGATTCGATAATATATCATATTATATATATATATATATATATATATATATATATAGACATTATGGGGTTTATTTACTAAAGCTGGTTGACTCAGAATTTCGTGCACCTGTGCATGGTAGCCAATCAGCTTCTAACTTCAGCTTGTTCAGTTAAGCTTTAGCAATAAAACCTGGAAGCTGATTGGTTTCCATGCAGAAGTGCACAAGATTCTGAGTCAACCAGCTTTAGTAAATAAACCCCTATATGACAACTAGCACACAGCCACTCACTTTCTTCTTTTTAAGGGCTGTTTTTGCCCAATTTTATTTAAAACAAAGTTCCATAAATTTCCCTCACAAGGGTTTTCAGCATTTCTCTCTTCCAAACACAGACTTTTAGCCTCCTGGCATATGCATACAATACTACTGCTTCTGGCCTTCCACTTCAGGCTATGTCTATCTCCTGCAGACTTTTTTCTAAATGGCTCTTTCAGGTACACAGCTAGCAGCCCCTGGCTGCTCTGGCTCCCACCTCTCCTAGGTGGAGCTCTCCTGACTCCTGGGCAATGGCCTCCTGTCTGACAGGGTGGAGCCCAGAACCATGGTAAGGTTATTATTTAAACGGTTCAGAAAACATGGACCCAGGATTGGAGATTTCATCCCTCCTAGATCACTTCGAAATCTCCAGGCTCCAGATCCCCGAAAAACTGCTAAATTTTTTGAATCCACCTGGACCAACGAATATACGAAAAAAATGCCAAAGATACAAAATGAATTATGAAAACAAATCCGGTCAACATAACGAATATGGCGAAACTAGGGATGCACTGAATTTCCGGTGGCCGAAACGTTTCGGCCAAAAACACCCCTTTCAGCTGTCAGCCGAATTGAAAAAAGCACCGATACAGGTGCCGAAAAAACCCCGCCACTCAAAGCCGCCCATCAGCCATCGCCCGCCGGCTGCCGCTCTGTAGTTCAGTCTTACCTGAGAAACCATCGATCCCGGCATTTTTTAAAACACTAGATCAATGCTTTTTTTTTAATCTAATGCTTTACATTGCAGAGGAGAGATGTGAGGTCTTATTGACCACATATCTCTCCATAAAGAGGACCTGTCATTAATCATTTCTATCACAAGGGATGCATGCATTTCTTGGGATAAGAATAAAAGTGATTACAATTTTTTTTAAAAGGAACAGTGCAAAAATAAAAAAAAACATTAAATAAATTTTTTTTTTAAAGTTTAAAGTGCCCCCATCCCCCCGTGCTCGCACATAGTGGTGAACGCATACGTAGGCCATGCCCACATATGTAAATGGTGTTCAAACCACACATGTGATGTATCGCCACGATACCTCACATGCAAGAGCAATAATTCTCGCACTGGAACTCCTCTGTAACTTTACACTGCTAACCTGCATACATTTTTAAAGCATCACCCATGGAGATTTTTAAGTACCATAGTTTCACGTCATTCCACGAGTGTGCGCAATTTTAAAGTGTGACATGTTGGGTATCTATTTACTCGTCATAACATTCTCTTACATATTTTACAAAACAATTGGGGTATATATTGTTTTTTTAATCAAATTGTATTTTTTTCAAAAACATATATATTCGTTTTTAAAAACTGCGCATTTTCGTTTCAGTTTTTGGCCAAGTGTATTTTGAATTTTCGGTTTTGGTTTTCGGCACCCAAATTTTCATTTCGGTGCACCACTAGGCGAAACAAAATTTAGCCTGTTATCAAAATAGCTAGAGGTGAGAGTAGCATCGCCCACCATTGCAAGTGCTGACAACTTTAGTCAGTCTTGCCTTAGAAAGTGTTTGGGTATTGCCCTGCCCCTGTTAGGCTAAATTTAGGTTTTGGGCGTCACTGGGGTCAGGTGTTTTGGTTTGGTCAGGGTTACCTAGGCTGAGTGATTGATTGCTCTTGCCTGTTACCAAAGCTTTTAGAAAATAGAACAGGGAGGATCAATCAGTTATATTTATCAGACCTCAGCCAATCCCTGGGAGGAGGCACTCAGAAGGTGGCTGGGTAAGGTGATAGATATTTGGGAGGCCATTTCAGAGTGTTCTTTTCTCTACTGTAGTTTGGGCCTCAGTAATTACTGGGCTGAGTATCTACATATTTGCTGAAGGGTTTTTCCTGGAAAGCACGGTCTCAGAGTTCTGGTTTGCAGAAGGATCTTTTGTCCCCCTCACTGAGGAATGTCATGTGTTAGCTGGACGGCAGTCGGCTACTGGGACATTGCGATTAAGACCTACTTTGGGTCTTTCATGTCTGCAGCTATAATGACTGATTCTAGACCTTTGTCCTTCTGTTGATTTCTGATATCGTTTTGGAGTATCCTGAACCCCTAAATCCCATCCTTCTCAAGTTTTTCTGTAATAAAATTCACAAAAATACATCCCCCAGACTGAGTTTGTATTGTTGGTGTTCATGGAACTGTATCTGTGCCAGGTAGCCTCTGTACTATGTGAAAACCTGTCTATTCTCAGCGGCTCCTCTGGGGGTGAGCACTACGTTTCTCTTCTTTATGACACATTGCTGTCACTCATTTTAACAACACCCTACCTTTTAATCAGTGATCTGAACTGGTTCTCTTTCTGCCCACAAATTTGTCATCACCAGACACAGAGTCAGAAATTCTATAAACAGTATTAACAGAAAAATTACACAAAAAATTACCTCTTGTGTTTCTTGCACCAACACCTTTGCTTAACAACGTTTAACAATACGATTAGCAAACACTTCCACTGCCCAAAGAGCTTGATGTTATAGAAGTTTTCCAACATGCATGAAAACGTCTCTGCAACAAAGCTTGTTAGTCATGTGTCACTTCTATCCACTGTGTCCTCCTTTACAGTACATGGCTGGATCCAGTATGACTGAGGATGGGCAGATGACTCCCCAGGAGACTTCTGTCCATCTGTGGCAATGCTCATGCAAGTACTGGCCTTTACTCATGTACAGCCACATTCTGTAATTAATTGCTATGGGCAGCTGTATACAGCAGCTGTGGATCATGGGGCAGGAATATACAGTATGCCCAAATTGTGTATAATATAGCCCCAGGTGCCTCTGTGCATGAGGCTTCCATTGGTGAAAACAAACTAATACCTGACTTTTTCTTGTGATTTTCAAGTATATTTGAGAATGAATTACTTCACTATAAAAGCAGCTAGGGTGCTCAGGGATGGCCTTTTTTAGGCTCCATGCTTCAAAAAAAGAGGCCACTCCTAGAGGAGTTTAGCGCTTTGCCCATAGGAGCAGCTAATGTTGTCCTATGTGTCTGTGCACATTAGGTAGTCCAGAGGCATTTTTTAAGCTCAGTATTTAGAGGCAGAACAAAAACCCTTCTGTATGGCGTTTTTCTGGCAGAAAGAAATCACTAAATGATTCTAAATGTCGCTAGATGCTCTGACAAAAAAGCTCAAAATTATAATTTTTTTTCCTGTAAATTTTACTGGCTTTTTTTTAAGCCATTGTGCATGGAGCCTTAAATCTTTTACAACTTAAAGCAGAGTTCCAGTCAGTTTTGTGTTTATTAAAAGTCAGTAGCTACAAAAACTGTAAACACACACTCACCTGTTTCCAGGGTCCAGCGATGTCCGCACCGCCCCTTCTCTCCTTCTCAACTGTGGGCACCCGGCTGTGACAGCTTGCAGCTTCACAGCCGGATGCCCACTGCACATGTGCGAGTTGCGCTGTGCATTCTGATTAGACCAGAAGTTATCTGGGACCTGTGAAGGTTCCCAGGAGACTGCGGGAGGAAGGAGGGGGGCTGACCCTCCGGCTCACTTCAACGCGGTGAACTGAGCCAGAAGTGGGAGTGGGTACGTGTCAAAACCAGGTATCCGCTCCCCCCCAAAAGGTGCCAAATATAGCAGTGGAGGGGGTGGAGGAAAATAAGCAGACCTTCCACTTTTGAGTGGAACTCCGCTTTAAGAATGTGCAAATATTTTAATGACTATAGTCTGGGTACAGGAATCCTTTAAGTTCATTAAAAAAAAAATCACTCCATTCAAAAATGAAGATATTGCTGTATCCTAACTATTGAAAGACTGCTCAACACTTGCAATGTAAGTGCCAAGCTGGACTGCATAAACATATGCTAAAGCCTTGTGTTGTATTAAATATTATCCCTTTAAATATAAACAGCTGGATACAAGCATTTATTCAAAGTAAACCTTTGTAACTAAGAGTCCTTTTTATAAAGGGAGCATGGTTAACCTGACTTATTTTGTATGGAACGCCCTCTAGGGGTGCTAAAGTGGTAAATTTAGTTTGGCTCACAGAAGTAGCTGAAGTGAGCATCTCTGTTGGAGTTTACTTCAGGTCAAGCTGGAGGGCTCTACAGGTCAGGTCTCTGGCATCTCTCCCTGGTTCTGGAGTCTTCCAGAAGATTCTAGAAGCTAGTGGGTGGAGGGGTGGGGACCAAGATCTGCATATATATGGGAGTCTGACCAATCCCAGGCAGGTGGCCTGGCAGTGTGGTAGATGGACACATAAATATGAGAGAGCCTAGTCAGCAGGGGAGTCGAAGATGGAGTGGTGAGGATCATGAGGCTTGGGATGGGACCCTGGGGAAGGGGGGGGGGGGGGCTCTGCCTCCAGGCTGGAGCTCAGGAGGAAGGAAGGAGAAGAAGCTAGAGAGGGGGAACCGCATCACAAGTCATATCCAGAGGGTACCATGCTCAACATGGAAGACTAGCGCAGCTAAAAGGCCTAAACAAGCAGTCGTATGCAAAGCTACAGCGGACAGAGTGAGCACCTCTACACCCCTGGGGTCTATAAAGAAGAAGGCTACCAGGAGCAATATCCAGCATGCTTTCACTGGGACAGTGTCACAGCTAACGTGATCTCTTGCTCTGGGTCTCTTGCTCACCACTACTTTGTGAGAAAATGCCAGTCAATTGGGCTGGCATTTTCTCACCAAGTACTGAGACTTCATGAGAGTTCACACAAGGGGACCTAGTGCTCCTTAAAGTAACATTGCTACTGATCTTTAAAGGAACTAATATGACTCCAGCTGGAGTAACGTCCAGGATCCTTTTTTTGTACATAAACATAGGACGTTTGTCCTCAGTCTGTTCTTTCTAATCAAGTTGGGCATCCCATAACCCCTAATACCCATCCAAGTTGTTTTCCCCTAAATAAAACAACAAAAACAAGAACATTCTTGACTGGATTCTTAACTACATGTGTTAGCCGAAAATGCATGTTACCTGGCAGTGCAGGGAATAGGGGGACCTAAAATCCACTGGCTCCTTAGGGGGTAGCGCTACATGCAGTTTTTGTAAATGGTTGTTAACTGATAATTTTTTTTTTAATATTGGTCTATTGAAAAATACAGTGAGGTGGATTTATGAAAATTGGAGCAGCTGTAAATATATAAATATATACAAAATATGCAAAAATATATATAAATCTATATTCCAGTCCTGATACCATGCTAAATTGTTAATGATCAGGAACTAATCAGCATGACTGTGGATCATGTGATCATCAGGACAGCCAGTGGTGATCACATGAGGTTTATTTACAAACAAATCTGCCAGCTTTAGCTATTACATTACTTTGCACAGAGAAAAGAACAGTGACAGCTGAAGCCAGCAGGCTATAGCTTTCACTGTAGATTTTAGTGTGTAAAACAATGTATTCACTGAAAAAGTCTTAAAGAAGCTATTAAAACCTGTTATGTGTAAAATAAACCAAAACACATTTTTAGTATGTGTGCCCATTAGTCAGTGTACAGTAAAGCATTCAGTGTCCCATATAAAAGTATCAGTGTACCATATAATTTTCCTGTGCTGAGAGAGAGCTCCCTGCCTGCTCCAAGCACAGTAACTGGTGGGTAATGGAAAGCTCCCGATCAGGGGCAGACTGACAACTCATGGGGCCCCTGGGCAATAGGGGATCAAGGTACCAGGGGCATTTCATGGGGCCCCCTACTGACCCCGGACCCTCGAGCAGTGCCCGAGTGCTCGAATGGTCAGTCCGCCCCTGCTCCCGATGCATACTTGCGAACTAGAGAGTTCCGATCATGTGACTGCCAATCACAGCAGTCACATTATCAGAATGTCTGCTTCCGCCTCCCAGCATTTAGAGCCTCTTAAAGGCTGTGGGAAGGGGTTAAACTTTAAAAACAAAATATTCTGCCTAAGGGCAGCACAAATGCACTCTATTATATTTGTTAACCAAAAAAAATAATCATCATTGCTCTTTTTTAATTTTATTTCACTTTTGTACTTGAGCCTGACTTTCCGCCTAAGACATGTAGACTGCCACATCCTACAATGAAAGTAGGACAGTGTGAAGCAGGGCAATCTCAATTGAATGGCGAAACTTGATGATCCAGTGACCAGATTAATATTATAAATTTCTGAAAAATGTCTGCATTGAATGACCATACCTGCTTTATTCTATAGAGAAATAACCCCTGAGTACTCATCTAAGACCTTAACATACCATCTCAGGACCCATTTCAGATCCCAACATGCACACAAAGGAAGTATATCTATGGGCTGGATTACTTTTATAGAGAGCTTAGAATCAATTTAGGTATTACTTTTTTCTCTTTTACATTTGTACTGTTGCTGTTAAATAGCCAGTGGAAATGAATGGTGGTGGTACTGTCTGTTTAAATTGCGGACAATGTAACAAAGTTGCATGGAGGTCTAAACACTCTGTTAAGGCCTGGGTTCAAACCTGGGACTTCTAATGTGTCTGGCAATGTCTCTTCTTGCTTAGCCACCTGGAATGTTGGGCAGCTCCCTAGGCAAATCCTTAAATGTTGCTGCCTTCACCTTGTTTGTTGTGAACCTTGAACCCTTTGCTCCTCCCATGAACTTCCTGATTTAAGCCATGTCTCTGCACTTCCTCTTTACAAGATTATTGTGCCTTCTCCAGCCAATTGTCCCTCCTGCTGCCATCCGTACCTTCACTACCACTTGTTACCAACCTTTGACTTGTTCTTCGACTATGCCTCTGCCTAATCTCAACCTGCAACCACTTGTTACCGATCTTTGGCTTGTTTAGTGACTACGTTTCTGTTTGATTGCTACCTGCTTTATCTTCTACTGAACCCTGGCTTGCTCACCCCCCGGTGAGGCAGTTCTGAGGATCACAGCTTGGTACTAACATGCAGCAAAACCCATCTCCACCATCAGGAGCTCTGATGAATACAGGTTAGTGCTTAGACCCTTCACCTCAGGTGAACCCGCGTCATATGCCAGGGTGACCTGCTGGTATACCTATCTGCTGTTATAGCTACTGGTCTCTGAGCCTGACAGAATAATCTGGCCCAAACATGGAGGCTGCTATAACAAATGCCGTGGATCCTTTCAGACAGCAAATGTCAGGGCTGCAAGAGTTTGGTGTTACCTATCAAGAAAAATTTTCCAAACTGGAAAGTGTGGTAAATGGGCAACAAGAGGAAATAAATGCTCTGCAGAGACGATTGCTGGACTTATGTTCCCACGATGTTGCCAACACACGCATGTGTTGAACACATTAAGTTCAATGGAGACCGCTGCCATTACAGAGAATTCCTTAACTAATGTTGCATTTATTTCCAATTGTAACCTGCTGCAGAAGGTATTGTTTGTTATAAACCTCCTGACTGAGGAAGCTCTAGCTTGGGCTTCTCATTATATAGAACAAGTCAGTACAAGTCTGAATTATTTTGAGACTTTTGTGACCGCAATGAATCAGGTCTTTGATGACCCCAACCGCTGCGCTACTGCTGAAGCAAAGCTGCATAGTTTGCGGGCAGACACTGTTTTGTTGAGTACACAGCTGAATTCTGATGATGGATCTCAGATACCACCTGGAACTCAGCAGCTCAAAAGAGTCAGTTCTGCCAAGGACTCTCTGAACAGGTAAAGGATGAGCTCTCCAGGGTAAAGACTCCTAATGATCTTGAGGCTTTCATTCAATTATGCATCCAAATTGTTTAGAGATTTACAGAAATAAGGAAGGAAAGACTGGGAATGTTTTTAAGTAATGGTGTCATGTGTATATCTGCTAATCGGTTTGTTCAGAAGGATCCAAAAGTGTCTCCAGATTCTAACACACCCAAACCTATGATCTCTATTAAGAGATCAGTTTCTACTTAAGAGAAAGAGAGAAGACGTTTGGAGAACTTATGTTTGTATTGTGGGGGCATTATGCAGTTAATTGTCCCAACAATGTTAAAAGAACAATTGCTGCGACTGATGGGATAGTACCTGAACAAATAAACTCCATTACCAAGTCTATACTGTCTCAGTTTGTCGTTCCTATCAAACTTATCATTGAGGGCCATGAAATTCCTTGCTTTGCTATGCTGGACTCCAGGGCTGGTGGGAACCTCATGGACATAGAGTTCGCCCACAGCAATAATAATCTCACAAGAAACAAATCTGCTCCTATTGATATGGAGACGATTGATGGTTCTCCTTTATCATCAGGACCTGTTATCCATGAAACGGTTCCTCTGGTAGTCCAATTTGAGGCTGACCATCATGAGACCATCAGCTTCCATCTGATTACAGCACCCAAATTTACTGTCATCCTGGGCATTCCTTGGTTTTCTACCCATAATCCCTCCATCAACTTAGGAGCATGATCTATAAATTGTACATCCCTCCATTGTGAGGAACATTGTAGAGAACCTTGTCGAACAAGTTCTCCACCAATCAAGGAATCACAAGCTAATGTGGTAACTACCCAGTCATATTGCAACCTGACTGTACAATACCATGTGTTCCTAGATGTCTGTGATAAAAAGAATGCCGATCAATTACCTCCTCATCACCCATACGATTGTCTCATTCAACTACTTCCAGGGGCAGAAATACCATTCGGCCACCCTTTTAATCTGTCAGAACCTGAATTAAAGGCGCTCAGGGAGTGGCTTGATGAAACTTTAGAGAAGGACCTTATCAGACCCTCAACACCTCCTTCCAGGGCAGCCCTGTTCTTTGTTGAAAAAAAGGACTCCTCCTTACCTCCATGCATCAATTTCAGGGACTTGAAACAGGGTGGATAACGTTTTTTTATAGTGATTTTATTCATCACTGAAATGCTGGCAAGACTTTGTTATGTCAAAGACTTAACAAAACTTTACAGGGGGCATATAACCTTGACCACATTCGTCAAGGTGACAAATGGAAAACCGCTTTTAGGACCAGATGTGGGCATCTCGAGTCCTTGGTTATGCCTTTTGGCAATAGTGACTTTTCAACATTTCATCAATGATGTTTTTTGAGATCTTGTGGACCAGTTTGTGATTGCATAACTGGATGATATTCTCAACTTTTCAGATAACCTAGAAGAGCATCGCAAGCATGTCGGCACTGTCTTCGAAAGATTAAGGAAGAACCGATTATACATCAAACTGGAGAAATGTGAGTATGAACAAACCCAGGTCCAGTTCTTTGGATATATTATTTCTGCAGAAGGAGTGAGCATGGATCCCTAGAAGATCAAAGCACTGGTGGATTGGCCTGCCCCTGAAATGTTAAAAAAATACAACACTTTGTTGGATTTGCCAACTTCTACAGGAAGTTCATAAGGAACTTCTCTAAGGTAAGAGCACCAAATTACACAGCTGAATAAGAAAGGAGTGCTCTTTGTATGATCATCTGAAGCACAGACTGCTTTTAGTAAGCTAAAGACTCTCTTCACTTTTGCAACAATATTGGTACATCCTGATCCTGAACTATCTTTTATTGTGGACGTCGATGCCTTGGACTGTGCCATGGGACCTATCCTTTCTCAGTGAAGAGGAGAAAAGATGCAGCTTCATCCTTATGCATATTTTTCTCACTTGATGTCCTCAGATGAAAAGAATTATGACATTAGGAATAAGTAGCTGCTGGCAATTAAAGAAGCCTTTTATGAATGGAGGCATCTGTTGGATAAAGCTAAGCATCCTGTGACTGTTCTCACTAATCATAAAAATCTAGAATTCATTCATTCTTCTAGACAAACATGTTGGGCACTGTTCTTTTCCAGGTTTAATTCTATCATCTTGTATCGACCTGGATCATGGTGAGGCTGATGCCTTATCACGAATGTTGTCTGGGCCTTGTTAGGAAAACAACTCTGAGTGCTCGATCCTGTCTCAAAAGAACTTCCTTGGGGCTACCATTCTAAGGCATTCTTGAATCTTCTAAGGGAGGGGTGTGATAATGACCCACTTCTTAATCATCCACCTAAGGACATTAATCTGGCTTATAAGAACGGCTTTTGGATTCAAGGGCATTATCTCTATGTACCTGAATTTGTTTGAGTTGGTTCATGATTCCAAACTTGCTAGGCATTTTGGGGTTTCTAAGACATAAGAACTTTTACCACGTTCCTTTAGGTGGCCTGGTTACAAGAAAGATATCAAACGCTATGTGACCTCGTGCCTGACCGGTGGACGCATTAATACTCCACAAGCCTTTCCTTTGGAGTTGGTTCAGCCTCTCCCTGTTCCGTCAACATCATGGGGATCTATTTCTATGGACTTTGTGGTTGAATTACCTACTGCTGAACAAACTGTGGAACTCATGGTTCAAGAAGTCTTTAAATTACATGGAATCCCTGATGATGTAGAGTCAAACAGAGGAGTGCAGTGTACTTCAAAAGTCTGGAAAAACGTTTGCTCAGCATTAGGCGTTACAATTAATCTGCCCTCTGCTTTCATCCCCAGTCTAATGGTCAGACCGAGTTGACAAATCAAACTCTGGAATAGTATCTTCGATGCTTTGCCAGTTACCTTCAGGATGATTGGGTGGACTATCTTTCTATGGCAAAGTTTGATATAACAATTCTAAACATAGCTCCACTTCTCAAAGTCCTTTCTATGTAAACACTGGCTATCATCCAGTTTTTATTCCTAACCTCCCTATCACAACTCTAGTTCCTGCTGTTACCAACAGACTGACTACATTACAGGAAGTTCAGAAGAAAATTATTGCTTCTTTCAGAGAAGCTCAGGAATGTTACCCTGTTTTTCACATATCGCTGCTCAAACCGTTTCATGAAAATCCTTTTTCTGGAAGAATTCTTCCACCTCTGCCACCTGTTGAGGTATATTCTGTGGTGGGAAAAATTCTTGATTCTAGGATCTTTAGGAACAAATCACCATATCTGGTTCAATGGGGAGTATTTGGGCCAGAGGAGAATTCTTGGGAGCCTAAATAGAATATTCATGCCCCTAGATTAACAAGAGAATTCCACCAGAGGTTTTCTCACAAACCTGGTTGTAATACTTTCAGGGAACATCCTGGGAGGAGGGCAGTACTGTCAGGGCCTGGGGTTGAACCTGGGTTTTCTACTGTGTCTAGCAATGTCTCTTCTTGCTCAGCCACCTGGAATGCTGGACAGCTCCCTGGACAATTCCTTGAATGTGTCTGCCTTGGCCTTGTTTGTCATAAACATTGAACCCTTTACTCTTCCCGCATCATTTGCCAGGGTGACCTGATGGTATACCTATCTGCTGCTATAGTTACTGGTCTCCGAGCCTGACACCTGACCATGACACACTGCTTAGTACACTGGATTTTAGAAGGGATAATTATTTTTAATTATTAAAGTAATAGAACATTGACATCATAGTGAAAAAAAAGATGTGCATATGAATGGATGATTGACATGAACACAGCTTTACATCCTGCTCCTTAGTAATCATTCCCAACAAATCTGGGCTAAAGATACTAGGTTGTTTTCTTATTTACAGCAAGAGGCCTACTGTATGACAAATGCTTTTCTGCTGTAATGCTCACCCCTGGAATGATCGCTGAGAAGATTCCAAAGTCTCCCTCTCCGACACACAGACTCAGTCTAGAGGATGTCTTTTTGTGGATTTTATTTGCAGAAACTTCAACAAGAGGGGATTTAGGGCTCAGCATACTCCAAAACAATAGCAGAAATCAACAAAAAACCTAAAAAATCCTCTTGAAACAGCTTTGACTGGAGGTAATAGGGAAAGGCAAGTAATTCTAGGTCTCTGTAAGAGCAGACCAAATCCATCCATTAACCTCTGGCCCTCAATTCCCCATAGTGGCATACACACATCAGAGTCCAAAACCAGTTTTTACTCACAATGTTCTAGGACAGTTCTCTGCCACATAACTTC
This sequence comes from Staurois parvus, assembly GCF_062004578.1. Classification (NCBI taxonomy): domain Eukaryota; kingdom Metazoa; phylum Chordata; class Amphibia; order Anura; family Ranidae; genus Staurois; species Staurois parvus. The sequence continues at coordinate 126,895 of NW_028317900.1, read as the reverse complement.
CACGTGACACTCTTCAGTGAAGGAAACAAAAGATCCTTCTCCAGACCAAACTCCAAGATGATGCCCTCCAGCAAAAATTCTTTCATTTCTTCTCCAGGCCCTCAACTCAGCACCTGCTGAAGCCCAAACAGCAACTCCAGTACACAGACTACATCCCAGGGGCAGCAGCCCCAGGACAAGACCACTCTGGTCAGGCCTTCAAACACGTATCCGCTCCCCCAGCCACCTTGTGGGCACCCCATCCCAGGGATTGGCTGAGGTCTTATAAATATTCATAACTCTGTGGTTGATCCTTCAATACTATATTCTGGAAGCTTCATCGAGAAGCAGGCAGGAGTAATCAACCACCAAGCTTAGGTAAACCTGAAAGACCGAAAAAAACAACGGATCACTACTCTGCTAATACAGTGGAACCATGAACTATATCCTAACTTTTGACAGGGTGCTACACTACTAAAGAAAGGACATCCACAGTGTTACTGTACCTGTAGCAATCATTCATGTACTTTTTCTTGTGCAAGACAGAAAAATAAGGAAAGAAAATATGATATGCTAATGTATTACAACTAACCTTTAGTATCCAATCAAATTTTTTTTTTTTTAATAGAAAAACAACATCATAGCATCATAGATACGCTCATTCCAATATTTGTCATGAGTCACATTGTGAATGGGTCTCTAACAGCCTAAGCTGTCATGTACTATTATATGCTATTTTATAACTCCATCTAGATTTCAGATAATCTCAACTCCAAATGTCGCACTGGAAACCAGAAAGTCCCAGTTACATGACAGATTACTATGTCAATGAATAATTCCTGTACCTCTGTGAATACATTCTAGCTTAATTCACTCTGTAAGTAAGCATTTACTCATCCCTTCAAGTGGAACTAAACTTGAAATAATATTTTGATATGTTTCTGCTTGGATGTCAGTACAGCTCTGCTCACGCAGATCATTGTACAGAATGTGATCACAGTGCATGCTGATATCTTCTGTGAATGTCCACCTCACATGCCAAAACACTCTTTTGAATACAATTGAAAAAGACCAGACTGATCTTTTTTTCCTCTGAAACTGCAGCAAGGAAAACAGCAAAGCAAAGTGAGTTCCAACTGGACACAGGTGCACAGGCGAATGCAAAACCTTTGATTATAGTTCAACAGAAAAAGATAGATATGGCGGAGAATATCTGGATCCAGAAAGGGAGATTATGTGCCTTTTTGATTTGTATGGCAAATAGAATGAAAAAAGAAAACCTTCACGTTGTAAGATCTACAGGTAACCAGGGCTGGGACTTGAGCCCTGGTAGCTGTAAGTTCTGTTTAAAAGAACCAGTTTACTGACAGTCTGAGTGATCATAATATTTTTTTCTAATCTGGCATCATTTCAGAAGTTCAAGTGTGGTAGAGTACATGAAGCTATCTATACTGCTGGTAGGATTGCCATAGCATCAGCAATTATACCCATTCACTATACCCATAGCCTACAAGGAGTCCACAGACCTCAGTTTTAGAAGATCAGTTATACTCACATAGAATAAAATATGCAGTTGTGTTTGGATGTATCTTCTAATACATATAACTTTGGAAACAGATCACAGGGGATATTTACAAAAGGAAAGTCTTGCATTGGCCTCACCTAGGTTACAAAGGATGATGTGACACCTGCAAAAACAGGACAGTGTAGAACCTTAGAAGCAGGGGTGGACTGACCATTTGGAAACTCGGGCACTGCCCGAGGGCCTGGGGTCAGTAGGGGGCCCCATGAGATGCCCCTGGTACCTTTTTCATAGGCTTTTTTGAGTTTGGGCAAAGACACAGGGGCCCCATGATCCCCTATTGCCCAGGGGCCGCATGAGTTGTCAGTCCGCCCCTGCTTAGAAGGGAACCTGATTTCAGTTCTGGATTCTCTAGGAAGCTACTCGAAGAAAAGAGCACTATCAATTAAACATTTCAGATAAAAAAATGAGAAAATCAAAAGCCCTACTGGTTTAAATGTACAGTTTATAGATTAGGATACTAATTCAGTGATCTCCAAATGTAAAACCAATATATGAGTTTGACAATATGATTCCTGGAATGGACTAGTGATAATCCTACCAAATACCTCTGCATTCTTCAAAAAATCATATGAAAATTTAAAGACGACGTTTTTTCTAATCTTCTGTCAAGATTTGAGACATCATCTTTATGGAAATCTTTCTCATTCCTGAATCCTCTTTTCGAATCTGCCACACTGTTTCCCTGTTCATGTTCAATTATTCTGCCATCGTTCGCACACTCAATCTTCAATTTGAGTGTACGATGGTTTGCACTCTGATCACATTTGCATTTTTTTGCTGCCCACTTTGTCATTGTGGACATCTTCCCACCCCTCCTTAAACCACCTATGCTATTTAAAAACACTTGATTTAGTAATTCAATGCTCACCATAAGCATGTTGTAACAGAGCTAAAGTTTCACTCACATGTTTGCCAATTTTCATGCAAAATTTGATGTTAATCTGCTGCTCCAGATTCCGGTCACTCATTTTCCGCCGGTAGCGCAACTCACACACGTGTCATTTCTTCTACTACTTCGGGAAGACTGAGTCAATTGGTCTGCGACCTAGGGTAGTGCAGGTTAGAACATGTCAGAACACACTCAAGGCTAGTCTCTTCTCTTTTTTTTGTCAACTTTTTTATTTGAGAATTTTCAGCGTTATTCATAAAGTAATAGTACAAAAACTAAAAGAGAAAATACAAACCAAAATTATACAAAAATAACAGCCTCAGCCATTGAAAATTAAACAATGCCTGCCATATGGCAAGAACAAGCTATACAAAAAAGTAGATCCCTAATTAGTTAAGTGCAATCCCCACACAGGGAAAATACCTTAAGGATACAACATCAATGCACACATCAAAAATACAGTTGCAAGAAAAAGTATGTGAACCCCTTGGGATTACGTGGAGTTTTGCATGAATTGGGCATAAAATGTGCTCTGAACGTCATCTAAGTCACAACAATAGAAGAACACAGTCTGCTGAACATAATACTACACAAACATTAGATGTTGCCATGGTTTAATTGCACATAACATGTAAACATTCACAGTGCAGGGAGGAAAAAGTATGTGAGGCCCTAGCTTAATGACTTCTCCCAGAGTTAATTGGAGCCAGGAGTGAGCCAACCTTGACTCCAATCAGTGTGATGATATTGGATGTGTTGCTGACAGCTGTCCTGCCTTTAAAAAACACACACCTGTTTTGGGTTTACTGGTTTCAAGAAGCACTGTCTGATGTGAACCATGCCTCGCAGAAAAGAGCTCTCAGAAGACCTACGATCAAGACTTGTTGACTTGCATGAAGCTGGAAAGGGGTACAAAAGTATCTCCAAAAGCCTTGATGTTCATGTGTCCACGGTAAGACAGACTGTCTACAAATGGAGAAAGTTTAGCACTGTTGCTACTCTCCCTAGGCATGGTCGTCCTGTAAAAATGACTGCAAGAGCACAGCGCAGAATGCTGCATGAGGTAAAGAAGAATCCCAGAGTGTCAGCTAAAGACCTACAGAAATCTCTGGCACATGCTAACATTTTTGTTGACACATCTACAATAAGGAAAACATTAAACAAGAATGGAGTACATGGGAGGACACCATGGAGGAAGCCATTGCTGTCCAAAAAGAAGATTGCAGCACGTTTGAAGTTTGCAAAAGAGCACCTGGATGTTCCACAGCACTACTGGCAAAATATACTGTGGACAGATGAAACCAAGATTGAGTTGTTTGGGAAGAACACACAACACTATGTGTGGAGAAAAAAAGGCACAGCACACAAACATCAATACCTCATCCCCACTGTAAAACATGGCGGAGGGAGCATCATGGTTTGGGGCTGCTTTGCTGCCTCAGGGCCTGGGTGGATTGTTGTCATTGATGGGAAAATGAATTCCAAAGTTTATCAAGACATTTTGCAGGAAAACGTACGACCATCTGTCCGCCAACTAAAGCTCCGCAGAGGATGGGTCATGCAACAGGACAATGACCCAAAGCATACAAGTAATTCAACAAAACAATGGCTGCAACAGCACAGAATATGCCTTCTGGAGTGGCCCAGTCAGAGTCCTGACCTCAACCCGATTGAAATGCTGTGGCATGACCTTAAGAGAGCGATTCACACCAGACATCCCAAGAATATTGCTACACTGAAACAGTTTTGTGAAGAGGAGTGGTCCAAAACTACTCCAGATCATTGTGCAGGTCTGATCTGCAACTACAGGAAACGTTTGGTTGGAGTTATTGCTGCCAAAGGATGGTCAACCAGTTATTAAGTCCAAAGGTTCACATACTTTTTCCTCCCTGCACTGTGAATGTTTACATGTTATGTGCAATTAAACCATGGAAACATCTAATGTTTGTGTAGTATTATGTTCAGCAGACTGTGTTCTTCTATTGTTGTGACTTAGATGACGTTCAGAGCACATTTTATGCCCAATTCATGCAAAACTCCACGTAATCCCAAGGGGTTCACATACTTTTTCTTGCAACTGTACATAACGGTAGTAAAATGGCTTACAAATGGCAACTATTACAAAGGGTACAGAGAGAACGATATATCAAGTGAGGGTCTGTGGATCCCACTATCAACCCAGCATCCTAATTTAGAGATACACAAAAGTGGGTGGGAAAAACCATATAATGTTGTGTCTAGGAATTACTGAACATGTTTCCTTCCCCTCAATCTGAGACAGCAGAAGTGGTGGAGAACCACCCACACTTTATCAAATTTGCTAAATGCCCCCTATTTACATAAGTGGCCTTGTACAAGGGGGGCACCTTATTTGCCAGAGACTTCTAGGCCACCACTGCTGGTGCTAATGTTTTCTTCCATGACTGAACAATCAGCTTCCTGGCATAGAACAATAGCAGTGTGAGCAGGGTGTGCATCACATTTATAGGGGCAGAGTCTACCAAGCTCAAAAGACATTCCTCAACTGAGGAGGAAAGTGGGAAGCACTCACCAATACTGTTGGATATCAGGGCAGTCCCAAAATATGTGCATAAACTCAGCAAGCAGACCACTGAGACCTGTAATCCTGGCTAGTCTGACGTAAAATAAGTCCTATGAAGGAATTTATATTGTATTAACCTGGCAGAGACCAATTGAGTGAAGGGAACCTCCAAAATGTTATCCCAGTCATCTCTATCCAACCCTGGGGCAGCAGCATCCCAAGCTGACATGCATGGTCTTAACATTGTAGGTTTCTGGAAATAAGCTTTTGTAAATCGTAGACAACACTTTAGTAAAAGTGTTATCACGTAACAATAGTCTCTGCTCTTTACTAATGATACAGGCTCTAAAAACCCAAATGTTTTTAGCTGCCTTTACTGAACATACAAATGAATTCCATTTGGAATTTTATTTTTAAAACCACTACATTTTAAAACCCCTACATAATCATTACATGTCCTCAGATTCACAAATACTCCCTATAAACAATTTACATATCCATGACAAAAATAAATAAGCAATAAAAGAAATTTCATACCCTGTGCCAAGTCAAAATAGTGTGCAAAACAGCAACCATGGTTAATAGTGTGAGGATACAAACTGACAAAATATCAATTCATAAACTGCTCTTAAATGATGAAAAAAAGTAAATTTTCAATTACATAAAGTCCATCAAAGTGCTTTTGAAAGCGCTCAGTGCTTGTATATTAAAAAAAAGTGCTCCAGTGCTAAATGTGCTTCCCAAACAATGAGGCCTCTTACCAGACAGCACTGATCTCATAAAACAGAGATCACTTGTGCTTGGTTTGTCTCACAGTGAGGCACCAACCCTCAAGGCAGCTCTGTGATCACATCAGCAAGATTCAGCAACAATGTCCCCAGCATGGGAATATATGCCTCAGCTGCTACTCCACCAATATGCTTCAGCAAAGATATATATCAAATACAAAATAGGTGAAGCTTCACAGTGCTATACTGTTAAAATCCAATTTAATAAAAAGTAATTGCACTTACAATGGTAAAGAGTTATAAGCAGTAATCAAAACTCACAACACTGCCTCGGGCCCTCCAAAACGCTTGTGCATGATGACGTCAGAGTTCTAGCTCCGTTCTGACGTGTTTCTCCGTAATCAGCGTTCTCTGAGATAGTTACATAGTTAGTCTGGCTGAAAAAAACAAAAGTCCATCCAGTTCAACCATTAAAAAAAATTTTAATCCTACTCCCAAAGTTGATCCAGAGGAAGGCAAAAAAAAACCCAGCAAAGCATGATCCAATTTGCTCCTGCAGAGAAAAAAATATCTTCCTTATCCCCTGAGCGGCAATCGGATATTCCCTGGATCAACTTTACCTATAAAAATGTTAGTATCCAGTTATATTCTGTGTATCCAAGAACGAATCCAGGACTTTTTTAAAGTAATTCACTGAGCTGGCCAGAACCAACTCTTGAGGGAGTCTATTCCACATTTTTCACAGCTCTCACCGTGAAGAAACCTTTCCGTATTTGGAGATTAAATTTCTTTTCCTCCAGACGTAAAGAGTGCCCCCTTGTCCTCTGATGGCCTCAGGATGAATAGCTCTACACCGAGTTCACTATATGAACCACTGATGTATTTATACATGTTGATCATATCCCCCCTTAATCTCCTCTTCTCAAGAGAGAATAAATTTAGTTCCTCTAATCTTTCCTCATAGCTGATCACCTCCATGCCTCTTATCAGTTTGGTTGCCCTTCTCTGTACTTTCTCCAGTTCCCCAATGTTCTTTTTGTGAATTGGTGCCCAAAACTGAACTGCATATTCCAGATGAGGTCTTACTAATGATTTGTACCGGGGTAATATGATATCTCTCTCTCTGGAGTCTATACCTCTTTTAATACAAGAGAGGATTTTGCTCACTTTAGAAACCACAGCTTGGCATTGCATGCCATTATTAAGCTTGTGATCTACAAGAACCCCCAGATCCTTCTCTACCATTGATTCCCCCAGTTGTACCCCCCCTAGTATGTATGATGCATGCATATTCTTAGCCCACAAGTCCATAACCTTACATTTATCAACATTAAACCTCATTTGCCACATAGTTGCCCAATTAAACAGTGCATTGAGGTCAGCTTGTAAATTAGAGACATCCTGTAAGGACGTTATTCCACTGCACAGCTTGGTGTCATCTGCAAAGACTGAAATGGGATTTTTAATCCCAGACCCTATATGGTTTATAAATATATTAAAAAGTAAGGGTCCCCACACTGAACCTTGGGGTACACCACTGACAACCTGACAAGTGGGTCAGAAGGGCAGAGAATGGGAGGTCAGCAGGCAACTTTACAGGAGTCTATAGGGCAGAGGACAGGAGTCAGCAGGGCAGTGTACAGGGGTTAGTATGGCAGTGTACAAGGGGTCAGCAGGGCAGAGGATGTATAATATGTCCCTAAACGCAAATTTAGCCTTTAAACAGTATAAACAATATGTAAACATTAAAAATATTCATAACAAGTAATCTGCCTGGCTTTACAATTAAAAAGTCAAGACAGCATGACAAAAATGTTAGCAAGATTAGGATTATGAAAGGAGCACATTGGGACAGAACAGAAATGTTCTGCAACTGGTCAGTAGGGGGTCTTAAAGGTGAATAGAACAGAATCTGCTCCTGCTGTATACAATGCACACATATACCACAGTCCTTGTACTCACAAAATACTAATTACTTTTCCACGATTGACAGGCTTACAGACACAAATAAACCTCAGCACAAAGGAACATTTTTTTAAACATTTCCATTACGTATATTTATATCCACACAAAAAGGATATTTCAATCCATGTATAGGCAGGCTGGTTGTATAGAAGTCAAGCTACCAATCGACTTCTGTACAACCAACCTCTAGGAAATCAGTGCTGCTGGCTGTGTTTAGTGTATTCTGGTGACGGGGAAGTTTCCCCACTGTCCGAGCACAATACTTCAGCTGGAGTGATTCCCACATCCAACTCGAATGTGTGGATGAAGGAATTGGCTTTTTTTTTTTTGTCCAACCCAATGACTGAATATAAAATATGACTAATGTATGGGCTGCCTTACTGAGCCTAACTTAAAGAAGAGCTGCATTAAAACCAGCAACTATTGAGACACTGAACACTTTGGTCAGGTCTATGTACAGCATCATGTATAAAGTGCAGCGGTCAAGATTAAGTAAGAAACAACACAAGTATAAAACAAACACAAGAGGGTGCCTCCATCTAGGTGTAGAGATCTATTAAAATGAATAAAAGAAAATTAAAACAATAAATCTTGCGCACTTCTATGAACAACAAACCAATTCGTGATAAATAGTGAAAATTAATAGAATATATACAATTATGTAGCCGCTTATGCACACAACCCCTATCTCTTATCAGGCAAAATGAATAAATTAGGTGAACCAATGCAGCGCTACAAGTGAAAACTCTACCTAAATCCAAATGTGATAAAAAATACAAAAAATTACATAGGTGCCTATGGCGCATTCTGGGAGCGGCTAGTGTAGGGAGAGAGACCCTGCTTGCTAAGGAAAGCACTTTGTGGTAAGGAAAAGTTCTGCATGAGAAGGAACAGGTTAGGGACTTGCTATCCTGAATGAAAACCTCCCTGCTTGGGACTGGACTGGTGAGGCAATACTCCAACCTCTGAGACAGACGCTGTCAGCATCTCTCCACAGCCACATATTGAACTGCACTGAACTGGTGCTCTGGAACTGGTATCAGGTGAAATGGTGGTGAGATCAGCAATCCTAACGAGGTGGGAATTACAGCTGATAATCCATCAAGTTGATCTTCAGAGTCCATTGTGGGACCACAAGTGCAGTTAGACCAAACATAGTATTATGTGAGGTCACACTGCTAGAGGTGAGCAGACATCTGGTGGTGGAAGGATGCACTTTTGTGTTTGAAGCACTTGGTGATTATAGAAGGAAAGGAGCATTATTAAGAAGAAAACACTTTTTGTTTGGACTTCTTTTTGGTTTTTCAGTATATAAAATTATCATATATATAATTTTTTTATATTATTTATCACATTTAGATTTAGGTAGAGTTTTCACTTGTAGCGCTGGATTGGTTCACTTAATTTGATTAAAAGACAATTACAATGCCCTTACTAGTTAAAAGCAGATCAAGGCTTGTCATAAACTCATTTAGACCTCCATAGGATCACCATGAGGCTGCAGAACTCAGCTGGCAAGCAGCTATCTGAAGCAAAGTTTTTGGTGGAAGTACAGCTATCAGGCTTGAGTCTGGAAAATAGGCAGCAGTGGCTTCCAGGTGTAGCAAGATGGCTGCAGCTCCAATCAGCACCCTCTCTCAGCTGGGTGATGGTAACAGGAACTGGAGAGGGCGTAGCTACATGTTTCAGGGCAAAGCTACATGTTTCAGGGCAACAGGACTGCCCCTTTATCAAACCATAGGAAGGAGATTTTGCCAAAGGACAAGTCTTTATTTGTTGTGAAGAGTAGGAGGGGGTTGGGAGCAGGAGACCATTACTATGTACTCTTGTTTAGCCAAACTAGTGCTAGACAATGCATGTGAAGGAAAAAACTAAGTGATGCATAAAGCTAGTGTAGCGCTAACCCCACAGGGGCTACTTGATAATGCTTGTCCCTCGTGGTTGCCCTGACCTTGCAAGCCTCCCGACACCTTTGACACTTTGGGTTCAGACATATTTCAAAAGTATAGAATTATAATGCAAGAAACACAAATGTTTTTGTAATATCTCTCTATAAAACTTGTTAAAAACAGTAGGCTGCAGAAATTATGGGTTGAGGAAATACTACTCCAGTTAACACATAAAGGCAGAACACTGGTAAAATAAAAATAATCAATAAGCAATGTTGAACAGATTATACAGTCATGAGTAGTAAGTTTCAATCATTTAATTGCAACACAGCAGCAAGAGGGAGAATAAATGGCTTGTTGACTTATCAGCTTCCTCTAGGCCACTGGCGCCGAATTGGAGAATGCAGAGAATTATGTAAATTAATACTCCACTATGAATAGATACAAGTACCCCAATTTGAACAGCAATGGCTTTAAAAATGAAGAGGTTCCTTATGGTAGAGATTGCAACTTGAGTCCTGTGATGTTTAAATATGGTGGTGTCCGTTGTCGTCTGCTAGCAATGGTGGGGGACCATAAACCTTAGTGAATACTGGTAATTCAATGAAATTAAACAAATAGACTCTGGTACCACTCAAAGATCTCATCGTACTGAGGTGTAAAGGTATCTGCATGCAGTGTCTCTAGAGTGATGACAGAAAGAAATTGGTCATCCACCCGCTCACCAATCATATGGACAACAGAGTTCTTGCTTAAGCTTTTGGCTGTTTGTAGGGATGTGTAGAGTTCCTGCTGATGGCCTGTCAGCGCAGCAAGCAGAGATGTCTGTGTAAAGACCAGACAAGGACATTCCTGATGCAGAGGTGCTGGTGTGATCCTGGAGCAGCTATCAATGTCACCGCTGTGCTGAACTGAGTCCTGCAGCAGTAGGCAATCAATCTGTCCCTGAGGGAGAACGGCAGTCACCCTATGTTCAGCTGTGAATCCCATGCAAAGAGAGTGAGCCAGTCCCCTGCTGTAGAATATATCTGTTCTCCCAGCATCCTTCTGGTTCACCAGCACTCAGAAATACAGTATGTATTGGCTCAAGGACTACAAGTTCCAAGATCCTCTCCTGTCAGAACTGTAAGCATTTGCATAACCCATCAGTTGGAGTGAGATAACTTTGTTGACAGGCCAGTGCAATGGTAGTGGCCCACCAAGTAGTGTCAGAGGACGAGTCAAGGTCACCTTCTACCAAATGAATGGTAGTAGGATCTAGCATTTTACTTGAACACTGAGTAGTGCGTAAAAGCTCATCAGAGATTTCTCTCAGTGTATTCTATGCAAGTCTCTTGAGTGGGTTATTGTTCTGCCTTAGTCAAGAATGCAGAAAGTCTTCAAGCATGAGCTCACAAGTTGAATCAGAGGCACTTGTGTTTAATGGATGAGGAGGATCAGCAGCACATAGGCCAGGCTCCAACTCCAAAGTTGCAGGCTTGTGGACTCGACTTTACAAAACTCAGCCTCCCATGTCACCACCCCACAATCAGAACCAGCAACAATTAAATGGGGTTCAAACTCAAAATTATTATCAGCTTCGGGCCTTATCATCAGACTTTCATCATTAGGGTCATCCTGAATCTCAACGCCCCTTCTGATGGGTGGACTAGCTATTTCAAATGTAACTTTGGTAGTGTCCAAGGGTGTGATGAAGATTGCTACTCCTGGCTCTGAGGCATCTTCTCCTGTTCCCCTAACTGAAGGAGAGGTGTCATTATTCTCCTGAAGCTGTGTCCATAACCAATCAGACACCATCTCTTCTCCATCACTTTCATTCTCTTCCTCTGTTTGAATGTTAGTTTGACATTGCCAACATGATCTAGGCCTAAGGTTGCGTGGTTCGAATGGTTTAGAGTCAGGAGGCTGATTTATTTAGATGGCATCTGAAATGGGTAACAAGTGATTTCAGTGCCACATTTTCAGCGGGCACATTTTACCATCAGAGCAGATTTGATAAACTTGCAGCCCAGGGAGTTGCAGACGATATATGGTTGGAATTGCCAGCAATCAGCCAGCTTGTGTTTCCCAGGTACTTCCAAGTTTCTCAACAGCACACTATCCCCCGGCTGAAGTCAAAGTTCCTATTATTTCTTTGCTTTAGTGTGGTTGCAGTCTCTCTTGCCTTCTCATAGGCTTGCTTCAAATTTTTCCGTAGTCAGTCAAAAAACCCTTGTATGAAGTCAGGGATGTGTTATCCGTGGAGGTTCCAACAGCTAGGTTGAGTCAGTCGAGATTCTCTCCCAAACATTAATCTGTAGGGGGAATACCTCTACAGCTGCAACATGATTTCCCCAATGACTTTTCTTCTCTGAGGGCAAAGTTCCCAGCTTATTCAACAGAGTGTGGTTGAACTGTTCAGGTTGAGGATCTCCCTATGGATGATATGGGGACGTTAGGGATTTTTGAATGCCCAGCAGCTCACATAGCTTGTGAACGAGTGTGCTCTCAAAAACTGCTGCCATGGTCAGAATGTATTTGTTGCGGCAGACCATAGTGCATGAAAAACTTTTCCATCAGTACTTTCGCCACAGTGACTGCTTGTTGATCCTTGGTGGGGAATGCTTAAGCATATTGAGTAAAGTGGTTGTTACCACCAGAACATTGCTTCTCCCACCAGCATTGGGCTCCAGACACAGAAAGCCAATGCACACCAACTCCATCAGCCCTTGACTTTGTAGGTCACCCATGAGGGTAGCTTTGGTTAGTAGAGTTTTCCTTTGAATGCACTGTAAGCATGAGTGACAGCAGCTCTCTACTTCTGCTTTTATAACAGACCAGTAGAGGCGGTCGCTAACCAATTTAAAGATCCTATCTGATCCTAAGTGCCAGTGTTCATCATGAAGAGCTGTTAGTACTTCTTGTCTGTGTTTCTCTGGGAGGAAATCAAGTGTACAATCCAAACACACACGTTCCTGCTTTAAAGATGGCTGTGTGTCACATGCCTGATGAAGGGAGCCTGCGAGACTCCGAAACGTTGCCTTGCTGTAACTATGTGATCGTTCATTAAAACGTTTGGATCCATATTGGTGATCCTCGGTGTGCTGGTGACATTTTCCCTCTCTGGGAGGAACAACTGCCAACTTCCTTCCAAATCTTCTGAAGGATCCCTCCCATTTATGATGCTGTCTCGTACCTGCAGCTGGTCCAATTCTTTGTAGACTAACTTGGAGTTCATGACAGAACCATTTAGTAGCAAGGATCTTGTTTGCTCATAACTTTCAAAATTAAATTGCAGAGCGGGTCCTCATTCTGATCCGCCTTGAAGTATATCTTTGACAACTGTGGGAGCCCCTCGCTTCTCACTTGAGACAGGTCACAGTATCACTTAGACACTCCAAATGGTGTGACTCCAATGGCCTCAGCTCCAACAGCTCCTTTGTGCCAATGATCAATTCTTTGGCACAAAACATGGACTCCATCAGATGTCACATGAGTCCAACTTTCTAAAATTGTTTCCTGATTTATGTTGTCTTTGGGATAAAATGTCAGCATTTCGGTTCCCTGCTCTTCTCTTCAGAGTTCTGTAGTCAATACACATCCACAGGGTCCCATTTTTCTTGCTCACTACAAGTATAGGAGAAGCGTAAGGGTTCCTGGATTCTCAACTGACCCCCTGCTTTTTCAGCTCAGCAAGTTGCTCTGATGTCTTCTAGATCACTCAAAGGTATTTGCCTTGTTCTCTTCCTAAACAGCCAAATCCTATGCTGAGCACTTTTAGCACATCCCACTTCAAAGTCTTTCTTGGAAAACACCTTTTCCAATCTTAACAACTGATCTTCGACTTTTTTGTCTCACTTAGGAGATAGTGGTGTGTGCGAGATAGAAGACTCCCCTTTACAGTTTTCTCTGGACTCTCCCTTCACCAAATCAGTTGGTGTTATTGGAGCAGCCGAACTCACTTGTCCAATCAACATTAGGGGCTTTAATCTAATAGGGGAGTCTGTAACATTCTGGAGATTAACTGACACCATCTCCCCGTTCTGGAACAAGGCTCTTGTGGGCTCTATTTTAAGGACCAGCTCCACTCCTATCTCTCCTTGTTGTGAATCAATCTCCAAGATAACAAAGGGTCCTCGCTGATCCCACAGTCATCTTGACTGTGGCCTTCATACAGACTATTTCAGCAGGCTGCAGCACTTTTCCCTGGCCATTAGCCTCCACAATCTTCCCACTCCTTTTGCTGGGGCTCTCGGCTCCCGAACCACCTGTCAAAAAACTTGATGCAGTTGAGGGTGTATTTCCTTGAGTGTGAGGTCTGCATTCTCAGCTAGAGGAATAAGCAACCTTCTCACTATGTCAGTGTTGGTTCCAAATAATAGGAGGTTTTGTCTTGTCCCTGGAGGTCTGGAACATACAACTTCTCAGATATCAAATGTCTCTGTCTTCCCTGCATTTGAGGGACCAAAAGTTATTTTATTTGGAATGTAGCCATCATAGGGGAATTTTTCAGAGCCAATACTCCAGACCTCCAACCCAAATTGTGTAAATGGATATGTTTCAGATACTTCTAGGAAAAGCCTTTGTATAGCAAGGTCACCTGAGCCCTGGTGTCTAGCAGAGCCTTAGTGTACACTCCCTCCACCTGAACTGGAACTATAGGAAAGGGGCCTACAAGCTTATCAGGTGAGTCAGCAGGTCGGCTGCGTCATTGGCAGTTTTGGTTATTGGAGAGCTTGAGTGTTCATCTGCTTTTGTCTCCCCGTCACTATCCTTGTCTGTGAAATACTTATCTACCTGTACCACCAGACTCTTTTTCTATCATGGATGGAGATTTTGGCAGTTCTCTTGGCTCTTCATTTTTCTCTTCTAATAAATCTTTCTTCTCTTTTACCTCTCTCACTAATTCGGGGAAAGTGTGGGTTGCTTGTGATCCCTTGAATAATAGTTTCAGCACAATTGGGAGATTAGGTCATGCACCTTGTAGAACCTGCTCCAAGCGGACTTTGTCAGCATCCCAGGGATAAATCTCTTTCTTTAGGACAATCTGGTGTAGAATTGTATCAACTCGAGTAATGTACTTAGAAAGTCTCTCAACCCTACGCTGATGAGTGTGCTCAATCTTAAACAAAAGGTCTGGAAGTTTCTCCACTCAACTGTCCCCAGCATATAAAGCATCAGTTTAGTCCATTGCTACACAATCCTGCTTTCCCATCCTCAGACTGTGAATCACTTCAGCTGTGGGTCCTATAAGACTTTCGCTTAGGCTGTAGAAGAAGGGAATATCCCAAGTAGTGAAAAGACAGAGACTGAGTTGCCTGATCCATCCAGGTTTCAAACTCTTTCTCTCTTGAGGGGTCAGAATCTGCCCCAAGAACTTCCCACTCTTGCTCAAAAGCAACGATTCACCTGTGGGCAACAATGGAATCACTCTGTCCTCAACCCCTTCTGCCAAACTTATGCTGTTCTTCTGGAAACAAGAAGGTATAACTTCCTTCCACTCTAGTAATATGTGAGTGCAGTCCATAGCAAATTCCATCATCATGTCAATGAGATAGGCCCCCCTGGTCTGACAACAGATTCTTTACCAGTTGACGGACTTCCCTTTCAGTCCCTTCAATGCCTGGTATCTCAACCACTGTACACATTTGCAGGTGCCTGCCTTGCTCTAGGCCCCACTCCCCCAAGTTCATCACAACTCTTTAGTAACACCTCTCTATTAAACTTGTTCAAAAAGAGTAGGCCACTGAAATGATCGCTGTAGGATATACAACTCCAGTTAACACAAAAAAGAAGAATGGTGGTAAAATTTAAATAATCAATTTGCAACATTTAACAGAATATACAGTCATGAGTAGTAAGCCTCAACCATTTTATTGCAACACCAACAGCAAGAGGGGGAAGAAAAGGCTTGGGGGTTTATCAGCTCCCTCTAGGCCACCGGCGAAGCAATGGTGGATGCACAGAATTACCGGTATGTAAAAGTATACCCAACATAAATAGTTATAAGTATTGTAATTTGAATAACAATGGCCTTAGAAGAGAGGGGGTCCTTTTAACTAGAGATTGCAACTTGAGTCCTGTGATGTTTAAAGTTCCTGATATGGTGGTGTCCATTGTCTTCTGCTAGCAATGCTGGGGCCAATAAACAGTAGTGAATACTGGTAATTTAGTGAAGCTAAAACAGATGTAGTATTGCTGAAAGCAAAGATCTTTTTGATACTGAGGTGTAAAGGTGTCTGCATGCAATGTCTCTAGAGTGATGGCAGAAAGAGGTTGGGCATCTGCCTGTTCAACAATCCCATGGATAGCATGGCCTCCTAGAAACAAGAGTTTTGCACAGGCTCTTGGATGACAGAAGGAATAAGCAGAGTTGCCAGCTGACAGCCTGTCAGCTTAGCGAGCAGAGATGTCTGTGTGAAGACTGGATATATGCAGAGAAGCTGATGTGATCACCGCTGTGCAGCCTGTAAGCCAACAACCTATCTCTGGAGGAGAATGGTAGTCCCCCTGTGTTCAGCTCTGAATCCCATGCCAAGAGAGCCGGACAGTCCCCTGCTGTAGAATATATCTGTTCTCCCAGCATCCGTCTGGTTTGCCAGCTCTCTGGTAATTGTAGTTTATTCAGCACTCAGAAATACAGTATGTATTGGTTATAGCACTACAGGTCCCAAGATCCTCTGCTGTCAGAAGTACTGGGTCCATTTTGCTAACAGAAAGTGATGTAGCAGTCCCAGTACTGGGCACCAGGGGGAAAGGATTAAATCATATTCTCATCTGTAAATGTCCTTGC
This sequence comes from Staurois parvus, assembly GCF_062004578.1. Taxonomy (NCBI): domain Eukaryota; kingdom Metazoa; phylum Chordata; class Amphibia; order Anura; family Ranidae; genus Staurois; species Staurois parvus. Next base: position 110,546 of record NW_028317900.1, on the reverse strand, counting down.
AAGGCATAATGATATAGCTATGATATAACTGGCACCTGGTTACATATAATAGAGTCCTAACTGCTGCACTCTGTACACTATGCTGTACATTATACAGTATATTCCTGACCAAAGTGTGCATTGCCTTAACAGTTGCTAGTTGCTCAGTAGCCCCAAATTGTTTTAATGAAGTAGGCTCTGTCAATATTTGGTGCACACAGGTACCTCAGCTGCTGGAAGTGCTTGTGCTTTACTGTGTCAAGTTCACAGGAAAAACAGGGAGGATGCACCTTGCAGTCCATACAGTAGACACAGGAGCTCACCCTCCCATCAAACATTCTGTCCACTGTGCCTCTCTGGAGGTGCAGGCAGAAAAAGAAGACTGAGAAAATGCTGCAGTTAGCGGTCATAGAGAAGTCCCATAGTGTCTGGGCATCATCAATAGTTTTGGTGCTAAAAAAGGATCAGATGACCAGGAATGTGTGTGAACTACAGGAAGCCAAAGGCCATCACTACTGCTGATGCTTACTCCATGCCCAGGGATAATGAGTTGTTGGATAAGCATACAGCTGCCCACTATATAACAATCATGGACCCGAGCAAGGGGTATTGCCACGTTCCTCTTGCACCTGGGGCTGGAGAAAAATAAGACTTTACAGTAATGTCACTTGGGATAAAGAAAACAACTGCCTTCCAGGGGGTGCTGAATGATCTGCTGGAATGGCTAAAAGCATTCTCAGTCGCTCACCTGGATGGTAATGACATGGCAGTGTTCAGCCCTACTTGGGAAGAACATTCTGTGCACCTGTTACAAGTTCTGGACCAACTGGCAGTGGTTAATCTATCAGTCAAATCCAGATAGTATCAGATAGGCATGACAGAAGTTCAGTACTTGGGAAACCAGGAAGGAGATGACACTTTGGGATCTTAAACAGCCATTATGGCCTGGCCTACCCCTCAATTCAAGAGGTAGGACAAGTCATTACTGGGGACAACCGGGTACTATACAAATCTGTGTGCAACTGCAGTACCCTGGCTAACTCTTGACTAAATTATCTAAAAAGAAACTGCCTGAGCTGGTGTCTTGGACATCAAAGAGTGAGAAAGCCTTCTGGGCCTTGAAAGAGTTACTTGCCAGCATTTGGGCTCCAGATTTCACCCGTTGATTTTTGGTGCAAGTCAATGTCTCTATCTATGGCTTAAATATGGTCCCGAGCCATGTGGATCAGTCAGGAGAGGAACATCCCATCCTCGACCTTACTTTCCAGGGAAGTAGCATATGTTACCATTGAGAAGCAGTGGCTTGTGATCTCAGTTTACTGACACATATTATTGTCCTCTGAGTAGGGTGTGCCATCATCACAGCTCGTCTTACAGTGCGGGTTAGGATAACGTTTAAAGTTAGGCTCACAGAGAGAAATAATGTGAAGCTTAGTGATGGAGTTGGTGTGAGGATTAGTGCTAGGGTTACATGAAGGGTTAGTGTAAGGGCTAGTTTTAGGGTTACAGAATATTGTTTGTGTGATAGTTAGGGTCCATTCACACGGGCAGTCAGCAGCAAGAATCTGTAATTCCTAGTGGTAGAGAAACAATCCCTATGAGCACTGTGTGTGTGAACTGCCGAAGCCAGTGGCATTCCCAGATTTGTACCCTATACTGGCACCACTGCTGTTCATATGTAACCACTCATCTGAATAGTTACCTATGACTAGGGAACGGCCCGATACACAGACAGAGTGCATCCAGGGACAGCATTTGTTGGCAAATACAAATTGGCAGCAGCTAATTGTCCAGTTTGTAGGCAGCCCTACAGCACAGATTACTGCTGTGTTCAGATGTGCCATTATGCTGTATCTGTAGCAGCCTATCTGCCCTCATTATCCCATCAGAATGAGGCCTTGGTGTTTGGGTTACAAAGGTTACTAGGAGGATTACAGGGAGGGATAGTGTGAGGTTTACAGGGAGTTTGCGGTTTGCGTGAGGAATAGTATTTGGGTCACCAAGAAAGTTAATGTGATTGTTAGGGTTGCATACAGAGTTAGTATGGGTTAGTGTTTGGGTTACTGGGAGGGTTTGTCTGAGAGTTAGTTTTACAAGTAGGGTTGGTATGGGTTAGTGCTTGGGGTACAGGAGGGGTTAGTGTGAAAGTTAATGTTGGGGTTACAAGTAGGGTAATTATGGGTTAGCATTTGGGTTACAGAGAGGGTTTTGTGTGAAAGTTAGTGTTAGGGGTACAGGTAGGGTTGGTATGGGTTAGTGTTTGGGTTATAGGGAGGGTTAATGTGACAGTTAGGGGTTGATTTACTAAAGGCAAATAGGCTGTGCACTGCAAGTGCAGTTGTTCTAGATCTGAGGAGAACATGCAAGGAAAATAAAAAAACATAATTTTTGCTTTCACATGATTGGATGAAAGAAATTAGCAGAGCTTTGCCTCATTTTAGAGCTTCCCCTCAGATCTAAAGCAACTGCACTTGCAGTGCAAGGTATTTTTACCTTTAGTAAATCAATCCCTTAGTGTTAGTATGGGTTGTTATTTGGGTTATTGGGAGGATTGAGTGCGTACACACTATGAGAAAATCAGACAAATGGTCATCTGATTTTCCACAAAGGTGAGTATCATGAAGTAACCAACAATGGTATTAACTTGTGAGATAATTCTTGAACAGGGACGGACTGAGGAAACCCACACAAGTACAGAACATACAAAGTCCATGCATGTAGTGTCATGATTGGGACCAGGGACGGACGGACCATTTGGAAACTTGAGCACTGCCTGAGGGCCTGGGGTCAGTAAGGGGCCCCATGAGATGCCCCTGGTACCTTTCATAGGCTTTTTTGGGTGTGGTTTGAGTGTGGGTGAGGACACAGGGGCCCCATGATCCCCTATTGCCCGGGGGCCCCATGAGTTGTCAGTCCGCCCCTGTTCTTGAACGACAAGGGCAAACATTCGTTCTTGTGTATGATTTCTATGTTTGTTGCCACCGTCTTCCTGGTCGTTCTTTGCTTCTAATCATGCACTTTTTTCACTATTCGATTATATCCGTACAATTACTGTACACATTGAATGGAAATTGAACGTTGTGTTCACGTACGATAAAAATTTTCTATTATGCACCTGGAATTTTCTTCCAATTTTCTTATAGTGTATACCCGGGTTAATTGTGTGAGTTAATGTAGGAGTTACAAGTAAGGTAAGTATGGGCTAGCATTTGGGTTGCAGAGAGGGTTTAATGTGAGAGTTAGTGTTACAGTTGTAAGTAGGGTTGCTATGGGTTAATGTTTGGGTTATAGGGAGGATTGGAGGACAGTTAGTGTCAGTATGGGTTAGTGTTTGGCTTTTAGGAAGGGTATGAGAGCGTTACAAATACGGTTGGTATGAGTTAGTGTTTGGATTACAGCAGGGAGGGTTAGTGTGAGAGTAAATCCAGCCATAAATTATGAAAATTTCTTTCCTGCAACCATGTGTTTCAGGAAAGAAAATCGCTCGATTCCCCCATCAACACAGTCAGTGTTGATGGGAGAATCCCTCCCACGGATCTATTGTGCTCTCCCGGTGGGGAGAGCTGTCCTCTCCGGGAGAACGCAGTGACTATTGCTAGTGGCTATAGGTGCTGGCAATAATGGCATGAAAAATCCAACAGGCTGGTTGTACCCAAGTAATACAACAATTGAATTGGGTACAATCAGCCTGCCCATAAATGGTTAGAATCTCAGCCAGTTCCTGCTGAACTGGCCGAGATTATAACTACCATGGCTGGCTTCACAGTTAGTGTTACAGGGTCAGTTAGTGTTGGATAGTGTATGGGTTACAGTGAGAGTTAAGTTGGGGTACAAGAAGGGTTAGTTCAATGCTCAGTCTTGGAGGGTTAGTGTTAAGGTTACATGAAAGGACTTTAGAATAGGGTACTGCTCGCTGCATTGAGAGCTCAGAACCAAAATCTAACAGAACCGATCTCACAGACTTATGTATCTAGGTATTCATGACAACAGAAACATAATACACAATGAAGAACAATAAAACAAAATGAAAAGCTTACAACAAAGACGCCTAGAGATTTACTTTGTACAGACACTTCCAAGATCAGATTTTCTACACCCCAGGACTACCCTGCCTAGGAGAGAACAGCAGTGATACCCTTTGTGCCTAGTTTGTACACAGATTACAATAGATTTTCTATGTAGTGCCTGTGTGTTTCCTCCCAAGCAGCAGTCAGAAAAGCCAGTTGTTCGATTTGTTCTTTAAACCTCCGCACAGCATCAGCTGCAAATGTGTGTTGTTCAAAGCTATGACAGCCTACAAGCTCCTCTACATAAATATAAATATATCACGCCTGTACGTATTCAGAGAACAATGTCAATATTTCTCTTCTACTCTGCTGAAAATCCACAGCGGAATCGGTGATCCCGTTTTCACCTTTTCCGGTCAGTTGGTGCGGAGAATGAGGTTACAATAGACTCACACACACACCAACCCTCCGCTCGCCCTCCCTGCTCTGCCTATTGATTTATTTATTCTTGCTGTTTGTTGTGTGTAAGACTTTGCGTGCCGTCCTCCTAATGTTTTCATTGATGTCGGGACCTTGGTATAAAAACATGCCTATCGTTGTACGCGTTTCCCCCACGGCCCCCTCGGCACCCTCCCCTCCACTGCTCTCTTTCTCTTTCCGTCCCTCTCTTCTCCTTCCAGCGGCTCCCGCTCCTCTGTTTACCTCATGCCTTATTTCCCCTTTTATCTTTCATGTCCCGGGATGTCAGAGGCTGTGAATTTAATATTGATTTCCTAAAGTACTTTTACTGTAACATGTCATCTCAGATTAGGCGCTGTGATGAGAGGCGAGGGCAGTCAGATGGATTTGCACGCGATGTGGTCCTTTTTTCTCTGGCTCCGTACCCTGCCGCATGCTTTATTTATAAGAATGACTGAATGGAGTGGAGGGGGCACAGACAGCCCGAGGCGTCTCTCTCCCCACCTGCAGCTATCTCAGAGTCTTGTTGGGGGCTGTGTGTGTATTCTGATTTTCAAAGCCTAAGTGTATCTTAGAGATGTATCATTGGCCGCTATGTAAACAGACAGATGAGTCTATGAATGGAATTAAGCCCCAGCGGTTCTAAGCGCCTGCTGCAGGAGAAAAAGCTGTTCTCCGCCAATGATAGGCTCTCTCCTATTATAGTTTATTAAAGGATCCTTGCATTTAATCCTTACAACACAAAAGGGGTGATTTTTAAAGGCTGGAGCAAAAGTGGAGCACTCGTCCATAGCCACCAATCAAGTTTTATCTTTCAAATTCTTTAATTGGTACGCTCCAATCAAAACTGAAACAAAAATCTTGAGATGTGGGCAGCAGAGTGACTTAACCTCCCTGGCGGTATGATTATTTCAGATTTTTGGTGCTGAAAGCGGTACCATTATTTTGCATGGAAATATGTAGTTTTTTTATTGTAGGCTCTAATTTTTAGGAATAACTCACTGAAATCTGTCTGAACAAGAGTCTATTAAACATCCCGGGTATGATAAAATTTGAAACACAAAATCATAAATTATAATTTAATAAATAATCATAAAAAATAATAATATAATAATAATACATTTAATTCAATAATATAATCAAACCAAAAACACTGAAATTTGAAATATAGCGCCAAGTTCGCACATCACTGAGCAAAGTCGCAAAATCGTTTTCAGTATCTGATGACGAATTTCCCCACGAATCATTATCACTCAATTCTGCAAGTAGTTCTGATTTACTATCGCTGTTCTCTAGCTGATCTAAACCCACTTTTGACCTAAAGGGACGCTTTTTGGACACCACGGACTTTTCTAAGTTTCCAGGCAGAAAGAACAGTCAAAATGCAGACAGGGGATAGGACAAAGCAGTAGGGACAAAATGTATGTGAAATGGTTTGAAACAGCAATGTTTTACTATGTAAAATTCGTTTTGAAAAAAATTAAATTTTTTTTTAATTTTCAAATTTCCCGCCACCGGCGGCGCCCGTACGTCCCGACATCACAGGGACCGGAACACAGAAGTCGGATGCCGGCATCAGCCGGAGGAGATGGCCGGGGACGCTGTAGGGGACACATCACGGGAGCGAAGGACAAGGTAAGTGCTGCAGGGACTCCCTATGCAGCGCTGCATGGTAAGCCCGAGTGTAGCTCGGGGTTACCGCTTTTGGTACAGAAACCTTTCCCCGAGCTACACTCGGGAATACCGCCACGGAGGTTAAAGGTTTAGCTCTCCTTCAACAAAAAAACGTGCCAATGCAGGTAAGGGGGGGGGGGGGGACAGCTGTAGATAAAAACAAATTGTGCAGCTTTGAGTAAAGTTGAATGGTGCCCTTGCTATAGGTGTAGGGTAATTATGTGCCCCCAGAAGCCTTGCAGAAAGACTCCTATAGATAGCATCATTCTGTGCTGACTAGTTGCTAGAACATCTTACCCACATAGGCAGCTTTTTGGTAAAGGTGAACAAAACATTTACGCTAGCCATACACTAGTACAATTCTATTGTGAATTGTTCATTTTAAGAACATTTGTTCCATTTTCTAATTGATGGTGGGGTCAAATTAGTGTTCGTTTTCAACCAAAGTGATGATTCAAAGCAGGATGGAAAATTTTACTCTAATGAATGACTTTCTAACAAAGAATGTGGTTTTCATTCTGTAAAGTTTATTTATTCCAAAAATGCATGTTGAAAGCAAATGAAAATTTGAAGTACTTTTGAACAACATTCATCAAGCCATCAAATGTACTGAGAATTTTCATACGAACATTTGTTTGAAAATCTACTAATGTATGGCCAGCTTTAGCGGTTAACACGTCTGTCTTCCAGCATTAGGGTCCATCAGCTACAGTCCCAACCAGGGGCGGACTGACAACTCATGGGGCCCCCGGCAATAGGGGATCATGGGGCCCCTGTGTCCTCACCCACATTCAAACCACACCCAAAAAAGCCTATGAATGGTACTAGGGGCATCTCATGGGGCCCCTTACTGACCCCAGGCCCTCAGGCAGTGCCCAAGTTTCCGAATGGTCAGTCCGCCCCTGGTCCCAACCATGACACTACATGCATGGACTTTGTATGTTTTGCACTTGCGTGGGTTTCCTCCGACACGCCAAAGACTTGCTGGTAGATTAATTGGCTCCTGTTTGTGTGCGCATGCAAAATAGGGATCTTACTTCTTGAAGGCAGGAACTGATGTGAATGTACAGTATATATATTGTAAATAATATAAATATCTGTAAAAAATCAAATGTCCACATAAAGCACAGCCTACCTGCTCAATATTTGCAGGCTTTGCTGAATTGCACCAGTTGAAAGTACATTGATATATTTGCTACAGAGCTAAGTTGCATATTTAAATATATTTTAACAATTTTTTTTTAAACGCTGCAGAGCATTTGTTTTTTTTCACAGGCTTAAAGTGAGACTAAAATGGGTAAAAAAATCTAAGCATGTGTTGTTAACTCAAAAAAGTAATTCTCTTGCTCTCAGCTTCCTCCAAATTTACAAATCTCCGAATGCCCTTCTTTTAGCTTCTATGTTCTGACTACCTGTATGAGGGAGGCTTCATTTATTCTCCATGGTCCCACTGTGTGTAGGAATGTTGCCACCCTCACTTGCTCACTCCCCAGATGGTTTATAGATTATGGGATGTGTATTGTGCATAGAGTAGAGCCCATGACTGTAACTGATGTGCAATGCTTGTTCCAAACAAACAGCATGCATTTTCATACAAATGCTGATACAAACAGTCTTTCGAAAATCTACCAGTGTATGGAAGCTTGAAGACACTGTTCAAATGTTGCCTGTCCTGACATTCACTTGTTTGATCGTGCTTCTCTTTCATGCTCTGATTGCTCTTTATCGCTTTTGTCAGTGCATAAATTGCAACCAGCAAGGGAAATCTGAATTCTGTGACCTTGGAGCATCTTGCTAAAAACATACCTCTTTATGGGGGATTCCTGAACTCCACATCTTAGATTTACTGCTAGTGACACATGGGTCTACATAAAGTCCACACTAACATATGACATCTACTTCTATTACTACAGATATGAATTACAATAAAAATCATTCAGCTTGCTTATCTACAGTACTTCCCACTCCCCAGATTTGAATAATTACTGCGTGCAACCTAGCTTCAGGACACCACAAAGCTCACTGATGCATCCATAATCTGAGCTGCTTTCCAGGAAACCACATGTGGGAAAATCTGCTGATTGCTGTTCTGCTTAATTCCGCCCATCTGTAATCCCACCAAAGAGCGCAGACTGGACCACTCAGTGTATATAACAGTAAACTCACTCTTTGTTAATCACCTTATCTATAAACAGATATTTAAGGTTCCTTGTACATGAAACTGATGCATGAAAGCCAGATCCTCCAGGCAGGAGAGTACGGTTTGTATAGTGCACACGTTTATGCTTGGAAAAATTCTTTTAAGACCAACAATGCTAAAAAAATATAGGGGAGATGTGAAATATGCGCACATTGGTGTATATTTGCGTTTACAATACTGACCAATAATGCAGGTTTCTGTTCAACTAAAATGCGGCACTATTTTCGGATATTTACGCACCAGTGTCCATCAGGCTTGTTAAAAGGAGTGGGCTTTATTCATATCTGTATAAAAATAAACACGTGAAAGGTCCCAGAAGACTACGGGGCCATTCACAAAGCGCTTCTCTTGCATGCGCAGTGGGCACCCGGCTGCGAAGCTGCAAGCTGTCACAGCCGGGTGCCCACACTAAAGGTGCCAACACCAGAGAGAGAAGATGACCGGTGAAACCAGTGGTGGTGAGGACACCACTGGACCGAGAGACAGGTAAGTGGCTGTAATATAAAAGTCAGCAGCTACAGTTTTTGTAGCTGCTGACTTTTTTTTTTTTTCTGGAACTCCGCTTTAAACACACTGCAAGTACAGAACAACAACTGTTGTATTTACCTTCCTCTTTGACATGACAACAGCTCTGAATTCATAAGCACTTGGTGTCAGCCCTGCCTACTTCATTTCTGATGGATTACAAAGAACACAGACCTCTCCTCATCTACATAACCTGCCTTGTTCGCAGGCAGAGAGCACAGGAAATGATCAACTCACAAGATTTATGGCAAAATCAACAGGTATTTTTCCACTTATTGAACAGGTATAACAAAATGCTTTTAATTTTATATTTAGCAGATCGAAAGGGATCACATACAAGAAATGTATTTTTGAGTTTATATACAAGTCAGTAAAGAGTATCACTTAAACTTCAAACTGTGTGCATTAAAAAGTATTGTAGCACTTACCTCCCACGACTCTCTGACACAAGAAGAGAGGATATTTATTGCAATAATATAAAATATACACTAACCAAACAAATAAAAACAGCAATAAGCCTTCAAACAAATATGTCAAACAGTATCAAAACAGAATGTATGGTTGATAAACAAATATATAAACAGTAGCAAATAGGACATACTATTGATAAAAAGCTATTAAAGTGGAACTATACTTCCAGTGATGCAGCGTCCCTCTGCTCCCCGCCTGGCTGCTGACTTCTTCAAGCAGGCCGGCTTCCGGGTCTCCATCTCTAGGCGCTGTCATTGGCCTGGCCTGACATTCAGTCAAATTCGGCATTGCTGAGTTTGTACAGTGAGCTGCGCATGTGCGGCTCACTGTACAGGGGCAGATAGGCAGGTGAGTAACTTTAATGCAGAAGAGACAAAGCATGTCTCTTCTACATTAAAATTCCTTCCTGTTCGCCCATTTTTATTATTTTACCTAAAGTTCTACATTAATGGCCATAAATGGTCCAGAAGATGCTCCTAAGACCTATGCCAAGGGGTGGTCCTTCCTAAGGGGCAATGCTAAGATAATAGTTTATCTGTGTCAAACCCTTTCAGTACAGGCCAGTATGTTAAGACACATATCAGGCAGCAAAGCACTTAGATGAAGTTCCTCAGAAACCAGGTATAGGTAATTGCACTGTGTCCCAAGCAAACAATACTGTTCCTCTTTAACTACTTGCCATCCAGAGGATTTACCCCCCTTCCTGACCAGGCCATTTTTTGCATTATGGTGCTGTGTTATTTTAGCTGACAATTGCACGCTGCACCCAAATTAAATTTACATCCTTTTTCCCCACGAATAAAGCTTTATTTCAGTGCTATTTGATCTCCTGTGTGGGTTTTGTTCTTTTTGCGCTATAAAAAAGAACAAAAAGACTGCCAATTTTGAGAAAAAAATATTTTTGACTTTTTGCTATTAAACATGTCCAGTAAGAAAATTTTAAAAATCAAATTTTGTCATAAATTTAGCCCAAAATGTATTCTGCTACATGTCTTTGCTAAAAAAAATCCCAATATGGGTAATTTAATTGGTTTATGTGAAAGTTATAGCGTTTACAAATGGCGGTAAATATACTATTTTTTTTTTTTTTTTTTAGTAATGATGGCAATCAGCAACTTATAGCGGGACTGCAATGGGCATTCTGACACTGGGGGGAACTGACTTTATGTCACTGACATCCCCAGTGACACCAATACAATGATTAGTGCTAATAAAAAGCATTGACAGTGTACTAATGGCACTGGGCAGGAAGGGGTTAACATGTGGGGTGATCAAAGGGTTAACTGTGTGCTGTGTGTGTGCTTCACTGTAATCACACTGCTTTGCATGGTTTTGCTATGCAAAGCCATGGATAGCTTTGTGCATGAGATGACAGGGGAGAGATCTGTATTGTTTACTTACAGTTCTCTATCTCCATTGGTAATGCTCCTCGATCACCGGGTGTTGGCGAGTAATCACCGGCTGGGACCCAGTGATTGACAGCTGAGGCCGCGAATAGCAGGGCTGGTAGGGCATGCACGCGGCTCACACGCGCCCCCTACCCAGAGATGCAAAATCACATATATATACGTAGTATTACTGCTATAGGGTAGATGGGAGGTGGTTAAAGTAGCTCTGTCAAAACCAGATACCCGCTTCCCCAACCAAAAAATAACATGCCAAATATGGTGTGGGGGGGGGGACATAAAGCAGAACTTCCCTTTTTGGCTGAAATTCTGCTTTAATAGGGTGCAGTAGAGTTTGGCCAGCAGCCTCTCACCAACTCCTGGGGTGACAGCTGATCTCTCTCAATCCCTCAGTCTTTCTCTCACAATGTAATCACCACAATTGCCTGGAGTCCGGGAACAGACCTTCCCTTTCCTAACAACAGACCTCTAGTAATGCTGGGATATGTAGTCCTAGAGCCAAGAGCCAATCTGTAGTATAGACTCATTCGGTGTAGGGACTACCTCTGCCAGCAAGTTTTTTTCACTCCCAAGATGCACAGCAGTCCACATCCCCTTTCTTTGTGTCTTCATTTGGCCAATCACAATTGGCTCAGCATATACAGTACATTGTAAATTGGCTCACCCAAAATGGTAGCTCCCAGGGTCGAAGACGCTCCTTAGCCGAGCATTGTTTATAGTCTTCCCCAAAATTGTCACTGCAGCTCAGCAGTGCAGGCAATTTATTTTGCCCTCCTTGTGTCACAGGTAAAGAACAAAGCTTACAAACAGGGAAAAATGTTTGCAACCACTGGCAAACCTGGCGACAGTATTTATACACAAAACAAGATTTTTTCTGCTTCAGTGGATTAGAACTCCAGACAACTCTTACTGCTTTTGGAGGTTCCATTGGAGAGGTTGTCCCTAGGAATGGAAGTGAGGGGAAATCTCTTCAACAGCAACACAACAGAAATATATATATATATATATTTTTTTTTTTTTTTATAGCAAGTAGGAAACTGCTGGATGGACCCTCTGTCAGCTTTTTATTGTTGTTGGGTTCCCTGTTTTTTTCCCTGGCTTTTCTCTCACTTCCTGCCTGGTAAAACATTATCCTCAGTACTGAAGCTGGGAGGAAATAGCAGTAATACCTGACAGGTGTTCTACTCTTTCTGCATTCTATACAAAATAAAAACAATATGTTTTGGGTATACAGTGGGGCACCCCAGCTAAAAATTTGTATTAATGTGCATAAAGAAGCCAAGGAAAGATGGAAAAATCTCCAAAAGGCATCAAATTACAGATTAGACATTCTTATAATATGTCAACAAAAGTTAGATTTTTGACAACTGCTTAGAACAGTGTTTCTCAACTCCAGTCCTCATGGACCCCCAACAGGTCATGTTTTCAGGATTTCCCTCAGATGAAACAGCTGTGGTAATTACTAAGGCAGTGAAACTGATCAAATCACCTGTGCAAAATAATGGAAATCCTGAAAACATGACCTGTTGGGGGTCCATGAGGACTGGAATTGAGAAACACTGGCTTAGAAGAACCCATGGTACTGATTGTTGGGGCAAGGTCAGATGAGTCTGGGCATTTAAAACCTTTGAGATTGATATCACCTGGTCTTCCCATACGATGATTGAGAACAATCCATGACACTGGCAGGTCTCAGCTTTGCAAAGGGGGCAGTGCATGCTATATATTCTGCAGGGTGCCCAAACTTTTGCAGACGCCATTTTTTTGTTTTCTGTTATTTTGAAAGTGTAAATGATGGAAATAAAATCTAACTTTTGTTGACATATTATAAGAATGTCTAATCTGTAATTTGATGCCTTTTGGAGATTTTTCCATCTTTCCTTGGCTTCTTTATGCACATTAATACAAATTTTTAGCTGGGGTGCCCAAACTTTCGATCCCCACTGTAGATACACTTTAATTTTCATCAATTGCTAACATGGCACAATGCTCTACACACTGCTACATTTTTAAAAGGATAACTGCCTGTGTTGCCCACATCAGTCAAAATTCTTTTTTAATTTTTTAACATGCTCATAAAAGATCTCCTATAGAGTCTAATTTCTCGTTAGGGGAAATCAAGACAGTTATGTGTTCATATTACTCTTTGGTTTTGGGACCACCTGAATACCAGCCTGTATATACCTCATTTGATACCAGGCCATTTTTCATTTCACAGTGCTGTGATAGTTTGATTGACAGTTGATTACTCATGCGACAAAGTTCCCAAATTAATAGCAACTGTTGGCGCTATATAAATCCTATATAATAATAGGAAGAATAATATTTTTAATTTTTTTGGCTGATCTTTGTATTAATGGTATTTAACTACTTAACTTCTGAAAGGTTTTATCCCCTTCATGACAAGGGTATTTTTTGCTATTCATCACTGTGGTACTTTAACTGGCAATTGCTTGGTGATGCAACACTGTATCCAAATGAAATATCTATAACGTATTTAACACAAATAGAGCATTCTTTTGGTGGCATTTGATCACCACTGGGTTTTTTATGTTTTATTATATAAACTAAAAAAGACCAAAAATGTTGAAAAAAAAACAATATTTTAATAATCTCTACTTTCTGTTATGAAATGTATCCTATAAAATCAAATTTCTTCATGAGTTTAGCCCCAAAAAAACAGAATTCCCCATCATTGGTGTCAGTGGGAGGAATCGTACCCCATCATTGGTGTCAGTGGGAGGAATAGTGCCCCATCATTGGTATCAGTGGGAGGAAGTGCCCCATCATTAGAGTCTGTGGGAGGAATTGTGCCCCATCATTGGTGTCAGTGGGAGGAATAGTGTCCCATCATTGGTATCAGTGGGAGGAAGTGCCCCATCATTAGTGTCAGTGGGAGGAATCGTGCCCCATCATTGGTGTCAGTGGGAGGAATCGTGCCCCATCATTGGTGTCAGAGGGAGGAATAGTGCCCCATCATTAGTGTCAGTAGGAGGAATAGTGTCCCATCATTGGTGTCAGTGGGAGGAATAGTGTCCCATCATTGGTGTCAGTGGGAGGAATAGTGTCCCATCATTGGTGTCAGTGGGAGGAATAGTGTCCCATCATTGGTGTCATTGGGAGGAAAAGTGCACCCTCATTGGTGTCAGTGACACCAATGAGGGAGCACTATTCCTCCCACACTGACACTAATGATGGGGCACTATTACTCCCAGTGACACCAATTATACTTACATCACTCTGCTGATCCCTGCTCCAGCCCGGCCTCCCTCCTTCAGGCACAGACACTTACCCATCAGCTGTCTTCCTTCTCCAGCCGCTCTCCTCCTCTTCACCGACTCCAGCTGCTCCCTCACTCGATCTTCAATCTTCACGCTGCCGCTCAGCTCCTCCCCTCCAAGCTTTGCCTCCTCGCCTGTGATTGGCCGCCTGTGTGCCTTTTCTGAGCTACAGATCTGGCAGCCAATCACCGGCGAGGAGGCGGAGCTTGCAGAGGGAGGGACAGGCTGCCATAGGCTGACCAGTGATCCCAGGGGTGTGGCCAGATTCGAGTGATGGCTTGTCATCCCGCCCAAATCAAGATCCAAGAAGATGAAGACACCGGACGGACACCCTCTGCACCCCTCCTCCAGCAGCGCCTTGTGGACCGGATCGACGTGGGGCACTAAGTCAGGTAAGACACAGCAGCTCCTGTCCCTTTCCCAGGTAAGTGTACTTCCGTGGGAAAGGGGTTCCGGCACTGCCGCCGTGCTGCCCCCCCCCCCTGAAAAGTGCCGCCCTAGGCAAATGCCTTGTTTGCCTCATGGCAAATACGCCCCTGTCCACAGGTAGATCCTCAGTGAGGGAGATAAAAAGGTCCTTCTCCAGACCCAGGTTTCAGAACAGTGCCCTCCAGTGAATACTCCTTTAGCAACCTTTCCTAGGCTTCAGCCTAGCTCCTGCTGACACCCAGACTGCAATCTCCTGTTTCAGAAACTCTCTCCAAGGAGCAGTAGCCACCCAGGAGACTGGAACTCTCAGTGAAGAGGAAAGACACTCACCCAGAGCCTCCCAAACATTTATCACCTTCCCAGCCACCGCTAGACACCTTCTTCCAGGGCTTGGCTGGGGTATGAGGAAAACTCATACTGGTCATCTGCATCTCCCTGCCCTATATTCTGGAAGCTTCCAATCAGGTGAGAGAAATCAAACTCCCAGCTTAGGAGACCCCGAACAGACAAAAACACCAAATTACTGCTCTACTCACTACAGGGAAGCCAAAAACTAAATTTATCTTGCAGCTTAACTAGGAGGGCGATATATCCGTTTTTTCCCAATCTTAACCATTCTCTTCATATAAAAGCATGGAATTGTGAAAATAAACATGGAACCCGCATTATTGTGATGTTCAGCAGATGAAGATTGTAATGCATCCTTTGAAAATGAATGTATGCTTCAGAAAATAAAATGAG
The DNA here is from genome assembly GCF_062004578.1 of Staurois parvus. NCBI lineage: Eukaryota > Metazoa > Chordata > Amphibia > Anura > Ranidae > Staurois > Staurois parvus. Next base: position 95,374 of record NW_028317900.1, on the reverse strand, counting down.
CAATCTCATTTGTTCACTATGGGGCCATCCATACCCTTACTGTATACGAACCCACAGCTCAGTGTGCCATTATTCTTCATAGTAATATCTCCTTGTTCTTCTACATTACCTTTAAGTAAATAAGACTCCTTTCCAATAAAAGCCGCGTTTGTATTGAAAAAAAAAAAGTCTTGCCTGCTGCAATTTGGTATGTACACCCATACTCTACAGTTAGTGTATCCAAACCCAAGAACAACAATGTCATATACTGCAGCTTACCAGTATTTGGATTAGGTGGTTGCATTAGTTTTATTTTTTTTTCCTTTAACCCCCCTGGCATTATTCCGAGTGTAGCTCGGGGTTAACTTTCAGTACCAAACCCGGTAATCCTGAGCTACACTTGGGAATACACTGCAGCGTTGCTCAGGGATTCCCTCTTGCGCTTACCTTGTCCTGCGATCCCACAATGTCCCCCCTGCAGTGTCCCCAGCCATCTTCTCCAGCCGATGCCGGCATCCATCTTCCGGGTTCTGTTCCCTGCGAATGTCGGGACATACGGGGGACAGAACTGGTGGGAAATTCAAACATTTTAAAAGTGACATTCACTCAATACACTAAAATCACATACCAATAAATAAATAATTTGCGCTAGTAAATGTGTATCAATATATAAATATATATAAAGAAATCATCAAATCATAAGTCCAGAAAAAAATATATATATGCCAATACCACAAAAAAATATATAAAAAAACTTTTAAGTGCAAAAAACTTTTGAGCAAAAAAAGTGTCTAAATATGAAAAATTTCACCAAAAAACCTTGATAATATAATGGCAGATCATCCATAAATATATCTTCAGAAACGGAAACTCTGCAACACACCGATCCTCATCGATCGAAATAACAGGATAAAAAACTTTGTAGTTAATCGAAAATCCACTTCTCCAATAGATAAAGGACCACCTTCAAACGTATCCATGGGGGGAAATGCCAAGCACTCGAGAGAAACAGAAAGACTTCATGGTGCAATATTATAAAAACCAATTCCTTTATTAGGTACTCATTGCACTTACTCAAGAGGTGTCCCAGCCGACACCAGCATCAACAGCATGTGCTGAGTAGCCAGGCTCGTTTATGTGATTGCTGTTATGCTGTTGATGCTGGTGTCGGCTGGGACACCTCTTGAGTAAGTGCAATGAGTACCTAATAAAGGAATTGGTTTTTATAATATTGCACCATGAAGTCTTTCTGTTTCTCTCGAGTGCTTGGCATTTCCCCCCATGGATACGTTTGAAGGTGGTCCTTTATCTATTGGAGAAGTGGATTTTCGATTAACTACAAGGTTTTTTATCCTGTTATTTTGATCGATGAGGATCGGTGTGTTGCAGAGTTTCCGTTTCTGAAGATATATTTATGGATGATCTGCCATTATATTATCAAGGTTTTTTGGTGAAATTTTTCATATTTAGACACTTTTTTTGCTCAAAAGTTTTTTGCACTTAAAAGTTTTTTTATATATTTTTTGTGGTATTGGCATATATATATTTTTTTCTGGACTTATGATTTGATGATTTCTTTATATATATTTATACACATTTACTAGCGCAAATTATTTATTTATTGGTACACTTTATATATGGTGATTTTTTTTGCAGCTGGTACACTATTAGTAAGTTATATAATTTTGACCATAGGCGCTATTATTAATTTTTCTTACTAAAATCACATAGTAAAACATTGCTGTATCAAACCATTTCACATACATTTTGTCCCTAGTGCTTTGTCCTGTGCCCTGCCTGCATTTTTACTGGTGACCCCGAGCTACACTCGGGCTTACCATGCGGCGCTGCATAGGGATTCCCTGCAGCGCTTACCTTGTCCTTCGCTCCCGCGATGTGTCCCCTGCAGCGTCCCCGGCCATCTCCTCCGGCTGATGCCGGCATCCAGCTTCTGTGTTCCGGTTCCTGTGATGTCGGGACGTACGGGCACCGGCGGCGGGAAATTTGAAAATTTAAAAAAAATGACATTTTTTTCGAAACGAATTTTACATAGTAAAACATTGCTGTTTCAAACCATTTCACATACATTTTGCCCCTAGTGCTTTGTCCTGTGCCCTGCCTGCATTTTGACTGTTCTTTCTGCCTGGAAACTTAGAAAAGTCCATGGCGTCCAAAAAGCATCCCTTTAGGTCAAAAGCGGGTTTAGATCAGCTAGAGAACAGCAATATTAAATCAGAACCACTTACAGAATTGAGTGATAATGATTCGTGGGGAAATTCGTCATCAGACACTGAAAACGATTCTGCGACTTTGCTCAGCGATGTGCGAACTTGGCACTATATTTCAAATTTCAGTGTTTTTGGTTTGATTATATTATTGAATTAAATGTATTAATATTTTTATGATTATTTATTATATTATAATTTATGATTTCGTGTTTCAAATTTTATCCTACACGGGATGTTTACTAGACTCTTGATCGGACAGATTTCAGTGAGTTATTCCTAAGAATTACAGGCCTACAAACAACATATTTCTATGCATAAAAATGTACCGCTTTGAGCCCAGAAATATTGACATAATCAGACCACTAGGGAGGTTAAGCCTCTTTACATTGGTGGTCCTGTCAGGTCTGCCTGTTAGTTTTTCAGGCAGACTTGATTGGAAGGTCCATGTGGGTGTATAGGCAGGTGGATGTAATTTGGTCTGCGTCTGTTTATATCCACTCACCTCCAAATCCATGGAGTTGCCAAACAAAAATGGAAAAGGTCTGCGTCCGTTTTCATGTTTTGACCTACACATGATGGATCAAAGATAGTCTGATTTAAATGACCCACTTTACATCTAATTAAGGTCCATAAAGCATCACTTTTAAAATGCAGCTCTACATTCAACAGACTTGGATTCTCCAAAAGTTCCGCTTCTGATTCAGTAGGGGATCTGGTAAAGCAAAACTAAACCCTCCTATCGTTTTCAGCCAAGGAAGCTGCCATCTTGGCCTCTGTTTGATCCTCAACTGCCATAGGGCTGCACATGTGATCAGTTAACCAATTGCCATCCTGAGGATTTAGCCCCCCTAATGACCAGGCCTTTTCTTGCTATTCGGCGCTGCACTATTTCAACTGGTAATTGCACGATCATGCAATGCTGCACTCAAACAAAAATTACGTCCTTTTTTTCACACAAATAGAGCTTTGTTTTGGTGGTATTTGATCACCTGTGCGCTTTTTATTTTTTATGCTATAAACAAAAAAAAAAAAAAAATTTGGAAAAAAAGGATATTTTTTACTTTCGGCTATAAAAAACGTATAGTAAACTCAAAGTTAGTCATAAATTTAGGCCAAAATGTATTCTGCTACATGTTTTTGGTAGAACAAAAACCCAATAGGTGTATATTGATTGCTTTGTGTGAAAGTTATAGTGTCTACAAACTGTGGTATAGATACTGCAATTTACACCATTTTTTGCACTAGTTTAACTGAGAATTGCACGGTCATGCAATGTTGTACATAAATGACATGTAAGTCCTTTTGTTCACGCAAATAGAGCTTTCTTTCGGTGGTATTTCATCATGTGTGTTTTTTATTTTTTGTGCTATAAAAAAAAGAAAAACGACAATTTTGAGAAACAAACAATATTTTTTACTTTTTGCTATTAAACATGTCCAGTAAAAAAAATTTAAAAATCAAATTTCGTCATAAATTTAGGCCAAAATGTATTCTGCTACATGTCTTTGCTAAAAAAAAAATCCCAATACGTGTAAATTAATTGGTTTACATGAAAGTTATAGCATTTAGAAATGGCGGTATATATACTGGGATTTGTTTTCAGCGACTTGTAGCGGGACTGCGGAGGGCATTCTGACACTGGGGGGGAACTGAATTGGTGTCACTGACATCCCCAATGACACCAATACAGTGATCAGTGCTTTTTATTTTTTTGATTCTGCGAACACTGTGGTTTTGTGTGCAGTGTATTAAATGACAGTGACCTACTGACACTGCACTTGCTGGGGGAGAAAGGGGGGGGTAAGCGTAGGGGCTAAACACAGGGCTGATCCCACTAATGCTGCGTTTTTGGGGACGCTATACTAATGTGAATGCTGGTATAGTGCTGATCTGATCACAGATATTGATCCGTTCAGACACTATACTAGCAATGGAGGTTTATTGTGTATGAGTGTGCTCCTGGCAATCAAGGGGTTAAATGTGATGACTGGTGTACTGACAGGCAATCTGATGCTATCTGGGAGGGACGCTAACTGATGCTAACTGACGCTAGTGCTATCTGAAGTCACCAGCGACACTAATACAGTGATCAGCAAAAAATCTGTACACTGTACTAATGACACTGGTGACAGGGCAGCGAAGGGATTAACTGAGGGGGTGATCAAGGGGTTAAATGTATCCTAGAGTGTTCTAACTATAATTGTGTACTGCTTGTACTCACTTTTGTGTTGATTCTTCTCTCTGTGGGACGGAATGTGCCCAGAGAGAGATTTCATCACTTCCAGTCCTGTGTAACTGTCAACACAGGAAAGGATAGGACAGGGATCGATCATCCGACCTAGGCCAGACATCACCAACCTAAATTGGATGATTGATCCCTCAGGAATCAAATTGGGGCACCCGACCTTGCACCCCCCCCCCTACCTGGGAAAACTGCGGGAGCGCAAATCACGTATACATACGTGATCCTGCACACAGGGGCTGCCCTGCAGCAGTAAACGTATTGTGCGCGGTCCTTATGCGGTTAAGACTCCAGCCGTTTGATGGTTTGACAGTTTGGTGAAGAGCACAAGTAAACAGGGGGCTTTATTTTCACCCAGTAATCTTGTCACTAGCACAATTCCTGTGCCTGGGTGACAATGCTCACTCATTATACTGTAAATATGGAAGCACATCATTGTCATTCTAGGAGAAGACTAGAGAATAAGTTCCCTCTTTCCTTCTCCATAACAATGAAGGGGTGTTTGTAGTGGACAGAGGTAAACTGCGCAGGTTGGTAAAACTGCCTGTGATAAGACTGCAGAGTGCAGAGGATTTCTTTCAAGTTTAACAAGTATTTTTTGCATTAGATAAACAGATAAAACAAACCACAAAAACAAACAAAACAACAACAAAAACAATATTTGTTACTTTCTGCTATAAAACATAGCCAATAAAAAAATAAAATATCTTAATATATTTTGGCCAAAATGTATTCTGTTACATGTCTTTGGTAAAACAAACAAACAAACAAACAAATAAATAAAAAAAATAAAATCCCAATAAGTGTATGTTAATTGGTTTGTGTGAAAGTTATAGAGTCAGCAAACTATGTTATATATACTGGAATTTTTATTATAATTTTTTTTACTCTAGTAATGGCAGTGATCGGCGACATATAACAGGAATGTCATAATGTGGCAACCAATCTGACACTAGCTGACACTGTGGGGAATTAACTGCCATTGACATCACCAGTGACATTATTACAGTGATCAGTGCTAATGATATGCACTGTCACTTTACTAATGACACTGGGCAAGAATGGGTTAACATCTAGGACGATTAAGGCATTAACTGTGTGCCTAAAAAGTGTTAATGTGTTTACTGTGTGGTGCTTTTACTGAGGTCCTGAACAGGGCTCTGTGTTGTTTACATTCACAGAGATGTGTTTGGTGTAACACAGAGCCGATCACCAGGTCCATGCGGTCAATCATTGGCTGGGACCCGGTGATCAGCAAGTGCTGTGACAAATCACAGCACAGCCAGGCCAACGGGCGCACGGATCACGTACCAGAGAGAGGCCACTTTGCCGCCATACATGTAAGTTGTCTGGTCGGCAAGCAGTTAAAGTGATTCTAAAGGTTATTTTTTTTTAAACAAACATGTCATACTCAACTACAACTACTGCACAGAGCACTCCTGGTTCCTCCTGCCCCCTGCCAAGTGCCCCCATAGCAAGATGTTTGCTGTGGGGGGCACTTGTGTGTGCTCACTCCCGAGCCACCTCTGTGTGTCTATAAGACTCACAGAGCGCAGCTCGGCCCCCGCTCCCTCCTCATTGGCTGTGATTGACTCCCGCTGCTGTCTCTAAGCCAATGAGAAGTGAGAGAGCTGAGAGAGCCTTGGCTCTTGTGCACATCACTGGATCAGGATCGGGCTCAGTATAAGAGGGGAAACTACACTTTTTTACTTTTATGGCTAGAATGCATGAAAATAAAAAAACCTTCTGCCTTTACAACCACTTTAAGGGCTCATGTACACTGCAGCTGATAAACTGACGTTCAGGAGCTGTTCAGCATTTTTTTTCAGCAGCCCCTGAACTCTCCCTAATGTTTTCCTCTGTGTCCATGTACACTATGTTGTTTACAGGCAGTTGAGTTTACAGTTGTTTTTTTGAACGCAGAAAACTTGCGTTCAGGAGTAGATTTTATCAGCGTTTCAAATGCCAAACGCTTTTAAACGCGGCTAACCGCATTTATAAGCGTTTGCGTTTGAAAACATTTCTTAACTCTTCCATTTTCAGATGCTGTCCAGAACCTTTTTTCATCATGAAAAATGCATGCAAATCGTTTTTCTGGTACTCAAATGGACTCGGTACACCATAGGTTTCTCATGAAAGAAAATATGTCAGACACTGCTGCAATAATTGCTGCACAGAAATGAGCCGGAACTCATCCAAACACCACAAAAAAAAGACAGCTTATCTCAACAAATACTGCTCTCTCTGCTTCTGCTCTATTTCTCTCAAAATGTCTGAAAAAGTTAATTTTTTACTTTTTTCAGTGCATTCTGGGCATCCTGGAAGGTCTCCTGAGGTTATCTTTAAAAAATGTTTCTAAACGCAAATGCTCATAAACGTGCATAAACGCAGTATGCAAACGCAGCTTAACCCACGTTTTTCAGCAGTCAGTTTCCATCGTTCAGAAATGTCCCGTGTACATGGAGCCTAAACATTCAAGTCAGTTGAATGGGGTTAAAAAAGGACCAAAGCACAGGTGAAAATGCATGGCAAAACGCATTATTACAGCATGTGTCTTCTAGTGCACCCAGCGAGAAGGACTTCTTTTGTTGGAAAAGTTTTTCCTACATACTTTCAGATATAGATTTGACAAGGCCATTTCCATTGCAAACACCACTGCATACGCATTGATTATTACAATGACTTTTTCTTAGACAATTTTTAGCATTTAGAAAACATAAGAAATGTATATAAACTTCCCAGGTATGTACCCATAACAAAGTTCTTAATGTACTAGTAAGCAAGGTACCCTACTGCCCTCCTACACATAGGCTAAATTAGATTAGGACGCTGCTGTGACACAGCCTGTGTGCGTAAATTTCGTCAGGCTTGGCTACCCTGCAATGTTGTTCTGCGTCGTAGAGAACAGTATACATCAACAGTGTCCCACTGCAACAAAAGATAAAAACAGCAAAACGGATTTTTATTTTCTGAAAAGCAGAGTAAAGGTTTTCCCGCTGCTTTCACTTCTCTTTTTTTCCATTTCCACTCTCGCTCTGCATGCTGGCCTTTCTTGTTCAATATATATTTTTTAATGTTCTATCTCTCACAACTTTTAAAGCACCTGGGACAATGCATCCGTATCTGCAGAAATAGCAAGTTCAATTTCCAAGCTGCAGGATCCCTTTCCAACCCCCAAATCTCCAATTCAGAGTTGTTTCACTTATTCCCAGATGTCTGTGTTCGCTCTCAATTTTCCCCTTCTCCAGTGAAAGCAGCGCACGGCGAGCTGCCTATTACAACCTCAATACTGCTGATTAGATGCTGGGGCTTTTTATATAAGCCTCTTATTCCTTGCACCTCTGAGCTTCCTTCACAAAAGAACACTAAAGGAGAGTTCGGAGCACTGATCAGCGCTAAGCAGGAGCCGCCTGGCAGCTTTTGGCTAAGGAAAAATGATTCTTACTTTCTTCTACATCAAACAGTACTATACTGGACAACTTACTTGTCAGTTTCTTGATGAGAAAAAAAAAATAGCGATGATTAGCAAGGAAAAATACATCACCCGCTGCAGAAGCTCTGAGTCGGAGAAAAATGACACAGTTCCTCTTCTTACTGAAGTGGCTACAAGCAGATCTGCACTGCAAGAGATTCCATGGCTGCACATGGGTCCTGCTCACTGGTAGGGAGAAAGCAGGCTCCTTCTATGTGAAACCCTCCTCTACAGGGGCGGACTGACCATTCGAGCACTCGGGCACTGCCCGAGGGCCCGGGGTCAGTAGGGGGCCCCATGAAATGCCCCTGGTACCTTTTTTATAGGCTTTTTTTGAGTGTGGGCAAGGAAACAGGGGCCCCATGATCCCCTATTGCCCAGGGGCCCCATGAGTTGTCAGTCCACCCCTGCTCCTCTACCATGGAAATCTGACAATTCATACAGTTTACATGTATGTACATGACAAGTTTTACCTGCCAAATTACTCATGGCCTCATAACCACTAGTCATTTAGCCCTGGTGGATTAGGCTACTTAGGTAGTAGTAGCAGTACGTAGGGCAGTATGTGCCCAAGGTCAAATGCCCTCAAGGCAGAACGCTTGTGTTACGAGCATTCATCCCTGGGATACTGCCTTAAATGTAAGTACTGCTAGGTGCACCATCCACCTCCATCCAGCAGCTATCTTATATTTCATGGGATTTTTAAGGCAACCTTAACCCCTTGGCGCCTGCGCCTCCCGGCCCTTTAAAGGTTTCAGAAGTCGGAAGGCAGGGCAGGGTTTTAGGGTCATGTGACTGCTGTGATTTGCTGTCATGGCAGTCACATGATCGGGAAATGTCCCGAATGCAAGAGGAGATCGGGACCTTTCTTTGAGTACCGAACCTGCGTGCTGGGAGCGTGCAGGGCGTACACTCTCAGCAAATGTGCAGACGCTCAGCATCTAGGCCCAGACTCCGGGAGGCCACACATTTGCGTTCGGCTGGCGCCAAGAGGTTAAATTGCACAAAAGAAACCATTTTTTTCAACCGCTTCCCATCTGCCCTATAGCAGAAGTACTGTTACAGGGTGGCACCGGTGCGCGAAATCACGTATATATATGTGATTTTGCATTAGTGGCCTCGGCTGTCAATCAGCGGGTCCCGGAAGGTGATTACTCACCTGCGCCCGGTGATTGCCGAGCATCTCCAACAGGGGAGAGGACTGTTTGTAAACAAAACAGTTCTCTCCCCTATCAGCTCCTGCACACTGTTTTGCATGGCTGTGCATAGCACAACCATGCAAAGCAGTGTGCTTACAGCAAAGCACAAACACAGCCCAGTATGCAAAACAGCAGACAGTTAACCCTTCGATTGCCCCACATGTTAACCCCTTCCTGCCCAGTGCCATTAGTACAGTGTCAGTGCTTTTTTTTCACTGTATTGGTCTCACTGGGGATGTCAGTGACACCAAGTCAGTTCCCCCCCAGTGTCAGAATGCCCGCCGCTGTCCCGCTACAAGTCGCTGATCGCCGCCATTACTAGTAAAAATTAAAAAAAAAATCTCAGTATATATACCGACATTTGTAAATGCTATAACTTTCACATAAAGCAATTAATTTACACATATTGGGATTTTTTTTAGCAAAGACATGTTGCAGAATACATTTTGGCCTAAATTTATGACGAAATTTGATTTTAAAATTTTATTACTGGACATGTTTAATAGCAAAAAGTCAAAAATATTGTTTTTTTTTCCTCAAAAATTGTCGGTCTTGTTTTTTTTATAGCGCAAAAAATAAAAACCGCACAGGTGATCAAATACCACTGAAAGAAAGCTCTATTTGTGGGAAAAAAGGCCGTAAATTTAATTTGGGTGCAGCGTTGCATAACCACACAATTGTCAGTTAAAGTAACGCAGCGCTGTAACGCAAACAATGGCCTGGTCAGGAAAAGGGGGGTAAATCCTCTGGAGGGCAAATGGTTAAAAAGAAAGTCAAGATTTTATTTGTACATTCAATGTGTCATTAAAAGTTTGTTTTGCTTGCCAGCACATGCAAAATGATCATTACATATTTCCAAATAAATTGCACAGCAATTTAGACTACCCCCATAGCTGATTTTCATCTTGCAGCCTCAGAGTTTGATTGCAGATATATTCAGCCTGGGATCCAACTTGTTTCAAATGCTTAATACAGATTCTTCTTCAGGGATATGATACCACTCTATAATAGTAATTAATAATCAATTTTAGCAATTATTATTATAACTTGGTAGTACCGAATCAGACCATACAGGGTAAAAAACATACATAGCCCCCATGGATAATCTGAGAGAAGTGTCTCACTGTGCTGAGTGCTATGGGGGCACCCAAGCAGGCTCGCTCCCTCTGCGTGTTCATTCACACACAGTGCCACGCCTCCTCCCCACCTTCTCTCTCTCCTTGTTTTCTCATTTTGTCTCTCATAGTTGAGGTCTACCTATGATGACAATTACAGGCCTCTCTCATCTTTTTAAGTTGGAGAACTTGCACAACTGGTGGCTGACTAAATACTTTTTGCCCCACTGTATATATATATATATATATATATATATATATATATATATATATGATCTTTTAACATCAAGATTATGCATATACTGTGTGTATACTGTATATTATTATTACAGGTACTTTTATAGCGCCGTCAATTTACACAGTGCTTTACATATGTATAAGATCTTTTAACATCATAATTATGAGTGCTGTTTGTCTATGATGGTTTTGAGTATATTAGATCTGGATTATGAAGGGAGATGATTTTGGTGTGTCCTTAGTGCACAGACCTGATAACCTCTATTTCATTTTCCATCCTCGTCCTCCCCAGAAGGCAGATGCTTTTGTTTGCCTGACATAGGAGCAGCTGTGTGGAAAGGAGAGTATGTGTCCCAGGTGACTCCAATCTATAGAAGTGTCTGTGTCGCAGTCAGTAGAGACCAGCGATCATTTTTTCCCACTGTTGCTCTTTCTCTACCTCTCCATCACTTGTTCTCAGAGCAGTGATGAATTTCTGATACCGAGATACAAACAGTCAAGTGGTTATTTTTCAAGCATATGTGACTGCAAAGAGGGCTTATCCCTACACTGATACACAACACATTTGTTTTTTTCTCATATATACCACATAAACACAAATTAAGTGTTCTAGCTCAGCATGTTATACACTTTCACAATGTAGCTGTCATTTGTCCAATCAAGCAAAAAAGCATTTGCAAGGTCAAGTACTGCTGTTAGATGGGGATTCACAATCAGCATTCTAGTTCATCCCAAAGGTGCCCAGTAGGGTTGACGTTCGGATCCTGTGCAGGTCATTCAAGTTCCTCCACGTCAGAATTGTATTTATGGGTCTATTTGTGTGCACAGGGCATCAGTGATACCAGAACAAAAAAGGGCCTTACCCAAACTGCTTCTCCAAGGTTGGGAGCAAGGGCGGACTGACCATTTGGGAACTCGGGCACTGCCTGAGAGCCCGGGGTCAGTAGGGGGCCCCATGAGATGCCCCTGGTACCTTTCACCTTTCATAGGCTTTTTTTGAGTGTGGTTTGAGTGTGGGTGAGAATACAGGGGCCCCATGATCCCCTATTGCCCAGGGGCCCCATGAGTTGTCAGTCCGCCCCTGGTTGGGAGCGAACAATTGTCTAAAATTAAAGTTAAAGTGTTGGTAAAATCCTAACACTAAACTCAACTTATTTGCTCCCTTTTTTGTCTGTTAAAGAATATGTTACCCCAACATTTCAAATTCATATTTTTCTGTTATACCATGTACTTGTGTCAATAGGTATCATGTTCTCTTTGTATTGCTTTGTTTGTGTGAAATTCCTAGTGATCCTGCCAGTCCCTCTGCTTTCTTGTTTCAAACTGGCCACACTAGGCATGAGATCACATTCATCTCAGCTTGGCCAGTTTTCTGCCTGTGCTGGAAGAACAGCCTGCCTGTCATCCAATGATCAGACTTCTGCTGATATTCCCTCCTGCAGTCTCCTCCCCACCGCTCCTGCTCCTTATGCAGCTGAGAAAAGAGAATCACGTGATCACTTATAATTAAACAAGGAAAAGGTACTAATTTTTTTTATGTATACACAAATGCTTTGTCTTTCATTTCTATTTTATACTGTATGGGGTGTTTTACAGGGTAAGAGTTTACATATACACCATATTGTCAATAGTATTGGGATACCCCCCCCCCCCCAAATCATTGGCTTCAGGTGTTCCAATCATCTCCATGGCCACAGATGTATAATATCAAGCACCTGGGCATGCAGACTGCTTCTACATACATTTGTGAGAGAATGGGTTGCTCTCAGGAGCTCAGTGAATTCAAGCATGGCACCTGTGCAATAGGTCCATCTGTGAAATTTCCTTGCTACTAAATATTTCACTGTCAACTGTTAGTGGTATTATAATAGTGGAAGCAACTGGGAACAACAGCAACTCAGCCATGAAGTGGTAGGCCACGTAAAATGACAGAGCGGGGTCAGCGCATGCTGAAGCACACAGTGTGCAGAAGTCGTCAACTGTCTGCAGAGTCTATAGCTAAAGACCTCCAAACGTCATGTGGCCTTCAGATTAGCACAACAACAGTGTGTAGAGAGCTTCATGGAATGGGTTTTCATGGCCGAGCAGCTGCATCCAAGCCTTACATCACCAAGTGCAATGCAAAGCTTGGATGCAGTGGTTTAAAGCACGCCGCCACTGGACTCTAGAGCAGTGGAGACGTGTTCTCTGGATTGACGAATCGTGCTTCTCTGTCTGGCAATCCGATGGACGTGTCTGGGTTTGGCAGATGCCGGAAGAACAGTACTTGCCTGACTGCATTGTGCCAAGTGTAAAGGTTGGTGGAGGGGGGATTATGGTGTGGGGTTGCTTTTCAGGGGTTGGGCTTGGTTCCTTAGTTCCAGTGATGGGAACTCTTAAGGCATCAGCATATCAAAAAATTTTGGACAATTTCATGCTCCCAACTTTGTGGGAACAGTTTGGGGATGGTCCCTTCTTATTCCAACATGACTGCACACCAGTGCACAAAGCAAGATTCATAAAAACATGGATGAGCGAGTTTGGGGTGGAGGAACTTGACTGGCCTGCACAGAGTCCTGACCTCAACCCAATAGTACACCTTTGGGATGAATTAAAGTGGAGACTGCGAGCCAGGCCTTCTTGTCCGACATCAGTGCCTGACCTCACAAATGTGCTTCTGGAAGAATGGGCAGGCATCCCAATAATTTTGGCAATATAGTGTACTTTAAAAATACCATGGAACAGGTCTTCGTGCATCTGTCTGGGGGCTTACATTCATTGTGGTTTAGTCTAATCTATCTTAAAAACTGACAAACAGATCCAGACTGAAGGCCAAAGGCCTTAATCACATGAGCATACCTATTTGTACACCCATGTGAATGGCCATCTTCACCTGCATAGGATGCACAGGTGCTCTGTGCAGACACATGCAGTCACCCTGTTCAAATCCATGAGAGGTGGCTGGCTGCATTGACTGGCATGAACCTCCATGTGCTTCCGGTATGTGGATCAGAATAAAGTTTGCCCTCCTCATGGATGTATAGCTAGGAATGTCCGTATGATTAAGGCCTAACAGCATACTTTGATTGAAACACCTGAATGCAATAATTTGGTGGGGTGTCCATATATGTTTGGCCACATAGTGTTGATGTTAGGTACACAGTCCCATAAATATATATACAGTATATACCTGTACAGGCGCCACTATTGGGAAAAGTGAGAGAAGACTGCAGGTCATATACCATGAAAAATGAAGACTATTCTGACATTATGTTTGAATTTGTAGAGCAGGTATTAAAGCAGGAAGGGGTATTAAAGCAGGAAGGGGTCTCAAAGAACAGACACCATTAAATCTATGGTTTTCTGAGAACCTACTTTGCCTTATTGTAAATCTGGCCTTGTGTAGAAGAGTGAGTATACCTTCCAATTTAGCTTTAACTCAGATTAATAGAGCACGTAATTAAAACTGATAAACCCATTTAAACCAGCTATTAGCTTCCTGAAGGCTTCAGTAGATAGAGCTCCTCATCTTCGGTCTTCCAGTGTACTGTAGCCACTACAAGGTGCTCTGTGACCCCACTGAGTAGATGCCCCTCGATATTTAAATTATTCCCTACTGTTAGAAATTCTGCATATAGCCCTACAGACAGTGCACAATGTGTTTCTGTGTCTCTGCAACAAGAAAACAGGAAAATGTATTCAGAGAAAAGACATAGGCGTTGATTTACTAAAGGTAAATAGGCTGTGCACTCCAAGTGCACTGAAAGTGCAGTTGCTCTAGATCTGAAGGTTAGCTCTGAAATGAAGGGAAGCTCTGCTGATTTCTATCATCCAATCTCGTGTAAGCAAAAATGCTGTTTTTTTTTTGTACCTTGCTTATTCCCCTCAGATCTAGAGCAAATATACTACAGCCAAATTGCCTTTAGTAAATCAGCTCCTTAGAGTCTACCATAGATGCAGCTACAAACACTGCTATCTACTGGAAGAAGAATACTGATGTACTTGTTGCACAAAATCCATAACATTGTATTCCAACACCTGCTCTAGGCAGAATAAAAATGTTTTGGATTTAGATGCACTTTTAAAACACACAGCTCGCTCCCAGCACAAAGAACAGGGTGTCACTGAGAGCCCTGGGTCCCGTTCTAACAATCGGGATGCAGGACTGCCGATTCCCAGTCACATGATCGCTGTGATAGCCTCTGATTGGCTATCACAGTGACCAGTCACTTTGAAGCCCACCCCCTTGTTTTTTTTTCTCTCTGAATGGTGGAGAGATACATTGTATCCCTCTATCTCCTTGCAGAGAGAGAGAGAAAAAAAACCTGTTTTTTAAAAAATAAATAAATATTAAAAAATAAAATAAAAAATAAAGAAAAAAAAATACTTAGATCAAGGTTTGATCTAGTTCAGTGCCAGGGTTAATGTCTGGGTCAAGGTCAGGGTCAAATGTCAAGGTCAAAAGTCAGGGTCAAAGGTCAGGATGTTTTCATTTTTTTTTAATTGGTATCAGTGTCAGTGTGTTTTAGGTAAAAAAAAAAGCAAAAAAACAAAATGCCCACTATTGTTTCTGGTACAAACAACAAATAACATACACATATATGGTATTGCTGCAATTGTCAAGAGCTGAAAAAAATATTTTTTGTTGTTCTTTGGTGGTAGGTTATGGTAGTAACAAGAAACACACAGCTAAATTAAAAGTATAAATTTTTTTTACTATTTTGGGTCAGTTTTCCTTTGATAATAAAAAAAAAATCAGGAGATATCCATTACCATTTACCACCAAATGAAAGCACAATTTGTCCTGAAAAAAACAAGGTATAATTCACCTGGATGTACAAAGTAGTTTTGATGATATGTACGCTTTTACTAACACATGTCAATATTGTAAAATTTTACTAAGGCAATAAGATTTGTTTTACCCTTAGGCGTGAAGGGGTTAAACTTGAAATTTTGAAAACCTGCTGAAAGGTAGGGTTTTTATAACAGAAGATACTGTAGTGGGCTTTTCTGTTATAACTGCTTTTCCCTGTCTGTTAGCTGTCATGTACACTGAGCATGCACTCTGTACCATGATGAAGTGACTCTTGTGGCCACATAATTGCAGTCTAGCCTTTAGAGTTGCCAAAGAGAGAAAACCTGGAAGGAAGGCTGGGAGAAAATGGAAGTGCTGACACCCTCACACTGGAGGGCTTCATTTGACAGATAGGTCTGCCAGAATGTGTTACTATGCAGTGCAAACTAGCACATTATGGCATATGTACCCTTGTGGCCCATTAAAAAAAAAAAATGGGAGTCTGATCCCACTTTAAGGCCTATTCTCAACTCATTTGTTTTGCTGCTTTGCTATACACAGGCCCAACATAATGACAAGCTGAAATCCATTGTTTCCAATAGCTTAACAAAATAAAATATTTTTGTTTTTGCTTGTTAAAAAATGTACATAAACACAATGCGCTACAAAAAATGGCTCAGGAGTATGCTACACATAGGGTATATAGTTCAGGAGTGCACTATGTACAGGGTTCAGGATTACGCCATGTACAGGGCGCTAGGCTCAGGAGTGTGCTACGTACATGGTGCAGGGTTCAGGAGTGTGCTACATACAGGGTGCAGGGTTCAGGAGTGTGCTATGTACCAGGTGAAGGATGCGGGAATGCACTATGTACATAATGCAGGATTCGGGATTGCGCTACATACAGGGTGCAGAACTCAGGGTTGCATTACGTAAAGGGTGCAGGACACAGAAGTGCGAAACATACATGGTGCCGGACTCGGGAGTATGCTACATACAAGGTGCAGGACTCAGGGGTGTGCTATGTACAGGGCTCAAGGGTGCGCTACGTACAGGGTGCAGGACTCTGGAGTACGCTACGTACATGGTGCAGGACTCGGGAGTATGCTATGTACAGGGTGTAGGTCTCAGGGGTGCGCTACGTACACGGTGCAGGATTCGGGAGTATGCTATGTACAGGGTGTAGTACTCAGGAGTGCGCTACGTACAAAGTGCAGGACTTGGGAGTATGCTAAGTACAGGGTGCAGGACTCAAGGGTGCGCTACGAACAGAGTGCAGGACTCAAGGGTGCACTATTTACAGGGCGCAGGACTCAAGGGTGCTCTACATACAGGGTGCAGGACTCAGGGGTGCGCTACGTACAAGGTGCTGGACTCAGGGATGTGCTACATACAGGGTGCAGGACACAGGCGCATGCTACGTACAGTGAAGGAAATAAGTATTTGATCCCCTGCTGATTTTGAATGTTTGCCCACTCACAAAGAAATGATCAGTCTAAAAATTGAATGGTAAGTGTATTGTAACACAGAGACAGAATAGCAACAAAAAATTCAAAAGAAATGCATGTCTAACAAATGATGCACTGATTTGCATGTTCCTGACGGAAATAAGTATTTGATCCCCTTCACAAAACATGACTTAATACTTGGTGGCAAATCCCTTGTTGGCAATCACAGAGGTCAGACGTTTCCTGTAGTTGAGCCACTCCTTTGTTGCCTTGGCCGTGTGTTTTGGGTCATTGTCATGCTGGAACACCCATCCATGACATATTTTCAATGCCCTGGCTGAGGGCAAAGGTTCTCACCCAAGATTTGACGTTACATTGCCCCATCCATCGTCCCTTTGATGCGGTGCAGTTGTCCTGTCCCCTTAGCAGAAAAACACCCCCAAAGCCGAATGTTTCCACCACCATGTTTAAAAGTTGGGACGGTGTTCTTGGGGTCATAGGCAACATTCCTCCTCCTCCAAACACGATGAGTTGAGTTGATGCCAAAGCGTTCGATTTTGGTCTCTCTCATCTGACCACAACACTTTCAACCAGTCCTCTACTACATCATTCATATGTTCAGTGGCAAACTTCAGACGGGCCTGGGCATGTGCTTTCTTGAGCAGAGGGACCTTATGGGCACTGCAGGATTTCAATCCTTGTCGGCGTAGTGTGTTACCAATTGTTTTCTTGGTGACTGTGGTCCCAGCTGCCTGGAGATCATTGACAAGATCCTCACGTGTAGTTCTGGGACGATTCCTCACTGTTCTCATGATCATTGACACTCCACGAGGTGAGATCTTGCATGGTGCACCAGACCTAGGGAGACTGACAATTGTTTTGTGTTTCTTCCATTTGTGAATGATTGCACCAACTGCTGTCACCTTCTGACTAAGCTGCTTGGCGATAGTTTGGTAGCCCAGTCCAGCCTTGTGTAGGTCTACAATCTTGTCCCTCACATCCTTGGACATCTCTTTGGTCTTTGCCATGGTGGAGAGTTTGAAATCTGATTGTTTGATTGCTCCTGTGGACAGGTGTCTTTTTATACAGGTAACAAAATGAGATTAGCAGCACTCCCTTTAAGAGACTGCTTCTAATCTCAGCTTGTTACCTGTATGAAAGACACCTGGTAGCCAGAAATCCTTCTGAATGATAGGGGATCAAATACTTATTTCCCTCATGAACATGCAAATCAGTGTATAATTTGTTAGACATGCATTTCTTTTGAATATTTTGTTGCTATTCTGTCTCTGTCTTACAATACACCTACCATTTAATTTTTAGACTGATCATTTCTCTGTGAGTGGGCAAACATTCAAAATCAGCAGGGGATCAAATACTTATTTCCTTCACTGTACATAGTCACATAGTTAGTCTGGTTAAAAAAAGACAAAAGTCCATCCAGTTCAACCACGTACAGGGTGGAGGACTCAGGAGTGCAATACGTACCAATTACAGGACTCAGGGGTGCACTATGTACTGGGTGCAGGACTCAGGAGTACGCTAAGTACAGGGTACAGGACTCAAGAGTGTGCTCTGTACAGGGTGCAAGACTCAGGCTGCTGCATTAACTGGTGCTTATTTCACAAGCCAGTTTACCTCAAAACCTAAGCACCCCCCCCACCCCAAGAACAGAGCTCTCCCCCAAACCCTCCTTTCCAATACAAAGCTATCGTTTCTCACCCAAATCCTTTCTCCTCCACCTAGAGAGTACCATAGAGAGGGGAGAGGGGCTGTTATCAAAGAGAAGCTACAACTTACAGTTACAAAGTTTGTACAGTCTGCATTTGCGGGCTTTGGAGGAGCTGCCACCAGGACACTAGAGCGGCTGTGTATATTCCCTGTCCCTCCCATAAAGATAGCACAGGAGGGCTGTGTGTCCATTGCCAGAAGAGGTCAGCACCTCCAGTTAAAGAGCCTGTCAACCACCAGGAGAGGAGCCTGTCACCTGTACACAGAGAAGCTAGGCTGGAAGTAACAGCAGTAAAAGTCGGGCAAGAAGCTAGCACTGGAGGTGGTGGAACTCCATTCTGGCACGTTCCAGCTGAACCCTGTGTGTAGAGTATAACTCAAGTAGAACAAATGCAAAGTCAGCGCTAACCATATAAATAGCTATGTGTCGTGAATAAAGATATATCATAATTCCTACAAAAATAAAGAAAACATTGCAGCGCTACAATCTTTTCTTTATATTTATACAGCAAGTAGGTTTAGATTCTTTAACTGATCCTTTCTAAACCACTAACACTGTTTGGCAGGCTATACATCATGCAATTTTCTTTCCTTCTATCAAGCTGAAGGAAAGAAAATTGCTCGATTTTCCCATCAACACAGTCAGTGTTGATGGGGGAATTCCTCCCTCTGCACGATTGTATTCTGACAGCTTGAGGTTTTCCAGCTGTCAGAGTGCAATGATCACTGCTGGTGCCTATATCGCTGGCTCCAGCAGTAGCCAAGTTAAAAACCTGGCAGGCTGAAGTTGATTGGTAGAACAACTTTATTACAACAAGCCTGCCCACAGATGGCTTTAAATTTGACCGATTCAGAAAGACCATCTATGGCTCGCTTAAAGTGGTTCTAAAGGCAGAAGGTTTTTTTTACCTTAATGCATTCTATGCATTAAGGTAAAAAAACTTCTGGGTGCAGCAGCCCCCCATTAAACTTACTTGAGCCCCATCTCGATCCAGCAATGTGCATGAGAGCCGTGGCTCTCCCAGGTCTCTCTTTGCTCATTGGCTCACACAGCAGCGGGAACGCATTTCGAGGTCTCAACCTCTTCCTCAGAGGTGGCACCTGGTGGCTCTGAGGAAGAGGCTGAGACCTCAAAATGCATTAGCCTGTTGGAAGTCCAGGGTTCCATTGTTTTGGACTTATATCCTATGTGGACTGGACACCGCTGTTTAGTGTGATGTGCCTTTGACCTGTTTGCCTATTGGGAGTACGATACTCTTTGCCTATTGGGAGTACGATACTTTTCATCCTTCCAATAAATGTTTTATTATAATGCACTAGGCCTAAAGCGGAACTACACTGCATCTGAGCACCACAAACCAAAAATGCTGTGTAATTAATTTTAATATTCAAAGCAAACTCCCCCATCCATGTCTTCATGATTTATTTTGCTGAGAAATCACTTCGAAAAACACCCACTCGCATTTCTGCCTGTGGCCATCTTGAGTAAGGGCAGGTGATTCATGTAGCATTTACTTTCTGAAATCCATCTGCCCTTAGCTGAGGCATGCAGGCAGGAGGGTGTGCTTAGGTGAGAAAACCCATCCTCCCCTCCTGAAGACTCCTGGGATGTGTGACATCATTTGCCTATGTCTGGAAACCAGGAGGTAACTGAAGAAATGTAAAAAAAAGTTTACAACAAGTAAATATAACATACCTTCCTATCTATTTATCAATGATACCAGCAAAAAGCTTAAAAATAGTTAATGTTGAATGAGAAAGTGAAGTTCTGCTTTAAAGGAAAAGTTCACCTTTGCAACATGTTACATGGGTGGAACATGTAACATGCTTCAGCTCCTGCCCCCTCTCCCTCCACTTTCTCTTCCGCCCGCTGTCGCTTTAAAGAGAGCACAGCTGTGCAGGGCTCCGCCTACACAACCATGCCATCCATTCACAGATACCTGTGAATGAATAAACTACAAGTACTGTCTGCCACTGCAGCAGACTGACTTGTAGTTTCAATGAACTGCGGGGGTGCTGATGAGCACTCCCGCAGTCTTTTGACAGAAAGCTCGTATAGAGGTATGGGCTGAAAGCCGTAGGACATTTCTGCAGGAGCCCACATTGCACCCTTGATCTTCTGAATGTGGGTGCAATGATTTCCAGGCTTCTGTATGAAAAATAATAAATGCAAATTTTTTTCTGCAACAATATGTGCATTTACTATTTTTTCTGTGGAGGTGAACTTATCCTTTAATTTCAGTCATAAACTAGGTTGTTTCTTGAATCAAATTGGTAAAAAAAAACAGCAAACAAATGTGTGGCAAAAAAAACAGCTGAAAATTCAGAAAATAAATAAATTGATGCAATATTGATGCACTTGTGTGACCTGCTTATATATTATTTTGCTAGTTAACAGATCTAAAAAAAAAAACAACTTTATTAAAGAAAGTTCTCAGTAGTATCATATATTTCAACTTACCTTAGTTTCGGTGTCTGAGATACCATCATATTTAGTACATAAATGTCTGACAGAGTTTTCCTTTCAGGTCTCCACCTGAGAGATACATTTCCTCAATCAGCTCAAGCAGCCTTCCAATAAGGCCAATTTACAGAAAGGATAATGGGATGCCATTAATGAAGTAATTAGGTGAGACCCCCCTAAGTGAGTTTAAATACATTGGATGATTGACCGTCGAGGCGACTGCAACGCTAATTTCATATCAGAGTATAACACATGCTGATTAAGACCAACATGAGAGATTTGCTTTTCAACCTTTCAAAGAGCAGTGTATGCAGGAAGATATTCTATTAAAAGACACAGAGCCCTACATCAAATTCTGCTTTCTTACGTCACCATAAAATCTGAACCACAAGAATATACAGAATACAACACCCTCTAAATATTCTTGTCAGTACTGTTTCTGTTATGGTGGCCACCCACCTGCCAATATGATCATTCAATGCAACTAAACTAACCAAAAATAACAAATCCATTCAATTGATTTACTGAGCTCTTGATTAATTTTGACCTAGCCAAGTCAAATGTTTCTGATCAATTGAACGAATATCTGCATGTGTATCTGGTAACTGGTCACAATACAGATTGATTGAATGACCATTTTAATAAAAATAAATAAATTAAATTTTCAATAGATACCATTCTTACTGATACTGTATATTTTTTATCAATATTTTCAGTTGAGTGCAAGATACAAAACAATAAAGCATTATTCATTGTTTCAATTATGCGTTACATCGATTGATTGTGCCTAAATCAATCACAACTTGCTATGTGTATGTAGGATTTTTTGTTAGATAGAGTAGCAGTCTGGGATGAGTCAGCCTGGGAGTGAGGATAGAGTTCACCACAGGACAGGCTAGGAGGTTCTGCCAGTCAGGGCTTCTGGAGCCCTCCCACGTTTCCAGAAACCTGAGAACCTTCTGGAATGGAGGAGGAGCGGAGGAAGCCCAGATCTGCATGTTTGAGGGACCTTGGCCAATTCCTTGGCAGGAGGCTGGGCATGGTGACCAGAGCAACCCTTAATTATGACAGAGCCTGGGGAGAGCGGGGGGTCAGGTGGAAAATGGATTCAGAGAAGGCTGGCGTGTGAAGCCTGGGAGGGGGCCCCTGGGTGGGGAGCCTACCTATAGGATGGTTGCTGGATGGGAGGATCTCTACTGCCTACAGTCTTCTGGGGAGTACATTCTGAGCAGCAGGGTAAGAGCCTGCCTAGCAAAAGGCCTGAAAGCAGCTACCAACCCACTACACTGACAGAATAGTGTGAGTACTCCTACACCCCCTGGGCCGGATAAGGGGAGAGGGTGCTCAGGTGCAATACCCAACTAGTCATCACCTGGGACTGCTTAACTGCAAGCTCTTGGAACCCCCTTGCTCAGGGATACCCTCAGCACAGCTGGGTAAAGAGGAGGATTCATCCAGAGTCTGAGGAGGTACACCAGAAAGGGACAATGCTTTACTTTTTTGCCAGTCCACCCTTTTTGTACACAGTTGCTAAGAATTTATTTACTTTTTTTTTGTGTGTGTGTTTTTTATCTTCTGTTAAAATAAATTGCTGGGACCCTCATTTTAAATGACTTGATGAATTATAATGTGATATGGACACATTAGGCTATGCAAGTCATAGTAAATGAGAGTATCCAAAGTTGAACCAGGAATCTATGCCTTTGCAGGCGACTTCAGGACCTAAAGTGAATGGAAGGGCAAACATAATAAGGCACTTCACGTGCTGAGGTGTTCTTGCAGGTTTGAAGGAGGGGTAGAAAAAGATTTGGCATACACTGGCAGCAATTTCCCTAAGCTGCATGAGCTGATAAAATCCCAGCTGTGGAATATGAAAAGAAGCCGAAGACCAGGCTGGCGGTTCCTCTCCTGGGGAACGATGGATATTGAAAATTCTTCCTAACTAAGGAGAGCGGCGTTAATTTGCCTATGCAGCAAAGGAGGAGAGATTCTCTAGGCTCTCACACTTGTTCACAGCTCCCTTTGGGCTTGATAATCACTTTCTGATATTCTTATTTTTATTCTTATTTCCAAATGAGGAGTGACACCTGAAAACGAGGAGTGCTAACAAAGCAGCGCTCCCCTGCCTGCTAACGAGGGACCTCTGTACTCAACTTTCGGGGGTGGGGGGGATTCAGCTCCTGGTAGAAGCAGGCAACCAGTTCACAAGGGACCGCTGCACCTGAGCTCACAATCAGAGTGATTACACAGTAACTAATAGCTTCATTAGTGAGCAACTCACATGGGAAAGATTGATACAAAAGAAAAACACCATATGAAAACGTCCTGATGTTTGTCTAGGAAAAAACAATGGGCTTTCTGTTGGTGCAAAAATGTGCTAAATTTACGCTATACCTCAAGGGTTTGTATAAAAATATTGACATGGAAGATGCAGTACACTTCACAAAGGCCTTAAACAAATCCATAAAGACATATTTCTTCTCCATTATATACAGTGCAATTTCTACGGCCCAAAATCTACATTTTTCCTTTACAGTACTACTATGATCTGTCTTTTGGCTATTACATCACTGTTGCACATTTAATTAAAATATCATGCTCTACCACTAGGTGTGTATCTAGAAATTACTGGGCTACATAGCATTTTGGATAAAGCCCCATTGTAGTAGTAGGGTTGCCACCTTATCCCTTTAAAACCGAACACACATTAGTTCCACAGATTCTGTGGCTGATTAAGGTGGTAATTAAATTCACTCAGTGCCTTAGCTGCAATAAATTAGCCTCAGAACCTGTGTAATTAATATATGTTTGGTTTTAAAGGGATGAGGTGGCAACCCAATGTAGTAGTCAGTCCAAAATTTGAGGTTTGGTATTAGGTACAGTAGGCCTATAGGCAGGTGGGGTAAATTACAGGCATATCTTGTTTAATTGTGAGCCACAAATGTTTTCTTCCTCATTAATAGAGATACAGCTTATATAATTTTATTTACACATTGGTACAATATTCAGGCAAGCAAACTGAATAGGTCACTGCAGGTGCGATTATGGCTACTTGGAGTTAGGTCTGATTCACACGGACATCCCAATCAGGTCCGCCTGTCAGTTTTCAGGCAGACCTGATTAGAAGGTCCATGCATTCCTATGGCCAGGTGGGTGTAAACGGAGCGGTCTTGTGTCCGTGTACACTCATCTACCTCCAGGTCCGATCCGATCAGCTAAAAAAAAAAAATGGAAGGGGATCCATCCTCTTCCATTTAGGTGGATGAGATCGGAGGGTAGTTGAGTGGAAACAGACAGCGGAGTCTGTTTACTCCCAGCTGCCCACTGAGCAGAGTGGTCTCTGTGTAAAAACTGAGAGGACATGGATGTGTCATCTGCCTGGTCTACTCCAATCAGCAGGATCTGTGAGCGAATCCCCTGCTGATCAAAATGGAATCCACCCCATGTGAAAGGGGACTTAGGGATGAGCTCAGGTGTGTTCAGATCCTAGTTCAAACCAAAAGCGAGTGAGTCCACCAGGAAGCTGTCACCTGAATTGAACCAATCATGTGTGGCCAAGAAACTCCCTGCTTTGCAGAAGCGCAATCCCTTGTATACATGCGCGTGTGTGGCTTTGAATGCCCCTTCCGCACATGATGGGCACAGTACAGGTGACAGCTTCCTGGTGGGCTCACTCACTTGGCTTCAGACTAGGATCTAAATATACCCAAGCTCATCCCTACTCAGGGACTCCTCTACAAACATTGCTCTTGTGCTGAGCAAGTGCTGTGCTCTACAGAAATTGTCAGCCAAAGCTAAAGCCATCCATATTGTAAGAGAAAAAGGGACTTCCAGATCACTTAGTTACTAATGAAAAGGGATTGTGGAGGACTGATAGACATGGCTATGCATGGATGAAAAATTAAAAAAGTAGACTATGGCACTACATGCCAAAATAACAACAAAGGGGTGCAAAGGCCTACTGCATTACCAAATAAAGGTTTATTACAATACAACAGATGCCAAAAACATACTCACAAAGAGTCAAATGGCTGAAGGTATTGAATAAAAACCAAACCACATTACCAGTGTTTCACAGAGACCTAGGCATCACTCAAATGCACATACATGTTGACATATTTAGAGGAACGAACCCTCCTCCTCAGAACTTGTGATGTGAAAATGTTTCACAGAGACCTAGGCATCCCTCAGATACACATGCTGATACATTTCAAGGGATAAACCCTCTTTCCCAGAGCATCTCAAGAAGTGAAAGTGTTTCACAAAGACCTAGGCATCATTTAGACACATATGCTGACACATTTCAAGGAAGGAGCCCTCTTCCTTTATATTATTTTCCCATTTAGCAGAAATATTTCCCTAATTGAAAGAGGGCAGCATTGGTGAAGCATTACATATTACTGAAGTGAATGATTGCAACAATGCCCCTACATTTAGACAGATTTTGGTCTCTGTGATGCCTTAAGACTTTGGTGTCAACATTTTGGAACTATGGCACTATATGCATTTGAAGGTTTTTAAGCAGGTGATTGAGGAGTATCACTATTTCTGCTGTTGTGTTAATTGCACTGTGCAGCTATATAGTTAGTTCAGGCTGCCCAGGATGGGTACCCCCCTCTGAGGATGTGTTTGAGCATGATACGCGTCAGGAGGAGCCACACCACGCCGTGACGTCACGCCGCCGGAGCAACGTGGAAGCTCCGGCGGCCATCTGACAATACCAGATGGTTAGTCTTCATTGATCTCTGTCTGCGGTTTTTACACTATCTATCTTCTGATGCATCACAATAAAGTAATTTAATATTTACTACACTATGGGAGTATCTCTGTTCCTACCCCCTGGGGGAGTTCTATAGCCCACAGACCCATCACCCCAGGACGGATCATTACTTCCTAGTGGAGATCTGCACACCTAGTGAGATACTACAGGTCTTGGAAAGAGGACCCCTAGAGGACGAGAATCATCTATACCAGCCTCATAGTATCCAGCTTGATGACCCATCCCCTAGAGGGAGGACCACCCATCTCCTGATCTTTTCCTTATCTGATGACATAAGGCGCAATATACATGCGCGTCCGGTGAGTGCGCATTACCTTACCATTATTTGCACTGATACCAGATCCTTGTTTTTATTATCTGCATTTTGGAACTCTATTTATTTATTTATTATTTATCAGAGCTGGGATACTTTTATACTTAAGCTTCCATATATTTGCTTGGACAATATATATATATATATATATATATATATATATATATATTTTAGCGCTGCACTTTCCTATTTATCATTGATGTTCCATGGTGATAATGGTTACCTTTTTTGTGCCTAGCAGCTTGTTCCTATATTGAGTCACTCGCATTTCTGTTTACATGTACAGTGCATTGTTGGACTGTGCTGCTGAATGCTCAGTAAAGTTTCCATAAATGTTTCATGCCTGGTCTTTAGTTTTTCTAAAGGAGTGCATGAAGCTACATGGCGTATCAGAAGAACAGGGCCTTTATAGCACACAGGGGGTATGAAAGTGAGGCCACTACGAAGGGTTAACTCGGCAGGAGAGTCAGAGGAAGAGAACAGTTGCCACGGGTAGTTAGAAACTGATGAGGGTGTGTACAGCAGCCTATCAATAAGTGTGGTACCTGACGTAGCAAAGGTCCTCCAGTAGAGAGTGGCTAGTGTTTTAGCTCCATCCCTAGCAGTCAGTTCCCTCAAAAAGTGTATGAGGGTGAACCTGCGGTACGAAGACCCCATGTGCCTAGCTGCATGGTACAGAAGAGCGGAAGGAGTTAACTATGTGCACTCATGAGGTCCACGCAAGTACATGGTGGGACCCCATTTTGTCACTGGGAGTGAGGTGCCAGAGTTACACTGGACTGGTAGAGAGGGCATGGGCTCTGCAGTGTCACTCCTAAATGCAACATACAATGAGGAAGGTGAGTAGTGACACGGGATGTAATGCTACACGGAGGAACTCTGTATGTCACACAACTGCATACAGTGCATGGCTCATCGGTATGTCGGAGTACTGCCATAATGTTGACTATTGATATTGTTGATGGTTCCGAGGTATTGATGAGTGTGCACACACAAGACAGATACCCCCATGTGCAGGGCATGTTAGGCCCCATTCACAGGCTTAATGTTCAGTTTTAACTGCAGTAAATCTTTGACATAATTGGAGCCTGCAGAAATGCCCATGTGCACAATAACCTGCACAAGATAGCATTTTGAGGAAGATTACAATGACTATTTCTACATCTTCATTACCATTCCACCTCTACCCATTCTATGAAAGGTTTTAAAACAGAAAATACATATTTAAATTCAAGCAAAGGAGGAACAATACAAAGGAGACATTTTTTGTTATTAAGTAGAAATACATTGTTTGTTATGTTCTGCAGACTTGTCTACATGACCCACATCATACATGTTTAATGTATACAGTTTCCTGACAGTTGTTACACAAATGTATTTATGAAAGAGTCATGCCATTTCTAATGTAGAGCTAGTAGGGGGTGGAATGTCCTATATTTCACTAAAATATGCAATATATCTCCTCAACTAGCCATGCAGAAAATGTTGTCATACTCGCCCTGCCTTATGATTTCCTGGACTGAGTATCTTGTTCTTTTCCCACGCCCATTGTTTAAAGTCATGACATGCTGTGAAAAACTGGCTCTGGTGGCCACAGAAGGATTGGAATTCAGCCAGTTCAGCAGGAATCGGCCATCTTTCGATCCATTTGTGGCCAATGCGATTGAACAGAAGTCGATCTTCTGTTAACCCGCCTTATTGGATGAAAGCCACTTGATCAGCAGCTGCAGTGCTGATTTGTGATTTCTGACAGCAGAGTAGTCCCCGCGGTCAGAATATACTAGTGTAGCCAGAAGGATCCCCGTCCGCCTCTGAATGCAGTGTGTGCTGTGTTGCAAAATATTATTTATTATTGCATCCCCTCACAAATATACAATGTTCTACAGCATACCACAACACAGAGATGCGAATGCTCTTTGCATTGTGGTGAGATGCATTTTTTAAATTTGTGCGGGACATATATTTTTGTGCATTGAGAGCCCAATTGAAAAAAAAATGGACTGCCTAACGCAATGCACCTCAACACATAAAAACATGTGCATTAAGGTGCACATTCAGAAGCAAAATATGGTGTGCTGTCTCTTTAAGAAATATTGCACATATTAAATACCATAAAGTGATCCATGAATATTAATAAAGTGCAATAAACAAAGTGCTACATGCAATAAATTCATGATTAAAAAAATACATGACTCTAAAAACATATCTGTCAATCTATATACAGTAACATATTTTATATCATGAGTATCTATAATCTACCAAAGTGCTATAGTGCATAAAAAATAAAGTGCGTGAAAGTCCAACACTTTATTCAATTAAATTAAAAAGTGAAAGTTCATAGCAGATACGTGGCATAAAGTCCATCCATTAGGCTCCATGCACACGGGGCATTTTACTAACGCTGGTAACATTAGCTGTGTAATGTCATGTTAAAAATACGAGTTTTCCAGTGTTTCGTGGCGTTTTGCCACATTTTTTCGCTTTTCTTGCGTTCACGGTTATTTTTTTTTTTTGCCAAAAAAAATTTTCTTTTGCTCAAAAAAATGTCCAAAAACACCGGTTTGCTGTGTTTTACCACCTTTTACTGCGTTTTTCAGCGTTAGAGCGTTTTTCCAACTAAAAAAACTCCTCTAGAAACTCACTAGTCCTGGGTTTTTTTCCAGCCAAAAAACGTTGATTCCAGTCTATGTGTGCATGGACACACAGGATATTATGCTGGGGAGTTTACTGGATGTAGAAAAAAATGCCAAAAGCCAAAAATAGCAGCTGTATAAACGTCCAGTGTGCAATCGATGCTGTGATGTAATACAGGACCACACCTCAGTGTGAAACCACCACCACTGACAAACCACCACCTTCAGGAAAGGTTGCATACCAAAAAATCAACTCCATACTGTAAGAGGTTAACCAACATGGTCTTCCATTTGTCCAAAATACAGCACCTGCGCATATGATGGATCGCCTATGGATGGTACTTCAGGTCACCTCTACTTCTCACAGTCTCAGCCACAAGAACAGTGCCAGTGTCACTCAAAAAAAAAAAAAGACCCAAAACTATGGCGTAATAGCTTTCACAAAACAATTTTAAGAAATGTATACAGTACTCACAAACATATCATGAAACAGGCATATAATAGTGACGACACCCACGGGATAGTGATGATGTCACAAAATAGGCTCTACGCATTTCATGGTAATGTCATAGTAACTAAGATGTCACAGACAACTCCCGATGCCTACTTGTGATCGGGAACTTCTTATCATGTGACTGCCAGTCACAGGAATCACAAGATCTGAAAGCCTGCCTCCACCTCCCAGCATTTAAATCCTCTTAAATGGCCAGAGGATGGCGATGGCAAGGGGTTAAAAAATGAATGGGCTGCCAACATTCCCTTAAGTGGCCATGCATTGTGGCATGCTAGAAGACTGGTGTGTTGCCTTAGTGATTTGGGGTGCCATTCAAAATGATGCAGAAGTGTAAATGGATCCTCAGGAATTGTCCTGGTGAGATCTCTGTATTAAGTCGACAGATCTGCATACCTGTTGTGGCCATTACAAGGAGGTCCCACTGTTCCTTCTGAATTTTTTTAATTCATTTTGTATTATGCAAAATATAACAAGAAGAAGTCGAATTCACATACTTTTGGTAGGAATACCCAAAGCTCCCAAGTGTATGGTAACAGAGTCAGGAAATATGGTGAAGAAATTTCACTGCTGGAGTATCCAAGATGTCTTGGAAATTCGCTTTAACGAATTTCTCCTTACCGTGAGTACTCGCAGTTTGATGTGCAGAAATCCCCCATAAAGCTGTGCGAATCTTGCTTACCGCGATTGCAGCTAAACTACACGATTCCTGCCCCTCCAACTGCTTTTAGCTTCTGTTGAGATGTGGGGAATGGAGCTCCCTATACCTGGAAATGATCACACGACACTCTCAGGATGCTGTTGGAATTCACATAGAGACTGGCTTCAGACTCAGCCCCCGGTTTTATTACAAATACACACACGCCCCCCACATGAATAAGGTCAATCCCCTCCCACAGAACAATGCAATGGGGAGTGCCTATACACAGGATGTACATTCCGATTGGAGCATAGCCTTTCCTATTATCTATCACTGGTCCTCCCCCATGAGCCCTCTGAGGTCAGCAGACTTCCTCCCCTTCCACCCATGAGCCCTCTGTGGAGAGCATATTTCCTCCCCTTCCCCCATGAGCCCTCTATGGAGAGCATATTTATTGTCCCAGCTCCTAGCAGTATGTTCATTCTCTGTACAAGCATCCCCCAGGCTAAACGCCAGTCTGTACCTGGATGGGCCCGATACGATCTTTATTAAAACACATCCATCCAGATACAGTTTCAGGTTGGTAATGGCTTGTAAGATATGCATAAGCCTACACGCGGAGTTCACACCGCTTGGTGCCTTGCGTTATGAAGTCCATGTGGTACTATGCTGCTGATATGTGGATACAGGCCCGCGGCCTACCGCCGGCGGCATTCGCATCGAATGCCGTGGTGGTATACACGCCGGTCTATAAGCGCAGATCTGCCATCTCATCCATTACCGAGCTGAGCACTGTAATACATACATTGTACATGCGCATGGCCCAATTGCAGCCTTCAGAGCTTTAATTAAGCCACACGAGAGACATATGAATAACACTCATATATGACACATTTAAAGTTCAACCAACAATACAAAATTTCCATGACAAAGATAAGTATGAAGTCACTCCAGAGGACTCTATCTATTGGTGTAATATCAGTTTGGGTAGATTGACCCTTTACTGAATATTTATAGAGCTGTCAGAATATATTTAAATTGTATAACTAAGATCAGGTTATTATTAGTTGTATGACCTTTCATTTATATCATATTGGTTGTGAAACTGTTCAAATCATCATTTGGCATTAACAAAGATCTCCTGCCATCCAAGTGCTCAGGTTATAAATGTCACTGTCTCTAACTGGAGTAGAGTTGGGAGATGAGAATAGGGGAGTAGGGTGGTCCTTAAGCATTTCCTTGTGACACTGAAGATACATGTTCTGAATACAAGGGAGCCCCCCCCCCCCCTTCCCCCAGTAGAAAATGCAATGGTTGTCAACAGGGAAATAACTGAAAAAAGGTAAAAAACAGTACAGGGAATTTTTTGGTTTAGTGCCTAATTATAAATATATATATATAATGATGCAGTGTATGTTTAGATTTAATCCACCATTGTCCAAATTATATTTAATCCTGACAAAGAAAAGCATTACGGTCATGAAAGAGTT
Source organism: Staurois parvus (assembly GCF_062004578.1). Classification (NCBI taxonomy): domain Eukaryota; kingdom Metazoa; phylum Chordata; class Amphibia; order Anura; family Ranidae; genus Staurois; species Staurois parvus. The sequence goes on along the minus strand of NW_028317900.1, from coordinate 64,118 downwards.
AAAATATATTTTCTAGTAACACAGTGATTATCTGTCATATCTCAGGTGACTTGCAGTGTATTAATCTAGAGTGTGGTGACACTCAGTGGCAGCTTTATGTATAGCATACCGTTAAATGAACTATTTTCTATGATCTTTCATGTGTCCTCAGATACTCCCATGTCATTACCGATCTCCAGGATGTGATAATTAGTGACCAATATAAGAAAAAAAAAATCTATCTATACAGTCTGACAAGTTAAATGAAACTTGTCATGAATGGAACACTTAGTGCCCAATCACACCAGTGCTCTCCATTACCCAGTGCACAGTAAGGCATATTATGTATGTTAGTGCACTGTGGTGTGACACATTCTGAATGGCACTAATATGTACTTTCCCAGTGGTGTGTTTGGTAGACAAATGAATAGGCTATCCTAATGCAAGCATGTCCATAAATGTTTGTGCATTTAATGTACTGCAGCGGACTAATGGTTGAGGGTTCCATTGCTGACCCCTCCTTTAGAAATAGCTAGTTAAACATGTACATAAAAATTTAGCTTAACCACTTTCCACCTGGCAACTATAAACAGCCGGGCAGTAGTTTCCTGGATTTGGTGGGGAGTATTAAAACATCCTGCCAATACCACGCCTCCTGTGCACCACGTGATCAATGTGTCATTTGGAAACTGGCCTGAAATGAAATTGGCCCTTAAGCATGTTATTGCTGTGACCAATCACAGTGATCTCATTTCTAAACAAAGGCTGCATGATGTAGCCTTTGAAGCTTTTCCTCTCACAGTGATTAGCTGTGGGAGGAAAGCAAGTGCTTAGAAGAACACTGTCACTAGAAGTCACACCAGTCTCAGTGTCACCATAGGGCATCATTTTTTACACAGGGTGGATCAATTGATACCCCATGCAAGGGCTGTGTTTACCTGCACATGGATGCAGAGGTGTTCTGTGCATCCCCGCGCAGGCAGCCCCATTGATCTTTGAGATGCATTGGCTGCACAGACACATCTGCTGCTTCCAATCTGACATCCTTGCAGGTGCGTGTCCCCAGACTCGCACTGTCTGCATTCAGTGCCTGTTTACACAGGTGTTCATGCATCCCTATACAGGCAGTTATATTCATGTGGGCATTTCTACTATCCTGGTGCAACAAAAATGTGATGGGTAGTCAGGAAATTAGATGCTTAACTTATGTCGCTTGAAATTCTGAAGGTACTCCATGGATTTTGGGCCCCTTTATGTGGCTAAGCTGTGAAAAAGTCTCATAAATTTTATATCCCTATACTCGGAAGGAGTAACAAAATGTGTTTTATGCTGTAATACTAAGTATGCCCATTTTGTGTGTGAATAAATATCTTATTAATTGCTTTCCACCCACCCACAGTACATTTACTGCGGGTGGGAAGGCGGCACAGGCTCTCACTAAATACCTTGGACTGTCTGCATTCCAAAATTTTTCATTATGGAGGTATTTGTACTGTACTGGCATTTTAGGGCCTCATGAAATGAGATAGAGAGTCAGTACATCAGAATTGATCAATTTTCAAATACATATACCATAGTTTATAGATTCTATAACACAGACTAAATATTATACACCGATTTATTTAATTTTTTTTATATTTTTGATTATATTTATGAAAAAAGAATATTTATTTGCAAAGTTTTTCAAACTGTTTTTCAATACTTTTCAGTCTGTTTTTCCTTTATATAGCGAATAATAAAAAACCCACCGGTAATTACATACCACCAAAAGACAGCTCTATCTGTCTCACAAAATTATGTAAAATTCATCTAAAAAATATTATAAAATTCTATTAGCTACAATCTTGTATGACTGAGTAATTGTCATTCAAAGTGTGACAGCTCTGAAATGTGGATAATGGTCTGGGCATAAGGGGGTGAAGTGGTTAAATATACTGAGTACCTGATCTCAAAGAAAAATGTAGATGCATAATGCTGACTTTCCTGATCTGTATGTAAGCAGGTTGAAAATAATTAGTTAGATGCTACCCCTGAAGGGAGGGTAGGGGTAATGCCTTTCCCATCTGTTTGGCTTTTTTTGTGGGATCTTTATGTCCGACCCACTGCACCTGTGGATATAAAAGGGGATAGTGGACTGAATCCAGGGGTGATTGCCTGGCCTTGCCTTTTCTTGTGTTCCTTGTTCTTGCCCATTTTCCTGGTTCCCTGAGGAGGGCTGCATCCAAGAGGAGTACAGAGATATCACAGTCTGCCACCAAGATGGAAAGTTGTTAGAACTTGCGGTTTGCCGCAAAGACACCAGTGCTGCAGAATGCCTCAGAAGGACTCTGTGTTTATATAGAATCTACCTGTGCAGGTAGTCAGGGGCAGTACTTAACCTGAGCAGGATTAAGGACTTAGGAAAAGACTTTCTTATGTTGGACTCTGTACTGTCTCCATTTTATTCAGTAAACCATTGAAACTTTGCCTTTTCCCTGGTCTGAAGTTACTAAAAGGGGTGTAATGTATGCAACTCACACAACTTTGCACTTAGTCTAAGTTTGGGTCACTAGCACATGTGTTATGAAGAGTCAGCACAATAAGAGTCATTCTAGTGCAAGTTATACATGTGGTGGCCATGAGCAATGAAGGTCAGCAAGCAGCTTGTCGTAAATGTGTACCTGTTATAGGTGGAATTGCCTCTAGCCCACGAGGGAGATGTTGTCGGCACTCCCTACGCTGCATTCCATCTCCCACAGCAACCAGAATGGAACTGCATTGCAGAGGTCACATAATGAACAGAGGTAGAGAAGTTCAAGAGTTCAAGTACACATTGGAGCCCTCGCTATGTGCCCAGCGGGGTTCCATGCTCCTACTGGGATCGGTGGTGGGAAACGCTGGACAGGTGGCTGTGGTCAGTGTTGGGCATGGTCTGCCTAACTGCAAGCTACAATAGGGACATTTTCAAGGGGACCCAAGAGTAACTGAAGAACAGTTGTTGTGCAAGTGTACATGGTGTATGTTCATCTCTAAGATTAGAGGCCTGCCTTAAAGAAAAGCATTCCTTGAAGGCAAACTTAGTCTTGTCCCAGGGCATTGTTGAAAATGGCACTAAAGCAAAGGTACCCCATGTGTGTGAAGTAAAGAGAGACCCTGTACAAGGTGCCTCTCGTATCTCAGAAGAACCCACCCCGGGGGGTAGGCCTCTCATGTGACCCTTTCTTGGCAGCCAACGAGGAGGGAAACATGGAGGACCTGACAAACAACCACCATCCCACCCCTTAAAAGTATATTTGTTTTGCGTCAGTGACTCAGAAAACACTGAAGCCAGTGAACCAGTAAGAAAGCCAGACATCTAGCATTTTCAGGAGATCAGCAGTGCCAGCCTCTTTAGTTTCCTTATGACAGGTCTTCTTTAAAGAAATGCTAAGACGTACTGTTAACATCCACTGCCAGATATAATAAAAATACAAAGTGAATGTTTGACTTTAACATGGAGGTCCAAAAAGTGTTAAGAAGGGTTTCCTCTTCTGGCATTTTTTTTAACATTTTCTGTAAGTGGAAATACAGAGCTACTCTAAGGTATTATGTACTAGTCCAGTTGTGTAGACTACAATCTCATTTTTAGACACATCCAACCCATTATAAAGAACAAAACCTATTTATGTTAGCACTCTATTACCCCTTTAATAATTTTTTTAATTAATTATAAAAGTAGTTTTCTAAATGATTTTGAATACTGCAAAGTGTTCAGTGACTTGAAATCTCTGCGTCACTTACATATATTTGTTCTTACTGTGTATTTCTGACTCCTTGTAACATCCTCCATGAGCTCCTGAACCTCTCCTTTTCCCTCCTCACTTCCGTTTGCTTGGAATGAGTTGCGGTATTGTACATGTAACCCATGAAAATTTTATTACTTATGAAACACCAAAGTGGACATTAGATAGCAATGGCCTGCTATGCAGGGTTGCTCACATTGATAGAACAGCCCTCTGGAACTTGTATTTATGAATAGCAAGAGTTGGCTGATCAGCAGAGTGCTTGGGATTACATTTCCCAGGAGAGGTAGCGTGTGGGCAGGAGCATATAAATATCAAAGCCTGGGATATTGGCCAGGAGAATGCAGAGGGAGATTGAAGGAAAAGGAGGTGTGCTGTTGGCTGGAGTGCTGAACTGGGCAGCAAAGCCAGGATTGGCGAGCGAGAGAACAGAAAAAACTCACTGACCACCTGGCCTGCTATGCTGCCGAGCAGGCCACTCTGACAGTGGAAGATAGAGCAAAATGGCAGGTCTGAACCAGAGGGCACGTGGACGGTCTCTATCTATCGGGAAAGACGGATCACGGTAATCCGCCAAACCACATTGACCGGGTGAGAGAGACTCATGCATTCACTAACAAAGTGAACATTGATAGTTTGTCATCTCAGTTATCTGCTTGCACATAGTTGTGAACATTACATACAGTGCCCCAGTTTGCAGCCTAGTTATACCAGCGCCATTGTTGGAATACACATGCAGTACAGTTACCATTTAAGCTGACTGCAGGACATACTATTACAGTTCAAGATACAGCAGTGCCAACTAAATCAACAAGTCCATTTCCCTCTCTGCAAAGCAGGATTCCTACTACTGTTCACATTTTGTCTTTGACATTCAGAGGGAGTTGTCTTTGTCCATAAACATTTATGTCAATTGTTGCTATTTACTACTTCAAGCTTAATTCAGGGTCAAAGCTCTTAAAGGGAACCTTACACTAATTCTTTACCATCAATCAGGGTAGTGTTGAAGCTTCTCCTTTTCCTTTATTATCTTTGATGCGACCACCCTGAGGAACTATCATATATCCCTTGATGCAACTTCACAATGATTGGGCCCCAACAGGCGCGCAGAAGATATTATAGAGCTCTTCAAGGGGGACACTGCCAATTATAACTGAGAATTCTCTTTATTTCACATTTAATCCTAGTTACAATGAAGGAAATAAGTATTTGATCCCCTGCTGATTTTGAATGTTTGCCCACTCACAAAGAAATGATCAGTCTAAAAATCGAATGGTAGGTGTATTGTAACACTGAGAGACAGAATAGCAACAAAAAATTCAAAAGAAATGCATGTCTAACAAATTATGCACTGATTTGCATGTTTATGAGGGAAATAAGTATTTGATCTCCTATCATTCAGCAGGATTTATGGCTACGAGGTGTATTTCAAACAGGTAACAAGCTGAGATTAGAAGCAGTCTCTTAAAGGGAGCTAAATAATTTTTTACTTACAAAAGCATATGTCAGACATATGCTTTTGTAAGTAAAAAATTCTTTGGTTATGTGAAAACATTTTTTGGGTTATCTGTTTATTTATTTTTTGTATATTCATTTATGATTGTTTATATATTTACTAGAAAGTACTTTGTCTCTCATGCGCCCTGAGGAAGATTTAGAATATGGAATGATCGAAACGCATCTGTGTTTTTTTCTTTCTTTTCTGTGTGGTTTCATATTTTTGTATTAAGAGTTTTCTTGTAAGAATACTGTCAGAGCAATATTCTTTTTAGAAATCATGTAGTTAACATTACAATGGAAATGTGTATGTAATAAAGTTGATGAAAATCTTTTTTAACCAAATGTCTTTTTCAATATATGTATGATCCTATTGCTGCATTAAAGTCCCACAGGGGGTTCTTTGGGTACATGCATTCATATAGGGATGAGCAGCCAGATATTCGACCCTTTTGATTACATGTACATGTACAACCTGTACTATTCAAGCAGTGTAAATAAGTGAACTAAGAGAAATGTAAATCTTCTTGCGAAAGTGTGGAGTAACACAAAGGAAGTGATAACATATGTAGGCAGTGTTAAGGACTAAATACAAAATAGGCACACAGAACATTACTAGTATGGTGTCTCCCTTGCGATTCTGTCTTCTAGTTCAGCAGAAATCACCATCCTTCAATATTTTTCAACATCTTGTAACACTCTAAACTGTCCAGCAAACATGGGGTTGCTAGTCATGTCAATTTAAGTCTGTTAAAGTGGAGCTCCAGTCCCCAGAAGACATTTTTTTTAAAAGCAGACCCAGGATTGCCTTTCTGTTAACATTAAAAATAGTTATTAGTTATAGCCTTGTAGTTACTTTTAAATATGTTGAACTTCACCTGGATCTCAGAAGTAGGCAGGCGCCATGATGGCTGTGGACATCTGAAGCCCGCAAGTCTTTACTTCCTGGAGTTGGTGCTGCTGGCTATCCCAGTATGCACCATTCGATCTTGCGCCTGAGCAGTACTGACACTGTTCGGCACTACTATACTACAGCTTGCCATAACAATGGCGGGGATGGCAGAAGTTCCCCACACAGGACTCCAGTAAAATGGTGCCAAACTCCTCCCATTCACATCATTTCCTGTTTCGAAGTACCGTGATAGTCAGTCACTAGGAACCCAAAGGACTCCTGGGATACAGGACCCGACATCCCAGGAGACTTTGCGATTTGTCTTAACACGTCATGGCCTAGGCGGCCGGGACCAGAACTGCAGTCCTGAAACTTGATTTAAAGGTATTTATAATACAAAAAAAAAAAAAAAAATTGGGCAAGAACCCTGTTCCTAGGAGGCCATTCTATCCATGGGATTGGTGAGCGGGCGGATGCCCAACCTCTTTCTGACAACACTCTAGAGACACTGCATGCAGACACCTTTATAACTCAGTACCAGGAGATCTTTGCTTTGAGCATTTAACACAGCCTTTCTGTTACCTTCATTGAATTGCCATTACTCACTATTGTAGATGGGCCCCACCATTGCTAGCAGAAGACACGGCTACTATCACATCAGGAACTTTAAATATCTCAGGACTCAAGTTGCTATTTCTAGTTAAAGAAAAACAATGGGTGTGGTAACAAGAAGTGCCATGATCCCTTATAAACCACATATGGAAAACCCTCTTTTTGTGGGATTTTCAAGGCACAAACAAAACAGATAAAACCATTAAATTTTGTTATTCAAATGAGGGTGTCTATACCCGTTTACGACAGAGTATATACTGTATGTATATATATATATATATATATATATATATATATATATATATATATATTTACATAATTCTTTACATCCCTATAGTGATTCCAGTTGCCCAGAGGGAGCTGATAAGTCAACAAGCCTTTTCTTCCCCCTCCTGCTGCTGATATTGCAGTTACAATGTTACAATTTACCATTTGTGTCCATATAAACTGTTAACCATTGCTATTTGGTTATTTCCAATTTATCTGTGTTTTGCTTTTATGTGTTAACTGGAGATGTACCTCCTAAACCTTCATTCTGTGGTCTACTCTTTTGAACGAGTCTACAGTAGAGGTGTTACTAAAGAATCGTGCCCCTTGCATTATTATTTCATACTGTTGAAATATGTCTGAACCCAGAGTGTCAGAAATGTCAGGAGGCTTGCAAGGTCAGGTCAACCACTGGGGAAAAGCATTATCAAGCGGCCCTTGCAGGGGTAGCGCTACAATACGTCAGATTTTATACGTTAATTACATGCTCACAAGGAGCTAATGCTATTATCCATGAATGTGCTATAAAAGGGAACCTCTGATTGTGGTGCAGATGACTTGACAAATGGCAAACACACCTCCAAAATAAACATTGTCTCCTTCAGATTGCCGTCACTGCCTTACAGCTGAGCATGTCAATGGGGATCTCCCTCCAGCCGCAGGATTGACGTTCATATAGTGTGCATGCGACTTGGCTCTCCTCTTCTTATTCAGATTTGAGCTGCGAAGGTGGGGGTCCCTTTTTCAGGTGTACAGAAATTGACAACATTAGATACCTGTTCATGGGACGCTGTTATCTAGCTAGTTTAGTATGTGAAAGAGGATAACACCTCTGGGACCCACTCTGTGTCAGGGCCAGGATCTGACCTCAGGACCTCTGCCGTGTTTGGAAGTAACTCTTCTTGCTGATCCACCTGAAATGCTGGACAACTAATTGGACAAACCCTTGAATGATCTTGCCTTGAACCTTGTTTGTCTTGAATCTTGAACTCTTTGCTCCTCCCATGAACATCCTGATTTAAGCCATGCCTTTGCACTTCCTGTTTGCCAGGTTATTGTGGTCTCTTCAGTCAATGTCGCACTTCTGCTGCCATCTGCATCTTCGCTACCAATTCGTTACCAACCCTTGACTTGTTCCTCGGCTACACTTCTGCTTAATCCCAACCTGCAACCTGCAACCATTTGTTACTGATGTTTGGATTATTCCTCAACTATACTTTTTTTTAATCCCAACCTGCAACCATTCGTTACTGATGTTTGGATTATTCCTCGACTGTATTTTTGCTTAATCCCAACCTGCAATCATTTGTTACTGATGCTTGGATTATTCCTCGACTACACTTTTGCTTAATCCCAACCTGCAACCATCTGTTACTGACCTTTGGCTTGTTTACTGATGCACTTCTGCTTATCCCTACCTGCTTTACTTGATATTGGACTTCGGCTTGCTTATCTCCTAGTAGGCTGATCCAGAGAATTGTGGCTTCTTTGAACACCAAACTCTGTCAGCCACAAGGGCCCATTCAATATGCTATTATTAACATTACTGTCTTTTTTATTATACAGAAGAATGTACTTAACCACTTCAATATCAAACACTTTCACTCCCTTCCTGCCCAGGCCATTTTTAAGTTTTCAGCTCTGTCACACTTTGAATGACAATTACCCAGTGGTATTTAATCACCAATGGATTTTTATTTTTTTTTTGCAATACAAGTGAAAAAAAAATACCAAACGTTTTCTTCATACGTTTAGACCAAAATGTATTCTGCTACATTTCTTTGGTTAAAAAAAAAATAACCTAAATCGGTGTATACTTTTTAGTCTGTGTGAAAGTTATACAAAGTCTACAAAGAGCACATAGAGCTGTCTTTTGATGGTAGTGAATCACCACTGGGTTTTTTATTATTTGCTGTATAAATGAAAGACTGAACATTTTTGAAAAACAAATGTGAAAAACGTTGCAAATAAATAATCTTTTTACATAATTATAATCCAAAATAATAAAAATAAAACAAATCAATGTATAATATTTAGTCTGTGTGATAGTTAAAGAATCAATAAACTATGGTGTGTGTGTATATATATACAGTTGTGTTCAAAATAATAGCAGTTTGTTGAAAAAAGTGAATAAAGCTCAAAATCCTTCTAATAGCTTTTATTTCCATACACACAAATGCATTGGGAACACTACACATTCTATTCCAAATCAAAACATGAAGAAAAATATATCAAATTTGTGTTGTTCCTCTAAAAAAATTTAGGAAAAGTGAATATTAGACTGTTCAAAAAAAATAGCAGTGTTTGTATTCTTTACAAACTCAAGCATTCACTATATAAACTGAAAAATGTTTGAAGATTTTGCTTTCCTTTGAATCACTTAATGAATATTTGGTTGTATAAGCACTGTTTCTGAGAACTGCTGTACATCTGTGTTGCATGGAGTCAACCAACTTCTGGCACCTGTGAACAGGTATTCCAGCCCAGGATGATTGGACTACATTCCACAGTTCTTCTCTATTTCTTGGTTTTGCCTCAGAAACTTCATTTTTGATATCACCCCACAAGTTTTCTATTGGATTAAGATCCAGGGATTAGTCTGGCCACTCCATAACGTCAATCTTGTTGGTCTGGAACCAAGATGATGCACGTTTACTGGTGTGTTTGGGGTCGTTGTCTTGTTGGAACACCCATTTCAAGGGCATTTCATCTTCAGCATAAGGCAGCATGACCTCTTCAAGTATTCTGATGTATTCAAACTGATCCATGATCCCTGGTATGCGATAAATAGGCCCAACACCGTAGTATGAGAAACATCCCCATATCATGATGCTTGCGCAACCATGCTTCACTGTCTTCACAGTGTACTGTGGCTTAAATTCAGTGTTTGAGGGTCATCTGACAAACTGTCTCCGGCCACTAGACCCAAAAAGAACAATCTTACTTTCATCAGTCCACAAAATGTTGCGCCATTTCTCTTTAGGCCAGTCAATGTGCTCTTTGGCAAATTGTAACCTCTTCAGCACATGTCTTTTTTTTAACAGTGGGACTTTGCGGGGGCTTCTTGCAGATAGCTTGGCTTCACATAGGCGTCTTCTAATTGTAACGGTACTCACAGGTAACTATAGACCTTCTTTGATCTTCCTGGAGCTGATTGTTGGCTGAGTCCTTGCCATTTTGTCTATTCTTCTATCCATTCCCGATGTACTGGACTGCCTATCTCATTTCATGAGGCTCTAAAATGCTGGGACAGTGCGCATACCCCCCAAATTACCCCTTTCCAAGGTATTTAGTAAGAGGCATGGGGAGTTTTATGAAGTTGTAATTTGTTTGTCACAATTTTTTTGAGAATAAAGAAATTAAATATTTTTTTTCTCAAAGTTGTCAGTTTAACAAGTTTTACCTCGGATACGGCAAAAGCACACTTATAATTACACCCCAAAACAAATTCTGCTATGTCTCTTGACTATGAGGATATCACATACAGTTGCAAGAAAAAGTATGTGAACCCCTTGGGATTACGTGGAGTTTTGCATGAATTGGGCATAAAATGTGCTCTGAACGTTATCTAAGTCACAACAATAGAAGAACACAGTCTGCTGAACATAATACTACACAAACATTAGATGTTGCCATGGTTTAATTGCACATAACATGTAAACATTCACAGTGCAAGGAGGAAAAAGTATGTGAACCTTTGGACTTAATAACTGGTTGACCATCCTTTGGCAGCACTAACCTCAACCAAACGTTTCCTGTAGTTGCAGATCAGACCTGCACAACGATCTGGAGTAATTTTGGACCACTCCTCTTCACAAAACTGTTTCAGTGTAGCAATATTCTTGGGATGTCTGGTGTGAATCGCTCTCTTAAGGTCATGCCACAGCATTTCAATCGGGTTGAGGTCAGGACTCTGACTGGGCCACTCCAGAAGGCATATTCTGTGCTGTTGCAGCCATTGTTTTGTCGAATTACTTGTATGCTTTGGGTCATTGTCCTGTTGTATCACCCATCCTCTGCGGAGCTTCAGTTGGCGGACAGATGGTCGTACGTTTTCCTGCAAAATGTCTTGATAAACTTTGGAATTCATTTTCCCATCAATGACAACAATCCGCCCAGGCCCTGAGGCAGCAAAGCAGCCCCAAACCATGATGCTCCCTCCGCCATGTTTTACAGTGGGGATGAGGTTTTGATGTTTGTGTGCTGTGCCTTTTTTTCTCCACACATAGTGTTGTGTGTTCTTCCCAAACAACTCAATCTTGGTTTCATCTGTCCACAGTATATTTTGCCAGTAGTGCTGTGGAACATCCAGGTGCTCTTTTGCAAACTTCAAACGTGCTGCAATCTTCTTTTTGGACAGCAATGGCTTCCTCCGTGGTGTCCTCCCATGTACTCCATTCTTGTTTAATGTTTTCCTTATTGTAGATGTGTCAACAAAAATGTTAGCATGTGCCAGAGATTTCTGTAAGTCTTTAGCTGACACTCTGGGATTCTTCTTTACCTCATGCAGCATTCTGCGCTGTGCTCTTGCAGTCATTTTTACAGGACGACCATGCCTAGGGAGAGTAGCAACAGTGCTAAACTTTCTCCATTTGTAGACAGTCTGTCTTACCGTGGACACATGAACATCAAGGCTTTTGGAGATACTTTTGTACCCCTTTCCAGCTTCATGCAAGTCAACAAGTCTTGATCGTAGGTCTTCTGAGAGCTCTTTTCTGCGAGGCATGGTTCACATCAGACAGTGCTTCTTGAAACCAGTAAACCCAAAACAGGTGTGTGTTTTTTAAGAGCAGGACAGCTGTCAGCAACACATCCAATATCATCACACTGATTGGACTCAAGGTTGGCTCACTCCTGGCTCCAATTAGCTCTGGGAGAAGTCATTAAGCTAGGGCCTCACATACTTTTTCCTCCCTGCACTGTGAATGTTTACATGTTATGTGCAATTAAACCATGGCAACATCTAATGTTTGTGTAGTATTATGTTCAGCAGACTGTGTTCTTCTATTGTTGTGACTTAGATGACGTTCAGAGCACATTTTATGCCCAATTCATGCAAAACTCCACGTAATCCCAAGGGGTTCACATACTTTTTCTTGCAACTGTATGTGAGACTTTTTCATAGCCTAGAATGCATAGGGCTCAAGATCCAAGCCAAAAGCCTTTGGGCTTTCAAGGAGCATAAATTGTGCCTCTAAGTTCCTGACTACCTCTCACATTTGTGGAGGCTCTGGAGCACCAGGACGGTGGAAACACCCGCAAAATTACCCTATTTTAGAAAGTAAACACTTCAATTTTACAGAAAACATAGTGGGTCTTTTGAAAATGTCATTTTTTGCCAATTGTTTTTTGGGAAAATGCAGGAAAGAAAACTGAAAATTTATTTTTTTACACAGAGTTGTCATATAATAAGCATAGGCATACTTAGAATTACACCCTAAAACACATTCTGCTACTCCTTTTACGTGTATGGTGTAGCCACACAGAGGGGCCCAAAATTCAAGGAGCACCTTTAGTTGTTGTAGATGGTTAAATTAAGCATTTAATTTCTTGACTACATATTACATTTGTGGAGGCCCTGAAGTACTAGGACAGTGCAAACGCCAACAAAATGACCACAATTTGGAAAACAAACACAAGGTATTTGTAAGTAGCATGATGAGTCTTCCCAAAAAAAATTTTTGCCACAAGTTTTTGGAAAATGCAGAATGAAAATGAACATTTTTTTTCACATAAAGTTGTCAATTTAATAAAAATATTTCTCACACACCATCGGCAAACTTAGAACACATTCTGCTACTCCTGAGTATGGCGATACCACATGTGTGAGACTTTTTCACTGTCTGGGCAGATTATATTCCAGACATTGTGTCTTGTGTATCACACAAATAAACCTATTGTATAAAAACCAATGTACTATAATTGTCACTCTATACAAGTGGTCAGGAAATATAGCTTTGTGTAGCACCACCTATAGCAGTTCCAGTTCCTATAAGCCAAGCAAGCCTAGCCTACTGGCACATGGCTACCCCCAGAAATGTCATGTTTACTGACCAGGAAGTACAGGAGGCTGAAGAAAAGAGAACAAAAGTGTGCCTGTGTTTGCAGTTGTCCACAGGGTATGGCTGGGAATGGCGTCTCACAGGAACATAGTCAGCTGGACCTGTATATGGGTCTGTTCAGGCTTCAGGCATAGACATGATCAGCAAACAGGCAAATGTTTGGTCCAGGCAACAGGCAGAAATGTGGTCAATAAACAGACCAGGGTCATTACAGGAGGCAGGCAGAGGCAACACTGCACTTGTGTGGCGGTGATCAGGAACAATGTTGTTGGCTGCACTGGTCTGGTGACACTGGGGACTAGTGTGGCAGCAATCAGGAACACCACTGCTGACTTATACTGGTCAGATGACACTGGGACTGGTGTGGCAACAATCAGGGACACCATTGCTAGCTTAAGTCCCTTTCACGCAAGCAAGGTCTGTTTTTGTTCAGCAGCAGATCCATCAGCTGATCCCCTGCTGGACTGACAGGAGCTGCTGGATGAGAGGTCTGTGTCCGCTCTGCTTATGCAAACACAGACACAGCTGGCTTCTCTCTATGGTCAGTCAGATGTAAACAAACCGGCTGGCCATTTACACCCAACTGCCATCTAATCTGATCTGGCCAGACGGAGAGAAATGGATCCTTTTTCCATATGTTTTTGCTGGATCGGATTGGAGGTAGCAAGGTGCAAATGGACACAAGTCTGTTTACATCCGGCTACCCATAGAAGAGAATGGAGGGTCCAGTCGGGTCCATTTGAAAAACAGACAGGTGGACATGAACCGCCCTTGTGAAAGGAGTCTTACACTGGTAAAGTGACAATGCAAATGGCGTGGTAGTGACCAGGGACACTGTAACTGGTGTGGCAGTGATCAGGAACAATATGACTGGTGTGGCGTTGATTAGGGACACTGTGAGTGGGTGGCGCTGATTGGGGACACTGACTGGAAACACTGGTCTGGTGACACTGTACTGCTGTGGCAGTGATCATACAGTTGCAAGAAAAAGTATGTGAACCCCTTGGGATTACGTGGAGTTTTGCATGAATTGGGCATAAAATGTGCTCTGAACGTCATCTAAGTCACAACAATAGAAGAACACAGTCTGCTGAACATAATACTACACAAACATTAGATGTTGCCATGGTTTAATTGCACATAACATGTAAACATTCACAGTGCAGGGAGGAAAAAGTATGTGAGGCCCTAGCTTAATGACTTCTCCCAGAGCTAATTGGAGCCAGGAGTGAGCCAACCTTGAGTCCAATCAGTGTGATGATATTGGATGTGTTGCTGACAGCTGTCCTGCTCTTAAAAAACACACACCTGTTTTGGGTTTACTGGTTTCAAGAAGCACTGTCTGATGTGAACCATGCCTCGCAGAAAAGAGCTCTCAGAAGACCTACGATCAAGACTTGTTGACTTGCATGAAGCTGGAAAGGGGTACAAAAGTATCTCCAAAAGCCTTGATGTTCATGTGTCCACGGTAAGACAGACTGTCTACAAATGGAGAAAGTTTAGCACTGTTGCTACTCTCCCTAGGCATGGTCGTCCTGTAAAAATGACTGCAAGAGCACAGCGCAGAATGCTGCATGAGGTAAAGAAGAATCCCAGAGTGTCAGCTAAAGACTTACAGAAATCTCTGGCACATGCTAACATTTTTGTTGACACATCTACAATAAGGAAAACATTAAACAAGAATGGAGTACATGGGAGGACACCACGGAGGAAGCCATTGCTGTCCAAAAAGAAGATTGCAGCACATTTGAAGTTTGCAAAAGAGCACCTGGATGTTCCACAGCACTACTGGCAAAATATACTGTGGACAGATGAAACCAAGATTGAGTTGTTTGGGAAGAACACACAACACTATGTGTGGAGAAAAAAAGGCACAGCACACAAACATCAAAACCTCATCCCCACTGTAAAACATGGCGGAGGGAGCATCATGGTTTGGGGCTGCTTTGCTGCCTCAGGGCCTGGGCGGATTGTTGTCATTGATGGGAAAATGAATTCCAAAGTTTATCAAGACATTTTGCAGGAAAACGTACGACCATCTGTCCGCCAACTGAAGCTCCGCAGAGGATGGGTGATACAACAGGACAATGACCCAAAGCATACAAGTAATTCGACAAAACAATGGCTGCAACAGCACAGAATATGCCTTCTGGAGTGGCCCAGTCAGAGTCCTGACCTCAACCCGATTGAAATGCTGTGGCATGACCTTAAGAGAGCGATTCACACCAGACATCCCAAGAATATTGCTACACTGAAACAGTTTTGTGAAGAGGAGTGGTCCAAAATTACTCCAGATCGTTGTGCAGGTCTGATCTGCAACTACAGGAAACGTTTGGTTGAGGTTAGTGCTGCCAAAGGATGGTCAACCAGTTATTAAGTCCAAAGGTTCACATACTTTTTCCTCCTTGCACTGTGAATGTTTACATGTTATGTGCAATTAAACCATGGCAACATCTAATGTTTGTGTAGTATTATGTTCAGCAGACTGTGTTCTTCTATTGTTGTGACTTAGATAACGTTCAGAGCACATTTTATGCCCAATTCATGCAAAACTCCACGTAATCCCAAGGGGTTCACATACTTTTTCTTGCAACTGTATAATATATAATGGCTATAAACACTAGCATACAGTGATATCAGAGGAGCCATCCATTGTACATTATCATCTCCACAGCAGCACGATGTCACCATAGTGTGTAAAAAATATACACTGCTCAAAGAAATTAAAGGAGCACTTTGAAAACACATCAGATCAATGATATCAGAGGAGCCATCCATTGTACATTATCATCTCCACAGCAGCACGATGTCACCATAGTGTGTAAAAAAATATACACTGCTCAAAAAAATTAAAGGAACACTTTGAAAACACATCAGATCTCAATGGGAAATAATATGCTGATATCTATACTGATATGGACCGGGCTAATGTGTTAGGAACATAAGGATGCCCCATCGTTTGAAGGAAATGAAAATGATCAACCTACAGGGGACTGAATTCAAAGACACCCTGAAAGTCAAAGTGAAAAAATGATTCTGAAGGCTAGTCCATTTTGCTGAAATTTCATCAAATCAAAATGGTACTCAGTAGTTTGTATGGCCCCCACGTGCTTGTATGCATGCCTGACAATGTCAGGGCATGTTCCTAATGAGAAGACAGATGGAATCCTGTGGTATTTCCTCCCAGATCCGGACCAGGGCATCACTGAGCTCCTATACAGTCTGAGGTGCAGTGTGTGACAAGTAGTCAGGAAGTGTAATGAGGAAATAACGCCGTTCAAAAGCCTGAACGTGCTCATTGGCTTTTGGGGTCCTGTACTTGGCTAGATTGCCCAAAAGTTTCTCACATGTGGCATACTCGGGAGAAGCAACAGAATGTATTCTGGGGAGTAATTCCACATATACTTATGGCATGTGTGAGCAATATATCATTTAAGTGACAATTTTGTGTAACAAAACAAAAAAATTTTATTGTCATTTTCCAAAAACTTGTGATAAAAATACATTCTTCTATTGACTCAACATGTCTCCCAGCAAATAGTTTGGGGTGTCTACTTTCTAAAAAGGAGTCTTTTGGGGGGTTGTTATCTTGGAATTTTATGCACAGCATTAGAAGCTTATGCCATATATCGCCCACTCTTCTGATCACTTGAAGACCAAGCCTTTCTGACACTTTTTGTTCACATTATTATTATTATACAGTATTTATAAAGCGCCAATAGTTCGCACATTACAAAGGGGGACAGAACATGTGACAGAACAATAACAATACAATGCAAAACATGAGGGGATTGAGGGCCCTGCTCTTTCGAGCTTACAATCTAGGAGGGAGGGGATGGTGGCACAGGAGGAGATAGCTGTGGGGGATGGAGTGGTAGGAAGAGTGGAGGAGGTCGGCAAGTTAGCAGGGGGTGGGGTAGGCTTCCCTGAAGAGATGGGTTTTCAGGGTGCGCCTAAAGGAGAGGAGAGTAGGTGATAATCTAATGGGTTGGGACAGGGAGTTCCAGAGGATGGGTGACACCCTGGAGAAGTCCTGGAGGTGGGCATGGGAGGAGGAGACCAGGGAACTAGAGAGAAGGAGGTCTTGTGAGGAGCACATGAAAAAATTTGTATTTTTTGCTAGAAAATTACTCTGAACCCCCAAACATTATATATTTTTTTAAAACAGACGACCTAGAAAATAAAATGGTGGGTGTTGCAATTTTGTATGTCACACTTTTTTTAACTTTAATGCAGAAAAACACTATATATTGGACAATTGTTTGGCTAAATATAAAAGATGATGTTAAGCAAAGTAAATAGATACGAAACATAACATGCTTTCAAACTGCATATGCCCCGTGCAATGGCAACAAACTACAAACTATTTTTAATATCCATAGGCGACACTTTAAAAGCCTTTATAGGCTACCACTTTAGATTTACACAGGCGTTCTAGTGCTAGAATTACTGCCTTTGATCTGACGTTCATGGCGATACCTCACATGCATGGTGCAACCGCTGTTTACATACTGACGCTTCCATATGCCATTGTGCACGAGCGGACAAGGGTGCTTACATTTTTTTTTGTTTTTTTTACACTGTCCCATTCATTTTTATTTTTTATCACTTTTATTGTTATCACAGGGAATGTAAATATGCCGTCTACTAGGGTCACTACAATAGGCAGTGACTAGTACTCTTTTCTGCAAAATCTGGGATCTATTAGACTCTAGATATCTCCTCTGCCCTTAAATCATATGATCTAACCAAAATTGGTGTGATCAGATGCTTTCCCAATTTAAAAATGGCGCTGCTATATCTGACAAAACCAAAGTGATGAAATGCTCATAGCTTCCGGTTTCTTAGACTATAGAGATGATTGGAGCCATTCCGGTCTCAAATCAGCTCTATGGTCATCTGACAGAAATGCCGGCTGCATTCTCAGGTTCCCGATGGGACGGGACAGCCTGAGAAAGCCGTGGAAGGCAGCTGGAGGGGGGGGCGCGCCTCCTCCCGCTGCTTGTAATAGCAATCCTGCGGCTAATTAGCCACTAGGGTTGCTTTTACAAGAAATCCGACTGCCGGCTGATAAAAAATTATATCAGGTTGATACCTGCAGCTGCGAACATCATCTTGGTATAACCACTCAAAGTCCAGTAATGTACCAGTATGTTGCTGATCCTTGTTGGCATATGTGTTATGTTTTTTTTTATGTAGCCTGTGGGCTGAATGAAAAAAGAGAGAAGAAATCTCTGCCAGAAAAAGTGTGTGGTATGCCCACCATTACAATATACCACCCTGAATCCACTTACTTCGAATGTTGGGCATACATGAAATGTTCTTTTTTTTATATATTTTTTATATATGCCGAATTTTTATATATGCATAGGAGCGATCCACCCACTGACCACCCCAGTCCCCCATGCTTGGGCATATATGTTCTTTTTTTTAACTGTGAATGAGAAATCTCATCCAGCAGCGCTGCACGCACTGATGTATAAGAGCACACCCTGTTGTCAGAATAAACTTTTTTTTAAACTGTAAACTTTCCAGAATGTTAGGGTCTCACAAAATGCGATAGCCAGTTTTCAGACTAGCTAACATCTTTCAAGAACCTGTGTAAATATATACCCTAGACTGTGCCATGCTATACCCTATATAAATACTCCACTAGTGTATGGTAGCGATGGAAGCAGTCCTTTAGGCAGAGAACGGGTTGGGCAGGACAGGAGGTACAAAAAAAACGAGTGTGTTAAGACAATCTCTTTTTTTGGGGTGATTTTTGGGTTGGGGTACCAGGAGTGGCATCAGGTAAATGCCTCTCATGCAGCCAACTCACTGCATCTGGGTTGGGGGTTTGGGGCACAGCCCCTTCTGGATGCAAAAGGGCCGTGGTAATCTCTTCTTGAATTTTTAGGAAGGATCCACTCATCCAGTTGCTTTGTAAAGCACAAAAGCGTTGTACAGAGCCAATTGAAATAAATATACAGACACTTTTGTGTACCAGTGTCTGGCTTTACAGGAAACTGAGTACAGCTTCATCATCTGGTTGTTGAAGTCTATCCCTCCCATGTTAAGGTTATAGTCATAGACACAGAGGGGCTTCTCAATAACACCAGCTGCTGTGGAAATTTGGATGGTCGTGTCTGCATGAATGAGAAATAGGAGGAAAACATCCCGTTTGTCCTTCCACTTCACTGCAAGCAATTCATCATTTTTCAAGCAGGCATTCTCCCCCTTTCTAAGTTGGGTAATTACAAGCCATTGGGGGAATCCCCAGCGATTAAATCACACGGTGCCACATGAGCCAATTCCAAGATTGTGCAAATGTCTAAATAGTGCCATGCTTGTATAAAAATTGTCCACGTATAAGTTGTACCCCATATGGAAAAAGGGTGACACCAAGTCCCAAACTATCTTGCTACTGCTCCCCATGTAGTCTGAGCATGACTATCTTTTCCCTCCTAAATTCAAAAATTACATGTATAACCTGTTGATCTCTCACAGGTCTCACCTCACATCTGGCATGCTTGCTGGTGAGAAACTGAATGCAAGGCGGCCAGAAAAATGGATGGACTCATCAGCGCAGATGTTTTGCTGGGGCATATACACATCTGCAAATTTCTGGTTAAGGTGATTTATGAGGGGCTGAATTTTGTGGAGCCTTTCATATTCTCAGTCATTCTGAGGATGACAGAGTGCATTGTCGTTGAAATGCATAAATCGCATTATATTCTCATATTTATGCCTGGCCAGCAGAGAACACGGGCATATGATTTATCGAGTCTGTGGACCAACACAACTGCAAGTTTAGTAATGCTCATGTTGAGGGTTAGGCCCAAAAAACTTTACATTCAGAAACCATAATGGGTTTCCATGCAAATGGTCTGGCAAGGTTTGAATTTGGGCTGGCAGCGATAAATTGTTGTGCGTATAAATTGATTTGGTCCACAATCAATCCATACAGATCTTTCGTGAAAAACAGCTCCAAAAAGCCAAGGGGATTAGTTAAATTTGCTGTTTCCACCTGAATTCTGGGTTGGGCAGTGAATGAAGGGAAAAACTCTACTATTGTGAATGCGGGTATAGTTCTGATTTGTTCAAAGATATTGATCCATTCAGACACTATACTAGCAATGGAGGTTTATTGTGTATGTGAGCGTATTTCTGGCAATCAAATGGTTACACTAACTGAGGCTAATGCTATCTGAAGTCGCCCAGGTGTCACGTACCTGATAGAAGTCTGAATTGACAAGGTCAGCCTCTCTTGTATCTCCAACCCAGGCCCCACAGAAGGTGAAACAGATGGTGCCGAGGGACAGGAGGAACACGAGTACCTGTGGATATTGATTGTGGAACCTGCAGCTGGTGATGTAAACTCGGCAAATCAGACAGGGCATCCAGTCAGGAACAGAGGAGATGCTGGAACAGCAAGCTGAAGTTAAGGAAGCACTCCACTGGAACTGCAAGATCTGGGTACATGGCTTGCCGAAAGTTCTGATAAGCATGAGACCGGAACACACCGTGACAACCGGAGCTGATGTAATTGTTGTGGTGGTTTATGTAAGGATATATTATTTATAAAGGGCGTGTCCCTTTCCCTTAGATGAAATATTACAGTGCCTCCAGCCGTTAAAATACGGCAAATATTTAGTAAACCAATAATTTGGACACCTTGATAATTCGATCACCACTTATTATTATACCTTGAATTCTTTTAGCCAATATGATTTCGTACCATACACACAAAATTTGCCTTATAATAGATAAATATAAAAATTTATTTATGTACAAAAATTATATATATATTAACACAAAACACAAAAGACTGGTGATAAATGAATATTGGTACACACAATCAAAAATATATCTACCAATGTAAGACACAATAATAATGTCTCTAACTAATTACATCAATCACAAATTTAAATGATATGATATTTATTAAATTTATTAATAATTAATAATTTCGAATATCTCAAAGGTTATATTCTTACATGCCGTGGCCATAGGCTTGCAAGAAGTAAGCCCTTGATATATGATACTCTGGTTATTAATATTCAATAAATTATGAAATATGGAAAAATTTATAATATGGCAATCAACAATTTTTTCTTAACAGTAACACAGTATCTGACTACATATATCTAACTATCCAATATTGTTGTAATACACTAAGGTAATTTTATGATTCTACACAACAGAGAAAGTAATTAATACAAATCAAATAAACATCTCACCACACCCGGACGTCAGACTAGGCAACTCTCCCGTGGATTTAGCTGGCAGTGGAACGCCTTTAGACTGATATATAGGCAAGTGAGAGATTCAATAGGGGAGAATGTAGGAAGTTATAAGTTTAGAGGTTTAAAGTTTTAGGAAGTTTGAAAAGATGGAAGAGTAGTTATTTCAGCAGAGATCTTCTTCAGATGTCAGGTCTTTCCATGAGGTCTTATGAGGGTTCTTCTTTTTCATGAGGTTTTTTTTTTTATGTTACAGCACATGGGCTTTTTATATCCACTAGTCCATTGTTCTAAGATACCTTCCCACCAGGCTTCCTGATTGGCTAGTTGAGAAATGTGTGTACATAAGCTATTTCTCACCTGCCCGCCAGGTGGCGGTCATGTATCACAGAACAATGTGAGTATTTGAGATGACTCATACCTTGGGTGGAATCTTCAGGTAATTTCAGGAATAAAATATACGGCTCTATCCAGATATAGCAGTGATCATACCTATGATATTCTAAATAGGGACCATGGAATATAGGTGTATATTCGGTTATTCCTCCTTGAAGTATCATCCTGTTTGTTTCCTGATAAGACATGTAACTAATGCTAGTTTATAATACATCTTACTTCCCATCATCTCAATACTCAAGTTAGTGATATATAGTTCCCATTGCTGAGTATTTAGTGGTGTTTAAAGTCTATGACATCTTATTTATAATCTGTTTTTGTAGTACATTTTTGTAATGATATACAGTGAACTTTTAAACTTAAATGTCCTGAATTTCACCCCTTGGTTTCAGCATCAACATTTCCTCTGTGTAGGGAAAAAATCTCTGTTTGCCTAGCCCTTGTATCGGACTCATGGTAAACAATTGTTAATGCTTTCACCCTTGGTGAACAATAGTAGATAGTAATAGTTTCAGAGGTTTGTTGGTTCATCACACTCTACAGGTTTTGGTTAAGCTTCCAAACAGTTGAGTTCCCGTCTCATTATTGTTGAAATGTTTACAAGTCAGAGTCCTATGTGTTTGACTTTCTGTAGATGCATTCTTCTCACTTCCATATACAAATAGTCCTTGTTGACAGTTTAAACAATCCCATTGTCTTGGAAAAGTCTTAATTCCCTGTTCTCTTCAGTTCTTTAACTAGAATTCTTGAAGGTTTAACCAAGACAAAATTAACTCTTAACATCCGGTTCTGCTGAGCTGTTTGCTATATAACATTATATCTTGATAAAAGTCATATTTTTGACATGATTCCAAAAGCCCACAACAAAATCCCCCTTTGTTTTTGGGGTACAGGCACGTGTATAGGGGTGTCTGTATCGAAAAACATGAGTGAGGCTTTTGGCTAGGGTGATTGTTCGTCTTCTCCGGTGAAGGGAATGAAATAATAAAAAAAAAATTTCCGATAATAAAATGGCAGCGGTCATGCTGGTTGTTCCTCAACTTGACTCGGCGTCTTTAGATGGACACTTCCGATGACGATCCTGGTCTTGTGATGAGGCCGGCCTGGCCTGGCACATCCACCTTGGGGTCCATGGGTCCTCCGCACGACAGGTCTCTTAGACGGTCTCCTAGGCGGGTCTTTTCCTCTGGACTGGCCCTTGGTGGCCTGGGACATCAGGTTATCGTCTCCGGATCGATCTCTGGCATCTGGTCTTTCCCACAGGACATTATAGCTTCCTTCTAGGGTCCGGTCATTGACACCTCCGATCGCCGGTCTGGTCATAGTCTGGGCCTTCCTTTCTAAATTATTAAAATGAACAGTTTGAGTAATGGATATACATAAAATTATATTACTGGATCCTGTAAGGCAAAATATGAATTATATGTTTAAAGGAAATTTAATAATGATCTCAATATCTCCAGATAGGAATTGGTGGGTTCAGTCTTCCAACAACTGCAATTGAGACTTCGGATGGCAAGCACGTAATTGATTGATGTGCACCCATCTATCACTGATTTCACCATACCGGGTAACCTGCAATTTATATGCGACCGGAGAGATTTTATCAATGATAGAGAACGGACCTTTCCAAGATGGAAGGAATTTCCGTTCTTTGATCTGGTCTCTTGCGAAGTTGTATAGATAGACCTTGTCACCAATCTCATATTCCTTCTTGGAGGTTTTGAGATCATAGTATGTCTTAGCACTAGTTGCAGCTCTTTCCAAATTTCGCTGGGCAAAGGCAAAAGCATATTGCAGATGTTTACGTAAATCCTCTATGTACTGGTGTGTGGTGGTAGCATTGATCAAATTTTGATCTGTAGTGCGATACAATAAGTGCTGGGGCAGTACCATCCGTCTACCTGTCATCAGTTCAAAAGATGACATTTTTGTAACTGTATTCGGAGTAGCCCTCAACGCCATCAGGACCAGCGGGAGTTTGACATCCCAATCTTTACCTGTTTCCTTAACAAATTTCTTAAGGACATTAACGATGGTCTGATTGTATCGTTCTACACCACCACTAGAGGCTGGCCGATAGGCGATATGCAATTTCCTTTTAACCCCCAAAATTTTCCACAATTTGGCCATCACTTCGCTAGTGAAGTGCGATCCTCTATCAGACTCTATCCTCTGAGGTAAACCAAAACGTGAAAATACATGATTTATTAACAATGCAGCACATGTCTCGGAGCTGTTATTGGGTGCTGGTATACATTCGACATACTTGGTGAATAAACATGTAACTGTTAACATATACCGATTTCCTCGTGAAGATTTTGTTACTGGCCCAATAAAATCCATCTGAAGGTCTGACCAAGGCATACATATCCCCCTCCTCTGGAGAGGTGCTCTGTGAGTTGGCTTGGTAGGTTGAAATTGGGGACATATTAGGCAACCTTGGCAGTATTCCTTCACATCACGTGACATATGAGGCCAGTAGGCATAATCCCGCAGGATCTCATACGTGATCTTCTCTCCACGATGACCGGAAGTGGGAGCATCATGGGCATGCTGTAGCATCAAACCTCTAAATTTAAGTGGGACGACCCATTGTTGTACGCCACCCTTTGAGGTTCGTATCAACAATCCCTGATATAAAGAGAATTGGGATTTGGATTTCATTAAGATACGTAAATCCTCCTTCCCACTACATACTTCCTTATTTATGGGATTTTGGTTGGGATCTTCTATATGACTATAAAACAAGCCAATTATTGGGTCTTCTTTTTGGGCAGTAATTAAATCCTCACTAGGAGAATCGTGACTCCACTGTAATGCATTCGGATCACCAGCTGTTCTGGCCTGTTGCCTGGTGACAGCTTCAACCTGTACGGTACCTAAAAATTGGTCAATGTCTATCAGTTCACCGGTGATTGCCCCTTCCTTGGCTAGAGAATCGGCCAGATCGTTCCCTTCTTTCTCGGCACCTAGAACCTTGGAGTGGCCTTTGGTCTTCTTGAAGTGCAGGGTGAGATCATTGGACCTTACCAGTTCATCGATGTGACAAAAGAGCTTACCATGTTTCACGGGTTTGTGATTACTCTTGTTCATGTTGTTTCGCTTCCACCTAGGGAAATACTCCACAAAACTATTCCTGACATAATTGGAATCGGTTATGATGGCACACTCTCTGATGTTGAACTCTATAGCCATCTCAACTGCTCTAAGAATTGCAGTAAGTTCAGCAACCTGACTGCTTTTTGGTCCAAGTTTGTATCCCACAGAAATTGGGGTGACACCTTGGGTCCAAACGATTCCAATACCTGCCACTAGTTGGAGCTGTTCCCCATCCTTGTGATGAAAAGCACAACCATCCACATATACACACGGCAGCTGTTTACAGTATTCTTCATCATAAACCTTGTAGGGAGAGAACAGTTGTTCTTCCAGAAAGTCAGTGTCCGGGGCCTCCATAACAGGCGTAGTTGCGGAACAATCATGGAGCTCGGCTAGGCCCTGGGCTACTGGACTTTCCTTGTTCTGTTTGTACCGAATTTCAAGAGGCCACCCTTGCAAAGACAAAGTCCAAGCAGTGATGCGGCTATTAGACACATTTCCTCCCTTGATACGTTCACTCTTTAAATACTGTAAAGGCTGGTGTGCCGTTTCAACAATGATTCTCTCTCCCTGAATGTAACTGCGAAAATTCTGTAATGCCCACACGGTGGACAATAGAGCTTTTTCACAGTCACTGAACTTTACTTCAACCGGGGACAAAGTTTTACTGGCATAGGCAATCACCTTACTGACATCATCACGTTTCTGGTAAAGAACAGAACTCATACTTACCTGCGTAAACCCTGTCTCTAGATAGAAATTTTTACCCCCTTCGGGATATCCGAGACACGGCGCTTGTGTGAGACGTTCCTTTAATTCCTTCATGGCGTCCTCCTGTTTCTTACCCCACGACCATTCGACATCCTTCTTCAGTAGGTGAAGCAGTGGCTTGCTTATCTCGGCGTAATTGTCAATAAACTTACGCGAGTAGTTTACCATACCTAGGAATGATCTCAATTCTTTAAGGTTAGTAGGGACTTTACAGTTCAGAACCGCCTCAACTTTCTTCTTTTGTGGGTTCAAACCTTCAGCAGTAACTTCATGGCCTAGGAAGTTTACCTTCGTGCGACACCACTGGGCTTTTTGTAAGGACAGTTTAACTCCTGCTGCTTTTAATTGGCCCAGGACATGCCGAAGTTCTGTAATATGTTTGGTCATATCTGTACTTTTGATCAGGATATCGTCCACATATGCCAACGTCCCCCTTTCGAAGGCGTCTGGCATGGCCTTGTGCATGAACACAGCAAATTCATGTCCGGAATTTATGAATCCGAAAGGCATTCGTACCCAACAATATTGTCGATTCCCAAAACTGAAGGCCAGTTTGTATTGGTCTTCCTCACTCACCTTTATGGTCCAATACCCCTGTGCACAATCTAAAGCTGTGAAAACTTGGGATCCTTGGAGCTGGGCGAGACACTGGTCTATGTATGGGACAGGCCATCCTGACATGTACACACGTTTGTTTAGCTGACGGAGATCAGCGCACAAACGCCATTGTCCATTGGGTTTTAAGATACCCAGGATCGGGTGGTTGTAAGAGCTGTGGATGGGCCTAATTATACCCCTTTCATGTAACTTCCTGATAATCTCAGCTAGAGATTCATAGGAAGCTAATGGTAACCTATACTGTCTTACGAATACTGGTGGGGCATCTGGATCTGTTTGGATCCTAGCGATGTGTAGGTCAGTAGTCCCACAATCGTAAGAATCCTTGGCAAAGATCTCTTGGAATTCAAGGAGAAGCTCTCGGAGCAATTGTCGGTCGAGATCACTGGCACACGCGTCGGCGAGGGCCACCATCTCTTCCACTAACTCCTTGAATCCAGGAAAGCTTTCCGGCTGACCTATCTCATATGCCTCTTCAAGTTTCGTGGTGAGGTCATTGGGTATGTGATGTGTGTGTGTGTTCTCCTGCCATCCAGGTTCTTTGGGGTACTCTTGTTCTTTGATTGGGTGATCAAAGACAATTGATGTCTCTTCGACTCGACAGGTGCCATCTTTAGAATCGAATGGATAAATGGACTCTATGGTGAAAATACCCTCTGGTAATGAATGGAATGTTTGTTCAATTAATTGTTCCTCCGACAAATATTCATCGGGGATGAGTCCAATCACCTGGTTAGTAACCCCAAAGGTATAATATTCAGTCTCTACCGCTAGACCAATAAGGGTCTCTTTGGGTAAGACGATGTCCTGATTGGACAGATTATGTACGTAAATGTACATCGGGGATTGATGTGTGTTAACTAGGGGCGTGTGTGTAATGTTCAGTCCCTCCCCCTGCATTTTATGGGAGAGGCATACTAATGCATCTGACCCCTTCAGTCTATGTCCCTTTTTAACTTGGATGGGGAGTATGAAATTATTTATGCCCTTAGGAATTGTAATCTTTTGGGCTACCTGGACTTCAACAGCATAAGGCATCTGTTGCTGGGATTTTAAAGCTAAGTCCAGATTTTGGTATTTTTCGGGGTCCCCCTTTAGTCGACTCCATAAACAGTCATTAATTAGGTCGACTTGCGTTGCAAAGCGATGTAATATATCGTTGCCAAAATAAATTTTCGTTTGGGGATTATCCAAGACTAGGAACACATGGGTGGCTGTTTTGTTTCCTACAGTGACGTTTAAGAGACACCTAGCCATTGAATTGTGATCATCAGAGTCATCAAGGGAGTCTGAAATCCAATGACGCTGAGGTGTGGAGAAACGGATCATTTCCATTTCGGTTAGGTGTTTTATCAGCCCATGGCTTACAAAGCTGTGTTCCTGTCTCAAATCTAGTTTGGCATATTTTGACCTATTAAGACCATTTATCCGGATGGGGATAAACAAGTCGCTGTTAACCCTTTCAATACCTGTCAAGAATTGGGTATGATCTCCCCCTTTTCTTGGTTTATCCTCCTGATGAAAAGATATCGTAAGGATGTCATCTTGGAGGGAAATATCTTTTATTTTATCTTGGGGAATTCTAAAAATGTGTTCCTCATCTCTTCTGATAGGGTTATGGTCATCAGGTTTGATAACCGTTATATCAGGAAGTTGGCTGTTCCTGAAATGGATTTCTAATGATCCAGGCCTTTCTTCCACCAGGTGGCAGTGTTGTCGGGAATGGGGAGTTTTAAGTTTCCCATATTTAATTGGGGTATTTACCTGTGACCACAGGACTTGGTTCACACAGTCAACTATGGTGTTCAGCCTTTTTAGGAAGTCCATCCCAATTATCATGTGGTGCTGGGATATGCTAGCAATGATGATGGGGTGTCTCAGTTCCTTATTACCCAGTTTCAGTTTAAGCCAGGCGGTACCCATGACTTGTAACGGGTCTCCACCTACACCAATCAATGAGCTGTCAAAACTTTTAAGTCTCGGCTTGGTGGGCATGACATTTGCCACTTTGTCAAAATGTTCCTGTGACATGATGGTTGCTTGGGATCCAGTGTCTATTAAGCCGACAATAGAAAGATCACTGGCATCCTGCACCTGCACTGTGGCATAATATCTCCCATCAGATTCAGTCAGCTCACACATGAAATTAGTGTGGTTGAAGATCTGTGGGCCCTTCAATAACCTATGACTAGCTCTTATCTCACCGCATGTGGTGGACACATTACCCTTATCCTCCCTGGTGGGATTCTTGGACTGTCTCAAGACAGAAGCACAACTAGAAGTTGGTGCTCCGTCTGGCTTGTCACTCCCGACGACTTCCGATGCCGCGACTATATTAGGGGCAATAGATGGACACTGAAAAACAGGAGAATCATTAATAACCAACAACTGGTCCCCCTTTGCCTGAGAACTAGGCGTGTCAGGGACGGGGCACACATCTCCTGTCATTTGACTCAGTGTCCTCCCCTGTTGGTTTAAGGCTTGGTTGCCTGTTAATTCTGTGACCCTTGGTTGGTCACAGGAGCTGCTCCTAAAAAAGGATTGGATGGAAATTGAGTGACAAGCCTGTTCATTTGTTCAGCCATTTTGCTGACCTGTGCCTCTATTTGTCCAATACGCTCAGAGGAGTCATTCTGTTGATTCTCCCTCTTCTTATACTTGCGCTTGTATTTTGGACGAGACTGGTAATGAGACTCAGAGTCAGAACTACTGCTCTGGTCCCGACGCCATTGTTCTCTCTGAGGTTTTGGGGTCTCCCTGTTATTAAAGGGAGCCTGGGGTACTGTATCCCCCCTTTGAGCCTGAGGGTGTTCTTGGCGTGGAGGAAATCTTTGGAAATCGGAGTTTTTATTAAAATTGGGATTCTTATTGTAATTATGGTTCCTGTTGAAATTGGGGTTCCCATAAAAATTCCCATGTTGGTTTTGGCGAGGATAATAGAACCTCTGAGGATACCATTGCCTCCTTTGATTTTCATCACTGTACTGGCCCTTACCATACTTTTTATTCTTCTCACTTCCACTACCGTAGTTCCCTGGCTTTTGCCTATCCTTTCTCACCCACTGGTTTTGGGGTGCAAAGTTATGGACCTCCTTCACTTGCTGGGTTTGAGGTGCAAATCTAGGGGAACCATTGGTTTTACCCCCACGGACTACTTCCGCATATGATTTCTTCTCTGCCTGCACATTTGGATTTGGAGGGGAAACGGTAGTGGCTGCTACTATCTTGGGGCTATTTTTAGGTTCTCTTTTTATCCCGCCCTCACTGGACTGTTGGATCGAGAATAAATAGTCACTCTCTCTCACCAACCAATCAAGAGAGCATCCCTTTCTGTAATCCTTTGCAAGTCCCAATTTTATGTAAGCAGGTAATGCTTCATAGAATAGTGTCTTGAATTCTGGCTGGTTAGGATTGGGATCCTTTTCAGCCAGGAAATAGGCATTTCTGAGGACAGCCAGAAATTCTGCAGGGCTTTGGTGAGGACCACACTTTAAATTGTAGGCCGCAGCCTTGGCAGAGGTTACAGTTTTATAAGGCCCAAATTCCATGTGGCACTTATGTTTAACCTCTCTCCAGGACTGATTGGAATAGGCCCTCAAGGTCTCAAAGAATTGCCGGTATTTCTCCTCAAACACCCATGGCAGCAATTCTATTTTGGTGTGGTCATCTCTAATGCCCAGAATCTCTAACGTCTGTTCATATGTTTTCATGTGTCCGGTGATTTCAAGGGACCCTTTCTTAGAAAACATAGGAACAGTGTCCTTCAGGAACTTAATAACCTTTGGGGTGTCATATCTCCTGAATGACCCCTGGGATTTCCCTTCCTGCCTATATGAAACCTCATATCTTTCTTCAGAGCGCTCTGGAGTGTATCTTGAAAGCTTAGGAGGTGACCTATATTCTGACCCTGACTCACTATCAGATACTTCGCTGTGATGCGGGTATCTCCGCTCATCAGCCTCTGGCTTGACTGGGTTAGTCCGTCTTTGGACCCCAGAATTTATTTGGGCCGTCAACCTTATAATCTGCTCCTCCAGAGTTTTCTGCTCAGATTTTATCAAGGTAAGTTCTGACTGGTCATGCTTATCCCCTGGGTGAACTTTAATTTTGACAGGAGATAACCTCTCTGATCTGAAGTACTTCACCTCATCTTTTAAGTCCTGATACTTCTCTTGAAGTTGTTTTAATTCCTGAAAGTTTCTTTCATATAGGTCCTGAGCACTTCGAAAGTCTCCGACCAATCTATCATAATGTTTCTCGGATTCGTCTAAACGAACACCGGCATGACCAAGCTTCCCTTTCAAAGACTCAATGTCCTGATTTTTGCTTTCTAACAAGAGGCGGGCCTCTGACAACTCTTCCCTTAGAATCCTGGTCTGCTGGGCAGCTCCAGCGGTCATGAACCATAACATGGGCCAAGCTTCTAGGAGAAGTCTGTCACGGCCTCTATCACTTTCTGCTCCAGCAAATGCCATTAAAAACCCAACAACCTGGCCCTTTTGGTTAAACAGGTCCTCAAAGGTGCCCATGGCCTGCTCTTTCTCTTCATCCACAAATTCATTATTACTATCCCCCAAATTCAATCTCTTGCGGAGATAATTTATTACTTCATTTTCAACATACTTCTGCCAAGCACCGGCAGCTTTCCGAGCTGGCTTCATAACTTCCTGCTCAATGCCTTGAGCCGCCATATTTTCCTCGTTATGCTTGGAAGAGGTGGATCCGTGATTACTGGATGCCATTTTGATACAAAATATATGTTTGATAACGTGTACAAATATACAATCACCAGTGCGTTTTGTGTTATGGTACGATTTCTATGGATCCCAGCGGTGCCTCCAAATTTATGTTGTGGTGGTTTATGTAAGGATATATTATTTATAAAGGGCGTGTCCCTTTCCCTTAGATGAAATATTACAGTGCCTCCAGCCGTTAAAATACGGCAAATATTTAGTAAACCAATAATTTGGACACCTTGATAATTCGATCACCACTTATTATTATACCTTGAATTCTTTTAGCCAATATGATTTCGTACCATACACACAAAATTTGCCTTATAATAGATAAATATAAAAATTTATTTATGTACAAAAATTATATATATATTAACACAAAACACAAAAGACTGGTGATAAATGAATATTGGTACACACAATCAAAAATATATCTACCAATGTAAGACACAATAATAATGTCTCTAACTAATTACATCAATCACAAATTTAAATGATATGATATTTATTAAATTTATTAATAATTAATAATTTCGAATATCTCAAAGGTTATATTCTTACATGCCGTGGCCATAGGCTTGCAAGAAGTAAGCCCTTGATATATGATACTCTGGTTATTAATATTCAATAAATTATGAAATATGGAAAAATTTATAATATGGCAATCAACAATTTTTTCTTAACAGTAACACAGTATCTGACTACATATATCTAACTATCCAATATTGTTGTAATACACTAAGGTAATTTTATGATTCTACACAACAGAGAAAGTAATTAATACAAATCAAATAAACATCTCACCACACCCGGACGTCAGACTAGGCAACTCTCCCGTGGATTTAGCTGGCAGTGGAACGCCTTTAGACTGATATATAGGCAAGTGAGAGATTCAATAGGGGAGAATGTAGGAAGTTATAAGTTTAGAGGTTTAAAGTTTTAGGAAGTTTGAAAAGATGGAAGAGTAGTTATTTCAGCAGAGATCTTCTTCAGATGTCAGGTCTTTCCATGAGGTCTTATGAGGGTTCTTCTTTTTCATGAGGTTTTTTTTTTTATGTTACAGCACATGGGCTTTTTATATCCACTAGTCCATTGTTCTAAGATACCTTCCCACCAGGCTTCCTGATTGGCTAGTTGAGAAATGTGTGTACATAAGCTATTTCTCACCTGCCCGCCAGGTGGCGGTCATGTATCACAGAACAATGTGAGTATTTGAGATGACTCATACCTTGGGTGGAATCTTCAGGTAATTTCAGGAATAAAATATACGGCTCTATCCAGATATAGCAGTGATCATACCTATGATATTCTAAATAGGGACCATGGAATATAGGTGTATATTCGGTTATTCCTCCTTGAAGTATCATCCTGTTTGTTTCCTGATAAGACATGTAACTAATGCTAGTTTATAATACATCTTACTTCCCATCATCTCAATACTCAAGTTAGTGATATATAGTTCCCATTGCTGAGTATTTAGTGGTGTTTAAAGTCTATGACATCTTATTTATAATCTGTTTTTGTAGTACATTTTTGTAATGATATACAGTGAACTTTTAAACTTAAATGTCCTGAATTTCACCCCTTGGTTTCAGCATCAACATTTCCTCTGTGTAGGGAAAAAATCTCTGTTTGCCTAGCCCTTGTATCGGACTCATGGTAAACAATTGTTAATGCTTTCACCCTTGGTGAACAATAGTAGATAGTAATAGTTTCAGAGGTTTGTTGGTTCATCACACTCTACAGGTTTTGGTTAAGCTTCCAAACAGTTGAGTTCCCGTCTCATTATTGTTGAAATGTTTACAAGTCAGAGTCCTATGTGTTTGACTTTCTGTAGATGCATTCTTCTCACTTCCATATACAAATAGTCCTTGTTGACAGTTTAAACAATCCCATTGTCTTGGAAAAGTCTTAATTCCCTGTTCTCTTCAGTTCTTTAACTAGAATTCTTGAAGGTTTAACCAAGACAAAATTAACTCTTAACATCCGGTTCTGCTGAGCTGTTTGCTATATAACATTATATCTTGATAAAAGTCATATTTTTGACATGATTCCAAAAGCCCACAACATAATGACAGCCAGGACAGGCACTCGGCAGGACTGTAGAGCCAAAACTGGAACTGGAAGCGTAGTCAGAGCAATAGCCAGGGTCAGCAACGAGCAGGCGATGAGGTACCGAAACATCAGACAGGGGCAAGGTCAGGAGGAAGCCAGGATCAGAAACCGATGAGCAGAAGCATAAACAGAATCCAAGAGCAGGTCAATGGCAAGCCGGGTCAGTAACTGATACACACAGGATACAGCAGGAAACAGGAAGTTAGCTGAAGACCAGTCAACACTGACAGAGAATAAGAGCCTCCTTTAAATAGTCCGTCTGGCACCAGAAACAGTTGGCACGCCAGTATCAGCCAGTTGCCATACAGGAATTCCCTTACACCATGACACTTGATACAGCGATCAGTAAAAAAAAAACTGTACACTGTAATAATGACACTGGTGACAGGGCAGTGAAAGGTTTAACTGAGGGGGCGATCAGGGGGTTAAATGTGACCTAGCTGTGCTTTTACTGTGTAAGTGTGCTGCTTTAACTCACATGGATCTGCTTTCCTCTCTGTCAGGAACGAAATGTACTCCAGGGAGAGAAGATTCCATAATTTTCTGTGCCCGTGTAATGTAAACATAGGCACAGGCTGAGCTCTGATTCGGTACAACCAATCAGCAGGTCCAGGCCAAATATCATCCCAGGTGCACAAGCCTGGAGGTGCTGTAATTTGGCACAGCACCGATCATTCATCAGATTCAGGCTAAACAGCTTTTTAGTCGCAGACCTGTGTTATTTATTGCAAACTTTTCTAAGAGATATAAAGAAAAAGGCGTTTTGTTTCTTTTTTAAATGTTCAGTCTTCGATTGATAGACCGACTTGTGTACAACCAGCTAACCAATGCAAGGATTGAAATTTCAATCCATATATGGACGGATCTATTCGTAATGACGTGGATGACACTGGTCATCATTCAACTGGGATGACTGATAACATCTAGTGGCAGAAAGGAATTACTGCAGGGAGAGCTCTGGATTGAAGGTGAGTGTTGACACAAAGGCTGATTTTTATGTTTGCTGGCCTACTTTTTTATTTTTTTTATTTCTCTACCAAATCCCCCCAGTGCCCTCCCATAGGTGTGGCCCACAATGTTCTCCTCTGCTGCAAGTTGCTGGTCATTCTTATGGATGAATGATGTCCAGGATCATTCAAATATTTTCTGTGAACCCTGGCTGTCAATGACACACCACCCTGGGGTTCATCATTATAGAGCCTTGGCTCACAGTACAAATACTGAAGAGATCGGCCCTCACAGGTCACAACATGAGCACCATTTTCTGCAGCACTGAAGACCTCCACCCACCACACTGGAGATGAGAAAGAACCCTGTTCATTGCATGACCGATCAGAAGACACCTAGAATTAAAGTGTGTATGCTGCAACATTTTTACCGAACAGAGTTGGGCTTCAATGCATGTTTATTATAGTATATGTGTATGTATATATATATATATATTTATATATATATATACATATACACACACATATATATATAAAATGGACTGACATTTTATTGGTGCTAGTCCTAAGGAGGTGACAATTAAAAGTGACTTTTTTTCGTAAGGTAAGATTTCTACACCACTTGTACTAAGCATGCTAGAGTGGGTGTGTGCAAAAAACTGAATCAGCAACTTGCATGCTTTAAAGGGTCTTTTTTTTTTTGCAGTCTTTCCTTTCAGGTTAATAAATTATTTTGTTTGTTTCATTTGCCATTTTCACTTAGTGGGAAACAATTGCTATATTAGAAAGTTGCCATCTGTTTTAGAAAAAGTGAGGATGGTTACAGTTCAAGCAGACAAGCCCCATCACACACAACCAATTACCATGTGTGCATTTTTTGCCTTCGGCCCTGAGTGTGAGCTGATTAGGAAATAATGAATTCCAGGTCTGCAGAATAATTGTTCTAAGACAACAGTGGACTGAATTCAGTGCAATGCATTAATGAATCTCTCCTGCTGGGATTTAGCGAGCTGCACACATCAAGTCAGCAGAAAACTTCAAGCTGATACTTCTATTACTTGATTTACCAAACTCAGCGTGAGTGAAATAGTCACAGGAGGAGGTGTATTAGTTAAAGGAAACATTATCCTAAAAATAAGGAGAGCTTATTGCGCCAAAAAAAAATGTTAGCTTACCTGACAAACATATAGACACAGGTGTTTCTTTGAGTGCCAATTCATTCAACTGTAAACATCCGTATAAATAGTACATTTTGATTTGTATGAAACTTAATGAACAGGGGAGGGGCCTTGACAACCGCAAATTAAGTCTGAATGTGCTGGAAGACCAGGCTTTGGATGATAATTATATCAATAATACAGTTCAGCGTACTGCCATGTGATGCATTAACCCCTTAGAACAGGGGTATTTAATTATAAATTAATATAGGTCCGCTCAGTAACATGTTCTTCCAGCAAAGGTCTGAATCTCATCTTTGTGATATGACTCATATCCTTCACATCACAGTCCTCTTCACATCCCAGACCCCCATTCTCCTCCTTACATCACAGTCCCTTTAACATTACAGCCTTACCCTCCTCCTTACAACACAGTCCCCTTCACATCCCAAACACCACCCCTCCTCCTTACATCACAGTCCCCTTCACATCCCAAACCCCACCGTCCCCCTTACATCACAGTCCCCTTCACATCCCAAACCCCACCTTCCTCCTTACATCACAGTCCCCTTCGCATCCCAAACCCCACCTTACATCACAGTCCCCTTCACATCCCAAACCCCACCGTCCTCCTTACATCACAGTCCCCTTCACATCCCAAACCCCACCTTCCTCCTTACATCACAGTCCCCTTCGCATCCCAAATCCCACCTTACATCACAGTCCCCTTCACATCCCAAACCCCACCGTCCTCCTTACATCACAGTCCCCTTCACATCCCAAACCCCACCTTCCTCCTTACATCACAGTCCCCTTCACATCCCAAACCCCACCTTCCTCCTTACATCACAGTCCCCTTCACATCCCAAACCCCACCGTCCCCCTTACATCACAGTCCCCTTCACATCCCAAACCCCACCCTCCTCCTTACATCACAGTCCATCATTGAATCACAGCCCCTCCTACCCTTGCATCATAGTCCCTCTTCCACAGCTCCCCCCTTATATCACAGTCCCTTTCACGTCACAGTCCCCCTTGTTATATTACAGCTTCCCTTCCAGTCAGCCCCCTCCCTTACATCACAGTTCCCTTCACATCCCAGCCCCCCCCCCATCAAACACACACTTCTTACATCACAGTTCCCTTCTAATCACAGCCCCTCCCTTACATCACAGCCCCCCTCCCCTGACCCACACACTCTTCTTACATCACAGTCCCCTTCTATTCACAGCCCCCCCTCTTACATCACAGCCCCTTTCACATCACAACCCCCATCCCCACACACACACACACTCCTTATATCACAGTCCCTTTAACATCACAGCCCAGATCTCCTTAGATCACAGTCCCCCCTCCCAGTGTCTGCCATTCAGTTCACTGTCTTAACTTATTTATTTATTTCAGGTACTTATATAGCGCCGTCAATTTACACAGCGCTTTACATATATATATTGTACATTCAGATCAGTCCCTAATCCTCAAGGGGCGTACAATCTAAGGTCCCTAACTCACATTCATACATATACTATGGAAAATTTAGACAGGATCCAATTAACCTACCAGCATGTCTTTGGAGTGTGGGAGAAAACCGGAGTACCCGGAAGAAACCCACGCAGGCACAGGGAGAACATGCAAAGTCCAGACAGGTGGTGCCATGGTTGGGATTCGAACCAACGACCCTAGTACTGCCAGGCGGAAGTGCTAACCACTAAGCCACTGTGCCACCTATTAGAGAGCAGATCTCGAGATGCGACATGTCTGAATGGAGGGCAGGGGCTGATCAACTTTTGAAGTTAAAAAGTGGGTGATTGGTTGTTACAATGTGTAATGGCCCTAGCAACTAATTACTCGTTAACTTCAAAAGTTGGCCAACTCTCACCCTCCATTCAGACCTGCTGGACCTCCTGCCCTCTGCCCTCCTATAAGGATACCAGGTACAGTGGTGGCAACGGACACACTGAAAAGGTTGACTAGGCTGCTAACTGGTGTAGCTGTGCTGCAGATAGGACTGCTACTTGGTCTGGGTCTGGATGCAGTTCACCGTTTAGAAAATAAAAAGCAAGTTTGGGGACATATTTAGCCTCTAATTCCTATTCAATTTCCTTCCGGCAATAAAACCCTTTTAACCAAAACAAAGTGGATTGTTGCATGATAATGATGCCTATTATATCAGCATATTTTTCATCAACTGGTTAAAAGCAGAGTCCCACAGCTCTTGTCTTCAGTTATGTTCTGTATTATTAAAGTAACATTAAAATATTTTTTTTCATAAAAAAAGATAACAATTGCATAACAGAAA
This sequence comes from Staurois parvus, assembly GCF_062004578.1. Lineage (NCBI taxonomy): Eukaryota > Metazoa > Chordata > Amphibia > Anura > Ranidae > Staurois > Staurois parvus. The sequence goes on along the minus strand of NW_028317900.1, from coordinate 26,682 downwards.
ATGCAGTAAGTTTTCTGAAATACGTCAGTGAGAAAACTATACTGTATTTAGCCGCTAGATGGAGTCGATGATAGAGAACTTAATCTCTTAGAAAAAAATACGGTGACATTTGTTCAGCTGGCGCCAATGCTTCTGACATTCCTGCATTTGCTATATGCGGCTGTCTCTTTGCTGGAGGGGATGTCTCTTTTCAATATGGGGTTGTCTCTTTGCTCTATAGGGCTGTCTCTTTGCTTTATAGGGCTGTCTCTTTGCTGAAGGGGCTGTCTCTTTGCTGAATTGGGCTGTCTCTCTGCTGGAGGTGATGTCCCTTTGCTGGATTGGGCTGTCTCTTTGCTAGAGGGGATGTCACTTTGCTGGAGGGGAAGTCTCTTTGCTATATTGGGCTGTCTCTTTGCTGGTTTGGGCTGCCTGTTTGCTGGAGGGGATGCCTTTTAGTTATATGGGGATGTATCTTTTCTGGTTTGGAATGTCTCTTTGCTGGATTGGAATGTCTCTTTGCTGAATTGGGCTGTCTCTTTGCTAGATGGGATGTCTCTTTACTATACAGGGATGCCTCTTTGCTGTAGGAGATGTGTCTTTGCTGGATTGGAGTGTCTCCTTGTTTGATGATGATGTCTCTTTGCTGGATTGGGCTGTCTCTTTACTGGAAGGGATGTCTCTTTGCTATATGGGGATGTCTATTTGCTGGATTGGAATGTCTCTTTGCTGGATTGTAATGCCTCTTTGCTGGATTTGGCTGTCCCTTTGCTGGAGGGGATGTCTCTTTGCTATATGGGGATTCTCTTTGCTTGAGGGGATGTCTCTTTGCTATATGTCTCTTTGGTGGAAAGGATGTCTTTTTGCTGGTTTGGAATGTCTCCTTGCTGGATGGAGATGTCTCTTTGCTGGATTGGGTTGTCTCTTTGCCAGAGGGGGTGTCTCTTTGCAATATGGGAATGTCTCCTTGGTGGAAGGGATGTCTCTGCTGAATTAAGCCATCTCTTTGCTGGACTTGAATGAAATGACCATGTGAAGGAAGGTAGGCTGAAAATGTTACCCCCCCCCCCCACCTTCCTTCACATGGCCATTCATAGTTTTTGGCCAAAATATAATTCCTTAAGTCCCTTTCACATGGGGCGGACCCATCAGCAGATCAGCATACTCAGCGGAGGATCTCTCCACTGAGCAACCGAATGACAGGTCCATGCCCGCTTCGCTGATGCAGATCAGACACAGGCACAGCCTGCTGATCTCTATGGGGCAGTCGGATAGAAACGGACCGCCTGTCCATTTCCATCTAACTGTCATCTGATCCTATCAGATTGGATGCTGGTGGGTGTAATTGGACACATATCTGTTGACATCCTCAGCTTCATAGAGAGCAATAAGTAGTCCGACTGTCCTTCTGTAAAACGGACAGGTGGACCCGATCGGTCAATCAGTGTGAAAGGGGCCTTAACTGTTATATCTTGAAAGCACTGATGACTTGGAATACTCTTTTAATTTTCATATATCATATGTTAAAATAAAAGTGGGTGCACTGAAGGAATAGGGTTGAACAGTGGGTGGATTTGGTGGGACAGCCAATGGTCGTGCCCTGGGGAATGTTGGTATATATATATATATATATATATATATATATATATATATAAATATATACTGTATATTAAATGAGAGAGTCATCTGGAGGAGTGTATACTGTGGCGGTGGCGGGAGAGGACCTGGAAGAAGACGAGAGGGTGTACACAAGTCTGTCCATATCTTTAGCTCATAATGACCTGTTGATGAGGTCATCAAGTGAGAAACAAGAGTAAGCAAGAAGAAATATCTCCGTATAGCAGCAGACTACCAGTAGATGGGTTGCAACTAAGCAATGCATTGCGTCCTAGTACTCTAGTCAACAGACATGATACCAGCTATTCCTTTTGCAGATTTCTTTCTGGCTCGTTATTTAATGAGCCCCTAAGGTGGAGTCCTTCTATTACACCTGCCACATACCCATGACTGGTCTCTACTATTGGACGTGATGCCCCTGGAACCTTAGAGTGAGGTCTGCTGATCACCTGATGTTATGACGTGTGCCAGATGATCCTCAATATACCCATTGGATCCAGATGACCATGAGTGGATTAATATACACAAATACGTTATTTTATTGTGCTTCTAGCTAGTGCAATATTATACAATAGCTTCAAGTCAGCGAGTCACGAATTTCACTTATATTTATTGATTTCATCATCTTTTACATTTGGAATTTATTATGTCATACATTTATCACTGAATGTCACTTGAATTATTTTACTTTATGTTCTTTATTATTATACGTCAGAATTAGATGGTACCACCACATCATACCACTTTATAGCGCTCTGTAGCGCATTCACCAAAAAAAAAAAATCAGTTATAATATCTACTCAGCGCTGCATTTCTGTATTATATAGAAACTTGTTTATTGTTAACCCATTCTTCTCTTTTAATCTCTTTTTTGACAGGGAAACATGAAATATGGGAAAACATAGGTGCACTATCCACTTAAAATCAATAATAATCAGTAAAGGTTCCTTCTGGCTATTCACGATGGTGCTAGAAGATCTATGCTGACTATGGTTGTGGAGTTGATTAGTTTCATACACTGCAGATCTCTTTAAATGTAGAGGTCAGAGTTTGGGTACATTGTTGGTGTGTGATACACTGAAGGGGGGCACCTGAGTGGAGTGTGGTTGGGCACACTCACATTTATATTTTGGCACATCACATTTATGTGAGCTATTTGATTTCATCAATGAGCTTTATTTATATAATTTCACATTTAAAGGGCCATGCACTCATTTTTGTGACCTTTTTTTTAACATTTTTATTGTTCTGATGTGTTGGCTGGAGTTACTCATCTTTATTGATTTTCACTAATTTTAAAGGGGGTGGCTCATATATTATATTTTTATTCCGTTTAGTTTTATCTATAATTTGGGTATTTAGTGTGCTGCTTTTCCATTTCAATTTCCATTTTTTGTTACACCACTAAGTGAAAGAATTTTTAGTTTTATAAACATGAAATACGACTTATGCAAATTTCAAATGAATCATTTGCTTCCAGCAAATCGCAAATGAAAGGCTGTTTTCAGAAAGATGGTATAATAGCATAAAAAGTGATAAATTCTCTGCGCAACCTGTGTATAAACACCAAGTAAAGTTGTGTTTATGTTAGTGTTGGTGCAATGCACCATATGTTATCCAACAAATCAACATAGGAAATAAACATTAACCTGAGGTGCTGCGCTACATTAATACATAGTTATACATCAAACCTCCTGATGGTGTGAATATTATACCACTCATCCTTATAGTACCTCATATATATCCAAAAGTTTAACACCACCACTGTGATATACAACTTCATCAAGTATACAATTCCTACATTGCTTCTACTAGTATAAAAGTCTATATTCCATATCACCTCAATGTACATAAAAATAAAAATTCATCCAAGCAATAAAATGTCCCTTTTGAAAAACTCCGTGTTCAGTGCTGTCCCCACAGTCCAGCTGAAAATTCTCCAAACTACTGTTCCAATCCTTGTGCAAATAAGTGACAACATTTTCAGAGATTCTCAGTAATTATAACCAGATCAGATAGTCATGTTAGGGATATTCCTATGATTGTAAACTCCATCACCCTGGTCAGTGTCAGTTTTAGACTGCCCATACTGATGTGTGTAAGGGTCCTTTCACACAGGCATTCTGTTTTTTTCTTCAGTTCAGTCACATTTTTTTCAAAGAAAAAAAGTTTACATCCGTTTTTTCATCCATTTTTTCATCTGTTTTTTCATCCGTTTACTTTGGTTTACATCCGTTTTTTCATCCATTTTTTCATCTGTTTTTTTAATCCGTTTACTTTGGTTTACATCCGTTTTTCATACGTTTAAATCCATTATTGGTCTGTTTACATCCGATGACATTCGTTCTTCGTCCATTCCATACTTTTTTTGCGGAAGAAAAATAGGATTTTCTTCCGTTCAAAAAACAGATGTTAACGGATGTAAAAAGATGTTCACCCGTTTACATCTGCAAGTCCATAAATATACATGGGGATTCGTTTTTCATTCGTAACCGGACAGATGAAAAACGGACATACAGACAACGCGCTGATATTCAGATCCACTCACAGCAGGGTTTTGTACCAAATAAACATTAACCTGAGGTGCTGCGCTACATTAAGGGCCAGTTCACACTCCATGCGTTTCAGTTGCTTTTTTTCTGCATCCAAAACACACAAAAAATAGGTTATATGGTTGTCAGTGTCATAGTTCACATCAGTGCTTGCAGTTCCAGTGTGTTCCTGTTGCAGAAAAAAAGTAGAACAGGCTAAATTTTTTCTGCACAGTACTGGAACGCAGTAAATCGCCTGAAAGCGCACCAGGGTGGTAGAGCTTACAATCATGGGAATATCCCCAATATGACTATCTGATCTGGTTAGATCCAGCAAACATTCTCCAGTGTCTAACATAGTGATCCCTTTCATCATTGTTAGCAGAGATGGAGTCATCTGCATTTAATATTTGCAGGATGAGTCAACAAGTGCAGAGCTGGTTCTGGTATTTCTTATTAGAAATCTCACCCTGCACCATGTACATTTGTTAATAGAAAAACGCACTGCGATTTCTCTTTTCTTAGCAGTGGCTCTTGTGCGTTTAGGTCCAATGTATCCAGGTTGCAGTACCATATATTCATGTGTGATCTGTTATGTCTAAGGCAGGGGTATCAAACTGGCGGCCCTCCAGCTGTTGCAAAACTACAAGTCCCATCATGCCTCTGCCTTTGGGAGTCATGCTTGTAACTGTCAATCTTGCAATGTCTCATGGGACTTGTAGTTTGTCAACAGCTGGAGGGCCACCAGTTTGACACCCATGGTCTAAGGGTAGTTCCAAATACTTTTATATTTGAGATAGCACATAGCCATTTGGGTTTTGGTTTTCATAATTTCTCAACTAAGTATATGGGGTTTGTTATATTTTGCACTTACTCTCTGAGTCCCTAATTTCATTTGTCTTCAGCAATTTTCTAACTTTCCAATTGTCTGTGTAAGGCCCCTTTCACACGGGCAGTTAAATTTCAGCTTTTAGCTGTGGTTAGAGCAGTGTTTCTCAACTCCAGTCCTCATGGACCCCCAACAGGTCATGTTTTCAGGATTTCCCTCAGATGAAACAGCTGTGGTAATTACTAAGGCAGTGAAACTGATCAAATCACCTGTGAAAAATAATGGAAATCCTGAAAACATGACCTGTTGGGGGTCCATGAGGACTGGAGTTGAGAAACACTGGGTTAGAGGAACGTATTTACCGCAGCTAAATGCAGACAATGTATCCCTATGGCTCCATTCACACACTGTGTTTAGCAATGTTTTCATAACATACGTTTATTTGCGTTTAGGAAAAATAAAGTTGACAGCGTCCAGGAGCTGATGTACCGCAGCTATCTGTACATAAATGCAGTTAATCACAGTACAAATAAAAAATAAGTAAACAGTTGCTATAGAAAAGGCAAGAATTTACAACCACAGATAAACGCAATGTACAAGTGATCGTTTTCCCAAGAGTGTTGGAATTTCAAAATTAAAAAATATGCATTTACAAGCAGCAGAACAACCGTCCGTGTGAAAAAGGTCTAATACATTCTTTCTGTGTATGCTATATTGCATAGACCAGCCTTTCTCAACCAGGGTGCCCAAGCCCCCTTTGGTTCCTTCAGACTTCTTCAGGGGTGCCTTGGCAAAATGCCCAAAAATTGTATACAAGCCAGCAGGTGGTTAAATTCTGCCTTTTAGTACACAAAGCCACAAGATTTCATTGTGCGCTTTTATAACCTTCTAGCTGTCAGCATCCTAACAACCAATGACATCATCAGTTGATAAGGAGGATGTTGGGTGCATGCACATCATCCTTGTTTGGCCCTCCCCTGGCCCTCTCTGTCAGCACTGCGGTCACATTAGCAGAGTAAGGGAGAGAAAATGAGAGACACACTGGAATACTAGTCAGTAGCAGTGTGCAAAAGTGTATTTGCTTTGGAAAAATAAATCACCTTTAAAATTGGGTGTACTGGATGTGTGAAGAATAGGTTTTTACATTTTAGATTAGGGGGTCTTGAGATTTGTGCCGAATTTTAAAGGGTGCCTTGACTGAAAAAAGGTTGAGAAACATTGCCATAGACTTTGCCTTATCTATTCCTTTGACTAAATATATACAGCATAGGTGCATGCCCATTTCAATACTAATAACAATTATTTTGGATTACAAAATGGTAACTTCTTAATACCATATTTCTACTGTGCAACAATCATAGTTTTGCTAGTAATAAACGTACAGCACTAGTGCAATATGAAAAGACTATTCGAGGCACAATTTTGAGGATGCAACAGATATTGCATTCTTGTTAATGGCACATAAACTGGGATATCTAATTGTAAATAAACATGGAATCCACATCCTACAGTATACTGATCCTGTAACACTGAAAGATGTTGTTGGTAAACTGCAAAGCGAGAAAGCAGTTTTCTGCTGATGGTTTCACAGACATGGATGGTTTCACATCTTGCATGGAAGATCTTCTACTGTATGTATGATAACAAAAATAACTAAGAGAAATTATTCTGTCAATCATTCCTCTCCAGAACACCACTGCAATGAAGAACTGTACATCTGTTGAATGTGAAATTGGCAAGCTATGCCCTCCCAGTTGCTTATAAGTGACACGCTAATTGGGATATGAACAGATGGGGCAGAAACCATGACAGAGGAGGCATATGATCTGCTCATAATGTGATGTGTCACAAATTAATCCACCTTGCTAATATTTATTGTTTTGCACGCAAACTATATTTGAGTGACATTGATGCAAAAAAAAAGTCTCTTTTGTTACTGACATTATTTGTGTGTTAAAGTAGCTGTTCAAATTGAATCAATGCTTTACTAAACAAATGTCGGTATTTAATAAATAGTCACATCCCTGAAAGCCAGTTGTTAATATATCAACATCATCATGATTGGGTTTTAAGCTGAGCTCCATACAAACAGCTAAATACAGAGATGAAGTACACACACCGATCAGCTGTTACTTTAGGATCACTGACAGGTAAAGTTAATAACATTAAGTAGCTTGTTACAATGTACTGAAAGCAGAAAAATGGGCATTGCAGTTTTGTTCCACTGCGTAGCCACATACTGGTCAGGGTGCCCATGGTGACCCATGTCTACAGTCGAGAGTGCTTACAATGAACACGTGAGCATAAGAACTGGACCATGGAGAGATGGAAGAAGGTGACCTGGTTCAATGAATTCTTTTAGATCATGTGGGTGGCTGGCTGCAAGTGTGTCTCCTACCTGAAGAAGAGATGGCACCAGGATGCACTATGGGAAGAAGGCAAGATGGTGGAGGTGATGTGATGCTTTAGGCAATGTTCTGCTGGGAAACCTTGGTCCTGCTATTCATGTGGATGTTATTTGACACATACCACTTACCTAAACTTTGCTATTGACCAAGTACACCTTTTCATGGAAAGATGGCAGTGGCCTATTTTAACAGGATAATGTATCCTGACACACTGCAAAAATGATTCAAGAATGGTTTGAGGAACACAGCAAGTTTGAGGTTTTGACTTGGCCTCCAAATCCTCCAGATTTCAATCCAATCGAGCATCTGTGGGAAATGCTGGAAAAACAAGTCCGATCCATGGAGGCCCCACCTGGCAACTTACAGGACTAAAAGGATCTGCTATTGATTGCTTGATAAAACAGCATACCTTCAGAGGTCTAGTGGCATCCATGCCTCAACAGGTCAGGGCTGGGTTTTTTTGGCAAAAGGAGGACCTACTCTTAGGTGGTTGGTCATAACATTATCCTGATATGAGAGATGCCAAAAGAATTTGTATTTCCCTCCATCTAGTCCTCAGGTGTGGCGGAACCGTTCCGCCTGGGCTTCCTCGTGCGGAGCAGTGCGTCTCACCCAATGGTCCTCATTTCCGGCAAGTCTTCCAGCATTCTCCCAAGGCAGGTATTATAGCTAAAAACACGAGTCAGAACTTCGTGTAGGGTGAAACTGACAATCTTTATTAAACACAGCTCAGTATATACAACTTCACCCCACCCCCACCAGACAGACTGGCACCAAGTTTTCCCCACCCACAACAAACCATACAATACAACAATACCTAGGAACTCTATAGAAGTGAAAGACTACAAGGTCACATTTCCCTAAACAAACAGTGTAGAATGTCTGTGAAACATGTCCAGCTTTACAAAGGGGATAAAAACCAGAACAGAAAGGGCAAAATGGTATCATAAAGGGACAATTCGTCACATCAGGTTTGCACACCTCTGCCACACAGTGCAGTCCTAACTGGCAGGAGAGGAGACCTGATCTTTATCTGCTGCAGTTTCACTTAGGCCCCTTTCACATGGACATCATCCATTCAGCCATGTTTAAAAAAACAGACCTTAAGGTGCCTTTCTGTCTGTCCGTTTCTTTTTCATCCATCTGATGGATGAAAAATGTAAAGCAATACATTCCTCTGGGCAAACGGATATCCTCTGTGTACATCAGTTTTTTGACTGCTTCCGCTAGGGTCTGTTTTTTTAAATGGAACAAGTCTGCATTTTTTTCAAACAAACAAAAGATTTCCCAGCATACTTACCAGCCAGCCTGCAAAACAACCAAATTGCGCTGTCTAACTGTTTATGTTAAAAACAGGGGCTTTTGTTTGCACACTTTTGGAAATTCAGCCGCAGTCCCCACGTCAAGGGACCTGTATATACTGTGGTCCAAACTCTATCAGTTTCAGAGCCAACATAGTAGGAGCACATATATCAATGGATAGGTTAAGGGCAGGTGAGCCAGGAGGGAGCCCACCCCTCCTTAAAGGCACAGGGATGCACATGACGCCCAGCAGAAGCACAATGGCAGTGAAGTCATCCAGTGCATCTCTGCACCCAGGGCAATTTGGTTGTTTTGCAGGCTGGCTGGTAGGCGTGCTGGGAAATATTTAGTTTTGTTTGTTTATGATGTGTTTTGCCCTTCCATGTGCACCTTGCTGTAATGGCTAGTTATAGGTTGGGGTGGTTGCTATTTTTTTTGAAAGTCTGCATTTTTGTTTTATTTAAAAAAAAGCAAACAAAAAATGGATGAAACTGATGAAAAACAGATGTAAATGGAAGAAAATTAGAAGCAAATGGAACAGAACTAAACTGAAGGTGGACGTTGACTGATGTAAACTAAATCCATGTTTTCTTAGCAAAAACATGACTGAATGGATGACACCCGTGTGCAAGGGGCCTCACAGGTCTCCTCCCCACGCCTGTGACTGCACAGTAAAAAGATAAGTAGTACACTAATGAGCTCATCTCTCTGCCACTCTGCTCTGTCTTCCCATCAGCATGTGACTTGCAACAATTGAAACACAACAGGACTTATTGAAAGCAAAACTATAATGGATTGTAGTAACTTTTCTTTTGTAAGCTCTGAATGGGATCAGCTTGGAGCTTTCACAGGGTTTCTTCTTCTCACTCGCATCTATGAACAGAGTAGCAGGGGGCCAAAGTGTCGCCATGTGTAAGTTGCTGCAAGGGGAACCACTATCCAACCCGTTGCTTTGCTTTTGATGGGCAAAGCACACATTTATTTTATTGAAGGATATTGGATACAACTAAATAATCAATGTTAATCACATAAATCAATAATCCATGTTAGCACTAACAAATAGCATTATTTAGAGTAAAGCAACAGTAACTTCTGTCCTTCAGTTCCCATTGTTAGTAAACTAGATCAGATGGTTTCTAGTTACTGATTGTTACTGCAGAGAGTTCATTGTTATTTTATCAATACTGAGATAAAAGGATCAAAAATACTGTGCCATGTTCATATATAATTGTTGTAAACATGAAGCCCATACCTTTTTAGATGGTTTGCCAGAGTTCTGGCTGAATCCAATACAAAGGGATATCAGTAGTCCCAACAGTCCTGCACACTTCCTTCCTGCTTCTCCCCCCCCCCCCCCCCCAAAGAAGTGTACAGATATCGGTGTTATATAACACCGATATGTGTACACTGACTACTATTCCCTATATATAACACAGATATCTGTAAACTTAGTGTTAGTCCCTATATATAACACTGATACGTGTACACTGACTGCTATTCCCTATATATAACACAGATATCTGTAAACTTAGTGTTAGTCCCTATATATAACACTGATACGTGTACACTGACTGCTATTCCCTATATATAACACAGATATCTGTAAACTTAGTGTTAGTCCCTATATATAACACTGATACGTGTACACTGACTACTATTCCCTATATATAACACAGATATCTGTAAACTTAGTGTTAGTCCCTATATAAAACACTGATACGTGTACACTGACTGCTATTCCCTATATATAACACTGATATGTGTACACTGAGTGCTATTCCCTATATATATAACACTGATACGTGTACACTGACTGCAAGTCCCTATATATAACACTGATATGTGTACACTGACAGCTATTCCCTATATATAAAACACTGATACGTGTACACTGACTGCTATTCCCTATATATAACACTGATATGTGTACACTGAGTGCTGTTCCCTATATATATAACACTGATACGTGTACACTGACTACTATTCCCTATATATAACACAGATATCTGTAAACTTAGTGTTAGTCCCTATATATAACACTGATACGTGTACACTGACTGCTATTCCCTATATATAACACTGATATGTGTACACTGAGTGCTATTCCCTATATATATAACACTGATACGTGTACACTGACTGCTAGTCCCTATATATAACACTGATACGTGTACACTGACTGCTGTTCCCTATATATAACACTGATACGTGTACACTGACTGCTAGTCCCTATATATAACACTGATACGTGTACACTGACTGCTAGTCCCTATATATAACACTGATACGTGTACACTGACTGCTATTCCCTATATATAACACTGATACGTGTACACTGACTGCTATTCCCTATATATAACACTGATACGTGTACACTGACTGCTAGTCCCTATATATAACACTGATACATGTACACTGACTGCTGTTCCCTATATATAACACTGAGACGTGTACACTGACTGCTATTCCCTATATATAACACTGATACGTGTACACTGAGTGCTATTCCCTATATATATAACACTGATACGTGTACACTGAGTGCTATTCCCTATATATATATATAACACTGATACGTGTACACTGACTGCTAGTCCCTATATATAACACTGATACGTGTACACTGACTGCTGTTCCCTATATATAACACTGATACGTGTACACTGAGTGCTATTCCCTATATATATAACACTGATACGTGTACACTGACTGCTGTTCCCTATATATAACACTGATACGTGTACACTGACTGCTAGTCCCTATATATAACACTGATACATGTACACTGACTGCTGTTCCCTATATATAACACTGATACGTGTACACTGACTGCTAGTCCCTATATATAACACTGGTACGTGTACACTGACTGCTATTCCCTATATATAACACTGATACGTGTACACTGAGTGCTATTCCCTATATATATAACACTGATACGTGTACACTGACTGCTGTTCCCTATATATAACACTGATACGTGTACACTGACTGCTGTTCCCTATATATAACACTGATATGTGTACACTGAGTGCTATTCCCTATATATATATAACACTGATACGTGTACACTGACTGCTAGTCCCTATATATAACACTGATACGTGTACACTGACTGCTGTTCCCTATATATAACACTGATACGTGTACACTGAGTGCTGTTCCCTATATATATAACACTGATACGTGTACACTGACTGCTGTTCCCTATATATAACACTGATACGTGTACACTGACTGCTATTCCCTATATATAACACAGATATCTGTACACTTAGTGTTAGTCCCTATATATAACACTGATACGTGTACACTGACTGCTATTCCCTATATAGAACACTGATACGTGTACACTGACTGCTAGTCCCTATATATAACACTGATACGTGTACACTGACTGCTAGTCCCTATATATAACACTGATACGTGTACACTGACTGCTATTCCCTATATATAACACTGATACGTGTACACTGACTGCTGTTCCCTATATATAACACTGATACGTGTACACTGACTGCTAGTCCCTATATATAACACTGATACATGTACACTGACTGCTGTTCCCTATATATAACACTGAGACGTGTACACTGACTGCTAGTCCCTATATATAACACTGGTACGTGTACACTGACTGCTATTCCCTATATATAACACTGATACGTGTACACTGAGTGCTATTCCCTATATATATAACACTGATACGTGTACACTGAGTGCTATTCCCTATATATATATATAACACTGATACGTGTACACTGACTGCTAGTCCCTATATATAACACTGATACGTGTACACTGACTGCTGTTCCCTATATATAACACTGATACGTGTACACTGAGTGCTATTCCCTATATATATAACACTGATACGTGTACACTGACTGCTGTTCCCTATATATAACACTGATACGTGTACACTGACTGCTAGTCCCTATATATAACACTGATACATGTACACTGACTGCTGTTCCCTATATATAACACTGATACGTGTACACTGACTGCTAGTCCCTATATATAACACTGGTACGTGTACACTGACTGCTGTTCCCTATATATAACACTGATACGTGTACACTGAGTGCTATTCCCTATATATATAACACTGATACGTGTACACTGACTGCTGTTCCCTATATATAACACTGATACGTGTACACTGACTGCTGTTCCCTATATATAACACTGATACGTGTACACTGAGTGCTATTCCCTATATATATATAACACTGATACGTGTACACTGACTGCTAGTCCCTATATATAACACTGATACGTGTACACTGACTGCTGTTCCCTATATATAACACTGATACGTGTACACTGAGTGCTATTCCCTATATATATAACACTGATACGTGTACACTGACCGCTAGTCCCTATATATAACACTGATACGTGTACACTGAGTGCTATTCCCTATATATATAACACTGATACGTGTACACTGACTGCTATTCCCTATATATAACACAGATATCTGTACACTTAGTGTTAGTCCCTATATATAACACTGATACGTGTACACTGACTGCTATTCCCTATATAGAACACTGATACGTGTACACTGACTGCTATTCCCTATATATAACACTGATACGTGTACACTGACTGCTAGTCCCTATATATAACACTGATACGTGTACACTGACTGCTATTCCCTATATATAACACAGATATTTGTACACTGACTGCTAGTCCCTATATATAACACTGATACGTGTACACTGACTGCTGTTCCCTATATTTAACACTGATACGTGTACACTGACTGCTATTCCCTATATATAACACTGATACGTGTACACTGACTGCTAGTCCCTAAATATAACACTGATACGTGTACACTGACTGCTAGTCCCTAAATATAACACTGATACGTGTACACTGACTGATATTCCCTATATATATAACACTGATACGTGTACACTGACTGCTATTCCCTATATATATATATATAACACTGATACGTGTACACTGACTGCTAGTCCTTAAATATAACACTGATACGTGTACACTGACTGCTAGTCCCTAAATATAACACTGATACGTGTACACTGACTGATATTCCCTATATATAACACTGATACGTATACACTGACTGCTAGTCCCTATATATAACACAGATATTTGTACACTGAGTGCCTTTCCCTAAATATATTATTGACATCTGTACACTGAGTGCCACTCAGTGTTCAGATATCAGTGTGCACTCAGTGTATATAGAAATCAGGGTTATTAGACATAGGCTCAGGATAGGAAATAGCACCTGGTATGGACACTGGGCAGGACAGAACACCACTCAGCCTGACTGGTATATAGATACATTAAACTGCACCTGGCGGTTACACACTGACCTGCTGCACACAAGGTAGGTCACCAGCAGCTCAGCGACGGCTCCGCTCTCCAATGTACCATCTGCCTGCGGCCTCCAGCTCTCCAAGGTAGCACCCACAGCAGTGATGTGGACCTGCCCCTCCACTGAATCCCCCCGGAGGAGAGGTGGCCGGAGCCACCTATTGTTGTTGAGAAATGTTGTACCTGATTTAGGCTGTATTCACACTGACTAAGGATAAAATGCAAGGAAAACGAAAGTGCATTTCCATCCATTTAATGCGTGTTGATGCGCTTTTTTAGCTCGTGTAAAATGCACTGCATTTTGCAGGATTTTCTGTAACATCACATCATGAGAGTTACAAAATAAATCATAAAAGCAAATGTATTTCTTTACTTGCATTGCGTTGCCCTGCGTTTTATATGCATTGACCTGCATTGTATTAAAATGCATACATGTTGCATTTTAATGCAACACAGTGTTGGAATGTGAACAGGACACATAAAAAACAATTGTATTTTAGGTGTCCTTGCCTTGACCTGCATCGCAGATCAATGCACTAATGTGAATTAGGTGTTATTATGACTCTGATGCCATATTATTTTGGAACTGTTATGCACCTTGCGACTGCCGTCCACCAGTTATTTTTTACTTATAATTTACCAAATGTAACACCCTGAAGTAATACTGGTTGCAGGATGGTAAGTGAACACAAGATGGCAGTGTTCTGCGGTTCAGGTATGCAGATTCTATTGAAGAAAAGCCTTGTTGGACTTGTATACAGTTAGCAGGATCTTGATGTTTAGATAATGACTGAACAGACTACATTTCCCAGAGGAGCTGGCTAAAAGGCTGGAGCATATATATATATATATATATATATGGAAGCTTGGGAACTGAAGTCAGGAAGCGGATGGTGAGAGCTGGAGAAAGTCTTTCACATTTGGTATCCCCATACTCAGAAATATTTTATTAATTCACAACTTAGTGTTAAAAAAATATATTTTCATTTTTTTCTGCATTTTCCAACAACTAGTGGCAAAAAAATGACAATTTTCAAAAGACTCACAATTCCTTTCAGAATATACCTTGGAATTATTTGCTTTCCAAAATGGGGTCATTTTGTGGGTAATCCTACTGTCCTAGGAACCGCATGTGACAGTCCACTGTCCTGGTGCCCCAGTGCCTCCAAAAAATGTGATAGGTAGTCAGCAAATTAAATGCGTAATGTATGTATAATCTATGCTCCTTGATTTTGGACCCCTCTATGCATCTGGGATGTAAAAAAAAGTCTCATGCATGTGGTATTCTCATACTCAGGAGGAGTAGCAAAATGTGTTTTAAGGTGTAATTGAGGTGTGAGAAAAAACTTGTTAGAATGACAAACTTTCTAAACAAAAAATTAATTTCTTTAATTTCCAAATAATTGTTAAAAAAATACAACTTCAAAAAACTTGCCATGCATTTTACTAAACACCTTGAATTGTCTACATTCCAAAGAGGGGTAGGGGAAAAAAGCTAGAATGGTTTGCTGTCTCCCTGGTGCCAGGGTTCGGCATGTGGTTCGGCATGTGGTGGACTGGGTTGATAAATTCCTGGGAGGGGATGGGCATGACCCAGCTCTCTTGGTCCATGTTGAAACCTATGACAGAATACGTGGAAGGTGGAGGCTCCTTAAGAATCAATTTAAAGAATTAGGCTGCAAGTTGAAGGTAAGGACCTCCAAGGGATATTCTCTGAAATATTACCTGTGCCATGCGCAACTCAGGAAAGACGGGGAGATTAGAGAACTCAATGCATAGCTAAACACCTGGTGTAAGAGGAAGGATTTGGGTTTCTAGAGCACTGGGAGGACTTTTCATTGGGGTGCAGCCTATATGCTAGAGATAGTTTGCACCTAAATGGAAGGGGGTCTGCTGTGCTGGAGGAGAGGTTTATGGGAATGCTGGAGGAGTATTTAAACTAGGATCGAGGGGAGAGGGAGAATTAGATTATAACGGGGTAAAAAGTAAAAAAAAAAAAATTATTAATAGATGAGTGGCAATGTTTTTTAGGATATACGAAACTGAGAATATTTATATTTATATGTCTGTTTTATTAGCTTTTGTATGTATGAAATGGTAGTTGAAAAATTAATAAAATATTAAATAATTTAAAAAAATAACGGGGTAGTTAGATCAGAAAGGGGTCAGTGCTTATTGGTGGGTGGAATGCGGAAAGATGGGGGGAGGTCTATGGCAGATGATAAGAAGGTTCCCATGTTACAAACAACCAGTGGAATTGGTACCATTTGTATAAAAATAAAAAATATGCAAGATACGTGTGCACAAGATGTCAATGAATTAAAGTGTTTGTTCACCAATGCCAGAAGTCTGCCAAGCAAAATAGGTGAGTTGGAAGCTTTGGTGTATGAAGAGAACTATGATTTAATTGGTATTGCTGAATCTTGACTTCATTCTTCACATGACGGGGCATTCATATTCCTGGCTATGTTCTCTTTTGGAGAGACAGGGTAAATAAGAAAGGTAGTGGTGTCTGTCTCTATGTGAGAAGTGATATCAGAGCGAATGTGAAAGAGGACCTAGTTGATGGAGAGTGTGATGAGGCTGAAGCATTATGGGTGGAACTGCACATGGGGGTGCGTACTACAAAGGTAATCATTGGAGTTTGTTATAGGCCTCCCAGTGCTAATGAGGAGGTGGAGACTCAGCTAGTTGCACAGATCGAACGGGCTGGGACAGTGATAATAATGGGGGATTTTAACTACCCGGAAATTGACTGGAGTAATGGTACAGAAGGAACAGTTATAGGGCAAAAATTTTTAAACCTACTACAGGACAATTTTATGGTACAGTTCATAGAGGCCCCAAGTAGGAATGATGCTCTGCTGGACCTGGTAATCTGAAATCATGCAGAGCTTATTATGAATGTCCATATAAAAGAACATCTGGGTAGCAGTGAGCATAACATGATTTCATTTATTGTTAGCTGTAAACAGCAAGCACATATGGGAAAAATAAAAATGCTCAATTTTAAGAGAACTAATTTTCCAAGGCTGATAGCTGCTCTCCAAGACTTAGACTGGGAGGGAATATTGGCATCAATGAACACAACACAGAAATGGCTTACAGCCAAAGTTATAAAGCTATAGATAATAAGAAAAGAGTTTTTATTAAATATAAAAATGATGAAATGCTATCATTGTTTCAACATTGCAAAGAATATAACAGAATATGTAAAAAGGAAATAAAGGCTGCAAAAATTGAAAACGAACGACAGATTGCAAAAGATAGCAGGACCAACCCCAAAAAATTCTTCAAATATATTAATAGTAAAAAGGTCCGATCCGAGCTTGTAGGCCCTTTACAAAATAATCTAGAGTGGGTGACTGGGGACAAAGAGAAGGCAAATTTATTAAATACCTTCTTCAGCTCTGTATACAAAGGAGCATGGGGGAGCTCTTGTCCATAATGGGCGTGGTACTGACACAGCTCCAGATGATCCATATTGGCTCACAATTGATATGATTCAAAAATATTTAGACAGAATAAAGGTGAATAAAGCACCTGGACTGAATGGTATACACCCACGGGTCCTTAAATAATTAAGCTCTGTCATTTCAAAGCCATTGATTCTCATTTTTAGGGACTCTTTAAAGACTTACATAGTACCACTGCATTGGCGTAAGGCCAATGTGGTGCCAATATTTAAAAAGGGGTCAAAATCTTTACCAAGTAATTATAGACCTTTTAGTTTAACATCTATAGTTGGGAAGATACTGGAGAGTTTAATAAAAGACCACATAGATGAGTTCTTGCTGGAAAAAAATATTTTAAGCAACAGACAGCATGGATTCATGAAAGACAGAAGTTGTCAAACAAATCTGATTTCTTTTTATGAGGAGGTGAGCAAAACCTTGGACAGAGGGGTGACGGTGAACGTGGTATACTTGGATTTTGCAAAAGTGTTTGACACAGTTCCCCACACACAGCTAATGTGTAACGTAAAGTCTACAGGCTTGGAAAAATCTGTATGTAATTGGATAGATATCTGGCTAAAAGATCGTATTCAGAGAGTAGTGGTTAACCCCTTGGCGCTGGCACCTGCCGGTCCTTTAAGGGTTTCAGAGGCCGGGAGGCGGGTGGGGTTTTAGGGTGATGTGACCGCCGTGATTCGCTGTCACGGCAGTCACATGGTCTGGAAACGTCCTGAACACAAGAGTTGATCGGGACATTTCCGTGAGTACCGGACATGTGGGATGGAAGTGCGCAGGGCGCACGCTCTCAGTACATATATTTTTTTTAATTGCACGCAAATGTGCGGCCACTCATCGTCAAGGCCGATAGGCCTCACATTTGCGTGCGCTTGGCCTGAAGAGGTTAATGATTCATACTCTGAATGGTCTGGGGTTGTCAGTGGTGTACCCCAAGGTTCAGTGTTGGGACCCTTACTTTTTAATATATTTATAAACAATATAGGGTCTGGGATTATAAATCCCATTTCAGTCTTTGCAGATGACACCAAGCTGTGCAGTGGAATAACGTCCTTACAGGATGTCTCCAATTTACAAGCCAACCTCAATGCACTGTTTAATTGGGCAACTATGTGGCAAATGAGGTTTAATGTTGATAAATGTAAGGTTCTGCACTTGGGGCTAAGAATATGCATGCATCATACATACTAGGGGGGGTACAACTGGGGGAATCAATGGTGGAGAAGGATCTGGGAGTTCTGGTAGATCACAAGCTTAATAATGGCATGCAATGCCAAGCTGCGGCAAAATCCTCTCTTGTATTAAAAGAGGTATAGACTCCAGAGACAGAGATATCATATTACCCCGGTACAAATCATTAGTAATACCTCATCTGGAATATGCAGTTAAGTTTTGGGCACCAACTCACAAAAAAAAACTGGGAACTGGAGAAAGTACAGAGAAGGGCAACCAAACTGATGAGAGGCATGGAGGAGCTCAGCTATGAGGAAAGATTAGAGGAACTGAATTTATTCTCTCTTGAGAAGAGGAGATTAAGGAGGGATATGATCAACATGTATAAATACATCAGTGGTTCATATAGTGAACTCGGTGTAGAGCTATTCATCCTGAGGTCATCACAGAGGACAAGGGGACATTATTTCTTAGATACGCAGAATATAGCTGGTTACTAACATTTATAGGTAAAGTTGATCCAGGGAATATCTGATTGCCTCTCGGGGGATCAGGAAGGAATTTTTTTCCCTGCAGGAACAAATTGGGTCATGCTTTGCTGGGGTTTTTTTTGCCTTCCTCTGGATCAACTGTGGGTATAGGATTACAATATTTTTCTTTTTGCTTAATGGTTGAACTGGATGGACTTTTCTCTTTTTTCAGCCAGACTAACTATGTAACTATCATTTCAAAGTGGGGGTTCGCAAACGTATTCGGGAAAAGCCGGAAGCAGGTGACGATGTGCATTTATGTTGCCTAGCCTGCAGCTGCTGCCCGCTCGCAGTATATGTACTGTGAGTGGGTGGCAAGCAGTTAAATACCACCAAAATAAAACTATATGTCTCCAAAATTATATAAATTTCATTCAAGTACAGTGTTGCATGACTGAGTAATTGTCATTCAAACTCAGGATCTTTCTTCCAGCATGATCCTGTGTATCAATAAATTTTATGTTCGTGTGCAAGAGACCTAATGTGCCATTCAACCTTTATTAGGCTGAATTACTAAAGGATTTGATGCTGGTAGGATTTAAGAAACTTCCCATAATAAATTGTGGGATTATTCACTTCCATTATCCAATCACGTGCTAATGAAACAAGTAACCAGGGATTTTCATGGTTGAAAAATGAAGGGAATCTTCTCACAATTTAATGGGGTGGATATAAAAGGCAAATAGGCTGTTCACTTTGTGGTGGGATTTTCCTTTGGTTAGTAAATGTGGGGAAGCTTTGCTGACTTCTATCTTCCAATCATGTGCAAACAAAAATGCAGTTTTTTGGGGTATTCTTGGCCAAATGGATTTTCACCACATTCATTAAGCTCTGGGGAAAATTACCTTGCAAAGTACAAATCCCCTTGCAAAATGAACAGCCTATTTAGCTTTATTAAATCAACCCCAATGTGGGGTAAATCCACTATGTTTTGAGCATGCAAATCATATACAGTTGCAAGAAAAAGTATGTGAACCCCTTGGGATTACGTGGAGTTTTGCATGAATTGGGCATAAAATGTGCTCTGAACGTCATCTAAGTCACAACAATAGAAGAACACAGTCTGCTGAACATAATACTACACAAACATTAGATGTTGCCATGGTTTAATTGCACATAACATGTAAACATTCACAGTGCAGGGAGGAAAAAGTATGTGAGGCCCTAGCTTAATGACTTCTCCCAGAGCTAATTGGAGCCAGGAGTGAGCCAACCTTGAGTCCAATCAGTGTGATGATATTGGATGTGTTGCTGACAGCTGTCCTGCTCTTAAAAAACACACACCTGTTTTGGGTTTACTGGTTTCAAGAAGCACTGTCTGATGTGAACCATGCCTCGCAGAAAGAGCTCTCAGAAGACCTACGATCAAGACTTGTTGACTTGCATGAAGCTGGAAAGGGGTACAAAAGTATCTCCAAAAGCCTTGATGTTCATGTGTCCACGGTAAGACAGACTGTCTACAAATGGAGAAAGTTTAGCACTGTTGCTACTCTCCCTAGGCATGGTCGTCCTGTAAAAATGACTGCAAGAGCACAGCGCAGAATGCTGCATGAGGTAAAGAAGAATCCCAGAGTGTCAGCTAAAGACCTACAGAAATCTCTGGCACATGCTAACATTTTTGTTGACACATCTACAATAAGGAAAACATTAAACAAGAATGGAGTACATGGGAGGACACCACGGAGGAAGCCATTGCTGTCCAAAAAGAAGATTGCAGCACGTTTGAAGTTTGCAAAAGAGCACCTGGATGTTCCACAGCACTACTGGCAAAATATACTGTGGACAGATGAAACCAAGATTGAGTTGTTTGGGAAGAACACACAACACTATGTGTGGAGAAAAAAAGGCACAGCACACAAACATCAAAACCTCATCCCCACTGTAAAACATGGCGGAGGGAGCATCATGGTTTGGGGCTGCTTTGCTGCCTCAGGGCCTGGGCGGATTGTTGTCATTGATGGGAAAATGAATTCCAAAGTTTATCAAGACATTTTGCAGGAAAACGTACGACCATCTGTCCGCCAACTGAAGCTCCGCAGAGGATGGGTGATACAACAGGACAATGACCCAAAGCATACAAGTAATTCGACAAAACAATGGCTGCAACAGCACAGAATATGCCTTCTGGAGTGGCCCAGTCAGAGTCCTGACCTCAACCCGATTGAAATGCTGTGGCATGACCTTAAGAGAGTGATTCACACCAGGCATCCCAAGAATATTGCTACACTGAAACAGTTTTGTGAAGAGGAGTGGTCCAAAATTACTCCAGATCGTTGTGCAGGTCTGATCTGCAACTACAGGAAACGTTTGGTTGAGGTTAGTGCTGCCAAAGGATGGTCAACCAGTTATTAAGTCCAAAGGTTCACATACTTTTTCCTCCTTGCACTGTGAATGTTTACATGTTATGTGCAATTAAACCATGGCAACATCTAATGTTTGTGTAGTATTATGTTCAGCAGACTGTGTTCTTCTATTGTTGTGACTTAGATAACGTTCAGAGCACATTTTATGCCCAATTCATGCAAAACTCCACGTAATCCCAAGGGGTTCACATACTTTTTCTTGCAACTGTACATGTCTTCTTATGGCAGTTAATAGGATTAGCAATCGCCTATTAAATGATGAAGCAGGCATGTTGTGAAACCTCTGATCCATGACTTGTGGGAAGATTGGTGTGGCGAGCAGAAAGATGTCAGCACTCAGTTACAAATTAATTTTTCAGGGAAGGCTTCTTAGAACGGATTCACACCTTTGCATCTGCTCATTGATATTAAAGGAAGCACATCAAAAAGCATGTCAACATATATTGTGATGCATTTTAATGTCTGTTGCAATGAACCTCAGATTGAATATCAGTGAATATTACAACACATTTTTTTCGTGCATTTCCATTTCAATAGAAAATGTATCACGCTAAAAAGCAAAAGGTAAAGATCCAGCCTTACTACTTGCGGAAAAGGTCTTACATGACCACATTAACAATGACAGCTTCCATTTTTCTACCCTGAGACATTCCTCCTAAACTGTAATGTTTGCTTCACTTCAACCATCCAGGCAAGTATTAGGAAGTAAAAGAGGGCAGGGTTGTGTAAAGTTATTGTAAAGCTTTTTTTTTTAAATAAATTGTAAAAGTAATTGTGTACTTACCTGCTCTGTGCAATGGTTTTGAAAAAAACAGCCCTGAACCTCATCTTCTGAGGTCCCCCACCGGTGTTCCTTCTCTCTTCTGAGTATCAGCTTCCTATGGGGGCACTCCTATCTGCTCGATCCCGAGCCCGGCTGTGTGCATCTATTGAGAAATACAACGTGGCTCTGCCCCGCCCCTAGCTCACAGTCAATGGCCCCTGCAACTCTGCACCAAACCATTGAGAGAGGGGAGAAGAGCTGCTGCAAATTTTTACAGCAATGGATTGAGATTAGCCTCAGGTAAGTATTTAGGGAGGGCTGGGGGAGTAAGTACTATTGAAAGGCTTTCCAACCCTAATGCAAAGAGTGCATTAAGATATAAAATCTTTTACCTTTACAACTACTATAAAAGTAGCAAAAACATACCCAACAGCAGGAAAAAAAAAGCTGGTCCCAATGTGCTCTAGTTCTGGCTTACATGTTCTAAAGCTGTGGAAATATTCATTAATGCTTTTTACATTCTTATCCCCACTTCCTAAAGCCTGTGTGAAAAAAACAGTGTAAGTAGATTTTAGAAATGCAATTCCTAATGATCAGAGAAGGCTGCCATCTGTTGTCTACATAAGGTCCTTAATAAATAAAAGCAACACACCACTAAATATCATATACAAAAACATGCAGCGCTAGAGTGAATGGATCTATCTCATGATACGGAGTGACCACTTAATGAGATATAAACGCAGCTACCATAATAGTCTTAAGCAACCAATATTATAACATTCTCATAGTTAAGAAGGTGTAAATGGTGATAAAGGTGTCAAAGTCAATCTATCATAGGAGTGACGTAAATCTGTGACATCTGTGGTAGGAAATGTGGCTGTAGAATGCACTAACCAGATAGCGCAAATAAAAGCGCATTGGAGTAAAATGACCTACTCCTGGTCACTGGATCAGGGGACCTGCCGGAATGGTGGTCGTCTCTACTGTGGTCACCAGAGTCATCCGTGTCCTCTCCAGTTATGGAATTCCCAGGTATCCAGTGGAATAAACGCTCATCCGGTATGCAGTAGAATCCTTGTGTCAGCGACCTCCAGGGGTGCGATGTGCGCTCAAGGACCAGGAATCACCTTCAGGGCTCAGAAATAAACCCAAAAAGAGGCTTCCGATAGTGTGATAACTTTTATTATGTAGTAGACAAAAAACGCACTTACATGGTGCAATATACACTTCCAAAGATGGCCGCCCGTGTCAAGGTGTGGACCATGTGGGTAGTGGTTGTGGGTCAAGTAGCATCTCCCTAACGCGTTTCGTGGCAACTGCACGTTATCAAACGTGCAGTTGCCACGAAACGCGTTAGGGAGATGCTACTTGACCCACAACCACTACCCACATGGTCCACACCTTGACACGGGCGGCCATCTTTGGAAGTGTATATTGCACCATGTAAGTGCGTTTTTTGTCTACTACTCCATAATAAAAGTTATCACACTATCGGAAGCCTCTTTTTGGGTTTATTTCTGAGCCCTGAAGGTGATTCCTGGTCCTTGAGCGCACATCGCACCCCTGGAGGTCGCTGACACAAGGATTCTACTGCATACCGGATGAGCGTTTATTCCACTGGATACCTGGGAATTCCATAACTGGAGAGGACACGGATGACTCTGGTGACCACAGTAGAGACGACCACCATTCCGGCAGGTCCCCTGATCCAGTGACCAGGAGTAGGTCATTTTACTCCAATGCGCTTTTATTTGCGCTATCTGGTTAGTGCATTCTACAGCCACATTTCCTACCACAGATGTCACAGATTTACGTCACTCCTATGATAGATTGACTTTGACACCTTTATCACCATTTACACCTTCTTAACTATGAGAATGTTATAATATTGGTTGCTTAAGACTATTATGGTAGCTGCGTTTATATCTCATTAAGTGGTCACTCCGTATCATGAGATAGATCCATTCACTCTAGCGCTGCATGTTTTTGTATATGATTGTCCACCACGAGGCGTTTTGGAGGCTTGCCTTTCATGCCAGCTGCTTTTATATTTCGCTCTAAAACTGTCCAGCGCTCGTTATACTCCTTTTTCTATTTACACCACTAAATATGTTTGATGATATGGTAAATTTTTATAAAGTTAAAATTGTACGAAGTGGGTACAAAAGTATAACGGCATTCTTAAAAGGTCCCATAAATGCAAACATCCCACACTGAAGAAATATTAAAAAAATGATGATCTAATGGTCTATGGGGATTTCAAATCCCTGGTCCACCACACAGGTGGTTTGGCCCAGAAAGCTCATCACCCACAGAGGTAAGCACAATGGGACTAGGGAATGGTGATTGTGTAAGTCCACTTTTACATTTTTTTTTCTGAAAAGGTGAACTCACACCTGGTGAGATGTGCCCTAGTAGGCCTTCTTTATCTGGTAGCATAGTACAGGTGTTCTGTGGCTAAAAAGGTCACTGTCCATAAATAAAAAATAATTTATCCTAATTCTGTTAGAGGTAACATCGCAAAATCAATAAATATTCTTATTCTGGGTTAACTCTGTTCCATAGAAACCAATCAAGTTCTCAGGAATATGAAGCAGGAATATGATGCACCAGGCTAAAGCTAACCACCCACCACTATGTACAATGCCTTTAAAAAGTATTCATAGCCTTGAAATCCTGCACATTGTCATATTACAACCAAAAACGTACATTATTTTATTGGGATTTTATGTGATAGACCAACACAAAGTGGCCCATAATTGTGAAGTGGGAGGAAAATGATAAAATGGTTTTAAAATTTCTTTTACAAATAAATATCTGAAAAGTGTGGCGTGCATTTGTATTCAGCCCCCTTTACCCTGATACCCCTAACTAAAATCTTGTGGAACCAATTGCCTTTAGAAGTCACCTAATAAGTAAATAGAGTCTACCTTTGTGTAATGTAATCTCTGTATAAATACAGCTGTTCTGTGAAGCCCTCAGAGGTTTGTTAGAGAACATTAGTGAACAAACAGCATCATGAAGGCCAAGGAACACAGCAGACAGGTCAGGGATACAGTTATACAGTTATGGAGAAGTTTAAAGAATGGTTAGGTTATAAAAAAAAATATCCCAAGCATTGAACATCTCACAGAGCACTGTTCAATCCATCAGAAAATGGAAAG
The DNA here is from genome assembly GCF_062004578.1 of Staurois parvus. Taxonomy (NCBI): domain Eukaryota; kingdom Metazoa; phylum Chordata; class Amphibia; order Anura; family Ranidae; genus Staurois; species Staurois parvus. The sequence continues at coordinate 1,189 of NW_028317900.1, read as the reverse complement.
AGTATAGCACAACTGAAAACCTACAAAGACATGGCCATCCACCTAAACTGACAGGCCAGGCAGGGAGATCATTAATCGGGGAAGCAGCCAAGAGGCTCATGGTAACTCTGGAGGAGCTGCAGTGATCCACAGCTCAGGTGGGAGAATCTGTCCACAGGACAACTATTAGTCGTGCACTCCACAAATCTGGCCTTTATGGAAGAGTGGCAAGAAAAAAGCCATTGTTGAAAGAAGGCCATAAGAAGTCCCGTTTGCGAGAAGCCATGTGGGAGACACACCACATGTGGAAGAATGGGCTCTGGCCAGATGAGACCAAAATTTAACATTTTGGCCTAAAAGCAAAACACTATGTGTGGGGGAAAATGAACACTGCACATCATCATGAACACACCATCCCCACCGTGAAACATGGTGGTAGCAGCATCATGCTGTGGGGATACTTTTCTTCAGCAGGGACAGGAAAGCTGGTCAGAGTTGATGGGAAGATGGATGGAGCCAAATACAGGGCAATCTTAGAAGAAAACCTGTTAGTCTGCAAAAGACTTGAGACTGGGGCGGAGGTTCAACCTTCCATCAGGACAACGACCCTAATTATACAGCCAGAGTTACAAAGGAATGGTTTAGATCAAAGCATATTCATGTGTTAGAATGGCCAAGTCAAAGTCCAGACCTTAATCTAATTGTGAATCTGTGGCAAGACTTGAAAATTGCTGTTCACAGACGCTCTCCATCCAATCTGACAGAGCTTGAGCTATTTTGCAGAGAATGGGCAAAAATGTCACTCTCTAAATGTGCAAAGCCGGTAGAGACATCCCCAAAAAGACTTGCAGCTGGAATTGCAACAAAAGGTGGTTCTACAAAGTATTGACTCAGGGGGGCTGAATACAAATGCACCCCACACTTTTATTATATTCTTTTGGTAAAAAAATTGTGAAAACCATTTATCATTTTCCTTCCACTTCACAATTATGTGCCACTTTGTGTTGGTCTATCACATAAAATCCCAATAAAATACATTTACGTTTCTGGTTGTAATATGACAAAATTTGGAAAATTTCAAGGGGTATGAATACTTTTTCAAGGCACTGTGCAAAAAAACAAAACAAACAAAAACACGAAAGGGATGGGGGTTAAGTCTCATCATAGTAGCAGATTTCATTTGTACACTGCCACTAAAGCTGGACATAGA